>NW_025999869.1:15906421-16073786 GCF_001458135.2 Marmota marmota marmota
GGGTGGGAGGGCATCTCATCCAGGTACCAATAATGTGTGTGTTTAGCTTGTGAAAATAGTGGAGCTCTCTAGGATGAAATGTACATGCTCTACTACTTCAATGTGAAGCTGAAAAGAAAATGATGCTGAAATGAACATCCTGTAGTTACCATATTTTCCGGCATAATTGCAGCCACCTCTTAATCACCGCACCCTGTTTTTCATTCCAAAAGTTCGTATATAACCTTTCATTGCATAAATGTCACATGATATAAGTCTGCTCCTCACGCCATTGATTAGGTCAGCAGAGCAGCAGTGTACTCACCAATTGCACATGGCTGCACATTTGTCTTCTCAGGCACTGTGAGTCTTGAGCTTCTAGTTCTCAGCACACACACATGGTGTATTTCCAAAAGTTGCCTTGCATGGCTGCAGTACTAGCCATAAACATTGATGAGTAGCACCAAGGATGGCACATCAGAAGGAAGCCAATAATAGGGGCACAGAATCTTTGGACACCAAAGATTCAACTTTTTAAGAACACTGGCAACACTGTAATAAATTTTCTCAAGTTTAAGTGTTCAACTAACCTGTTCATTTTCTTTTTCCAGACGGAAAAACTGTTGGTTAAATGGTCACAAAGAAACGACATGTGTCCATTTGGACAATTCAATTTAAATGTATATTCACAAGTATTCTGTGCACCCTAATCTTGCACCAAAGACAGCTTAGTAATAAATGATTTATAAGTAATGTTGGAACAATTTATTTTATAAAGGCTAAAGAGTGGGGAGTGATATTGACTAAATAATACTGTTATATTGTACCCATGTATGAATACGTAACAAGGAATCTCACCATTAGGTACAACTATGGTGCACCAATAAAACTGGAAAAAATGAAACAAAATTTTAAAAAAAAATTTTAAAAAAATTACAAAGCTTCACATGCTGTGTGTGGTGATCACTGGGATCACTCCTGTAATCCCAGTGATTAGGAAGGATGAAGCAGGAGGATTGCAAGTTTGAAGCCAGCTTCAGTAATTTAATGAAGCCCCTTAGTGAGTCCTTGTCGCAAAGTCAAAAAATAAAAAAGGCTGGGGATAAGCTCAGTGGTAAGGTACCCTTGGATTCAATCCCTAGTACCAAAAGAAGGAGAAAAAGAAAGAAGTTTCACATGATGGTCTTACTCTGTTTTTTAGCAAAAAAAAATTTGGCATGAAATCTGTGATGATTATGTGGTGAAATATGGTATATCTTTGTGGAATCACTGCCCCACCCTTGACCAAATTAGTATTTACAGCTATATTTTGCCATCTTGTTAGGGACAGCTTTTATTTCTGTCTCCTTGTACCCATGCTGAGTTACTGTCATAGCAGTTTGTTGAGTGGATGAATAAATGAAGGCCTTATTTCAGTTCCTTGTGTGAATTAAGCCCTTTCGACCCTAGAATCACTTGCCTAAAATTCTCTTCCTCCTGCTCTTCCTACCACTGACCCTCAGCTTGAAAGGAACTCAGCAGAGAGCCTCCCTATTGCGCTGTCCAAGATGATCCTCTTATTCTCAATTAGCAACTCTTGCTTACAACCTGACGCATAATCATTACATTTTGCTTATTTATGTGTTTTCTTGCTTATTGTCATCTTTCCCACGGGTCTCAAAGAACCATGAAGATAAGAATGACACACGGCCTCTTCACACTTGTAACCCCAACTCCATCCTAGCTTGGTGCCTAGGATGAAGAAGGCCATTATATTAGTGATACATTTTCAGCTAGAAGTGCCAGATCCTTAACTCAGACTGGCTTCAGCAAAACAGAAAATTGTTGTGAGCAGGACACAGTGGTGCTCATCTGTAGTCTCAGAGACTCTCGAGGCTGAGGCAGGAGGCTCACAAGTTTCAAGGCCCACCTGGGCAACTGAGTAAGATGCTGTCTTGGAGAAATAAATAAATAAATAAAAGGGCTGGGGGTCGGCAGTAGAGTGTCCTTGGTTCAATCCCCAGCAATGCCATAAAACAAACAAGCAAACAAAAACCCAGTGCAAAAACAAAAACAATAAACTTTGTTTACATGACTAAGAAGTTTGAGGGTATATTGACTTGAGGCTTGACTGGATGTCCGGATTCCAATATCATTTTTCTATCTCTTGTTTGACTTAATTTCAAACAGGTTCTTTTCTGACATGGTGGCAAGAAGACCATTTCCAGCCCCAAACTCAGATTGCTTACTATATCAAAGGGAAAGGAAATAACTTTTTTTGATAGTGCTGTCAAGAATCTTGGGGAGGATGCTCACTGGTCCAGTCTGGAGTCTCATACTCATCACTGAGCCAAGCACAGTGGGGATATACAACTTTATTTCAGTTCCTTGTGTGAACCAAGCCCTTTCGAGCCTAGGTTCCGTTATGATCTCTGAGAGGGTGGATGGGTGGGAGAGGACAACCCACCCCACCCAAACCACAAGAACATGTGTGAACAGGTGTGAAGTCATTTGGGGCTGACTCATTTGCTTAACTGTTCCCCTAAACTCCCCAGTCCACCAGGAGTGGGGTCTGGGTTCTCTTACTGAGTGCGTGCCTAAAACCAGGCAACTGAGACCTACAAGCAATTGAGCTATCTTTCAGCTAAGGGAGTCCAACTGAAAATCGTGTATCCCCTTGAACCTTGCTTGCCATGTTTAATTGGGAAGGAGTATATTGATGGGTGTCCCTATCTGCCTTTGCCCTTTGCAGTTTCTCTGGGGCTTAAGTGGAAGTCTGTCTTTGCAACACAGAGTGCGGTAGAGTTCATATATAACATTTTCCTTCTTCCCAGTCCTTACCCTAAAGTAGATGTTTGGATGGATTCCTTGATCTGTTTAAAAATCATACCTTCACTTTTCCCATCTTTTTTGCTTCGTTCTAGTTCAACCAGACCAACCAAGGTTGACTGATCTAATAACAGACAGGAAATTTCACATTGGTATGCAGAGGGGGTTCAGACACATAAGCTCACTGGCAGCCTCAGTATTCGGTGCTTTGCAGACTCATCACATTAGACTTTTAATTTGGCTTCCTTTTCAGGGTTTGTCCGTGACCTTGAGGAAGTCAATTTCCTCTTTCTGGACCTTCATAGCCCTAGCTATAAAATGAAATAATTATCTTGTCTGCAGAATAAGATAATTTTTCTAGTGCTCCTTAGATTTCTGATCCTGGAATTACCCTTTTCCCCCCTCCTTAGCAATCTGGATGAGAAGATCACCTTCAAACGTGGATTTGGAACTTTGGTGTGGCTTCAAGATCAGGTTCATGATTTGTGGATCCTAATACAAAATCAAAACCCAGGGCCCATTATGCAAAACTTATCAAGAATTTCAAGATAGCAAGAGAAAGGATTAAACCAAGTGTGGGGCTCTACTGAGCATGGGGCCCTGTTTAACTGTGTAGTTTGCACTTCTGAGGAGCCACACCAGGTGATCAAATGTATCGTATAGGACCCAGGGGCAGGTATTACCCAGCTGTGTTCATGCTCCTCCTCCACATTCTGCATTAAGTCCCTATCATCTTTTGCAGGACTAGCAAAATCAAATGCCTACAAAAGAAATGAATGATGTGTGCTAAGAATCAGGGTGTCTAGCAAAATGTTCCACCTAAAAGGAGCAGCTTATACTGAGCGCTAGCCAATTGTCCCTGTGGAAGAAGTCAGGTTTACTATTGCCAGACCTGAGGGTTCAAAAGAAGCCAGTATCTAGATTTTAGAAGAAGAAGAAGAAAAAAAGTGTGTGTGTGTGTGTGTGTACATACGTGTATGTGTATGTGTATGTGTGTGTGTGTACATACATGTATGTGTATGTGTACATGTGTGTGTGTGTGTGTGTGTAGTTTTTGAATGTTGACAGTTGTTAAGAAAAATGACACCAAACTTGGAAATATGGCAAAAGGATGACTGTAGTTCTTTCAAGTGACCTCCAGGAGGATGTGGTTATCCAAGTGTGCTCCCCATCAACAGCATCAGCATCACCTGAGAGTAAATCATCAGCATCTGCCCTGGACCTGCTGCATCAGAAGCTCCAGAGTTGAAGATCACCACTGAGTTGTGAAAAGCCCTCCAGGTTTCCACCTGAAGATTGGGTTTGACAACTACTCTCTTTCCTGCTCAGAGCACTGTGGAACTCCAGGGGAATGTGGGATTGCGTGGCTTACGACTGGTATTTTATTATTATTATTATTATTATTAATTAGGATCCTGGAATTTTATACCTCCAAGAAGCTGGATGTTAACTTGCAGAAAACCAGTAAAATTCCAGTGATGTTTTTCTATCTGATAGAGCTACAAATGATTTTTGTCTGGTAGATAAATGTGAAGGATGTGATTTTGCTGCCTGAAAGCCATTAATCAGTTTTGGATTTCACATAATCTTAGAGTCCCCTTTTTCCAGTTTTTCCTATCCTCTTTTGAACTACGTTGGTCATCTTGCTGGCTCTCTTATTAATTAATTAAATATAATTTGGCAAATGCTCACTGGGTATTTTTATGATAATTATAGTATTTTGAAAATTATTTTTGATATGACTATAATTCAAATTATTTTTAAAGTATTGTGTTGGTCCATTTGGCTAATAGATTATTAACTCAAGACTTCTGACCTATAAAATTCCACCTGTCTTATTAAGTGTACAGAAAGTATCCTTGATCTATTCTTCTCGGCTTCACCTCCCTCACCGCATTTCACTACCTTCCTCTGATCTTGTGGGGTATTTATTTGCCTTTTCCCAACACTGAGCCCTACCCATCTCTGTACCTTTGCTCTTTATAAACTCTCCTCCTTCAAGACTCAACCGAAACCATCTCCTTCATGAGGACTTCTGCAATCCTTGCTCAAACCCAATCTTCCCTTTCAGAGCTTCCTCAATCCTGAGCTTCCACTCATTGCAGGATGGAAGAAAATGTTTCCTCTTGTCATATGTAAAAGTCAAGTCTTATTGACTATCTTCTAACAGTGACTTTCAAATTTTAATTTGCCCACAAATCACCCTGGCTTTTTAGATCTTGTAAGAATGCAGCTTCTGATTCAAGAGGTTGGGACTGGGGGCCTGAGACTCTGCATTTATAATGCACTTCCAGATGCTGCTGATGCTGCTGCTCTTTAGAGATTCTAGTGAGGATCTAGAGGATAGACTCTTAACTAAGCACCTTTATTTCAGGGCAGATTATAGGACTTTGCATATAGATGAGTGAAAAATTCATAGACTCAGAAGTCCCTTAGGTGTGGCTGTAAATGCAAAATGCTGCTGTTCTGAGATCTGTGCCTCCACTTCAATGCCATGGAGTGGAACACTCACTGGAGCTTTCTACCCTCTTTCCCCTTATTCTTAGGGATTGTGTCCTGGCTGATGGACTTTGGGAAAGATCCTCATCCTCTAGAATGCCAATTTCGTCTTCTCTGAATGGGATCACGAACACTTAGCTCAGGTCTTTTCAAATGGGATCAAATAAGAAAATGCAAGAAGTGTCACAGGAAACGGTTGGTGTAGCTGGGTGTATTGATGCATGCCTGTGATGACTTGGAAGCCGAGGCAGAAGAATTGCAGATTCAAGGCCAGTCTGAGCAATTTAGCAAGACCTTGTCTGTCTCAAAATGAAAAATAGAAAGGTAGTGGATACAGCTCAGAAGTAGAGCACTCCTGGTTCAATCCCCAGTCCTGGCCAAAAATAAACAAATAATAAAGAAAGAAGAAGAAAAGATTGGTGTAATCTTTGAATCCCCAAAGGCTTTATTTATCAGGACAGGAAAAAAAAAATATAGCTGGGGGAGGGAAACCAGTAGCTACTGAACGGAAACAGCTGCAGGAAGCTGGCTTCTATGATAAGTTTTACATCATTATCTCTATCAAAAATATTTGACTTCCGTCTTCTAGTCTGGCCTGTAAGGAGCTTAGGGGTCACCACTCCATCCCAATGACAAGTAAAAAGCTTAACAAACTAGAAAATCAACAACTCTTCCTAGGGTCCTGAGAGAAGGAGGGTTGCATATCAAACCCCTGTCCCCCAAATTAGAGAGACAGATCTGATACAGAGAATCCCAACTCACCAGAGCAGCAGCCTCCTGGAAGACGGCACTGGAGTTTGAAAACCTGAGCTCTAACTGGGGGACTGCTCAGGATGGACAGATCTGAGCGTTAAAAACACTGGGGAACCAGTTTATGGTGACAGAGTTTTACCTCCAGTGGCCCTACTCAAACCTCACAGTGAATGTCAGAGCAAAGCCTCCTTGGAGGAAATCAAAAGGAACTGTTTTGAAATAGGCCAAACCATTCTGCTCCTGTTAAGGCCTGTCCTCAGGAGAAGCTATTTTTACCAGGGCCTGAGCTGCTAGAGTGTTATTAGATCCTAACCTACCTGAGGAAGGGAAATACTAACTCCTCTTCCCTTCAGCCTTCCACATGGCAGAGGGAAAAACACAAGGCCAGCCCCTCCAGCCATCTTGTCCCACCTTGGTGGGTGTGTGGTGGGGGTGGGGAGAGAAGTGTGAGGGGAAATGAGAAGCACTGTTAAAATTCACAGCCCAGGATTGGGGTTGTTGCTCAGTATAGAGCGCTTGCCTAGCACATGTGGGGCACTGGGTTCCATCCTCAGCACCACATAAAAATAAATGAATAAAATAAAGGTATTGTGTTCATCTACAACTAAAAATAAATAGATAAATTCACAGCCCAAGGACACGGGCTCTCCAAAATACCGAGGCCTACCCATAGGACCATATAATGTTTTTCTCCCCAACACCTTACTACTACGTCACTTCACGTTACTTCAGTTTTTTACCTTGAACATAAGATCTTTTCCAAATTTCAACCAAAAATACCAGGCATAAGAAAAGACAAAAAAAAAAAAAGAGGTTAAAGAGAATAAATAAGCACCAAAACTAGATATGGAAGGGATGTTGAATTTGTCATTCCAGGAATTACACAAATATTTGATTGTGTTAGTTTTTTTTATTGCTGTGACCAAAAGAACGGTTTAGAGAAAAAAATATTTTCAGCTTATGGTTCAGAGGTTCACTCCATGATTGGCTGACCCCATGGCTCTGGGCCTGATGTGAGGTAGAACATTATTCTAGAAGTGTGTCATGAAGGAAGGCCACTTAGCATGGAAGCTAGGAAGTAGTGAGAGAGAGAGGGGGGGGGAGGGGCAAGAAGCCAAGGATAAGATATAATCCCAACTTGCCTACAGTTACCATCCATTCGAATTATTAACCCATCAAATGGATTAATTCACCTATGTGGTCTCTCACTATTGCCTAAAAAAGCCATAACTCTGAACCTTTCTACATCTGGGATGGTGCTTCCAAAACATAAGCTTTTCAGGACACATTTCTAGACCCAAGTCGTGACAACAATTACTAGGCTGGGGAGTTTAATGGAAAAAAGTAGGCAACATGCAAATACAGATAAAAATGTAAGCAGAGAGATGGAAATCCAGAGAAAGAATCAAAAAGAAATGCTAGACGTGAGAAACCTAACAGAAGTGAAAAATATCACCAGGTACAGTAGTGCACACCTGTAACTCAGCAACTTAACGAGGCCCTCAGCAACTTAGCAAGACCCTGTCTTAAAAAAAAAAAAAAAAAAAAAGACCTTTAGTAAACTGAACCCAGATGAGGAAGAATCACTGAGCTTGAGAGTATAACTATAGAAACTTCCAAGCCTGAAGAAAAAAAAAAGAGTGTGTGGGGGAAACCTCCCCCCCCAAAAAAACTAAGCAACAGAACAGAATACCCCCAAACTATGGGACAACTATAAAATATATAAATACATGAAATAAGAATACCAGAAGGAGAAGAGAAGAATAGAAGAAGAAATATTTGAAGCAATTGCCGGGTTTCTGTTCTCGCAACTAAAAGGCTCAGGGGTCACTCCAGTTAAACTGGGCTAACTGGGCTGCACGAAATTACCCCACAAGAGACACAAATACCTTTTTCTTTGGGATCACTGTGACAGCTCCTCTGACCTTAAGTGTCCGCAGAAAGAGAGAGAGAGCTCCAGAGCATGCACTGACCCCTTTTATTGAGGAGAAGCTATTCAAGTGAGGCAAGGGGTCAGGTTTCAGGGGGCTGAGTCTATCTTCATGATGTCCACTGTCAGCAGGTTGACTGACACCTGGGTAAGCCACACCCAAGGGCACAGTAAGAGGAGGGGACACACACAAGGCACTTCCATGGAAGATTCTATCCTAAACAGGGAAAGGGGTTATATTACAAAGGAACAGGTGAGCATAGCTTCACCCATGGGGCTGTAGCAAGACACACCCATGCCCGAGACACCGACCCTCGAACCCAAGAAGCGGGGGAAAGCTCTGCCACATTTCTATGACTGAGTGCCTCAGCACCCAGCCGGGGAGTGTGACTCAGTCACGTGTAAGGTTGGTCTCCCACAAGCAATAATGATGGATAGTTGCCCTAAATTCATATCAGACATAAACCACAGGTCCAGGGAGCTTAGACAACACCAAGCAGAATAAATGCAGAAAAAAACCAAAACCCCACAGAACAACAAAACAAAAACTCACACACACAAAAATGCCTAGGCTTATAGTATGCAAATTTGTGAAAATCAAACATAAAGAAAAAATTTTGAAAGAATACAGAGGGAAAAAAAATATCACCTTACCAAAGGAAAAGCAAAGAATTAGAGCCACTTCTTTCCAGAAGCCATACAGAGTTAAAGATGGGAATATAATATTTAAAGTGTTAAGAGAAAAGTTCACCCATCCAAAATTCTGTGCTCTGTAAAATTTTGCTTCAAGAGAGTTGAAGAAATAAAAGTTTTCTCAGGCAGACAAAAACTGAGTAAACTTGTTGCCAGTAGACCTATCTTGCAGGAAACGTTAAAAAAAAAAAAAGAAAAAAGATTTTGTACAGAAGAAGAATGATAGAGGTCAGAAATTTTGATCTACATAATGAGGAACATCAGAGAATGAGTCAGTAAAAGTAAAATAAAACTTATTTTCTTATTCTTAATTGGTCTAGGTAACAGTTTGTTCAAAATAATAATAATGGCCAGGCCAGTGGTTCATGCCTGTAATCCCAGTGGCTTGGGAGGCTGATCATGAGTTCAAAGCAAGGCTCAGCAATTTAGTGAGGCCCTAGGCAACTAAATGAGACCTTTTCTCTAAATTAAAAAAAAAAAAAAAGAGCTGAGGATGTGACTCAGGAAGCGACCCTGGATTCAATCCACTGGTACTAAGTAAATAAATAAAATAGGGGCTGAGGTTGTAGCTCAGTGGTAGAGTGCTCACCTTGCATGTGGAGGGCACAGGGTTTGATCCTCAGCACCACATAAAAAAATAAAATAAAGGCATTGTGTCATCTACAACTAAAAAATAATTTAAAAAAATAAAATAATAATAACAACAGTGTATCTAAATATGCAAGCTTGTAAGCACACCCATATATTGTGCTATGCACACATTCTCCTCCAGTTCACATGGAACATTCAGCAAGATAGAGCACATTCAGAGCCATAAAACACATCATAACACATCTATGTGGCCCCACAGTATGGCCCCGCCCTCACATGGCTGGCCGAAACTGACAAGTTCCTCACCCATGAAAGGGGCACCACATCCAGAGGTTCCAGCCCTTGTGCCTTGCCCAAGGGAGTGGCATCTCAGTTGGTAGGAAAATTCAAAAACTCCTGTGGTCTAGGCCACCTGGATGCTTGCAGGTATCACCAACATTGATTACCGCTGAAGAGCTACACTGACACACCACACAAAAGACACACAACATATCCAATCTACACCCCAGGACCCATCATCCCAGAACACCTTTTACTACAGAAGCCACACTTGCAAATTGGTAGATGCAACTGACCTACAGATGCACAAACACCTATGTAGGGATACCAGTAGCATGACACAAGGTAACACGGCGCCTCTGAAGTAACACCATAACTCTGTAGCAACAGACCCAAACGAAAGGAAATCGATGAATTGCCTGAATTGAATGAATTTAAGAAAACTTAATAACATACAAAGCATACAGATAGACATTCAATAAAATTAGGAAGAATTGAAGATATGAATCAGAAGTTCATCAAAGGGAGAAAGATCCTTTTTGAAGGCTGGGTGCTGGGTGGTACAGCCCTTTACTAGCACACAAGGCCCTAGGTTTGATCCCCACCACTAGGGGAGAGAGAAAAAGAACAGGAAGAAATCTTGGCGCTAAAGAAGTCAATAAATAAAAATGAAATACATAGTTGAGAGTGTCAACAGCAGAATTATTAGGGAGGAAAAAAAAGAATTTTGAGCTTGAAAATAGGTCTTGAAATAACCTAGTCAGGTTTTTGTTTGTTTGTTTGTTTTTGTTTCTTTTAATGTTTTTAAGACCAAAGAAAGCCATTGAGACTTATGGGACATCCTTAAACAAGCAAATTTTCACATTATGGGTATTCCAGAAAGAGAAGAGAAGGGAAAAGACATTTAAAAAAAAAAGCTTAATGAATTAATTGCTAAAATCTTTCTAAATTTTGGAAAGATAGGGATACCCAGGTCCAAGAACCTCAAAGGACCTCCCTATGAGGCATGCTGTAGGCAAACTCTCAAGAATTCAAGACAAAGTATTTTAAAAACAGTAAGAGAGAAGTATCAAATCATTTATAAGGGAATTCCCATTTAGTAGCAGAAGACTTCTCAGCAGAAAGCTTACAGGCAAGGAGAGAATGGGGTGATACATTCAAAGTCCAGAAAGAAAAATATTTCCAAGCAAGAGTACTATATCAAGCAAAGCTATCCTTTGGAAAGGAAAGGGAAATAAAGACTTTTCAAGATAAAAACAAGCAAACAGGGGCCAGGGCTGCGGCTCAGCGGTAGGGCATTTGCCTGGGATGTGTGAGGCACTGGGTTTGATTCTTGGCACTGCATATAAATAAATACAGTAAAAGTCTATCAACAACTAAGAAAATATTTAAGAAACAAACAAACAAAACAACAATAACAACAACAAAAAACCCAAGCAAACAAAAAATAAAACAAACAAAAACCCTTAGGGAATTCCTTCAAGAATGGCCTGCTGAAACTGACAGGTGCCTCACCCATGCAGGGTGTACCACATCCAGAGGTGCCAGATTGGCCTTCCAACACATGTTTAAGAAAGTCCTATGCTAGAAGCAAAAGGATGGTGACTACCACCACAAAAACCCACAAAAGCATAAAACCCAATAGCAGAGCAGATACCCAGAAGAGAAAGACAGGCGAATCAAGCCCTATTGGTACAGAAAACCACAAAACCATGAAGACGAACAACAATACAGGAGGAAATTAACTAAGGTTATACACAACAACTAGAAAAACATTGACAGGATGAGGGTGTCTTGTCAATAATAATTTTGAGTATAAATGGATTAAACTTCTCAATTAAAAAATATAGATTGACTGAATGTTTTAAAAAAAGACAACTGCAACAACAAGAAACCAAAAACCAACAAAACACTGCTTACAAGAAACAGTTTTCACCCACGAAGACGTACAGATGGAAAGTGAAGGAATGGAAAAAGATATCCCATACCAAAGAAATGAAAATTGACTTTAAACAAAAAATTGTAAGAGAGACAAAGTCACTATAAAATGACAAAGGGATCAATTCAACAAGAGGGAATAACAGTTTATATGACTGGCATATATACATTATATACACTATGTGTACCTATATACCCAGTGCTCCCATTACATAAACATTATTGAATCTAAAGGGAAAGATAGACTCTAATATAACAGTAGTTAAGGACTTAAATTCCCTACTTTCATCAATAAGCAGATCATTCATAGCAAAAATCAACAAGGATACATTGGAATTAAACTGTGCTATGGATCAAATGGACCTAGTAGAACTTATAAAATATTTCATTCTATAGATTCAGAATATACACACTCTTCTAATCAGCATGTGAAGCCTCGTCCAGGATCAACCACATGTTAAGGCACAAAATAAGTCCCCAATTAAAAAAAAATGGAGTCATAGTATGTGTCTTTTTTGTCAAAAATGGAATTAAACTACAAATCAAGAAGACAAACTAGAAATTGTAGAAATACATGAAAAATTAAACAACATGCTTTTGAATGATCAGTGGGTCAGTGAAAAAAGAAATGAAAAGGGCTATTTAAAAATTTCCTGAAATAAATGAAAACACAGCATTTAAAAAGTTATGGGTTACAGCCAAAGTAATAGTAGTTTATAGAGGTAAGTGGTAAGTGCCTATGTGAAAAAGGCAGAAAGATTTTAAGTAAATGACTTAAAAGAACAACTTAAGGAACTAGAAAATCAAGAACAAATCAAACCCAAGATGAGTAAAAGGAAAGAAATAGGAAAGGACAGAGCCAAAATAAACAACACAGAGACAAAAAACAAACAGAAAAGGCTAGTAAAAAAAAAGTAGATTCTTTTTTTTTTAAGAGAAACAAAATTGGCAATCCTTTCCCTAGAGGTTTGCAGTAACATGGATGGAACTGGATGATGTTTTGTTAAGTGAAATAAGTCAGGCACAGAAAGATAGATAATGTATGTTCTCACATGTGAAGCTAAAATGTGTGTCAAAGAAGTAGAAAATAGAATAATGGTTACCAGAGCCTGGGAAGGAGGTGGGGAAGGGCAGATGGAGAGAGGATGGTTGATGGGTACAGAGATATAGTTGGACAGGAAGAATAACTTCTAATGCTCTATAGTGCAGTAGTTATTCTACTATGGCTGACAACCATTAGTTAGATATTTCAAAAGAGCTAGTACAGAGAGTTTTGTATGTTCCCAACACACAAATATATATATATATATATATATATATATATATATATATATANTATATATATATATATATATATATATATATATATGGTGATAGATATGCCAATTGCTCTGGTCTGACCACTGTGCATTGTCACATGTATTCAAATATCACACTGTACTCTATTGTTATAGTTTGGGCCTCAAATATCCTCTAATGGCCCATGTATTAAAGGCATGGTTGTGGAACTTTTAAGAGGTAGGAAGTTAGGTCATTCAGGACACGCCCTTGAAGGGGATTGTGGGAACCTGCTCTTGGCCTCTCTGTTTGCATCCTGGCCATGAGAGGAATGAGTTAAAGGCCCTTTAGCAGGAAATATATGGTTTTAAACTTTACTCAAATTGAATTTATAATCCCTGTGACTTCCCTACATATACATTACAAAAGAGTGTAGAAAAATGAGCAAATGCTAAACTATGTTGATAACTTATTCTTCAGAGTTTGAGGCTTTAGAAATCGTCCACACACTTGGTGTATTAATGCAGGTTCATCCACATAGCAAATGCAGCTCTGTATTATAGGATATAGATCAAGGGTGTACGGGTGCAAAGGTGGGGGTGGGGGTTTAGGTACTTTTGCTTGATTTTGATGTGACCCTGAAACTGCTCTGAAAGTAAACTTTATTAGTTTAAAACATTTGGCGGGGGGAAGGTCACATGGGAACAAATAAGTATTATCTATTTGCTTGGCTGTTCTGCCATCGAAGGGGGGCAATGCTGGAGTTTAAGCTCATCTGAGGACAGGCTGAATTCAAATTTCTAGAGTCATAGGAAAACAAAGAAAAAGAAAAAAAGGAGGGAGGCTGAGGCAAGATGATCGCAAGTTCAAAGGCAATCTTAGCAACTTAGTGAGACTCTCAAGTTTAAAAAAAAGAAAAAGAAAAGAAAAGAAAGAAAGAGAGAAAGAAAGAAAAACGTTAATTTGAGCAGGAATTTGAAGCACCTGCAAACCTGGGGCATGATAGAACTCACAGCCACAAACAAACACCTGCACCTCTTCAAGCTCATCTGTGGCTCTGTGGTAATAACAGAGTAGCACTGTGGGTGTTGACAGTGGCTTTGGTGTTATTAACATTTTGGTTTCAATCTAGGCTTGTCTCCAACCTAGTAGCTACATAAACACTCTCTAGTTACTCTTCAGCTGCCACCTCTGGCCTCAGTTGCCTCAACCCTGGAGTAGAAATAGCAATAGTATCTACTACAGAAGGTTTTCCCATGGAGAAAACAGAAGAATAAATGGACTAGCACATCATAAACTCTGTATGATCCACAGTAACTACACTACTAGTTGAACCATATGGCATTGCCAATGTTTGTTTGTAACTATATTAGATCATTTCTTTTTCGTGACTAAAATGACATTCCTGTGACTAGATAACGTTATAAAGAAAAGAGATCCATGTATTTCACAGTTCCAGAGGGTCATGTGCATCATCTTGGCTCCGATGGCCTGGTACGTGGCACACAGTGGTGGGAGTGCATTAGGAACAAGAGATCATATCCCCAGATGGGAAATCAGAGAATGGGACTAGGGCCCCTCAATCCCTTCTGAGGTTATGCCCCCACTTGACCTAAGGGTGTACCCCTAGGATTAAGCCCCCAACAAGTGAGCATTTGAGGATAATTCACATCCAAACCATGGTACTGTCCTACTAAATCACACATCCGTGAGATTTGACCTGATATCTCCTCATAGGATTGTTATGGGCATTAAATTAGATGATAAAGGTGCTCTGCTTAGCACCAGCCAAACTGCTCACTAGTCAATAGTATTGATTGTTATTATGTGGCACTTTGGGAACTGTGCCCCATGTTGAAAAAAATCAAAAGACCCAAGGTACACATCAGGAAACCTGATCATGCGCTGTAATTGGTCATTTGATTTACTTGTCAATTACTACCCCTTCCTTCTTTTATCCCACCATGATCATTATAGTGGAGTTGTCTTGGACTTCTGTGTAGATTCTAGCAGATGCCAAGTACATAATAGAGGCTCAATAAATACCTCTTGAATGAATGATTTGAAGGAAGAGCTTTATGGCTGTCAAGGGGCTGAGGAGATTTGCTTCTCCTGTGGATTATTGAAAAAACAAACAAACAGAAAACTAAAGTCTTTAACATAAGCAAGAAACTTGAGTAAAAGGCCCTATTTATTTATTTATTAAATTTTAATTTGTTATCTATGACAGCAAGATGCATTACAATTCATATTATACATATAAAGCACAATTTTTCATATCTCTGGTTGTACACAAAGTAGTCACACCATTAATGTCTTCATACATGTATGCAGAAGAGGAATGTCCATCTCATTCTACCATCTTTCCTACCCGCATGCCTCCACCCTTCCCCTCCCTCTCTTTGCCCTATCTACAGTTCATCTAATCTTCTCGTGCCTCCCACCTCCAACTCCATTATGAATCAGCCTCCTTATATCATAGAAAACACTCAGCATTTGGGTTTTTGGGACTGGCTAACTTCACTTAGCATTATATTTTCCAATTCCATCCATTTACCTGCAAATGCCATGATTTTATTCTCTTTAATTGCTGAGTATTGTTCCATTGTGTATATATACCACATTTTCTTTATCCATTTATCTACTAGGTTGGTTCCACAGTTTAACTATCATGAATTGTGCTGCTATAAACATTGATGTGGCTGTGTCCCTGTAGTATGCTGTTTTTAAATCCTTAAAAATGGTGTGGAATGAGATGAACATTACTAACCTAAGTACATGTATGAAGACACGAATGGTGTGACTCTACTTTGTGTACAACCAGAGATATGAAAAATTGTGCTCTATATGTATAATATGAATTGTAATGTATCTTGCTGTCATATATAACAAATTAAAATTTAAAAAATAAAATAAATAGTATAGGCTGAGGAGTGGGATAGCTGGGTCAAATGGTGGCTCCATTCCAAGTTTTCCAAGGATTCTCCATACTGATTTCCATATTGGCTGCACCAGTTTGCAATCCTACCAGCAATGTACCAGTGTGCCTTTTCCCCCACATCCTGGCCAACAGTTGTTGTTGTTTGTATTCTTGATAGCTGGCATTCTGACTGGAGTGAGATAAAATCCTAGAGTAGTTTCGACTTGTATTTCTCTAATTGCTAGGGATGTTGAATATTTTTTCATATATTTGTTGATTGATTGTATCTCCTCTTCTAAGAAGTGTCTGTTCAGTTCCTTGGCCCACTTATTGATTGGGTTATTTGTTTTTTTGGTATTAAGATTTTTAAGTTCTTTGTATACCCTAGAGATTAGTGCTCTATCTGATGTGCTTGTGGTAAAGATTTGCTCCCGTTTTGTTGGCTCTCTGTTCACCTCATTTATTGTTTCTTTTGCTGAGAAGAAGCTTTTTAGTTTGAATCCATCCCATTTATTGATTCTTGGTTTTAATTCTTGTGCTATAGGAATTTTATTAAGGAAGTCTGGTCTAATCCAACATGATGGAGATTTGGGCCAACTTTTTCTTCTAATAGACACAGTATCTCTGGTTTAATTCCTAGGTCCTTAATTCACTTTGAGTTTTGTGCATAGTGAGAGATAGGGGTTCAGTTTCATTTTGTTGCATATGGATTTCCAGTTTTCCCAGCACCATTTGTTGAAGAGGCAGGCTAAAAGGCCCTATTTTTGTTTTAATTCCTTCCATCAAAATGAATTCTATTGGATCCATACTATTCTAACATGGCTCCCTCACAGAATATTTGTAAAGCAAGAGAGTTCTTAGGTGATTATGCATCTATTCCTATGGCTCAAATCAAGAGAACTGGGAATACCAAGTCCTTCAAGGATGCAGAGTGACAGGAGCTCTCACACATTGCTGATGGGAATGCCAAATTGCACAGCCATTTTGGAAACTAATTTTTTGCAGTTTCTTATAAAGTTCAACATATGCTTAACTATGATATGCAGCAGTTCCACTCCTATTTACCCCAGAGAAATGAAAACTTGTGTTCATTTAATATTTGAATATTTATGGTCACAATATTCCTGATTACAAAACCAGACACACCCAGGTGGCCTTCATCTGGAGAGTGGATGACTAACTATGGAACTTCCATACAATGAAACACCACTGAGCCATCTAAAGGAAGGAAGCATCTGTGCTCTCTATGAAAAAGGAGAGATGAAAATGTCTACATCCTGCATGGTTCCATTTACAGGACATCTTGAAAAGGGCCACACCAAGAGATATGAAACAGAACAGTGATGGCTAGAGCCTAGGCAGAGGGGTGTAATGCAAGAGGGAGGTGGAAAACTTTGGGGGTGGTCTTGATTGTGAAAGTGGTTCTTCAAATGTATGTTGTTTGTTAAAACTCATAGAACTGTAGACTAAAAATTGGAGACTGTTCATGTGCATAAGTTATATCTAAATAAATAGGAATTAAAAAAAAAAAAACGAGCTTGTTCCTGGAAAAATGAATCACAAAGTCAGTTATCACAGGGCAACGTTATTTCCATAACAGGGGCCAATGAAGACCGTTATCTTGTGGTGGCTTGGAAGTTGGTGCTGAGTCAGAATGAGTTGACTGTTATTAATTATATAATTAATCTTATTAAAATTTTGTTGCACTTTGTAAATGTAGGGTAGGCGGGGGATGAGAGAAGAACAAAGTCCCATTTCTTGTTGTAATGGACTCACATTCTAGTAAAAGGGAGTAAGCAAAAGACAGGGACAGTATGCCATGATCAATATCTGATAATAATTGAAGACTGAGTACATGGTTGGGGAATGTAGCTCAGTGGAAGAGCACATGCTTAGTGTGTTTCATTTCCAGCAAAACACTCTCTCTCTCTCTCTCTCTCTCTCTCTCTCTCTCTCTCACACACACACACACACACACACACAAAGAAGTATGGCCATAAGTCATCTAATGATGGGGACATGTTCTAAGAAGGGTGGCATTAGGTGATTTTGTCATTGTGTGAACATCATAGAGTGTACTTACATAACCTAGATGGTACAGGTCAGTGACGACATGGCCTCTTGATGTAATGGAGAGATGTAAACAGATGTTTGAGGTTGTGGCTGGATTAACAGTGCACACTATTTTGCAGAAAACTTTTTTTTTATAGAGTGATCTAAAATAATGATAAAAAAATATAGAGTGATAAATACATAACCCAGTGACATAATTGTTTATTATCAAGAACTGTGTCCTGGACATCATCATGTGTGCTATACTTTTATACAGCTGGCTGCGCAGTAGGTGTGTTTACAACAGTATCACCATGAACTCATGAGCGGCGTGTCCTGCTCTGGCTTTTCTATGGCTATGATGTCACAACTTTCCTAGCTCCCTGCTAACCTCATGGGACCTTCTCCTGTATGCAGGCTGCCGTTGACAGAAATGTCTCCATGCAGTATTCTACTGTACATAATTAGACTTGTCATGCATTACATAACTGAGTGCATGAACCAGGCGCCGTGAATAACACCCACCCCTCTGCAGCAACTGGCAGGAGAAGGAGGGGATGATTAACTGACATTTGCTGACTGTTTACTGTGGAAGACCGCTGTTCTAAACACAGAGCCTGAAGGAGCTAGGAACTGTCGTTACCATCATCCTGTATAGATGAGGCAACAGAGTCACAGAAAAGTTGATTCCTTTGCCCATGGTCACAGAGCTAATAAAGAACAGAAAAGGAATGTGACCCCTGGCAGGACGACTGTCTCTTTACCATAATAGAACACTATAGCTAGGAAGAGGCAGTGATTCAGCCACCTCAAATCCTGAATTTTAGCATTACATGGTATAACCCTGGCTCAGTTTCCTCAACATCAGAGTGAGAAATTCAGTATATATAAAGAGGTCAATTATGCAAAATGCTCTGCTTAATTCAGCTAAGACTTCTCTTTTTCTGTTTTTTTAAAAAATATGTTTATCATTTACCTACTCCACTTACTAAAACAATCACTTACTTATGGTAGAAAATTAGAGAGAGATTTGAAAAATCCAAATAAAACAAAACAAAAAATTCCTCCATAGTCTTACCATGCAGAGGTTACCCCCACTAACATTTTGGCACATTTCTTTCTAGTCTTTTTAAAAAAAAGTCCTTTATTTACATAGCTGAGATCATACTTCAATGTAATTTTGGATCCTGCTTTTTTCCCACTTAACATCAGAGCCTAAACTCTCATCATTTTAAGTGGCTGCACAATAATCCATCATATGGATATTATATAATTTATGAACTGTTCCTTCACAGTTGCATATTTAGGTTGCTTCCAATATTTTCACTATTATAAATAACCCACTATGAACATTCTAGTCCATAAATCTGTGTGTGCGCTGCAGATTATTTTTTTAGGATGGTTTCCCAGAAATGCAATTACTAGGTTAAATGTCAGAAATATTTTAAAGGTTATGTAGAGATGTAGTATTCTTTATAAAAAGTACACACATTCTTTACAAATAAATGGAAAGACTTCCAGGAGTCAAGAGCCATGTACGTACTTGTTCCCGAGTTTTAGGAGTGGAGCAGGGTGACTGTGAGACAACTAGGGACGCTCTGACTTCTCCATAGTGTGTTGATCACTGGGCTTTTTCTCCAGCTACCTTCAGCTTGAGCTCCTCAAGTGTTAGGGGCACATGCTGATTCAAAGATCATCTGACTGTCAGCTAATGGAAATAAATTTCACGTATGAAGTTTGGATGTCTGTGGGAATTGCTCACAGCATCAGTTAAGCATGGCACTTGAGCATGTTTTACTTCACACAGTTGGTCGCTGTCATTATTGTAACAGCTCCTCACAGCTCCTGGGTGAAACAGATCGGAGGGGAATATTCCCATTCCCAGGTCATTCATTAGAAGCCCAGACCCACAAAGGAGAAGTGACTTACTCAAGGTCACAGAGCTGGTTGGAGAGAGCACCAAAACTAGTCTCAGAGGTCTAGGACTGTGGCCTCGCATACAGATTGAATTCGTCTCCCACTCCAAATTCCTATGCGGAAACTCTAAACCCAATATGATTGCATTTGGAGATAGTCTATAAAAAGTCAATAAAGGTTAAAAAAAGTCATAAGGGTGAGGTCCTGCTCTGATAGAACAGAAGTTATTGTTACTACTGTTCTTTCTTTCTTTCTTTCTTTCTGCACTGGGGATCACACCCAACGGGGTGTTTTACCATTGAGATGCATCCCTAGTCCCTTTAAAGATATATTTTTAAATTTTGAAACAAGGTCCCAGTAAGTTGCTGAGCGTCTTGCTGAGTTGGGGAGGCTGGCCTTGAGTTAGCAATCCTCCTACCTCAGCTTCCTGAGACACTGGAATTACAAGCCTGTGACACTGCTCTGGTGAACTGCTGTTCTTATAAGAAACACCAGAACTTGCTTGCTCTCTTTCTGCATGTGGAGAGAAGATGTTTGAGGACCTGCAACGTGACCATCTATAAGGCAGAGAGACCTCACCAGAAACCAACCCTGATGGCATCTTGATCTTGGACTTTTAGTCTTCAAAATTAAGAGAAGGTAAGTTTCTGTTGTGTAGGCCATTTGGACTGTGGTGTTTTGTTAGCCTTAGCAGACTAATACTAATACTAATGGTGCTTCCATAACAATATGGAATTGGCTTTGGAAATGAGTAATGGGTAGAGGCTGGATAAACTTGGAGGTCCATGCTAGAAAAAGCCTGGATTACCTCGAAGGACTGTTGGTAGAAAAGTGGATGTTAAAGATGATTCTGGCAAAGGTTCAGGAAGAAGTGTTATAGAGAAAGCTTCTATAGTCTTGGGAAACACATCTATCACCATGAACGTAATGTAATAGAAATGTACATGTTAAAGGTGATTCTAGCGACATCTCAGGTGGCAACGAGACATGTTATTAGAATAGAGGAAAGGTGGGCTGGGGCTGGGGCTCAGAGGAAGCATACTTGCCTGTCATGTGTGAGGCACTGGGTTCGATTCTCATCACTGCATATAAATAAATAAAATAAAGGTCTATCAACAACTAAAATTAAAAAAAATAGAGGAAAGGTGACCCTTGTTATAAAGTGGCAAAGGACTTGACTGAATTGTGTTCTAGTGTTTTGTGCAAAGTAGAAATTGTGAGTGACAAATTTAGACACGTATTTAGTTGCAGAGATTCCTAAACAAAGTGTTGAAGGTGTAGCCTGGTTTCTCCTGGATGCTTGTGTAAAATGTGGGAGAGGGGATATACAGTGAAGGAATTGTCAAGCCCATAAGAACCAGAACTTGAAAATTTCAGCCCATTCATATTGTAAAAGATGAGAAAGCATATTGTGGAGTGAACACCAAGATTGTGGCTGAAAAATTGCTCTGTAAGATTAACCCCATTTTTAGCAGAAGTCAGGTATTGCGATAGGATTGTACAAGTAAAGATACTACCAGTTTGGATCAAAGGGAACAGAATCAGGATGAAATAAAGGAAAGCTCTCGGATTTCTGGAATTCTACAGGACAGGGCAATAGAGCTTTTAGGCTTAGAATTTGCTTTATCTTTCAAGAATGGCACCTGCCAATAATCCCAGTGACTCAGAAGGCTGAGATAGGAGGATTGCAAGTTCAAGGCCAGCCTCAGCAACTTAGTGATATCCTATACCAAAATAAAAAATAAAAACGGGTTGGAGATATAGCTCAGAGGTGAAGTGCCCTGGGTTCAATCCCCAGTACCCCCACCCCCCAAAAAAAGAAAAGGGAAGAATGACCCTTAAGGCATTTCAGAGATCAACTGTGCTGCCACTTCCTCCATGGGTACAAAGAGCAAGGCTGTTCTATAAGTTGGACCCTCTCTTCTTTGGGTCCAGTACTTCAAGGGCAGGGCCGTGGCAAAGAGCTATGGGAGGGAGTCCACTGCTTAGGACTGTGCGGATGACACTGTTGTGCCAGTGGACCTGAGGGCAGACCATCGAGCCAAAGAGATTGCAGAGCTTTAAGAAATAGTGGACTTTTGCCAGGAGTGGTGGTGTACTACTCAGGAGGCTGAGGCAGGTGTTTTTCAAGTTTGAGACCAGCCAAGGAAACTTAGTAAGACCCTAACCCCTAAATGTGACTATATTTGGAGATAAAATCTATAAGGTTACATAAGTTCAGAAGAGTGAGGTCCTGCTAGGCTAGCACTGGTGTCCTTAAAAGAAGAGGAAGAGACACCAAACCGTGCTTTCTCTGCACATATAGAGAGTCCATGTGAGGACACAGTGAGAAGTCAGCCATCTACAAGGCAGGAAGAGAAGCCTCACCAGAAACCAACTCTGACTACACTTGGAACTTGAGAATTCAAGCCTCCAGAACTGTGAGATAATAATTTCTGCTGTTTAAGCCACTGTCTGTGGTATTTTATTATGGCAGCTGGATGAGACTTATACAGAGACTTACACACCAATGACCAGAACTACATGTTTTATTTTCCTCCTGGGGAACCATAGGCAGGCTTTGACACACCTATCATGGTTTTCAGGAGTTCTTTGGTCTTCCTAACACATAACATTTTGTTCAACTGTACAAATCTGGGCTTGATCAATGAGGCTCAGTGGAAGGAACAGATTCATAGGATGTCTGGGGCCTCATTTTTAGAACTGAGCTTTGCTAAAGGATCTTAGACAAATCACTTTTCTCTGGTTATCAGTTTCTCCATGGCAAAATAAGGTGGGTTACTTTGGATCCTGAAGTTGTAAAGATCTGGGTTTGAATCCAGACCCTGACTTATTTAGCCTCTCAGGTTTGATTTTCTCATTTCTAAACAAGGATAATACTCTTAATTAATTCATTAATCCTACTCTATAGGATTAGTGAATTAATTAAGAGATAAAGTATGCAGTATCCCTAGTACATATAAAGGCCAATAACAAACTTTTACATGGAACCACCATTTGAACAACTATACCCCTCCTTGGTATTCATCCTAAAGAATTAAAGTCACTATACCACAGTGATGCATGCACACCCATGTTTGTAGCAGCACAATTCACAATAGCTAAACTATGGAAGCATTAGCAGATGAATGGATAAAGAAAATGTGTTATATACACACAATGGAGTCTTATTCAACCATAAAGAAAAGTCAAATTATGTCATATGCAGGAAAATGGATGGAACTTGAGACCATTATGTTAAGGAAAATAAACCAAACTCAGAAGGTCAAGGGTCACATGTTTTCTCTCATAAGTGGAAGCTAAAGAGGAAAAGGGAAAAGAAGTGGGGGGTAGGGAATCTAATGAAAAATCAAAGGCAGGTCAGTAGAGGCAAGGAGGGAATGGGAGGAGGAGAGGGAGGGGGGAAGTATTGGGGAGTGATGTTGGCCAAACTATATTGTTATATTGTGTGCATGTATGAATATGTAACAATAAATCCCATCATTGTGTACAACTACAATAAACATATGGAAAGAAAAAATAACAGGCCTTTATTATGTTAAATTAGTACATATAAGGTGCTGAGGGTAGGGTCTCATACTCCTAGCTGTGATTTTCTCATTCTAGAGATAAGTAGTCAGTAAGTGATGGTCGCTATTTTAGGTCTCATCTTCTATTTCATCCCAAATCCTTTACCCTCACCATCGGGAATTCTGCCCCCTGCCCCTCCAAGGTCCTTGGGCTTTCTGGCCTCAGCAGTTCGTCCAGTCTGGTGCTTCCGCCTAGTGTTCCATTTCTCCTCCTCCGGAGCTCAGATGTCTTCCCCTTGGGATTCCTGATCTTTACCCCCCTCCCCCAGCCAGAAGAAATGGCTGGCTTCTTGATTTGTGTCCTGCTAAGAAAACAACTCCATATAGTACTTAGTTCTCCGTGCCTAGTGGTTGGGTTAACTCTTTAGGAGCCTGCCTCCAAGAGTGGCGGCCTGGAGGGGGGGGGGGGTGGTGGCACAGCGCTGGGTCCGTTGCCTCTGTCACCCACAGCGACTAGCACAGTGCAGGACTGACTCAACCGACCGCGATGCAACGAGGGGTCTAGTTTTACTCTTAACAAACCCAAGCCCCCCGACTCTCCCCGGGCCGCATCCACCGTGAATCCATCTCCTCCGTGGGCTCGGGTGACCCTAGCGGAAGTCCCCTTCACCTGAGTCAGCCTGGCTCCCCAGGGGTTTCGTCGGCTCCTCCCCTGGCCAGTCCCAAAGCCCCCTCCCGGCCGCGCCTCCCCTCCTCCATCCCCTTGGCCGAGCCCCGCGGGGCTGGGGGCGGAGCGTCTCGGCAGAGGGCTGGGAGCCGGGAGCCGAGGCTTTTACGGCGAGCGGTCGGCTGCAGACTCGCCGCCACTGCCGCTGGGCCGGGGGCAGGCATGGCAGAGGGCGTGTGAGCACGGAGAGCGAGGGGCCGCCGTCACCATGCCCGGGGGCGCGGGCGCCGCCCGGCTCTGCTTGCTGGCTCTGGCTCTGCAGCTGCTCCGGCCGCGGGCGGCTCGGGAGCTGGGATGGACGAGAAGTAAGTGGCGGGGCGTTGGGGGTGATGGAGGAGGGTGGGCTGCGTGGCTCAGGGACCTGGGAGTCTCCCCCGTCCCCGGAGCGTCGGGACCCCGATTTCTGCTCCCCCTTGCAACTCCCCGGGGCCTGCGCCTCGGCCGCCCCAAGCCTAGGATTCCAGGCTTTGTTTCCACTTGGTGCCCCCCGGGAGGTAGTGGAGATGGGGAGACCTGGAGCTAGCAGAAAACAGCCGGTCCTCTCGCTGGCTTGCCTTCCCCCTCTCTTTCTCCTTCCTCTGTTTTTCTGCTTTTGGCTTCTCTTTCCGCTGCTCTCCTGATCTCTCCTCTTTTCTCATGGTCCCTCATCCTCGCTCCGCCTGTCTCTAGTGTCCAGCGCCCTGGCCGTGCTCCAGCATCCCAACCGTCTGCCCACACGGCCTGGAGAGCAGCCCCCTGGCACCATGCTCTGTGCCACGCGCAGGCGGGTGGGAGAAAATAAAATGCCCCCGGGACTTGCTGGTAAGGTGTCTCGCTGGGTATCGCCTGTTGTGATGTGCAGACCCTGGAACTGGCGATAACCATTGAACCACCCCACCACCCTACTGAATAAAGGTCAAGTCCAGCGCACCCCTTACACAGATGAGAAACTGAGGCCCACAAAAGGGAAAGGACTTGCCCATAGCTCCGCCACAGATTGAGGTTGTGCAGGCTGGAAACCAGGGCTCTCTTTCCATCCTATCCGACCTCATCCGGCCTCAGTTTCCCCTTCTGTATAAAGTAAAGGGATTGGACTCAATGCGTAAAGCTTTGATGTTCGGTGAACTCTGCTGTTCTCACAACTAGTTTCCCAGACATCACTCTTTCTCTGGGTCGATCTCAGAGGCGCTCCCCGGGGGCGGTGACCGTGTTCTTTTTATGACCCCAGAAACCTTAGCCCTCACTCTGCCGCCGCCACAGACTGGCTGGGCAGACTCCAGACCGACGCTTGCAGGACCAACTGTCAGCGTTTTTAAATCAAGAGAGAGCGAGCCGGGTGGGGCCTGGACAGGCTGCATTCTCAGCCGAGGTAGAGCGAGGAGGCTGTGCTGGCGGGGACCGTGCGGAGCTTGCAGTGCGAGATCCCAAGGTCCTCCCGCGCGTCCGCGGGCGGATGGAACCGCCTTTTAAAGCTCTTGTGCCAAAAGGGAAATCATGGCCCTGGGGCTTCACGGTAAGTCCAAGAAATGAGAAATTCCATAATTTCTCCATGGTTAGGGGCTTCTTGAGAAAGAGGGAACTAGGTTCTATTCGTCTCTGATTTTGAAGTCCAGTGGGAGGCATGAGTCTGTGCTTCTTGCAGGAGAAAAGCAGGCAGAAAGGACAGGAAAGCCAGTGCTCTGAGTCTGAGTCCTCACAGACCTTAGCTGTACAATAACCTGGGAAGTAATAAAAAGTGGAAAAGAAATGAAATGACATGCAATCCCCAATTCACAGTTGCTATTAATATTTTTGTTTTCCCCTATCGTCTTCTTGTGTGCCTAATATATATATATTGATAACATGGGAATCATACCATAAAGTTTTGTGTCTTGCAGTTTTCACTTCACATTACAAGCATTTCCCAAATCATTACATTCTCCAAAACTACAACTGTTTTTTTCTTTACTTTTTTGGTACTGGGTATTAAACCCATGCTTTACCACAGAACTACATTCCTACACCTTTTCATTTTTATTTAAATTTTGACACAGGGTCTCACTAAGATGCTGAGGGTCTTGCAAACTTGCTGAGGCTGGCCTCAAACTTTCGGTCTTCCTGCCTCAGCTTCTACATTTGCTGGGATTACAGGCATGCTCCATCATGCTGAAAAACAACAACAACAACAACAACATACTTTTTATGACTACAAATTCCATCAAGAGACTGCAGAAATATAATTTTCAAAAAGTTAGAAACTGGACTCATACAAATGTGGCACAGATGTACTCATTTCATTAATAAGGCAATGAATAGGAGGGTAAAGTTGGTGGAAAGGAGAATTACAGTAACAGGGTCATAAAGGTATTGGAGAAAGAGTGTTGAAATCTTGTGGCTAAGACAGATACAGAAGTGGTGGATGCGCCAAGCATAAAATAACCGTAATTCTTGGTCATCTTTCTACCATGGCAAAATCATTTGTATCTTCCCAAGAGAAAACTGTAGTTCATATGTATCTTTATAGAGTATAGGCTTTTAGTCAATAGTGAATAAAAAGTCAAAGGTACATTCTTTTAGATAAGTCAGTAATCCATGGGAGGGCTCCAATCTGACACTAGAGAGAGTTCTGCTTTCTCCTTGCCTTGTTTCCAAGTTTGTACCAACTTTTTGATTGTTAGAAAAAGATGTGATAAATATCATTTAGTGCCTTTAAATATTCCATTAAATATCATATAATTCTTTTTTGTTTAAATAATCTAGATTTAGGATAGGGATTGTGCCTGTCTTTTCCCCCCATGAGTATTAAGCACCTAGCATAGTACCCAGCACATAGTCAAGAACTCAAAAAATATTTGGTAATGTGTTGCTTCTGATTTTTTTTAACTTGTGTTAGAAAGCTAATGCTTGTTGAATAAATTATTTTTTATGATTTTTAAAATTTTTCATTCTAATTTCTTATACATGACAGCAGAATGCATTTCAGTTCATAATACACAAATGGAGCACAATTTTTTCATTTCTCTGATTGTACACAATGTAGAGTCATACCCTTCGTGTCTTCATACATGTACCTAGGGTAATGATATTCATCTCATTCCACCATTATGATATATTTTGATTGCAAGTATATCACCTCAGTAATCTGAAAGGAAAGATAATAATCAATCATAATCCATCCTACAACTCTAATGGAACTACAGCCATCTTTTATATCACTCATTACATTCTATGTAATTGATAGGGTTGGTTTAGAATGAATAGTTTCGGAGCCTTTACCCCCATCCCCAGAAGTCCTTTGGGCTTAGCTTCTTCTTGAGACTAATTTGCTTAGGTCTTAGGAAATTCTCATTTCATTAAGATAATCTGGAACCCGTGTTTAACATCTGCTCTTCCCCTTGAATATATCTACCCCGTAATTTCAATTCCCCTTCTTGCAATCTAGAAATACTGCTGCCTACTTCTCAGGGTTGGCGTGAGAATGATTTGTTGAGTAGGAAGTAAAATACATATGCAAACTTGCCATTAGCTCAAGTTACATGTGATTTCTCTCCAGTGGGAAAGGAATTTCACATTGACTTTCCCCCCCAAACATTGTGAGATGGGCAGGTGGGTATCACTATCCTCAACGAGAAAACCAAAGCTCAGTGGGAACAATACCCTTGAGTTTAACCTCTAGCTTATACCGAGAATCCCACCACTTCATTCCTCTCCACTGATGTCATTCAAGTCTGAGCCACTGCCATCCCTCACCAGGGCTCCTGCTAGTCTCCAGCCTCCTTCCTGCTTCTACTCCCAGCCCCTCCATGCTTCCCCATCCCCCCACTCCCATTCTCCACTCAGCAGACAGAGTGATCTTTTTAAACCTAATACAGATCAGATTGCACTGTGTTTAAAACATCCATTGCCTTCCAAGTCTATTTATAATAAGATCCAGGCACTTTCCATGGCTTTACATTTATCAGACCCGCAGCTGTCTTGCTGACCACTCTCTCACTGACTTCCTTTCACTCTACCTTCTCATTCCTTAGGCCAAGTCCATTTCTGCCCAGGCATTGCACTAGCTGGGGGGATTGCTCTCCTGGGGACACTTCTCCCTCTGTCTCAAGTACGCACCGGGTGTCTCTATTCCATGACCCTATTTTATTTTCTTCAGGGCACTTAGCACCACAGTGTTTGTTCCTTTTCTGTCTCTCACCTCTGTAAGGTAGATTTGGTGAGTACAAAGACCTTGTTTGTCCTGTTCACCACTTTATAACCAACACCTGGAAGAGTCCACAGCCCCGGAGGAGTATCAAGAACCTGCAACCAGCGGGTCTTCTGAAGACCCCCTGCAGAGTTCTCTCCAGGTGGCAGTAGTTGTCACAGAAAGTACATATATGGCTTGGCTAAGGTATGGAGGGTCGGCTTCCCATGGTTCTGCATCTTGTATTGGCAGGAGGAAGTGAGGAAGGCAGCCCCCAGCTACAGCATGAACTCATAATACCTCAGTGGAAGACTTCAGAAAGCCCCATGAAAGAAAAGGTAAGAGTCTAAAGCTCTCATCTTCAGGGGCAGGAGTTGACAACTCTGTGAGGCTTGGGGCCACTTACTAAGCGCTCTTGGAAGCTCAGTCATTACCACTGGTTCTGCTTTTCTCACTTGATCCTCTCTGGGTTGGTTTTGGATATCTTCAGTGGGACTTTCCTTCATTGTATGACAAACTTCTAGAAAATTCCAAATGCTATTAGTTGAGAAAAATGAAAATTCACACTAATGCTGACACAAAAAAAGTGCAAATGTAATAGTGTCATGGAAATCACTTTTGATTGGAATATATTAAATATTGTCATTTTATTTTTTGCTTTGCATAATAGGTGCTTCGTTTTGTTAACAGGATTATGGGCTTGGATAGAAAAGGGCTAATCTAAACTCCTAATCTTTCTTTTTTTTTTGTGGTACTGGTGATTGAACCAGCGTCTCACACATGCTAGACAAGTGCTCTATCACTGAGCTCTATTTGCAGCCCTTTGAAAAAAATGATTTTGAGAAAGGGCCTTGGTAAGTTGCCCAGGTCAGCCTCAAATTTGTGATCCTCCTGGTTCAGCCTCCTGAGTAGCTGAGATTACAGGTTTTTGCTACTATCCTGGATCTAAACTATTTTTAATAAGAAGCAGGGCTGGACCTAGGCCTGAGAAATGTATGTTAAAATCCTATAGTCTCCTTGGGCCAGAACACCAGCAAAATGTGGAGGCTTTATCAAGGTGATTGGGAACAAAACTGAAAATATTGGGACCTGTGTGTCTAGGACACTGTTTCTGGTTCTGGGGTTCACTGCTGAAAGTGAGACATGAAAAGCAGAAAGGAAGATGTTCTTGTTATATGGCAGTAGGCTGCTATGTGATCTTCTAAAGAACTTGAGCTTCCTCATTTATAAAATGCATCTTAGAGGGAATAAGCAGGAGGAAAACTGGAGACAGGGACTGGCTTCTAGGAGCCCTGGGTTCAAACGGTGTGTGATTTATCAGCACTTAGAAGCAAGATGATAGCAGGAGAGAGATGCATCAGGAAAGACTTCAGACATTGTGGCTTTTGAGTCTGGAAACTGAGTGGAGAAGAGAAATGCCTAGCATTCTCTAAGTTATAGTGAGAGTGGTACACACATGTCCCCAAATGCTCCACTTGGGTTTATTAGGGGGAACTCACAATGAAAAACTTAGGGCAGATAAAAGCAAGGACATTTTGGCCTAAAAGCAGCAAATCATTTTGTCAAAAAGTAGGAAAGGCTGAAAATAATTTCAGGAACAAATCTAGACAAATTAATGAATGGCCATCCTAGAGCAGATTATTTTTAAGAATTCAGATCTTGGATATTTCAACCCACCATTATTGCCTGAGGAATGGATCTGATACTTTTTATAGAGGCTTCTTTGTTCCTTCCAGATGTGAGATGCCAGGCATCCTCAGGAAGGGCTGAGGAACAAAGCAGAGGACCAAATCCTGTCTTTGTTCCCAACCATTGTCTGCCCAGAACGTGGGCTATTGTGTTCTGAGGGAACAGTGAGCACAGTGCCCGGCATTTGTTGAATGAATGTCAGAGAGAAGGAGGGATGGATGGAGGGAGGGAGGGAGAAAGAGAGAGGGAGAGAGAGAGAGAGGAAATCAAAGCTGGATTTCATTCAGATCTCTTATTCTATTACGTATTTCATTCATTTGCTAAACATCAGTTAGACTCTGAGATACTAAATGCTCTGCTGGATTTTAAGGTGCATATAAATGTATAGGTCAGGTTTCCAATAACTTATAGAGCTGAAGATCTATTTAGTCTAGCCCTAAACACAAAGGACTTTTGACCCTTCCCTTGGGCAATTTTGACAGAGGTTCAGCTCCCTAGGGTTCTTGGGAGAGCTGACGCTGCCCCCTCCCCAGCATAGAGCTGGTCAGGAGGGCTGGACAGGGAAGCTTCATAGATCCTCAAAATGTAGTTTCATTGTTTTGTTTCAAATGTCCCCTGGAAACAAGCAACATCTTATTTTAAGTATCAGTGTCTAAACACCTTCCAGAGCAGAGAGAATTGTTTTTGGATTCCCCATATAAAAATAAGTTTTAGTACTCATGGGGCAGCTCGTGTCTCTTTGGGGGAGAGGTGATAGTGCTGCGAGTGTGCCAACAGTCTTTTTTTACGTGGGCCTCACGTGGTTGTCTGCCTCTTGGATAATTGCCACAGCTCTGTCGCTGTGTGCTCTTTCTCAAATGCTCACGTGGGGCTGCGTCCCTGGTGCTCAGTGTGATTGGGCAGGGCACTTGCTGTGGGGTTCCCTGGAGTAAAAGTGGCAAAGGACCTTGCTACCAGAATAGGTGCTGGCAAAGCTGAATCAAGGTGGCAGAAATGGAGAGGTGAATCTTTTAGTGAAAGTGATTGGGCAAACATATCCCCCAGCTTCCTGCCCCAGGGTTTGCAATGTCCCTTCTTAAAATGAGGTAATAGGATTAATTAGGCAATAGGTAGGTTGCCCAAGAGTCCGTGTTGGAACATTCAGAGTTCATCAGGGATGCTGGACCCTAATGGGGGGAGTGGGCTTTGCTACAAGGAAGAAAGAATGTGCTAGAAAAACGCAGGTGCCTAACCAGAGGTGACAGAACAGGTGACCCACTTTCTCAGAGATGCCAGAACTAAGTTAGAGTCACCCTTAAAAGGGGTAGAAGCTCCATAAGGACGTTTGTGGATTGAAGGGACTTTAAGAATCTATCAGTTCCTTGGTTCCAAGTTAGAAAACTCTAACATGTGACACCTGGTGACACTCCCAGCAACTCAGGAGGTTGAAGCAGGGGGATCACAAATTGTAGGCCAGCCTCAGCAACTTAGTGAGACCCTGTCTCAAAATGAAAATATAAAAGAGCTGGGGATGGAGCTCAGTGGTAAAGGACCCCTGTATAAATAAATAAATATACCCCAAAGAATATTTACTATTATTAATACATGAATGTTTTTTTAAACTTTTTAAAAGATTATTTCTTCAAGGAAAGTTCAATAGCCTTGACTTGAAATGTTTAAGCACTTCAAGGTTTATTATGATGTAGGTTTATTATGATTTAACTTTCGGATTTATTTGAAATTTTCTATTCTTAAATGATATAAGCAATTATAAACATATGGAAAGAAGTGCAAAAGAAAATAAAAGTTAACTCATAATTCCACTGCTTAGAGTAACTATGGTCACCTTTAGGTTTATTTCTCTCTACCTTTTCTCTTTACAAAAGTGTGTGTGTGTGTGTGTGTGTGTGTGTGTGTGTGTATTATTTTTTTGCTTATTTTGTTTTTAACTAATTTTTGATTGGGGCATTGTAATTATATATAAAAGTAGGACACATTGTGACATATTTGAACATGCACAAAACTTGGCCAATTTCATTTGCCACTACCTCCCTTTTTCCTCCCTCATCCTTTCCCTTGGTCCCCTTCCTCTACTCCACTGGCCTTCCTTCTATTTTCATGACCCCTCCTTTTTTTATAAAACATATTTATTTATTTTTGGTATTGGCAGTTGAACCCAGAGGTGCTTTGCCACTGAGCCACATTTTGAGACAGGCTCTTGATAAGTTGCTAAGGTTCTCACCAAGGTGCCTGGGGCTGGCCTCTAGCTTGTGATCCTCCTGCCTCAGCCTTCTAAGTTGCTGGGATTACAGGCGTGCACACCTTACATACCCATCTTACAAAAATGTATTTAAATAAAATATACAGTGTTAAATTTGAAGCCTTTTGCCTAATGCTTATTGTGTAAACTTTCTTAGTAATTTAAAAATTACTTAAAATCCCTGTTTTCAATGACTTTCTAGTGTTCTATCCTATGAATGAGTTATTGTTTATTTGAACATTCTATTTTGGGACATTTAGGTTATATTTCATTATTTATTATTCTACATGCTAAGCATCTTTGTGGACAAATCTTTGCCTGTGCTTGTCTTCTTCAGCCAGTCTTACATTATTGAATCAAATGGTTTAACCATTTTTAAAACTCTTGGTCCATATAGTCAAATTATTTCCCAGAGGGTTGGTGTCAATTTGAATTCCCTGTCCTAGGGTACGAAATGCTTATTTTATTGCATTACGATTTGTGGTTTAAGATAATCTTTGTCACTTTGACTTCATGTCAGGTATGACATATATTTTAGAGCGTGCGTGGGGGTATGATTCACCCATAATGTTGAGCAGATTTTCATGTGCATGGGCCCTTTGTGAATCTCAAATGATCTGTTGTAGGGAGGGTTGGTGACACATCCAGGTTTGCACAGGTGCAGGTGTCAGAGCCAGGACTTGACTCCAAGGCTGACTCCCCAGGAAATTTACTGTTGAGGATCTTGCTTTCCTGTGTTTCCTTTGGCCAGGCCGCACGCATGCACCTCCACAGAATCTTGGCTTGTAGATTCTTTCCTTTGCTTCTCAGGAGAAAGCGGATGGGGGAAGGATTTGGGTCATTCTGGGACTGAAGTCAGTTCGTGTTTGGGCTGGAAATGCAATTGACCTTTTCCTGCTCGCTTCCTGTGGATCCATGTGTGAGCACTGTGCTGACCCTGGGAGCCAGGGTCCCTGCTTTAGGAACTAACATTTTGTTGTTGTTGTTCCTTTTAGCATCCACTCAAAGCTGAGCTCAGGGTAATGGCCGAGGGGCGAGAACTGATCCTGGACCTGGAGAAGAATGAGTAAGTGGACTCCTTCTTTGTCTGAAATAAAACAATTAACTTCTCTGTCAACAAGGACACAGGTGTCACTGGGAAGGAAGCATTTAGTGGAGTGACACCAAGCTATCAATCCTTGGTCCCTGTAGGGAAGCATCTTGCCAAGACAGGGCTTTTGCATAGTCTCTTGACTTGCTGTGAAAGATGAAATCACTGGACTCCTAACGTCTTGCCTAAACTTTCTTAGGCTATATTTCTGGTGCCTCTTGGAGCTCTTTGCAGGCCCTGGTTGGTGTATATGTGAGGTTAATGGAGGGGATGAGCAGGAGGTGGCTGCCTTATTAGCTCAGGCCTAGCACTTGGCAGGAAGCGAAGGCAATCAGCAGAGAGAGGCCAGGCAGAGCATGCTGCCACTGGGCGCCTCTGGTCCATCTATCCTGGGTCAGTTACATCTGAGATTTGGCCAATAAGGGCACTGTCTGCAGTCTCCTGGCTTCACTAGGCCCCAGCTCCTCCAGGTCCCTAACCTCATCCACCTTGGGTAGTGCCTGGCTCAGAACTGTTTCCACATTGATTTGCCACCAGGCGTAGTTGTGTCTTGATTTTATCATTGAGGGGTGAGTAGACATAACCCAGAACTTCCTTGGCTAGTCACGGTCTGCCTGGCCACTGAGCGGCTCTCCTTACTTGCCTGAGGGATTCTGAAGGCCTCTGTACTCTCCTCACCAACAGTCCCACTTTCACCCACCACGTGGACATTGAAGATAAGGATGCATGCCTTGGAGAGCTGCCCGTCTCCTCTTGGCAGCCTCCAACCCCCACTGGAAGCTGATGAGTAATCAAATACATCACTGCCAAGAAAGGGATGGAGAAGGGCCTTGCATGTCCCAGAGGATGGGAATGGTGCTTGGCTTGGGTGCAAAGGGACAATATAATTTATTCCAAATTTGGCCTCTCTGGACGCTTGCAGAGGAGGATGAGTGGTGTCCCAAGTGTGGTGCGAGTACAGCTTAGCAGTTGGGGTGATAAGGAGGCTTCCTTCACATCTCTCCTCTGCCCTGGGATGTGGCGGCCTTCGGGAAGACAGAGGGCTGGGCATTGCCATTACTTTTGCAACTCTCCTCCAGAGTGTAACTAGGCTTTTACTGGCTTAGTGGAATGTTTCTTTTCTCCCATTTTCCTGGAACCTATCTGGCTGGCTGCATCCCCAGAGGGTGCAGGACCTCCTTGCCCAGGGCTTCTCTTTGGTTGTCTCCCGGGGTCCTATAGGAAAAAGACCCTTACAGGGATTGTTCTGGAGAGCTCTCAGGGGCCTGCTTTAGTCCTTCAGTGCTTTGGTTCTGGTCTAAATGTTTCCTATTGTCACCTGAGTTTAATCTGTCCTGTTCTGCCCCCCGTACAGCCCTTAGGCTTCCTCTGGTGTTGGTGTTATGGGCAAAGACTTAAGAGTTGGATCAACCAAGCAGAGACCTCAGGACTTGAGACCTTGTTCTTCCCTCCCGTTTTGAATTTTTTTTGCAAGATCTAATAGGAAGTTAGAACAGGAAGACACCTTAGAAAGCATTGAATACAGTAGTCTATATGCAGCTATTGAAACTGTGACTCAGACAGGGATAGGCACTTGTGTAAGGTCACACAGCAAGAAAACAAGAGAGATAAGACTTGGGTAGCTTATTTGTATTCTTGGCTTCATTCTAGATTCACAGAATGTGACCTGGGGTAAACCATTACATCCTTCAGATTCCTTTCTTTCTTTTCTCTCTCTCTTTTTTTTTTTGAGCCACATCCCCAGCCTTTTTATTTTTCATTTTAAGGTAGGGTCTCTCTAAGTTGCTTAGGACCTAGAGATAAATTGCTGGGGCTGGCTTTGAATTTGCAGTTCTCCTGCCTCAGCCTCCGGAGTCACCGGGATTACAGGCATGCAATGGCACACCTGGCAAATTCTTTGGAACTTCTGTGTTCTGATCTACAAAATGAGGATAGTAGAGCCAGCCTCACAGGATGGTTGTGAGGATGGGATGAGGTGGTCTCAGGAAGGGCTTAGAGGGCGGGAGGAGAATGGTCACCCACCGCTGCCGTGATTTATGTTGCCCACGGTGAGGTTCTCTTGCCTGCTGCCCAGCTGTGTCTCAGTGAGCGCCTGGGGCTGGATGGGGTTGGTTCCGCCTCCTTAATTTGGCAGAAGCAGGAGAGTTGACAAAAATGGAAGCAGCAGAGCCAAGCAGCATGACCTCACCAGGTGTCCCTGGGGGATGGCTTCCTGCTATTTTCATCTAAATGGGGATTTTTGTTTTTGAACATGTGTTAGTGAGCGGAACTCCAACTGCACACGACTTCCTCGTGTGTTTATTTCCCAAAGCCCTCTCATTCATGGAGCATGTGAGTCTGGATTCAAAACAGCTTTGGAACAGGGGAGAGGCTTTTTCTGATTTTTCAAGCTGGCATGTTAAAGTTTCTCTAAGATGGTGACATCTGGTGACAACGAGGCCCTGTGAGTGATTTGTCAGGCTCTGGTTTGCACCCTCCTCCACCCATTCATTCATTCTTTTCATTACTATGCCTCTGTAAGTTCCAGGCCCCAGCACAGGCACTCTGGGTAAAGCTGTGGATACAACCGTTCTGTCTTTAAGGCGCTTACACCCTAACTAGGGAAGACAGTGAGCAAGCCGGTGACTGGACAGGCTCCCTGGAGAGTCTATAAGGACAGGTGCTGTGACTGGGGGCGGGTATTGGTTATGATTGGTGGTCAGGGAAGTCCTTGTTGAACTGATATTTGAGCAGAGACCTGGAGGACCCCTGGGTCCAAGCCATGTGGACAGTGGGAGGGACAATTCAGGGAGAGGCCCTATAGATTATGAAGCTTTCTATCCTCCCCTTCCTCAGGATCCATATAGTATTTCTCCATATACTGGATTTTCAGGCATCTCAAGAGCAATGGGCAGGGGTTTCTGGGTCTCTGGGGTAAGGGAGAGGACAAATGTCTTTTTTATCATCCCAAGGTGTCTGGCTTTCTCCCATCAAATCAAGGCCTATGTGCTAATGCATGGCCCAAAATAGCAGTGAGAGAGCCTTTAATGGAATTCACACATGGAGAGATCATTGCCAAGAATGGTGAGGATGGAGGAGCAGGATGGGCCAGGAGAGGGGGACGCGGCAGACGGAGCAGACCCGCAGAGCTCCCATGGCCAGGCAGCTGCAGCCTGTTCTCTGCTTTGAAGCAACTGGGGACAAGTGGCTGACATTCCTGAGAGAGATGCACTCCTTGTCTACTGAGTGCAGGCGAAAAGGAAGGAACTCTTAGGGAAAATGTGTGTGCGGCTTCATGGTGGACAGTGCTCCATTCAGATCCTGGCTCTGCCACATCACAACTGCGTGTCCTCTTTCAAAGCCTCAGTTCCCACTCCTGGAGTATAAGCATAGTCCAGTCCTAGAGCCATGGGGAGGATGAAACAAGGTGGTGCAGATGAAGGGCCTGATGTCGTGCCTCGCTTATAAGTACATGGCAGCTGTTATTTCTCACTCCTTATTTCTAAATTGCAAAATTCATGCATGCTCATGTAAACCATGTAGCCATGCTACATGAATAAAAGGAAGAAAATTTCCCACCCATAAGACTCACTGTTAACTAGTGGGCTACCCTGGGATGCATTGAAAACACAGACATGGATACTCGTAGACACAGTTGCACAAAAACACAAGGCAGAAGCACACACGGAGACTGTTGATGTGGTTGGGGCAGGGGAAGCAGAAATGAAATTATGGTGCATGCTTAATTCTACTACTTGGTTTTTAGACCCAGCTGGAGGTTGTGAAGGCAGTACTCTACTCTAATGAATATATATGACATGGTTTATTACATGAATATTTATACACATGGAAACATGTGCTTTGCAAACCTTGGTGCCTAGCTGTGTTTAGGGGAACTGACTTGAGATTGGGACATCCTGGTTCAGTGGACACAGCACTGAGCTCAAAGGCAGACAATTTGGAATTGGTCCACATGCCAGTCAGGCCCTTCTTATCCTCACTTTCTGATCTGTCAGATGGGGCTTTTGTCCTAGTTGGGTTTTAAGAGCTCTTTCTACACTACCTATTTAAAGGACACTGTGGAAGTGCAAAAATAGAAAAAGTCTCTGCCTCAGGAAGTTTGTTCTAGCTGTGGTGACCTCCCTGGTGATAGCGGGCAGTGGGTTGAAGGGAAATCGCACCCGAAAGCCATAGGACCTTGAGGTTGGGGATGAACTACTAGCTCAGGACTCTTCGGGTCAGGAGGGAAATTACAGGGCAGAAATGATAGGTTGCTCTTTCCACAGCCCACAGTTTTGAGGCAGAAATCCATAATATTTTTTCTCCGTGCCATTTCCCACGTTCTGAAGACTGCTCTATCAGCCCAGGGACCATATCAGACAAAATCTTGTTTGCTGAAACGGATGGAGTCTTCCTTCCTTGGCGTTGGCATCCCGGGAGATGGATGGATGGATGGCCCTGGCCTTCTCCTCTCGTTTCTTGGCTTTTTCCCAAGGAGAGGGCATGCTGAACTGTTACCCTGCTTCCAGGATACTCGCTGGGTACACTGTGCATGGCAGGAGCACTCTATGACAAGGTCACTTTCGAAGGCTAATGACAGTTCAAAGGGTGGGGACTTTGCCAGAGGACCTGTGGCCATGTATCTCTGATAGTCTCTTAAGCACACTCTAGGACCCTCATCTCTTCAGTGTACTGCCTGCCTTTGGGTCCAGAAGAGGATACTTCGGTTTTGGCTTAAGGAAGGAAGAGGCGTCCTTTGGTCTCATCCAGTCCAGTTAGCTAAAGAGAGGTCCTGTTTACAAAAGTCTAGCTGGTATGAATGGATATTTGTTTTCCTTTGTGTTTTTTTTTCTTCGCTGAACCCCACAGGGAACAGTCATTGTCAAGGTAGAATTTGAGCAGTCAGAGGTTTATGGGTTTTGATACCCACCATGACTTCTGATTTAATCTTTCTTCATATCTCAGAGACACAATGGGAAAGGAGATTGCTTTTCTTGTGCTGGAAATCAAGCTACAGCCTGGAAAAATAACAGTCCTTCACTGTTACCTGGGTGATCTAGTTCTCTATTTTCTTCTTTTTGCCTCAACTCTATTTGGATTGTATAAATGCTAGAGAAAGCGAGAAGGGGGGGATAAGCAGATGGAAAGTTTCTCAATAATAGACAGGATGGATTAGTTACACTTCTTATTCCTGCCCTTTTCTTCCAAGGGGTTCTGTAGAAATATGGGGCTGACATGGAGCAGAACCCTGAACACCAGCTAGGAATGGAGCTCCTTCTTAGGTTCCCAGCTTCTTTTGGGGTCAGGAGACTCTAACATCTTATCTAGGATAAAGGGCAGCTCTATTTCACCCCTTTCTTCTCAGGAGCTTCATTTGTTGTTGGCAAAATTCAATTTCCTGAATCAAAGAGAAGCTTAGAAGGGTTTAGATGGAGTCCCAATGCTCTTAGTGAGACCAGCTTCACCGACTTGCCCTTAAATGACTCACAGATGTATGGATTACATTCCACTTAAAACACACATGGCTTAAGAAATTAAAGGATATCATTCTTTAACCAAGTATTTGGCAGATCCAAAGTATTCAAAATGTTTTTCCAAACTCTACTCACAGCTGGGCTCCCCATTCCCTCCAGCCAAAATTGTATGAGCCAAGGCGACCAGTGCAGAGGAAACACTTGGATGGATGGGAGGGGACACCAGAATTTGATGGGAGTTGCCTGTGGAAGTCTAAAATTTCCTTCTAACTTTTTTTTTTTTTTGCTGGGGGGAGTATCAGGAGTGGAATTAATCCTGCTGCATTAAAGGCAGTGAATGCATGAGTGAATTTAAATTCTAAGTGCAGTGCTAGGTACTTTGCCCTAGAGAGACCTAGTGGTCCTCTTGGAGGTGAAGTTTCCACCTGTGGCTTTGGAGATTGAGATTGGTTTCATTTATAATTCCCATCTTGTATGAAGCCCCTAGAGTTTCAGAACAAATGGATTGTTAGACAGTCTGAGGTGATGTCTATCCAAGCCAAGTTCTCAAGCACATCTCTGCATCCACAGGGTTTCTAGTTGCAATAGACTAAGTGATCACATTGCTTGCAAATCCATCTGTTGGAATCCTAACCCCCAGTGTGATACTATTAGGATGTGGTGCCTTTAGAAAGTGAGTAGTTCATGTAGGAGGCCCAAGTGTCCTTATAGGATTTAGAGTCCTTGAAAAAGAGACCCCAGGGAGATGGCTCACTCTTTTACCATAGGAAAAGACAACTAGAAGTACCATGTGTGAAGCAGAAAGTGAGCTCTGATCAGACATCAAATCGGCCAAGGCCTTGACCTTGGACTTCTCAGTCACTGGAACTGTGAGAAAAATAACCATGGCTTATAAGCCATCTGGTTTATAGCATTCTGTAGTAGCAGCCTGAATGAACTAAGACAGCATTATTTTTAAATCATGGGAAACACAATATACCTTCTTAGGGCCCATTGTTGAAACTCAGTCTCAGTAGGGGTAGTGGTGATCTGAAGAGGTGCCGCTATACTGTTGCCTAAGCAAGTGTCAGGAAGCATCCCAGATGGAAATAACACAGGTGTGTTGACTCTGAAGGCCATGAGCACATTAGCCCCAAACTAATGTGCATTGAAAACACAGACATGGATACTCGTAGACACAGTTGCACAAAAACACAAGGCGGAAGCATACACAGAGACCGTTGATATGGTTAGGGCAGGGGAAGCAGAAATGAAATTATGGTGCATATTTAATTCTACTACTTGGTTTTTAGACCCAGCTGGAGGTTGTGAATGCAGTACTCTACTCTAATGAATATATATGACATGGTTTATTACATGAATATTTATACACATGGAAACATGTGCTTTGCAAACCTTGGTGCCTAGCTGTGTTTAGGGGAACTGACTTGAGATTGGGACATCCTGGTTCAGTGGACACAGCACTGAGCTCAAAGGCAGACAATTTGGAATTGGTCCACATGCCAGTCAGGCCCTCCTTAGCCTCACTTTCTGATCTGTCAGATGGGGCTTTTGTCCCAGTTGGGTTTTAAGAGCTCTTTCTACACTACCTATTTAAAGGACACTGTGGAAGTGGTAAAATAGAAAAAGTCTCTGCCTCAGGAAGAGATTGTCTGTGGGGTGGAATAGGCTCCAAGTTAGGCACGGGAGACCCATATTTAATTTTAGGCTCTGATGCCTCCTGGCTAGGTGGTCTTTAGCAAGTCACTTGCCTTCTATGTTTTACTTCTTTATCTGATTCCTAATAATATACTTGCTCTTTGGTAAGCATTTACTGAGAGCTGGCCCCTGTGCAAAGCCTCTGGACACAATGTCCTATTTAATTCTCATGGCACCCTTTGAAAGAGGAATTATTATTATTATCTACACTTTATAAATAAGGAAACTTAAGCATGAGGAGTTTAATTAAATTAGACAAAGCCAGGAGTCAAACACAGGTCTGCCTGCCCCTCAATTCATTCTATCCCTGCATGGAAACTGCCATTAATACCTTCATGACAGGATGTTATAGGTTAAGAAATGCACTTCCTCCCCCCAAAGTATCCACATTCTAATGCTTGGAACATGTGATGGCATTGCCTTAAAAAAAAAAAAAAGTTTTTTGTAAGTATGATTAGAGTTTTTTTTTTTTTTTTTAAATATAGCCTCAAGATTTTATTGTCTTCATAGTAAAACAACTTTATGAGGAGACTTGGAACTGGATCATGTGGCGCTTTCTCTTATTGTCTCTTGCTGGTTCAAAAGCCTGCATCTCTTGGTAACCAGCATTCTCTTTGAGCTGCAGTTGGGTTGGACACACTCGAGCCCCAACACCGTCTTCTATGGAGTTTCAGCATTGTTTGGAGCATCAGCTTAGTTTGCCCCCCATAGCCACTTTGCTTCCTATCAGAATGCCACTTTCCCTGGACATGCAGAGAATCCTTACCCTTCTTGGAGTGCGTCACTTGGTGGGATTGGTGCTAGCCACGCTTCTTACAGAAATTGTGCTATGTTTTAGGAGCGTTCACCATGTTTGCAGGAGTGCTCTTGACAAGGAAAGAAAGGGATGGCATGGAAACGGCTAAGTCAAAGATCTGGACATAGGAAGATTGTCCTAGATATCTGGGTGGGCCCTAAATACAATCACAAATGTGTTTATGAGGGAAGCACATAAATGTGTTTAAGAGTGAGAGTTGGTCACTGACAGAAGAGATGATGGTGGCAGAGAATGGAGTGGTGCAGCCACAAGCCAAGGAATGCTGGCAGCCACCAGATGCAGGAAGAGGTAGGAACAGATTCTCCCAGAGGGAGCACAGCCCTGCTGACACCTTGATTTTTTGCCGAGGGATACTGATTTTATTCTTCTGCCTCCAAAGCTGTGAAAAAACCCCATCTTTCTATTGTTTTAATCCACCAACTTCCTGGTACTTTATTACACAGCAAACCTAGGAAACAAGACACACTAGGAAACAAAACACACAGGGTTTGTGGTTAAGAGAAAATATATTATGATGTGCTTAGTCTACTATCCGGCACTAGCACGTAGTATTTTAGTATATGCCAACTTTTATTAATACTGAGTCAAGGACAAATGTTTTCTGAAGTCTCTTGGTGATGCAAGGAATTACATGTGACCCTTGCTACTTTCTTCAGGCGTGCAAGTAACAAGAGAAAACAGATTGAGAAACAATCTGTGTGGTTATTGCTCATCCACATTTCCTCAGTTCGGGTCATGTTCCTTGATGCCCAGTCCCCATAGGGAACTTCTGGTTGAGAGTAACTAGAATTGATAGTCAGATACCAGTAATGATGACAATGGTGGCAATAGTCAAGATGTAGCCATGCCTGTGTGACAGGCACTGTCATGCAATCTTTATGCGGTTCCTCTAATCATGACGACCACCCAGTGAGGCGTAGTTACCACTATTTGGCAGATGGGCACCCCGAAGTGTAGAACAGTGTGACTTGCTCAAGGTCACCTGGGTATAAAGGGCAGAGCCAGGAGGTGAAGCCAGGTCTGGTTGACTCTAAAGTACAAGGGCCTTAACCAGGTAATGATGTTATTCGCAGATGTCCCACCCTGGCTCAGTGTGCTTTGAGCCCTGTCTTGGTTAGAATCAGCATTGCTTCTCCTTGTTCAACCATCTCACTTTCCTTTCTTTTCACCTGTCCTGGTGAGAGTTTGAAGGTTTGTGTAAAGTAGTGGCATAATCCACATGTGGATCCGAACCTGGCTCTTTACAGTCTCTGGAGGTGTGAAAGTTAAGTAACTTTTTGGGAGTCTCGTTTCTTCACCCCCATGCTAGGGATATCAGTGGCTACTTCACAGGATGTTCTGTGACTTCAATGATGTAATGCTTTTAAAGGACTTACACTGTGCCTGCTGCATCATGAGAGCACAGTCTATAGCCACCATTATTTATATTTTGCAGGGTCTGAAAAACATTTCAGGATGATGTAAGAGGGAATTCCCCTGAGTTGATTTCCAGATGTAATTAAGAAGAGTGACTTTAGAACCCATTGCCCCTGGGAGGAAACTCACTTCTGCTCTCCAGCAAGGCCTAGTTTGACCTACCTGTATCTCAAGAATGCAGCTTAGCAGTGTTCTCCAGTTGGCCAAACTGTACCTCTTTTGAGCGCTTGGCAGAGTCAGCACCTGGCCCCTCCCTGGGCAAGGCCCTGAACTGTCTGATAAGGAGGTTGGGATTTGTTCTCCAGTTCCGCCTCTATCTCCTTCCAGGGACCAGCAGCTTGGGCTGCCTGTGCAGCCAGGAAGGATGTGCATGGATTTCTTTTGTCTCTAGCTCATTTCTTTGGCTGCCCTTCAGCGGGAGCCCAGGGTAAAATGAATGGGAGGAAGCTGTCAACTGCCCTGTTGGCCTCAGATGGACCCTGGTCAGAGCGAAGGGAAGCTGGGGAGTTGGAAGAGGCCAGCGGTTCTTGAGTTTGAGAATCCCTTCATCATCAGCTGTTTACCTTAGAATAACAATAGCTAACATCCAGTGACTGGGCATTGGCCTTGAACTTCAGGTTTTACCTAGATTTTTTTTTAACCCTATCTATATTTAACCAAGTGGAGTCATACTCAGTTTTTAAACCAATATTTTTTTTTTCACTTGGAAATATAGCATGGATATTACTAAACCACTTTAAAAGATTGACCTAAGAACTTTTTGGAATTTTTGATATTTTTTAGAATAAAACTCTAGAATTCTAAAGAAAGTTACAGTTTTGAAGTAAACGAGATCATACTTTATATGCTATTTTATACTTTACCTTTTTATTATTTGTCTTCGATGTCTTTGCATGTTGGCACATTGGTGGTCCCATTTCATTCTCTTTAATGGTGATGTAGGTTTGCTGTGAATTGATGGATCAAAATTTATTGATTTTTCTATGGACCGTTAGGTTTCAGGTTTCTTATTATTACAGATAATGCAGCAATAATAGGCTTGTGTAGCGTCTTTCAACACATTTGCAATATTTCTCTAGGATTGGCATTTCAAAGTAGAGTTGCAAGATCATCTGGTACATAGGTTAAAAATGTTTTTAAATTATGAGGAAGGCACCTCTCATTTCACAGATATCTCCTTAAAGGCTGTAACATTTTACATTTATATGACTGAGTGTATATTATGGATATATTTCCATGTATATTTATCATACTTTTTTTTTCTTTGAGTTAGAACCCAAGACCTGCATGCTAGGAAATTGCTCTGCTACTGAGCTACATGCAGGCTCATTTATTTTTTTTTAAACATTTTGCAACAAGGTCTCACTAAGTTGTCCAGGCTGGCCTAGATCTTGCAATCCTTCTGCCTCAGCCTCCTGAGTAGCTGAAATTATAGGTGTGTACTACCATGCCCAGTTTATCATATCATTTTAAATGGCTGTATGGTATTACATTGCATGTGTATGCCATGATTAACTTTCAAAAATTCTTACAACAAAAAATTATCAAAGTTTTGATAATTATAAAAAATTATCAAATTATTAAACACAGAGTAGAGAGAATAACAGTGAATCCCTGTATATGCATCATCTAGTTTAGCAGTAACCAAGATGCTATGATAAATTTAATCACTCCTTATCAATGGATATTCAGGATTTTCGATTTTTTTAAAAAAAACTTTACAAACAGTGCTGGGCTGAATGCACTTTTACTCTTTGGATGTTACTTTTAGAGGGTTACCTTATAGAATAAATCACTAGGTCAAGGAGGATTTACTAGTGTTTTACTAGATAAAGGAAAATTGTCTTTGGTGTCTCTACATGTTCATATCCCACCATTCTTGTTGAAAGATCATGTTTTCATAAACTCCCACCAATAGTTTAATTGTTGAGCTTGGGCATACTTTTTTAAAAAAAATTGTTCTTTTTAGTTATTCATGCCAGTAAAATATATTTTAATGTATTATGCATACATGAAGTATAACTTCCCATTTTTGTGGTTGTACAGGCTGGCCTAGATGTACATGATGTGGAGTTACACTGATTGTATATTCATATAGGAACATAGAAAAGTTATGTCTGATTCATTCTACTGTCTTTCCCATTCCCATCCCTCTCCCTTCCCCCGCTTCCCTCCTGTCCAATCTGGTGAACCTCCTCTCCTCCCTCACCCTGGCTATTGTGAGTCGGCATCTGCATATCAGAGAGAATATTCAACCTTTGGTTTTTGGGGATGGCTTATTTAATTTAGTATGATAGTCTCAGTTCCATCCATTTATTGGCAGATTCTATGATTACATTGTGTATATGTACCAGAGTTTCTTTATCTATTTATCTGTTGAAGGACACCTAGGTTGATTCCATAGCTTAACTATTATAAACTGAGCTGCTATAAACATTGATGTGGCTGCATCACTATAGTATGCTGATTTTAAATCCTTTGGCTATATGCCCAGGAGTGGGATAACTAGGTCAAATGGTGGTTCCATTCCAGGTTTTCTAAGGAATCTCCATACTGCTTTCATGAGTGGTTGTATCAATTTGAAGGCCCCTCCGCAATGTATGAGTGAACCTTTCTCCCCATATCCTCACTAACATTTACTGTTTACTTGTATTCTTGGTAATTGGCATTCTGACCAAAGTGAGATGAAATCTCAGTGTAGTTTTAATATACAATCCTCTAATTGCTAGGATGTTGAACATTTTTTCATATATTTGTTGACCAATTGTATTTCTTCTGTGAAGTGTCTGGTTAGTTCCTTAGCCCATTTATTGATTGGGTTATTTGTTTTTTTGGTGTGTTTTGAGTTCCTTATATATATCCTAGAGATTTATGCTCTATCTGAGGTGCAGGTGGCAAAGATTCTATAGGCTCTCTCTTCACTTTCTGGATTGTTTCCTTTGCTATGAAGAAACTTTTTAGTTGTATATCACCCTGTTTACTGATTCTCTTTTTTAAGGAGAAAAGGTTTATTTAGCGGCTCATGATTTCAGAAGTCTTAGTCCATAGAAGGCAGGCTCCATTCCTCAGGGCTCAAGGTGAGGCAGAACATCATGGCAGAAGAGTGTGGCGGAAGGAAGCAGCTTACATCATCATCCGGAAGCAGATAGAGAGACTCCATTCTCTAGCTACAAATATATACCACAAAGCCACGCTCCCAATTCCCACCTCCTCCAGCCACACCCTACCATTTCAGTTACCACTCAGTTAATCCCTGTCAGGGGATTAAGTCACTGATGGGGTTAAGACCTCACAACCCAATCCTTTCTCCTTTGAACCTTCTTGCATTGTCTCACATGTGAGCTTTTGGAGGACACCACATCTAAACCATAACACTTCACTATGTATATGTATATCAAAACACGATTCTTGATTTTATTTCTTGTGCTTTAGGAGTCTTGTTGAGGAATTCAGTTCTCAAGCTGACATGGTGAAGGTTTAGGCCTACTTTTTCTTCTAGTAGGTACATGGTCTCTGTTTTAGTGCCTAAGTCCTTGATCCACTTTGAGCTGAGTTTGTGCAGGATGAGAGAGAGGGGTTTAATTTCATTGTGTTACATGTGGATTTCCAGTTTTTTTCAGCACCATTTGTTGAAGAGACCATCTTTTCTCCAATGAATGTTTTTGGAACCTATTTCTAGTATGGGATAACTGTATTTATGTGGGTTTGTCTCTGTCTTCTTCTATTCTCTACCATTGTTTTCATGTCTGTTTTGGTTGCCAATACCATGTCATTTTTGTTACTATCGCTCTGTAGTATAATTTAAGGCTTGGTATTGTGATGCCTCCTGCTTCACTTTTCTCACTGAGGATTTTGGGCAGACTCTTTAAATTGAAACCCTCCTGCCCTTTTTTCCCAAACAGTTTTAATGAGAAACAACTTACACATCATATACTTCACTTATTTAACGTATACAATTCAATGTTTTTTAGTATATTTGTAGAGTTGCACAAATGTCACCATAAACTAATTTTAGAATATTTTCTTCACTTCCCAAAGAAACAGCAATACCGTGGTTAGAATTGTGTCCCCAAAATTCATATGTTGGTGTCTTAACACCCAATACTTCAGAGCAGCCTTATTTGGGGACTAAGTTGTGGATGTATTCAGCTAAGGTGAAGTCATGCTGTAGTGTGGTGGGACCCTGATCCAAGATGATCAGAGTCCTTACAGGAAGAGGAAATTCACACTCATTTTGCACATGGGGAGAATGCCCCGTGAAGAATTGAATTTCACTGCCATTAGCCAAGGAACTCAGAATCTAGGAGAGAAGCCTGGAATAGATCCTTCCCTTACACCTTGCAGAAGGAGCATGGGCTGCTCACACCTTGATGTTGGACTAAGCCTCCAAAACCATGTGATAATTAACTTCTGTTTTTTAGGTCATATAGTCTGTGGCACTTTGTTAAGGCAGCCCTAGCAAATTAATACAGTCATTCCCCATTCTCCAGCCCCCTCCTCCATACCAGTCCTACTGAAGCACTAATCTGCTATCTCTAAGTCTGCTTATTCTGGATATTTCTTATAAATAGGGTTATTCAATATGGACCTTTTACTTAGGGTGATGTTTTTGAGGTTTTTACATATTGCAGGATTTTTTTTTTTCTTTTTCTTTTTTGGTATTGGGAATCGAACCCAGGTGTGCCTTACCACTGAGATACATCCCCAACCCTCTTTATTTATTTATTTTTTTATTTTGAGATAGTATCTCCCTATATTGCTGAGGCTGGCCTGGAACTTGGGATCCTCCTGCCTCAACTGAGATTACAGTCACTGAGATTACAGATGTGCACCACTGCTCGGGTCTTCATGTTGTAATATGTTGCAGTCTTTTCTTTTTTCGGTGCCAGGAATTAAACCCAGTGGTGGTTAACCAGTAAGCCACATCCCCAGCCATTTTTTATATTTTATTTAGATCCTGTCTCAATGAGTTGCTTTAGGATGTCATTATGTTGCTGAGTCTGGCTTTGAACTCAAGATCTTCCTGCTTCAGCCTCCTGAGCCACTGGGATTATAGGTGTGCACCACCACACCCAGCTGCAGTATTTCTTTTTGTTGCTCTTTAGTATTCCAGTATGTGGATGTACCATGTTTTGTTAATTTTAAGCCTGAGCCAACTTTTCTCTGTGCTACCAGGTTGATTTCAGGGCTATCCATTGAGCACCTCTGTATAGAGTCCTGTGCTTGGTGCTGTAGGAGGTAAGGATGAAAACACAGCTACCTTTGTCCCTGTAGCAGAGGAAACAATGTACAAAAAGCATGGTCCGAGGCAGATAACAGATTTACACAGTAGAACTGAAAGTCAAATGCTGCAGAGGCAACAGGGAAGAGAAAATTTGTGACAAAATTTGAGCAAGCTTCCTCAAAGAGGGTCATTTGGAGTTAGCTCTGTTCTTCAGAGTGGGGGCAGCTTTAAAGAGGGAGAAAGAAGAGATGAGAGGGAGAATGAGAAAGGAATTCAGACTGAGAAAATAATATATAAATATTCGGTGTGGATCAAGAGAAACTCAAAGCTCTGGTGCTCGTAATGTCTTAGGAATTCAGTATTCCTAACTAGCCAAATCATCTGAGTTCAGAAGGTGATATGTCAAGGTGGGGAAGGAGTTGCTTTTCCTTCCACAGCTGGCTACCAGAGGATTTGAGTGATGGAGAGCTCAATTTTTTGTTCTTCTATTTTGGACTTTGAGTTGGGTTCTCTCTTGCCTTAGGTAAAACCATGTGGTCCACAAAGTAGGTGGACTACTTCTAGGAAAGACACTCTAAGACTACTTTAAATCTAGGCTGTATTTTCTTTTCTTTTATAGGCAGTTGCAATATCTTTATTTCGTTTTCATGTGGTGCTGAGGATCAAACCCAGTGCCTCGCGCATGCTAGGTGAGCACTCTGCCTCTGAGCCACAACCCCGCCCTAGGTTGTCTTTTCTATACTTTGATAGATTTTCTATACTTTTTCTATATTTTGATAGTAGGTATCTTTCTATATCCACTAAAGAGAAACTTGGGCTGAGCCGATGTTGGAGGTGTACCTGGCAGAGGGAGCTCATGACTTCAGGGGCTGAGCACAGGGTGAAGATGGCTTTTTCTTTGGAGTCTGGTGGTACACACTTATAATCCCAGAGACTTGGGAGGCTGAGGCAGCAGGATCAAAAGTTTGAGGCTAGCCTCAGCCACTTAGCAGGGCCTTAGGCAACTTAGGGAGATCCTGTCTCAAAATAAAAATGAAAAAGAACTGGGATGTAGATCAGTGGTAGAGCACCCTGAGTTCAATCCCATTACCTAAAAATAATAAATAAATAAATAAATAAATAAATAAAATAAAAATGGGGGCCTCTTCACAACTTGGCTAGATGGGAAATCTCATGAGAAGCAGGGTGGTGGGGAGGATGGAGGATGACTGCTTGGATGGATGGATGGACATTTTGAATTGGAAGATGCACTGGAAGTGACCACCTTCTACCTCCCATTTCTCCAAGCTCCAAGGATGTGACTGAACTCTTTACCTTAACTCCCTGGAAATCAGGATGTTTCCTATCCACTAACATTTCTGCTTGGACAATAATGCCCAACTCTCCTAGGGAAGAATCTGAGAGGTGAGACCAGTACTGGGTTTCTGGACTGGTTCTGTCCTGAAAATGAAACCACATGTACATCTCATCCGGGAGATACTTTGACTTTTAGAAAGTTAGTTTTATCACTATTTAGAACTCAGTGACATACACAGACCTTTGGCTGACCCTCAAGTGCTCAATGAATAGACTTCTGGGCAAGTTGGGGGCAGGTCTTGCTCTCACTCAGTTGGGGACGGCTGTGGGTGATAGAATCTCTGGCGTTTTTGATGAGAATCTCTAATGTTTGAACTTGAGCTCTGGACTGCTCACTGAGAATACTTCACTTCTGTTTTTACTTCCTTCATTTGACAGATGTCGTGAGAGCTGACCATGTAGCAGGCACGGGGGTAGCTGTGGGTGTTTCTGGGAGAAGCAAGGAGGGGACATACACAACCTCTGTCATCATGGGGCTTAGAGATTAGTGGTGGAGATGGTTGCACAATTACTGAACAACGTGGGGCACTCCAGAATGGAGGAGTATGGGGAAAAAGAACTGGCTCTGGATTGGAGTCAGGGATGGCTTCTAGGAGGAAGGAAGAACTGAAAACTTGTGGTGGTCATAGAGGGTGGGCGGAGTTGGCTCGTTCCATGGGGGGGGGGTGTGCATGCCAAGCAGCACAGGCAGCTTGAACACAGGCCCTAAGGCCAGAGTGACATGTGAAGGCAAATTGGCTTCTCCAAGGTTAGAACCGAACAAGAGGAAGGAAATGAGAGGTTGCGGAGGCTGCTAGAGTGAGTTCTTGAAGGTCCTTATAGGCTCCTTAAAGAGTTTTCTTGCAGCTGAGTGTAATGGTGCATCCCTGTAATCCCAGCAGCTCAGGAGGCGGAGACAGGAAGATTCCAGGTTTGAGGCTGGCCTCAGCAACTTAGCAAAGACCTGTGCAGCTTAGTGAGATCCTGTCTCAAAATAAAAAATAAAAAGAAAGGCTGGAGATGTGGCTCGCTGTTTAAGCACCCCTGGCTTTAATCCTCAGTACCCACCCCGCCCCCTCTAAAAAGTTTCCTCTCAAGGGCAATGGGAAGTGATGATGGGTGTTTTAAGAGCCAGATAGTTGCCTAGCATGAGTAAAGTCATGGGTTCCGTCCCCAACACCATGGGGAAAACATCGCAGCCAGATAGTGACAGCATCCAAATGCATTTTAAGAGGACTAATTTGGGGATGAGGCAGCTGATATGGGGAGAAGAACATGAATTCCAGAGATATTTATATGATGGACTCATAGATACTGGGAAGTGGGGGAATATGAGCAGAGGGAGAGGGTTATTCTGAGGTCCCCAGGTTGAACAAGTAGCAGGGCAATGGTGCCAGTCTCAAGCCTGTCCTTAGCTTGTGGTTGAGACCTCAGGCCACTTCTTTTGTTGGATCTTTAGTTTTCTCACTAGGTGAAGGTAATAATCCTAGTCATCACCCTTATAGAATCATGGTGAGGATCCCCTGTCCACTGATGAGATCCACAGGAGAAATAGGGTCTTGTACTCTCCATAACACTAAAGGGCCTAGCAGAAGCATAAATCTGTCATTCCCTTTGTTATCTCTGTCTTTCCTCCTTATCTAAAATTCTAAGTACTTGTTCTCCCAGGAACTCAGCTCTTGGAGCAGCTGGGGCTTCACCGGGGGCCTCTCTGGGGCTCTCAAACCCACTTTTGTTGAAAACAATGATATCATTGAGTGGGTGGAGCTGGGCCAGGCTCTCCTCAGCCATTTGCAAAAGCAGGGTCTTTATGACTTCTGTACTATGGCTCTTTTCCAGCCTCTTCCATGGCTCCCATGTGACCCATGGCTCCCCTTCCTCCTCCTTTTCCCCACTGAGATTGTGGGTTTGGCAGCTCCAGTGTTCTCCTCTTGCATCAGTCTCCCTGGAGAGAGGTCCAGATGGGCCAAGGAGCTATAATGACTGTATTATATCAAGCACGGTTTCTTTTTCCAAGGCCCCACCTCCTGGGGAAGGGCAGGGCAAATCATGAAAAAGGATTCCTTCAGAGAGAGACTCAAGCGCTGGAGAAAGGGTGATCTAACATGGGAGGGATGTCTTTGGGTTCCTTGTATTCCAGAAGCTCTTTATCTCTTGATGTACTCATCCTAGATGTGGGACTTCCAGAAGAAAGCAAAGGTCAGGTTGGCCACTCAAGTATGGGCTGATAGAAATATGGCTGGGGAAAAGGAGATCCCCAATGTGGAATGAGCATCCTTAGCTCCGGATGCTGAGGCCAGCCTTGTTCTCTCCCCTCAATGCACTCCATTGCACACTTGCACGCACGAACTCACTCCTCCATAACCATCCATGTAGGCAGCTTGTTAGGGGAGACTGGCAGATGGTCACCACACCAGTTTTCAACTATTCTAGGAAGGAAGGAGGAAAGAAGGACTGTGAAACTTGCCTTTTGGGGATCAATCAGACATCTGCCCCCTCTGCATGGCCTATGAATGTTTGCAAGTGCTCTCATGAATGGGAGATGCAGGTGCCAGGCGGAGGGCAGGAAAACCAGGCCTGCCTCTTGCCTGTTATCTTCCCATCTGTCACATGATCGGCCTCCATAAATATTTGTGCAGTGAGTGGGCTTGCAGATGTAGGGCTTGTGGTTCAGTCAGGGTACCACAGCTTGGCCAAGCACAAGAGCAAACACATGGTGGAAGCCAGCCATGGGGAACTGGGGCTTCCCAATGCCACGTGCCCTGAAATTTGTACTATTTTACACCCCCACCCCCACCAATAAGCGATTATTGATGAGATTGCATGAACATTCTTCCTCTCTGTCTTCTGGGGCTGTCTGGATGGATGACTTAACTTTTGCATTATCTACTACAAACATTTAGATTATTCTAGTTTATTGAGACTGATTGGTCTAGAAACAAAATACAGCTGTGTGATGTTGGGCAAGTTGCTTTTATTTTTTCCAATTTTTTATCTGTAAAAGGGAGGGTGGGCAGGGCGGGTAGTACATCAAGATTGTTTTGTTACAGTAAACCCCATAACTTACACACTACTTGGGCCCCTAAGGGGCAAAAAATATTTTGGGAAGAGACAACGAATGGGCCACACATAGAATGAAGGAAAAGCTGAAGAAGGAGGGTTTGGAAGGGATGAGATGAAGGAATTAACAGTCCCTTCTAATGAGATCTGACTGACTGTCCAGGCTTGTTATGTCCCGTGCACATGGCCAGGCAAAGGCAGGAACCTTGGCTAATTTCAGGTGCCTCAGTCAGCAGTGCAGTGAGTGGCGAGTGTTTCTCTAACTACAGACCAGGCCACTGTCGTCCCTCGAAGGTGGGATGGATGCTGAGCAGACCAGAACAGTGGATGTCCCCTATGATCTGGGAGGACCTTTCAAGTCCTGATGTTCTTGACTTGTGCTGTGGTTGTGGTTTGTGCTTTAAGTTGTTTGGAAACATTGGGCACATTTATAAAAGTCACTGTGAGATTTAATCAGAAGCTAAGAGGGACTAAGCACCGACATTTACGGCAGGTTAGTTTGGGGTCTTCAGTTACCTTTTTAATGTTTCCTTGCTTGCTTTTTTTTAAGGATGTGGTTTACCTGTTTCCTTCTTAAGTATATTTTCAAAGGTTCAGTGATCGAAGAGGGTCCTTTTGTTCACTTCCCCTTGTGCCTTAACCACGGTTTATCTTTACAAATGCCAGTTTCTCACACCTTGTGCCCTAGCACTTCCCTTCCAGGTTATCAGTGCTATCAGCTAATCTGATGTAGGAACACAGTGGTTATTTGCCAAATGGTTGCTTGAGAAGCTGCTTTCAGGCAATACTTCTGCCTTCAATTTTTTTGTATTTCTGAGAAAATTTGTCATTTCTCTGAACTGGTTTTACCCACTTCCGGGAAGTACCCATAATGGGTCGTTTAGGATACTTTTAAACAAAATTGCAAACCCTTCTTGGTGAGGCATTTTGAGGGCCACTCAGGCCCCTGTCAGTTAAGCAACCAGATGCCAAGAAGTCGACCTATTTGTACAGACAGGTTACTCATCTTCACTGAGGCAGCCAAGAGAGAGAGAAGAGATTAAATAAAGATCCCGCTGGCCCAAGGAGTAAGCAGTACTCATCCAAACATCCTTTGGTGTATAATGTAGAAGCAAAACATGGGACCAGGAGCTGGTCGGAAGGGTGCCAGGTCTTGTGAGGACTGGGAGAAGATATAATTGGAAGCAGTGAAAAAGAAGTGTTGATTTAATGCATTGTTTGGAAACTTCCTTAATAGGAGGCTAAAGACAACATACAGAGTAGCTCTGGCTTTTTGCCGGATTTGCGGGTGGCGCCATCTTGCCTCTGTAGTGTTGCTTACAAAACTGATCCTTTGGCAGTGAGGCTCCTTGTGCATGTGAGTCCTTGGATTAGGAGGAGGTCCCAGCTCTTTACTATAGGAACAATTTTTAAGGTTGCCCCTTCCGTGGCCTTTCTGCTCCCTCAAAAAAGAATATCTCTGCAACTAGGTCCCCGGACTTATCCATGCCTTATTTGGATTTGGGGCCATGCCTTTGGCATCTCTGTTTCCATTCCTTTGGAGTCAGAGGTGAGATGAGCGCTGGCCTGGAAGTCTTGGTTCTGAAATAGCTCCAGTTCACGTCTCCCTCTTTCTTTCACTTTCCAAAACCCAAAATAAGGCTAGGTACAGTCATGCTCACCTGCTAGACCCAGTTACTTGGGATACTGAGGCAGGAGAATCACAAGTTTGAGACCAGCCTGGGCAACTTAATGAGACTCTGTCTCAAAATAAAATAATGAAAATTAGAAAAGCTAGGGATGTAGCACAGATGTAGCTCCTAGTACCACAAGATAAATAAACATAAAAATAGAATAATACCGAATTTGTTATCTTTGTCTCAAATATGGACCAGCATAGACCATCACATTAAAATAATACTCTCTGCTTTTCAGAAAGGATTCCCAGTGCCTGTCTGTCCTGAACCTTTGCCTTTTGATAGAAAGGGACAGGGAAGCTGAGTAGCCTATGACTTGCCCAGTATCTCCTAGCTAATTTGAAACATTAGTATCAGAATTTACAATCAAACGTACCCAAAAAAGAGAGAGACTTAGGAATAGACAAATGCCTGTTGTCTGGAGTCAACAATTATCTAGATTTTGCCACATCTGTTCATAGCTAATCTTGGAGAAAATGGTAACAGTTGATTTCTGTAGATTGCAAATACTTTATACTGCATAAAGAATTATTTTTAACATTTAAAAAATTTTATTTAACAAGTAGTCGTATAGCCTCTCTATATGCCAGGCACAGACTTTACAGCAACCCTGTTGAAGGAGATGCTGTCATTCTCCCCATTGTATAGATGAGAAAACCGAGATACAGACAGGATACTGTCTTGCTCAAAGTCACACAACCTTTAAGTGTCAGAGCTAGGATTTGAATGCGTTTTCTCATTTGAGCTTCCTTCATTGCTATAAGATAGTAATTATCACCCAGTTTATTGTTGCAGTCTAGGAAATGGAAGGTGTTTAGGTAGCCCAAGTGAAAATAATTCTTGTACAAATACACAGTCAGCACTTATCAAAATTTTATTTATTGAGTTAATGGAGTAATCAGCAAGATGCTACAACTGGTATAAAGCTAGGCATGGTAGCACATATCACAATCCCAGGAAGTTGGATGAGGCAGGAGGATAGCAAGATTGAGGACAGCCTGAGTAACTCAGCAAGACCCTGCCTGCCCCCCCAATTAATAAATAAAAAGGGCTGGATACAGCTTAGTAGTAGAGTGCTCCTGAGTTCAGTCTCTAGTACTGCAAAAAAAAAATAATAATAATAATAAAATAAAATATAATAAAAATAAAAAAAAATAAGGAAAGCTCTGATTTCCCACTGGAGCCCCCAAGAACCTTAGCCAGGCCCTGATTTCTTTGAGAATTAAGACGTGACAATGTTTTGGTGTGGCCCTAAGAGGAAGCATCATCTTTTGCCTCATTTCAGAACTTAAAAGGACAGTCAGAAAGTGACACTGAAAGCAAAGCAGTCTTAGCCTACATTTTCCCTCAATGCTGTGCCTATATCCTCCTTAGATTTTTAAAAAATAAGTTGACACATAAAAATGGTACATATGTATAAATCAGTTTTAGGTTTTTAGAAGGTGACTAGGAGTCTGGGAATGGGAAAGAGAACTTGGAGTTGATTAAAAAAAAAAATCACCTGGAAAAACGAAGCATGCATATTTCTTGGTCCTTAATTAGAGAAAGTCATTCTCAGTAGGGCTGGGAGAGAGCCTTTCTGGATGGTTATCAGGCTGAGTGTCACCATAATGGAATTTAGAATGTGTGCCTAGGCTGTCACTAACCCTTATTGGCTGAGGCCCTTTCAGGCCAAATGAGAGGGAGCAGCAAGGCTGTACCTCCCCAGGCATTACCAGGGTACAAGACTTGGAACTCCACAGAGCCAAGATCCTGGTGGAGGAGGCAGCGGTCAGGGTCAACCCTGGAATGATCAGAGCAACGCTTGCTAACGCTGAGCATGTGCATTCGAGAGAGCTCTTTCTCTAGGTGGTTTGGAAATTGTTATCATTTTATCTCCCCCAGTTTGCTTATTTGATGAGGGAGGAAGGCGGGTTGAGCTCCCAGAAGATGTTTTGCTGATTTATTTTAGTCTCTCTGCTCCTCCCTCCCAAGAGGGAGTTTTAGCTTAGAGAGGCTTTTGAAATTTGTCTGACAGTAAATCCTACTTAAAGAGATAGTCCTGGGTTTGAAGACTCCGAGCCTTAGGTTCCTGGCTGCTGGAACAGGAAGGTGTCAGATTCCCAGGGACAATTCTGTTCTTCCCTGGAGCGTGATCTTAACGTTTTATTTGGTATCTGGGGGGACAGCTTCTTTTCTTAGGTGGGATTCCGAGGTGGTAGCTTTGCCCCAGGACTCTGGTATCTAGCAATCTTGGTTTTACCCAAAGTCCAGTGCCACCTGTGGTTATTGAGAGGATACTGTGACAGGATGGAGAATCTTCTGCTGATCTCTGCCTGCCCCTGAGCTTCTGAGCACAGAACAGCTATATAGGGCTGGAGGTAATAGGATACAAAAGAATGGCTTTTCTATCAAAGCCAGCAGCCAAAGGAGGGGGTGGGGTGGGAAATCTTGGACAGTCTTCCTCTCTTCCTGGAGACACATCACTCACTACTCGTTTCCTGAAAATCCTAATGTAATCCAGCGGTGAAAGACAGCTTCCTGCCGATGTGCTGAGCCAGCCCCTTGTCAGGGAGGAGATGAGAACAAGATGTAGTCAGAGAAAGGACAGCTGGGCCAGGCTGGGCCACTCAGTGTCCATGCTGTCTCCTCTCTGTGTGGATAACAGTATCCTTTGTCTTAAAAGCACCAGGGACCCACCTGGGTACATGGGCATGGAGACATGGACAGCTCTACCTAGGGCAGTGGGGAGCATTTGAAAGCAATATTCTATCCCCTCTTGGTAAAATCATGCAGAGAGGGATAAACCTTGACCTTTCCTTTTGCTTCTAGAAGGAAGGACCTGGCTGAGTCTGCAGACCCATTTGGGGAAAGGGTTATTTCAATATAATTAGCCCTGAAGTTCTTGTTTATCTACTTTTTCTTCTCAGCAGACTTTCACATCCAAGAGTTAATGGTCTCCTTTTTTTTTGTGATCTCACACATGACCTCAAGGTCACTTGTCATCACCATCAAATTACAGTTTGGTCTACAGGTTCTGGGCAATGTTTGAGTTTTATGCTTCCACCTACAAGAGTCAGAAAGTATTTAAAGATTGGGGCCCACAGACATGAGATGGAATCTGGCTCTGGTACCATGTTGTGGGCACGGGGAGCTTCCATGTCCTCAAGTACAAAACAGGGAAGGTATGAGGACCTACCTGGTGGGTGTGCCATGATGGAAAAATGAAACAAGCCAGGACCTAGGACTTGGGACACATGCAGACAGTTCCGATTGCGAACTCTCTGGGTTTCCCAAATTCAGAACAATCCAGGATGTGGTGGAGGCAGGAAGGTAAGGGGGGTCTTGGACAGTGAGACATGTTTAGGCATTTCTGAAGTTGGTTAGAGAACTTATGGTCTGGGGCGGTGATTCTAAACTTGATCCTGCATCAGAATCATCTGGAAAGTTGCTAGAACAGAAGGTGTGGCCCCAGCCACAGTTTCTGTCTGATTCTCTAAGTCTGAGGTGGGACTGGACAATTTGCACTTTCAAATAAATGTTGATTTGAAAGGAGGTTAGGTGGAAGAGAAAGCAGATTGTTCTCTGTAGGTTCAAAAGGCAGGATAAAAGCTGGAGAGTGCCTAAAGAGAGGAGGTTTTCAATTTGGTACTTAACTAGCTGGGCGAGGTGGCACACAGCTGTCATCCCAGCAGCTCAGGAAGCTGAGACAGGAAGATCGCAAGTTCAAAGACAGCCTCACCAATTTAGCAAGGCCCTATGCAACTCAGTGAGACCCTGTCTCTAAATAAAAATACAAAAAAGGGCTGGGGATGTGGCTCAATGGTTGAGTGCCCCTGAGTTCAACCCTGGTACCAAAACAAACAAACAAACCAACAACAACAACAAAACAAACACGCATAACTACTACATGTGGTCAGAACTGGAGAGGGTAGTCTAATGAGCTCCTGCCCCTGGAAGTTCCAATGCTGAATGGATACCTTGCAGATTCCTATACTAGCTGGAAGTTTCATTCATTCATTTATTCATTTTTCCACTTATGAAATTCATAATAAACTTGGGACTGCCTGGTCAGAGCTGGGACCTGGGGGAGGGACCTTAAAAGAGCAGAGGCGCTTGCCTTCAGGGAGCCACGGTGGAATGGATTTCACCATAGAATAGCTAAGGTCCCTTTCAATGCTGTGGCTCTAAGAGTCCTATGAGGGTGGGAACAGATCCTCAGAATAAGAAGCTGCAGAAAGAGTCATATCTTCTGAGGACGTGTGTCTGACAGCTGACAAGAATGCGGACATTGCCAAGACTCACTTTGGATCACATCTAAATGTCACTGGATCCATGATTTCTCTCTCTGCTGATACTCAAAAGAGGCTGAGAATGTATGTACTATGAGTGCTTTTCCTGTGGGAAAATTGACATCTCCCCACTGGCACCCAGGATGGGCCACTAAACCCTGAACCCCTTACCAGCCATCCATCATGCAGCCTGTGAGGGAAGCCCAGGAAATGGGGCTGCACTGTGAACTCACTGTTTTTTATCACCTCCTCAAGTGGGGAGTGAAGGGCTGAGGAGAGTAAGGGAAACAGCTTAAATTTCATCAGCTTTTCTGGTTTGTTCCATCATAATCCCTGTTGAAAGCAATAACGATAATCATTAAATTTTACCACACTTGGCTCTGTGCCAGGCATTGGGTCAGCCCGCTTCATGGATTATTGGGTTGCTTGATTCTTAAGACACCCTTATCAACTAGTGTATTATCCTCTTTGTGTGTGTGTGTGTGTGTGTGTGTGTGTAAGAAGAAACAAAAGTCTGGAGAGGTCAAGAAGCCAGCTTATGACCCAAGAGATAGTAGAAGTCAGAGCTAGATCAGAACATGAGTCTTCTAGAATCCAGACCGTGCTCCAGGCTCTGGGTCTCCTGAACCTGTCACTCATTCCTTCAGTCACTAGATACTAGTTCTTTCCTTACACAAAATTATGTGAAGCACTGATTCATACCAGTGAGCAAAACTAGTTGGCCTCTGCCCTCATGGAGTTTGTTTCCTGTAGACCAAGGAGTGATTCTTCCCCTAGCTCCTGGGCTGCTTAGAAGCCAAGGAGGAAGAGGGAAGGGCTGGGAGACAGATTTTGGCATGTTCTTTGCTGACCCAGTATTTCCATGTGAATGAATTTCTCTGCACCAGCTGGGTTTTGTGTTTTGCTCCTTTTACATATCCCTGTTGGGTTTCTTTTCTTCTTGTGGAGTTTGGATGTTAGTATTTGCCTTCCAATTGCACCCTGGGGGGGTGAGGGAACCTGAGTCAGGAGTCAGAGAACTTGGAGCTGGAAGTAGCACTAGTGACTCTACTGATGACCTTCTCTCACTAGGGAATGTCACCTCTTCCCCCACCCAGGTTAGCCCTTCAGATTCTTTTGGCTGTCTGGGTTGGCCTCAGCCTACATTTTCTTCTTTTCAAAAGCAGTTTTGAATTATGTTTTCAGTTCAGATGATTTTAAAAATAGACTTCAGAAGCTTGTAACTTACGCTGTGAATATCTTCTGCAATCCTGAGATAATCACCATTAACAAGAGGCATTTGTTTTTCCAGTTGTTTTCAATGCATGCACAAGTGTGTACGATTGTTAGTTTTTCAATAAAATGACTTCTAAAATTCAAACTTTTCTGGCTGGGAGCGGTGGCGCACACCTGTAATCCCAGTGGCTTGGGAGGCTGAGATGAGAGGATCGCGAGTTCAAAGCCAGCCTCAGCAATGGTGAGGTGCTAAGCAACTCAGTGAGACTCTGTCTCTAAGTCAAATACAAAATAGGGCTGTAGATGTGGCTCAGTGGTTGAGTACCCCTGAGTTTGATCCTTGGTACCAAAAAAATGAAAACTCAAACTTTTTTGAAATTTACTGTTTCTATCTAGCTTCATTTTGGATATCTGTCCATATTTGTGGATAGAGATCTGTATCACTTTTTTTGTTGTTTGGGGGTCAGACTCCAATTCTAGTAGTGTCTTTCATGAGAATCCTTTTTTTTTAATGCCTAACCTTGACTCTCTATAGAATAATTGTGCCTTTAATGTTGCTGGGCTAATTGAAACATCCACTTGACTCTTTTACTTTTCTTTTGACTCCTGGAGAAATTCTAGGAACCTTGTTCAGTGTCTTCTGGCCTTTGGTGAGGATTTCTCATTCTCAGCTTCAGAGGTCTGTGACAAAAGAAAAACCAATGTCCCAGTTTAGAAAGAGAAAGAAAAAAAAAATCATTGGATGGGGGACGTACAGAATTACCAAGACTCAGGAAATCTGAAGCTCTAGTTCTCAAAAAATTCAGGCATAAGCAACAAGAGTCTGTTTAGACCTTGCAACACCACTCTATGGCTTTGCCTAAAACATGGGCCAAGCCCTTGGCCAGAGCCAGGTGGGACCCCTTGATTGATAATCTCACTACAGCATGCCTCAGAGAGAAAAGTTGAAGTGCTGATGCTTAAAATTGGTGCATGCAAAGTCGGAAAATCAATCAAGGGTTACAAAACCTAGAAAATGCTGCCTGTGTGTTCCTCTTTGTATTTTCTCATGAACTAGAAAGGAAAAAAGAAAAAGAAAAGATTATTGCTTTAGTTCTATCAACTTTATCTGGTTGGAGTTCTCAATGTATATAAAATTAGTGAAACATTCCCTCATTTTCTTTTTATTCTATAACTCCTATGGCTGCCCAGTGTCTTCTGCATGGAGGTGCTTGGAATGACACTTCTGCTTCCATTAAAATGACCAAATGCTGTTACCAGGAGGTTGGAGTCTATTAACTATAGGTTGAAATGTTTGTTTTTCTTCTTTGCAGGCAACTTTTTGCTCCGGCCTACACAGAAACCCACTACACTCCAGATGGAAACCCTCAAACCTCCATGCTGAAACCTGAGGTAAATTCAGGTCAACAAATATCTTTTCCTGCAGTTGCCCTATCTGGGCACCACCCCTAGGGACTGAGGAGAGGTGTGATGGACATGGTGCCTTCTCTAAAGGAATTTCTTCCCCTGACTAAAGACCAAAGGAGCAAACAGGAGAAGCAAAACATGTGCTCACTGTACATTGCTGGCTAAAGTTGCTAAACAAATAGAATGTTTTAGGGTAATCACACCAATTAAAATTGGTGTAAAGCATCATGAAGATGTTGGGTGTTGTGTCAATTATCCACATATTAACAAAAATTTAAGTAAAATAATTTGCTCATACTTCTGTTATCTCACCCAATTACATTTTGATCAGTCCCCTCCCCCTTTTTAAGTAGATATTTAGGGTTTACAGAGTTGTAATCACTGTACATTCAAATTTTATAGTCTGCCTTTTTAAAAATATTTATTTATTCTAATTAGGGATATATGACAGCAGAATGAATTTTGATTCATTGTACCCAATTGCAGCACAACTTTTCATTTCTCTGGATGTACACAATGTAGTGTCACACCTCATGTGCAGTCACACATGTACCTAGGGTAATGATGTCCATCTCATTCTATAGTCTGCCTTTTTGATGTGCTTTTATGTTATGAAGGTTTTCTTATTTTGTGTCTGTCTTTATATCGGACATTTCTCCCTCCAAGTTGTTTTTGAGCCAGGATATATGCACAAAGCCGAAGGTTTATCAGTGACAGAATGGTCTTTTAGGTGGTCACATTGGTTTGCTTCATCACATCCCAATCGTGGACACTTAGGGGAGTGAATCATATGTATTTCATATGTATTTCATATCATATCTCATAGATGCCTATGAGATTTGTAGGCTCAGAACAGTGGTTCTCCACTAGGAGCTATTTTCCCCTTCTAGAGACACTTGGCAATATTTAGAGATGGTTTCGATTGTTCCCATGACCGAGGGGTGGGAGACACTCTAGCACGTAGTGGTCAGGGGCCAGTAACGCTGCCAGACATCCTACAAGGCACAGGACAAGTCCTCCATAACTGAGAATTGTCCATCCTCAAATGTCAACAGTGCCCAAGTTGAGAAACCCTGGGATAGAGTGGCCCTTCTATACTGACGGGGTGAAGTAAGGAAAGGCAGAGCAGGAGAGGCCATGGTCTTCTGCCTTTGGGGCAGAGTGAAATGGACTCCTGGGGCGTGTGGATCTGAGATGTGGTATAGAGAAGGGCAAGGACATCCTTCTGCCTCAGTGCTATTCCAGCAGCTTCTCACGGAACCTGAGATTCCCACATGGCCCATTCTTTGAGATTTCCCTGCTAGAGGGTAAATGTCTAACAAGACTACAACTACTATCAGTCAAGAATAGCTCAGATAAGTTTAAGAGATTACTCATGAATGGGGTAAGGGGTATAGAACAGTTAAGTTTTGGAAGATCTAAGGGCTGTAGAGTGTAGTGTCTTGGTAGGAGGGGCTGTGTGGTATTTCAGGGCATGAAAGTTAGTACTCAATGCACCTTTTCCACCAAGACCTTCTACCAAGAGTTGAAAGAGTGGCCAGTGTCCACAGCAGGCATGTTGGACTGTGTCTTCCTATCTTCCGGGAGGCTGTCCAGCTGTGACTCCACACCTCTTCAGTGCCCCTTGGTCAGAATTTCTCGTCCCTTCTTCAGACCTCAGTTCTGTGCCTCTGGGGCAGCATTAGGGGCTGAGTAACAGCCTGGCATAGAAAGCCCCTAGTTATTACACCCTCACAAAAGCACCCTCCTCTGAGTTCCTCCCATTTCTGTGCCCACAGCTCAAGAATGGGTCTCAGTCCACAAGTTCCCCATGAGCTCATGCTTCCTGCTGTGAAAGACCCCCGGGGGTAACCCCATCAGACAGAGAAGCTGCATAATGCAATGACTTCATGGCTGATCCTTGACTTGTTCTTTGTGCTCTCTGCTTGTGCATTAGGCAGAGATGTTGTAAAGGCCTTTCAGAAACAAAGGAGTGGAAGAGAACTCCCCCTCAGCCCCAGAACCCTCCTCCTTCCTGAAGGTCGTATTGACGGAGGCACATCCTAGCTGAATCCTGGCACAGCTCACTATTTTCTTACATCCTCTGCTACCCTACTGCTGGCCCCTACCCAGACCCACAGGGCTGCCAGTCAGCTCATCTGGAAACAGAAATCCAGGAGCAATGGCAACGGGAGAAACCACTTAGGGGCTCTTGACCCAAATGGTGAGGTCTACACTCTGTGTCCACCGTTGGCCTTGAGTTCTGGGACCTTATCAAGGCTGTAGCCCTGATCTAGGTCAGGTCACTGGGGGAATGGGTGTGTGAATGTGTTCCAACAAAAGGAGTTACAGGGCTTCAGGTCCCAAGCCAGTGTTGTAGTCTTGGCTTTAACTAGCTATGTGGCCTTAATCAACCCTTTGGACCATACCATTGTTGTTTTTTCATCTCAAAAATTGGATATGCTGATATCTGACTCTTGGGACTATTGGAAGGGTAAGATGAATCACTGATTTTTATGGGAACTTATAAACATCTCTTGCAGCTCCATAGTTTACAGATGAGAGAGTTGAGAGGAGAAGAGGAAGAGTAACTTGCCCACGCTCAGAAGTGGCAAGGCTTAGACTGGAACTTCTCTGTTTTGTTGCTTGAGATGCTGGAGGGTGACAAAGCTTTGGCAAGTCAGGTCCTATGTCATTATGATGCTGGGAGAAGCAGAGGTTGGAGTTGAGGGCTAGGCTGCTGGGATTCAAATCTCTACTTTGCTCTGTCACTTTGTGAGTGACTTAAGACCACTCTGACCTTTAGTTGTCTCCTTTTAAAATACGGGAATAATACTATCTTCCTCATAAGGCTGTGCTCAAAATTAAAGGAAAAAAAAAAAACCTACCAAAGTTGTTTGTTAGGTAGTAAGAGCCGGAGAGCCGGCAGCGCTTACTATTACTAACAGTAAGTGGCAGGTGTGATGATCACGTGTGACAATGCGTGTGAAAGCCCTCTGTCAATTGTAGAGCCTGTTGTAAGAATCGGTTGTTTTGCTACTTTAGAGAGCATCTGGGCTGTGTACTGTTAGCATCAGTCCAAAAACAGGAAGCAGTACAGAGCTTCTTCAGAGCTGCCTCTGGATTTGAGTTCTCTTTGCCGTGTGAGGGTACCAGCATTTTGCAGCTTGTGGCTGACCTACATTTCTGAACTCCTTGACTCTCCAGTGTTGCAACTTTTATGAACCCCATTTACCCCTTACAGACCCGGCCCCCTCTCTCCCTGGGAGTACTCGGCCCCTTTTCCTCTGGTGAATGCACCTGTGCTGTGGAGTCTGTGGCCTCACTCTTGAGTTCTAAGGACCAGGTTCAGAACTGGATCATCTGATGATCCACCTCCAGGTCCCAGAGCCCAGGGGAAGGTAGAGATGCTGTGTGACAGGCTGACATTTGAAGATAGATGGACTCCTGGCCAGAAGGAGGGTTTTGTGTCTGCCTTATCTTCTTTCACAGGTGCTGTGGGACGTCCCCTGAGCTCAGTGAATTTCCTTTGCATTCCTCTGAAGGTCAGAATCTGACTTGTTAAAAGTCCAGGAGAGTTTGATGCAAAGAGGGGGCCGATGCCTGTTCCTCCTCCCAACTGTGTGGATGTTCATGGACAGAGGAGCCACATGGCTGCTCGGCGGATTATCAGCAGATGAAAGGGCACCTGTGGTCCAGAGAACTGGCCCGAGCTTAGTGTCAGCTTGGCCTGCATCCTCTGATCTGGCTGCACAGCTCAGCTGGACAGGATAGAATTGGCACAGCGAGAACCATGGATTCAGCCCCTTGGTGGGTTTCCACATCCCTCATTGTGCCTTGAATGAAGGAGGAGTTAATGATACCATGGTCACAGATGTGGAATGGCTGCCACTCTGGGCCAGGTATGGTGAAATCTCTCTGTCAATCCTAAAGCTTTCTCTTTGTATACAGTCCTCTGTGAGCAAGGCTGTGGACGCTGAAGGCCAGAGAGAGCCTGTGGAACTGCTTACACAGCTGGCGCCTGCAGGAGGCTGCGTTGAACCTGGCCTGGCTGTGCTGAAATGCTTGAATTTTGTTGTTTGGCTGTACTCATGCTGGTGCTGGGAGGGAGGTGGAGGCAGAAAATACAGATAAGCACATCTCTGCCTGGGATGGACAAGGAAACAGCAGGCAGCATGGTCCTAGAGACAGGTCCCCTGGACTGTCACGTAGGTGAAAGCCCGAGCATTTATGATGTGCCTTGCTCAGGCTCAGGTGTTAGAAGAAGAGACGTTCCCACGTCTGCAGCTGTGTGGTTTACAGCTCCTTCAGATGTTTTCCGAACCTTCTTTCTATTCTTGGCAGCTCATCTCTGTGGACCTACTTGGGAACAAGCTCATAGGGAACATTTCCCCTGTTATTGTCCCTCCATCTTCACCAGGTGTCTGCTTTAGCACTCTCAACAGTGCCTTAATTGCCTCATAAATACTATAGCTACCCTGTTTATCAAATGCCATGGCTATTCTGCTAGCACCTCGGACTTTTATTTGTAATTATGTTTTTAAAGCTTCTTCATAAATGAGTGGCTATAATAAGACCACAAACCCCTTGAAGACTGGAGCTGTGTGTCTCCGTTTGCTTATTATTGTATCTCTGAAGCCTAGCCAGGGCCTGGCACGTGCTATTTGTAGTGATGGAGGAATCCAGCTGGGGTGGGGAGACCAGATGGCTGTGAAGCATAATGAGTAGTGAAGAGTACCAGGCCTCATGGACCCGAGTGCCCAGCCAGGAGGGATCCAGGTGTGGAGGGATTCAGGTGTGGAGGGATCCAGGTGTGGAGGGATTCAGGGGAGCAAGAGCATCCTGAGCTCTGGAGGGCATGGAGTGTGTTCATTTCCTAGGGCTGCTCTAACAAGGCACCATGAACTTGAAGATTAAAACAACAGAAATCTTCTCAAAGTTTTAGAGGCTCAAAGTCTAAAATTGAGGTATTGCAGGACCATGCTCCCCCCAAAACCTCTAGGGAAAAATCATCCTCCTTTGACTCTAGTGGCTTCTAGTGGCTCCTTGGTGTTCCCAGGAGCTTCCTCACTCCAGTGTGCCTCCATCATTTTTTTTTTTGTTTAATTTGTTTCGTATTCTAATTTGTTATGTATGACAGCAGAATACATTATAATTCATATTACACATATAAAGCACAATTTTTTCATTTCTCTGGGTGTACACAAAGTATATTCATACCATTCATATCTTCATACATGTACTTAGGGTAATTATGTCCATCTCATTCCACCATCTTTTCTATTCCCCTCCCATCCCTTTGCCCTATCCAGAATTTATCTGTTCCTCCCATACTCCCCCTCCCAGCCCCATTATGAATCAGCCTCCTTATATCAGAAAAAACATTCAACATTTGGTTTTTGGGGATTGGCTAACTACACTCAGCATTATATCCTCCAACTCCACCTATTTACCTGAAAATGCCGTGAGTTTATTCTCCTTTATTGCTGAGTAATATTCCATTGTGTGTGTGTGTGTGTGTGTGTGTATATATATATATATATCAATATATCACATTTTCTTTATCCATTCATCCACTGAAGGGCATCTAGGTTGGCTCCACAGTTTAGCTATTGTGTATTGTGCTGCTATAAACATTGATGTGGCTGTGTCCTTGTAGTATGCTGTTTTTAAGTCCTTTGGGTACAGACTGAGGAGTAGGATAGCTGGGTCAAATGGTGGTTCCGTTCCCAGTTTTCCAAGGATTCTCCATACTGCTTTCCAACTTGGCTGCACCAATTTGCAGTCCCACCATCCGTGTATGAGTGTACCTTTTTCCATCTTCACACAACTTCTTTTCTTTTTGTGTATGTCTCTTTGTGTCCTCTCCTCTCCTCCTCTCTCTTTTTTTTGTTGTAATCTTTTCCCCCTCATTTTTTATTGGTGCATTATAATTGTACATATTGTTGGAATTTGAAATTACATATTCATGCGTGCACACAATATAACAACATAATTTAGCCAATATCGCTCCCCAGCATTTCCCCTTCCCTCCCTGCCTCCTCCCCCTTGGTCTCTTTCCTCTACCGACCTCCCTTTGATTTTCCCCTTCTTCTTATAAGGACATAAGTTGTTAGATTTAGGACCCACACTAATCCAGTATGACCTCATGCCAACTTAATTACATGAGCAAAGATCTTATTTCCAAATATAGTCCTATTCTGAGGTTCCAAGTGGACATGAATTTTAGGAGGATGCAGTTGAACCCATTGCAAGGGATTACAAAGGTGATGTTGGGGGGGGAAGTGGGATCCTTCAGAAGCCAGTGTTCTGTGGCTGACATCACACCATGGAAATCTCTCTGAACCAGATCTCCAGAACCTCTGTTCTCCAGCTGGCAGGGAGACCTTTGGGAAATCTCTGCTTCTGTGAGTTCAGCTTTTCCATCTGTTCAGAGGGCATGATGACATTTGCTCTGCCCCACCTCTCAGGATTATTTTGAGAACCAAAGAAAAGGGTGGCTTAGAGAGCTCTTTGCATGTTGTAAAGGTACTATAAGGTTAGAGTAAACATAGTATAAGCTGTCAATCGTCTATCACCTTCATGAGACATTAACATTGCTATCCTTACCAGTGTTACTGCCTGACCAGTCCCTTTCTCTTTGCTAGGATCACTGCTTTTACCATGGCATGGTGAGGAAGGCGCAAGAATCCAGCGTCACACTCAGCTCCTGCAGGGGATTTAGGTAAGAGATCCTGAAGCTGCAGAGGGCACCTGACATTCTCCCCAGGAGTGGGATTTTTAAGACAAGCAGGACTAACTCACAGCAAGGACCCTGGGAAAGAGCCCACTGAGAGTGTGTGTGGATAACTCTAAGAAGGGCCCAGTTTGGGAGGTACCAGGGAAATCTAGATCATTCACATGTTAACTGGTCTTTGGGTTTACCCTTACTAAGGAACTTGATGTTTAAAAATAAAGGTTTTATGTTTACTTAAGAATCATAATGCCAACAAATTGGGAGATTTGACCAGAAGAAGAAGGGACACACTATGCCACGAGGGCCACATGGGGATGTGCTGGGGTGCTGGAGAGACAGAGGAGCGAGGAGAAATGCGGGCAGGTGTCTTTATCGTGGTTTCTACAGGGAGGATCTGGGAGGCAGGGCAAGCAGGTTTAGGATTCTCTCTTTTGCACAGTTTCAGGGGCTGTCTGTCCTTAGTTGTCTGGTGCCTGGTCCTGGGGTGATGGGGCAGGTGGGCAGTTACCCAGAAGGTGTGAGCTCAAGAAAGTAGATGGTGGGTTATGGGCTTTGGCTAGCCGGCCTGCATGAGAAAGTCTTTGTAGCTGGCAAGTTGTTTATTGTCTCTGGGAGTTGGCTAACTGTGGGAAGGCCAGTCCCTCCAGGGTCAGCGAGTCCTAGCTGTCAAAGCAACAGAAGACAGGAAATAAGTGACATGGTTAATAAACTTGAAACTGAGTTTGAGCATTCCTTCCCACTTCTAGTTCTTCTGTGGTAGAAGGATAGTGAAAATGTAGTCAGTGAAATAGAATAATAAGCAATTAGGGCAAAGAGAAGATGGGAGGAGAAGGGGGAGGCCAGGGTAATTTTCAAGACAGAGAATCAACTGAAAAGTTCTATCTAGATGGTGTTGTATGAGGGCAACTCTTCCGTCTCCAATCTGGACTTCCTGCTGGTAGGAGTTTACCAGCTGGGTGACCTTGGGTCTCCATGGTCTCATTTGTAGAAGGTGGATCAAGAGACTATATACATGATGTGAGGTTAAATGTGTTAGTAGACCTCTGACGTAGCACTCAATCTCCTCCAGGGCCTGGCTTCTCCGGGTGTGGTCTGTAGATGGACAGCATCAGCTTTCCCTGGGATCTTGCTCAAAATGCAGTATCTCGGGTCCTACCCATTCCTACTGGTTTACAGTCTGCATTTTACCCCAGGTGATCTGTGTGCACATTACAGTTTGTACCTCAGACTGTGTTCCTTCAGCATGTGAATTATATTTCACATATTCATTTGTCTCCATCAGCCTTAAATATAGCAGGATCTATCCACGTAGAAGTGATAAATATCACTTTTTTAGGCTCCCCCTACTCTCCCTTCTCTATTTTTTGAAAAGGAGTGATGATCCAAAAACCTGGATTCTGGTTGCCTATGCTGGTGCCTGTATCCAGTATGCTAGAAACTGGCTCTATTTAAAAAAAGAAAGAAAAAGGGGGGGAAAAATCTATGATTTGTAGCAACCATCTGTATGCTGGTAGAGTTGTTTCTTATCACAGCCAATTTCAACCTACCAATGTGACGTTATTGAAGGCAGAATTGGAAATACATGCCCACCACTGGCTTTTAGGAGCCAGTAGAAGGTGGCCCTCTTTTTTTTTTTTTTTTTGGTACCAGGGATTGAACTTAGGGGCACTTTACCACTGAGCCACATCCCCAGCCTTTTTTTTTTTTTTAAATTTTATTTAGAGATAAGGTCTCACTGAATTGCTTAGGTCCTTGCCAAGTTGCTGAGGCTGGCTTTGAACTCGCCATCCCCTTATCTCAGCCTCCCAAGCCACTGGGATCACAGGCCAGCGCCAATGTGCCCTGCTCACCCTTCTCCTCATATCAATTGATTCATTCAATGACAACTTCTTTCATTCAACAAATTAGTATTGGATGTCTGTGGTATGCCCATGTCCTGAACAAGTGGAAGACAGTCAGCCACTGTAATTTTTGAAGTCCTCTGTTTCCTCATCTGCAAGATGACCATCAGTGACGGCTATGCTGGAGATTAAGTTTAAGTGCTTAGTTAAGTCTACAGAACTTTATAGGCATATGGCAGACATATCATCCCATGACAGTGAAACCATGCTAAGACAGCCACATTCCCATAAAAATCGAAGGCCCCTCTCCCTGCAGGCCCCACAAGTCTGTTTATGAATTGGGCCATGTCTCCTCTGGAAGGCCATGTGGTGAGTCACCAGAGGGAATCAGGCAGGAAATAGGTTTTGGCCGGGAGGTGATTAACAGAGTGGCCTCAAATCCCCCACTCAAGCAACTTGGTTGAGCCAAGCCAACTGGCCCCAGTGGTATTTACAGGCCCAGCCACCACCACCTGCAGTCTGCAAGTAAACAAAGTCCTTCCCAAGAAAGAGGAAAGGGAGCATGCAGGTGTGACCTGCTTCTCTCTGCCTCATCCTCTGTCCCCTCCGTCTGGAGCAGTGGGAACTTGGCATGGCCTCTTGGAAATCATTCCAGCAGCCGCGCTGACGGGGGAAATGGGGTGAGCTGCCCAAGTGTTTCTGCTTAGTGTGCTTCCGTCTGGTGGGGCCCGCCAGCGTTTTTTTCTCAGCCTTGTCACTGCACACCTTAAGGAACCAAGGTTGTAGGCAGCCCGACTTAAGAGCTGGAGACTCATGCCAGATGGCTCCATCTGGACCCTGGAGGGGGAGCAGCTGCCACAGCAGCAGCACTCAAACCCAAGATGCTCAGACTCAAGTTGTTCCCTAAGGCTCATAGAACCAGGCTGCAGTGCAGAATCTCCATTGTGATCCTGTCTCTCCTGGAAACCTGCTCCTGTGATGGGGAAAAAGGGGCAGGATTTATACCAAGTGGGATCATCAGGCTGATGATACAAAGCTAGAGGAATTCAGTGGAGCTTCCAGATGGTTCCTGGGTTCCCTCCTCTCTCCAAAGCAGCTCTGTGGGTGGTTTTATGACTGAAGAAGTAATTCCTGGTCATAGAAAAAATAAATTCAAATAGTATTTAAAAAATGTGCAATGGAAGATGAGTCTCTTTCTCACCCCAGATTTCTAGATTTAAGTCCCCACCTCCAGCATTGTTATTGGCTTCTTGTGTGTCCTTTATGGAAATATTCCTTGCAGAAAAGAACCTGGATGTGTAAGATAGTGCTTTATAATCTTACATGAGGCTTTGACCCCTTTGAGAATTGGGTGGAAGCCATGGATACTTACACACTACACACATAAAAAGATGTGACATACCATTTTATTAGGAATGCCAAGTGTCCCCATCCCCAAGCTTGTCTCAGATGAAGTAAGGACGAGCCTCTAGATGTTACCACAACTTCTTGCATGTACAACAGCTATGCAACTGACACCTGGTCTGCATGTCAGGAGTGATTAGTATTTGTGAAGAAATCTAGCGAGGTCAGGGATGAAGTGTCTTTGAGCCTGTGCATCCTGGGAAATTGTGCATATGAGTGTGTGTGTCTCTAGCTCGTGGTCTGTCAGCAGGAGGGGTGCCTGATTGTTGAGCTGTTGATTTTTGAAGGCAATACTTATTGAAAATTGTCATTCTATAAGTAATACAGGTTTAATGTTAAACATTGAAATGGCACAGGAACATATAAACTAAAAACAGTGAAAGCTCTCTATCCTGCCTACCTTTAGTCCTACAGATAGATGGCTTAGTTCTGGAGGTGGGTTTGGACAGTAAGTGTGTGGACTCCATCCTCTCAGAATGAGTGAGCCTGGGCATTAGGAGACCTGGGATCTGCCCCAGCTCTGCAGTAACTCACTGGCTGACCTTGGGCAAGTTCCTTTTTTTCCAGATTTTCTTCTCATCTATCAAAGCAGGGAAGACCAGACCATCAAAAATACCCTTTATTGTGGAATCTCTGGGCTGCAGAGAGAAGGGGCAGAATCTCAGGGAGGTGGGGGCTGGAGTGGAAGGAGGTGGCTTGGGTCTACGCAGCTAGCCCTTAAGAAGTGGCATGGTCCTTTCCACTTTGAAAATCTTACTTCCTCCTGCAGAATAGATAATAAATGTTCCCTTTGTGTCAGTCACTGTGTGAGTTAAGCCCCCAGAAGGCAACACCATTACCATGTGCAACCTTAGAATCTGGAGTCAGGCAATGTTCCTGCTTTAAAACCTGACAAGCCACTACAGTTCTCCAGTCCCCATCTTCTCACCTGTCAAGTAGGAACATCAATATTGATGTCACTGGTGGATTTCTATTAGGTGATGGGCACCAGCTCCTTGGGACTTTGTTTTGATTATGCTGTATCCCAGAGGTTGGAGCTCTTCCTGACCCATAGCAGATGACCAGTGTGAATGTGTCAAAAGGCTACAGAAGAAACCATTGACCTTGCCTGGCGTACAGTAGTGTGCCCAATGACTATCAGCTATTCTTTTAAAATGGTACCTTTGATATTGGTAACATTGCCCATTGCTTCAGTTCTTTATCATAATGATCCCAGGAGATAGACAGTGTTATCAAATAACTGACCACAGAGCTTGAGGGCAGTAGATCTAGAATTTGAATCCAGGTGTGTCTCAGTCCAGAGCCAATGCTCTCTGTCTGTGCCCTGTCACCCTGTCCCAAGGGAGCACAACACCTGTACACCTTCTCTGCTCCCTCTGTACTGACTTTGAAGTTCTCTGTATTCCCTTTTACATGGATGCAGATTGGGGGAGAGGGGAGACAGGGAAGAAAGGGAGCAGGGTGGTTGCATCTTAGGATAGGTCTAGATGCAGGGATGTTAGACATGTCCCTCTGGGTTTAGTTGAAAATGGGCATATTTTCAGGAATGGTAAGTGGGCAACTTTTCTGGCTCAATTCCTTGATGGATGGGATGCATTTGGTTGAGCCTTTCAGTCATTTGTGGGTTAAACACGAACTGCCTACTGCCCAGCTTCTTCTATATAATTTCATATTTATCATGCTCTTAACGATGAGGAATAGGACAGACAGAATGGAGAATAGCGTGTGAGGTCCTGGCCCTCAGCCTCCTGGGCCCCGCCCCTGCCTCCTGGCTGACCTCTAACTCTGCCAGTTTTAGCATTTAGCAAATTAGATCAACTCAGGCTCTTAGAAGGATAAATGACTGGTAGGTGCTCAGGGGAGGGTGGCTAGAGGACTTGGGGGTGATGGCAGCGAAGGGCCCCAGAACCCATTCTCAGAAACTCCACCATCCACCCCCAGGCTGTCTGGGAGGATTGTAACTGAGACACAGGGCGAATCACCAGGGGCTGCAGTGGGGGAAGGAGGGGAGTGATCACAATATCCTATTGCCAGGTGGACCTTCAGTGACCTTCCAAGCTGATGTTTCTCAAACTAATCTGCATACTCCCTGAGACAGAATAGGTGCCTACTGCAGAGTGTGGGCTCCTGGCCAGAGTTTCCGAGAATGGTTGTGCAGGGAATCATCTGGGGACCTGACAACAGGTCCCCAGATGCATAAGCCTGCAGAGTCCTAGGGTGGCTGGGCATCTGTGTTAGCAACACTGTAGAATATGCTTATAATTCCGGAAGCTCTGGTCCTAGGGATCTCCAACCCACAGGTTTGGAACTCACCAATGGAGGCAGATAGCATAGAGGTTAAGGGTATAGGATCCAGAGCCTATGGCCCTTAATCTTTAGCCCCATAGTACCTGTGAGAGCTCATTATTTAATCTCTCTGAGCCTCAGTTTTCTCATCTGTAGAATGAGACTCATGGTGATGCACGCCTTGTAATGTGATGTGGGAATAAAAGAAGAGTGATGTTTGTCAACACGGCGTGTGGGACGCCATGAGCTCTCAGTACACCATGTCTGAGGACAGAATGTAGACTAAATGCTCCTGTCTTCTCACCTTCTCACGTCTTCAGACAGGCCAGTTGGGTAGTGGCCAATCAAACTTCAGAAGAGAGTTGCTGGCACCTTCTTTTGCAGCTGACTATAAACTGGGGATGCTTTTCTGATCCATGCTACAGAGCTATTGTGACAGAGGCAGTGTCAGGTCATGGTTAAAGCTGTTGAATTCAGAAGCAGAAGGCTGAGGTACCAGCCCCTACTTTTTACTCTTACTACCTTTGTGACTTTCAGTTAGTTAATTGACCTTACTGAGCCTTAGTTTTCCCATTTATGCCATAAGGGTAACATTCTTAAGGATCATAAAAGTTGGTGTGAATAATAAAATGCCTGGTCTGTAGCAAAGGCTTAATAACTTATTGCTACTACAACAGTGGTTATTTACCATGCTCCAGACTTTTGCTTGGTCTCTTCTCTGTTTGGCCCAGAGGCTTGTTCATGGGACGCTGGGTCAACTGTACCTTGTGGCCCTATACTGGAACTCACCCATTCTCACATGGAAACTTCCACTTTCTGCTGTAATTCCAGCAGCCACACCCTGGCACACACACGGGAGCATCAGTTGGCTTGTGATCCAGCCTTCTGTGTTTGTAGCCTTTGAGGGAAACCAAGATGGCAGGAGATGTCCTGGTCAGCTGAGGTGAGAAGATAGCTTGGGAACAGGATGCCCTTAGCCACTCTTGCTTCTGCCCTTTCCTGTCTGAATCGGGGAGTGGATGTGACCCTTGCTCTCTCCACTTCACCCCCAGCTGTTGTGGGAGCACCTTAGGTGACCTGCCAAGGGGCTGGGCAGGCACTGCTGCATCCGCCTGGGTGAGGCAGCTGGGAAGTGGGCAGGCCACTGGCACAGGAATGAGCTGTCTGGGATGGGACCTGGGCAGGGCTACTGCAGACCAGGGGCTGGCATTGTTTTTCCTGAGAGCGTCACAGACTTTTCCCAAAGGACAAAACCTGGGCAGGCATCCCAATGGGGTGGGGGTGGGGTGGGTGGGGCCAAGATGACCTGAGAGAGAAGTCCTTCTAGATCATAGTGACGGACTCGGAGCTGGAGACACTTTAGGTTTGGCGCTATCTGGATGGACAGGAGTCTGAGGAAGGGTTTTGAAGTACCTGAAGCACTGCCAGGCCCTTGGGACTTCCTCCTGGGTTTCCTTCTGCCCAGAGCCTTGGGTACATTCTCTTGCTGTGGTGTTCATCTCACTGCATGGAGGACGCAGATACCTGCTGCCTGGGCCTCTCCTCATCCCGACATTGATGATGTGGGAGAGCAGCAGATAAGAAGGGGGAGCTCTTCCTCATGGAGTCTGGATTAGCCCTCAGAGACCTCATCGGTAGCATCTGAGCATTCAGTCCGTCAGTGTGAGGGCTGATGAGTCCTCTTTACCATCTCCATTTCCATTGCAGTCACTGTCCCCAGGTTTAGACTCTGCTTCATGAGGGCAGGGGCTTTGCCCATCTTGTTCACCATTCCATTCTCAGCCCCTAGCAGGAGCCTGGCCAATGTTTGTGGGGTGAGTGGCTTTCCTCCTATGGGCCTTGAGTGATGGATGGTCTTCACATCCATCCGCATTTTCAATCAATCAGGGATGAGAATTTTTGAAAAAAACATTTGCATCTCTATTGAACACATAAACTTTTTTCTCTTTTCATCATTTCCTAAATAATACAGCATAACAACTATTTGCATATTATTGGCATTGTTTTGGTTTTATATAAGTAATCTAGCGTTGATTTAAATGGAGTGTTAGTAGGTTATATGAAAATTCTACACCATTTTGTACAGCGGACTGTGATTTTGAAATCTTTGGGGAATCTGGACCCAATCTCCCATGGCTTCTTAAGGACAAGGATTATGTCTAGATTTCAACTGGAACACGGTCAAAGCTTAGTGAGAGGAAGAATAAAATAAATGAGCACACATCTTTATTCTAATTCTAGGCTAAAATCTATGATCAAGGGGAAAAAAAATTGCCACCCATGCCTGGTTGTGGGTGTCACTTCACCAAACAGCTGCCATGCTGGCAGGAGCCTTGGGGACTAGCAGGAACGTCTCCAGTCCTGCATTTCCAGCTTTGCTTCCAAGTACCAGGACAGCTGCCTTTTATTTTTATTAGGAGTCCTCATAAGTTAGTGAGTTACCGTTTTCATTTTAGGGTTGAGGAAATTGAGGCTCAGGGTGATTTAGGACATTTTCTGAGAAGCAAAGAGTCCCAGGTCTCCTAACTGCAGGCCATTGGGCTTTCTCCAGCCACTGCCTTTTCGGAAGAGTCTATAAAGTTCTGACCTGTGATTATCATAGGCCATGTTTGGTTTGGGAGACCTTTTGGGATCTTGATCCTACAGTCCTTCATCAGTTTTAACCGTCCTGGATACAAGTTTTTAAACTTTTTTTTTTTTTTTTCTGTGCTGGGGATGGAACCAAGGAGTGCTCAACCACTGAGCTACATGCCCAGCCCTTTATTTATTTGTGAACAGGGTCTTGCTAAGTTGCCCAGGCTGGCCTCGAACTTGCAATGCTATTGCCTCAGCTTCCCAAGTCCCTGGGATTATAGGCGTGTGCCACCGCACCCAGCGTTTTAAACACCTTCTGACTTTACTAGTTCAGAGATTCTTAACCGGAAGCCCTGTGATGAATTTAGGGGGCCCCAGAGCCCTGAAATTGTGTGCCACATCTCAGGTTACAAGTGCATTTCTCTAGAGAGGAGGTCTGAGCCTGCATCGGGTCCTCACAAAGGGGTGCGTGGCCCCACAATAAGGTGAAGAACCAATGATCAAAACCAACTGTGCCCACATGCCTATGGGCCTGTACAAGGGACTTACTCAGGATCCTGGAAAAAATCTTTGACCAGATATTCTATTTCTTCTATCAACAGAGGACTGATCATGGTGAGCAGTAACCTCAGCTACATCATTGAGCCCCTCCCTGACAGCGAGAGCCAACACCTTATTTACAGATCCGAACATCTCAAGCTGCCCCCGGGGAACTGTGGGTTTGAGCACTCCAAGCTCACCACCAGGGACTGGGCCCTTCAGTTTACACGCCAGACCAAGAAAGGACCTCGCAGGGTGAGTTCCAAGACTCTCTGTGCACTAGTCAACCTGGGGCTAGGCTTGTCCCCTCTGAGCACCCTTACTTTGAACCCAAGAGTATTTATCAATTGAAAGAGAATGGCGGAGAAGAAGGGAAGAACTTCTTTTTTATTTGAAGTCATGATCAAGTGTGAGACACCCTCATAAGAGAATAACTACTTTGGGGGGAAATGCTACTAGTTTTACAATGCTCTAATATGTTGATTGCAGAAACTATAAGCAAAAAGAAAAAAGAGTATGTTTCCCCTTCTGAAATAACCACTTCACCTTGTACACCAAATGTTATTTATGCTGAAAATCGTCTGTGGTCTTAAAGGTTATTGGGAAACTCGGTCGTCAGCAGGCTCCCTCACAGTGTGTCGACCTCTCCTCTACCTGTGCTAGTCAGGTCAGCTCATTAGTTTTTGAGAATAAAGGCCTGGATTCCATGTCCCAGAGCGGCCTCCAGCAATAACCAAATGGCAGGTGGACAGCGTCGTGCAGTGAGGCTGATGGCAGCCACAGCCCAAGCCGTTTCTAGTGCCCAAGTACAACGTAAGCAAGAAGGCTCACCGCCAGCTCACCAGCTCGTTTTCTCAGCAGATTTTAAAATGAGGCCAAGTTCACGGTTTCTATAGCTCTGATCTGCTTATATCTCTTCCTTAGATGAAAAGGGAAGACATACACTCCATGAAGTACGTGGAGCTTTACCTTGTGGCTGATTATGCAGAGGTAAGGGGGCCATGGGTTTGAGCATAGAATCTACTCTCTTGATGGCTTTGACACTCCAGGCTTCGGGCTGCTTTGGGGAAATGCTGGCACATTCATCTCTCTCTGATTTATCATATGATTTTTGACCTTAAATCTAACCATCCTTTTTTTGGCCATTTTTAATATAGTTGGGGAAAAAAGAGAAAATAAAACAAGAAAAGTCTCTTCTAGCTCCACACACTCATCAGAAGGAAAAGAGTAGGGCCATTATCTGGAGTGACATTTCTCAGACTGGGTCTGAAGTCCTAATTTAGGTCCTGATGCTTATTCTTACTGGGCCCATGAATTCTCTAAAAATTTTATTTTGTATAGAGATAATAAATATACTCTCTGTCATCTAGCTGAATACCAATTTCTTGCCCATGTGTGGGTCCATTTTTATAACCATGTGGCTATCAAATGAGAACATAAAGCCATGATTCCCAAAATATGGTTCCCAGGTTGGCAGCATCTGTAGCACTTAGGGACTTGTAAGAAATTCAGATCTTGGGGCCCTACTGAATTCTAAACTGCCAGGTCCAACAGTCTGTGTTTAAATAATTCAGTGATTTCTGTGCCCAGTAGAGTTTTGGAAACCCACTTATCTAAAGAAGTAGCAGGTGTCTTGGTCAGGTTTTTGCATTGTTGTGACCAAAATCCCCAACAAGAACAACTTAGAGGAGGTGAAGTTTATTTGGGGCTCAGTTTCAAAAGGTCTCGGTCCATAGGTGGTTAACATCATTGTTCTGAGCCCACGGTGAGGCAGCACATCATGGAGGAAGGGCCCAGTGGAGGAAAGCTGCTCAGCTTATGGTGGGGTCAGGAAGCAGAGAGAGAGGGGTGGCAGGGAGGGGTCTCTGGGAAGATGTATCTTTCCAGGACATGCCCCCAGTGACCCACCTCCTTTAGCCATGTCCCACCTGCCTATAGTTACCACCCAGTCCATTCAACCTAAGATGAGCTGATTCCATTACAGCTGTCATGATGTGATTTTTTTTTTGGGGGGGGGGTGGATATGAAGGATTGAACCCAGGGGCACTTAACCACTAAGCCGCATCCCCCAGACCTTTTAAAAAAGTATTTTGTTTAGAGTCAGGGTCTCGCTAAGTTACTTAGGGCCTTGCTAAGTTGTTGAGCTGGCTTTGAACTCATGATCCTCCAGCCTCAGCCTCCTGAGCTGCTGATCTTTTTTTCCCTAAATATTTCTACATTAACAGGAGCTTTTGGGGGAACATCTCATATCCAAACTATAACAACAGGGAGACTTTAATTTATATTCCTTTCATCTGGAATTTGATGAAAACTACCTGGCTCACTCATTCATTTTCTTCATTCATCAATGATTCCCTGATTTTCTGTGATGGGCCAAATGCTCAGGATACAGTTCGCAAGAAGTCAGACCCATCTCTGGCATCATAGAGTTTGCAGCAACAGCCACAAAAGCTTTGTAGTTCTCAAGTGTGCAACCACCAAGGTTATCCCTTAGGGAGGATTCGAGTCCGTGGAGTGGAGAATCCCACATGGTTCAAGGACTTGGGGAAGCTTCTCTGAGGTGGCAATATTGAAGAGAACACCTGCAGACTGGATTCAGCCCCATTGGCCTAAATTAGCCAGATGCTACTTCCAGGTCTCACCTCTGTAGACTCAACCAACCACACAACCCAGCCCCGCCTCTGCACGCTGGGCCTCCGTGACCAGGTGCCTGTTCTCACGTGGTGTGCTTGCCTGGGCTGCCCTTCAGGCAAGGCTCATTACAACTCCCTCTGTGTTGTACCCCATGCAGACAGGGTTACCAGCTCCCCAAAAGGCCTCATTCTAAGGTGGCTGTACTCAGGGCACAATCTCAAAGCGCAGATCCTGGAGCAGTGTCAGTTGGTAGGAAGAGCGCTGACCTTCAGGCCTGAAGAGTTGCCTCCCAGTGTGAGTGGCAGGAAGAGGTGGCCCTGGGTTAAAGGACAAGGAAGAGTTAACTGGGCAGAGGAGTGGAAGTGAAGGGCATTCCAGCGAAGGAACATTGTATTCCACTTTGAGAAGAGTTTAGTTTTTTAGTAACGTGTTTTTTCCAGCAAAGTGTGTGTGTGTGTGTGTGTGTGTGTGTGTGTGTTTTCTAGGACTTTTGCTTCTTCCTAAAGGCAAGTGTGTGCAGAGGATGGGGAGCAATGTGGGGAACAAAATCAAAAGCCAGTTTCAAAGCCAGCCAAGGCGCCATGCTCCATCCCCTGCCCTGCAGGAGGGTTGCTGGGAGAGAGCTGAATTCTTTGGACTCCAGGACACATTTCCATTTAAACCTTGTGTCTAAGATCATCTAATAAAGAGGTCGTGAGCCTTTTCTTCTCCTTCTCCTTCTCCTTCTTCTTCTCCTTCTTCTTTTCCAATCCTTTGTCAGGTAGAAGCCCCATAGTGAAAAAAACCCAGCTGTGCCAGTTGGAAGGAGGGGTGTTTCTCCTTTGCTGCCTTTCAGTCTCCCTAGGGGAACCTTGGAGAAGGGTTTTGAATATATTTATTTATTCACTGGTGCTGGGGATGGAACTGAGGGCCTCATGCATGCTCGGCAAGCACTCTGCCACTGAGATACACCCCCAGGAAGGTGTAGGAATGTCCAGCAGCCACAGAAGCAGGGGTGCTGAGACAGGGCAACCTTCTCTGGGCTCTGCATTAGGGCATTGAGTGCAGAATGGGTAGGAACAGGGAGGCCTGGCACTGCTGCCTTGAGAGACAGTTGTCACTAGTGGAAATGATCCAGCAGCTTCCTGCTCCCTGGGCTCAGGTGGGAGCTCCTGGGGTGGATCTCAGCATGTTCCCTCCTTAGGTGAGGCAGAAGTCCAGGGGAGCAACTGAGAGTATAGTGTCATAGGAGGGGACAGAGCACCTGAAACACAGGGCTGCAAAAGCCTTTCATGATACCTCAGAATGTGGGGTAGCTGAGAAAGGATGGATATACCATGCAGTATTTTCAGTGTCACCCTAGAAAATGGAAAGTTGAAAAAAAATTTTTAAGCCAAAGGGATTGCAAATCTAGTCTATGGCCACCCACCACATGTTTTTGTAAACAGTTTTGCTGAACAGAGCGACGCCCATTGGTTTACCTATTATTTGTGGCTACTTCCGGTCACCAAGGCAGAGCTGAGTAGTTGTGACTGAGACAGTATGGCCCAAAAAGACTAAAATATTTACTATCTGGCCCTTTATAGGAAGTTTACTGACTCTTGCTTCAGACTGTGCTGGACAACATGATGCACTCCAACTATGGTGGCCTTATTGGGCCTTATTGTTTGAAGATAGGATAATATATTTGAAAGACAGCAAAACCTGACCCTAATGTTCTAATAAATGTTTACTAAATGAATGGAAATGATGCAATACTTTCTGTGCCACGAGGCCAGTTTAGAAATCAGGAAGGCTTCAAGATGGAAACTTCTGGGTTAACATGGAAAGGTCTATGTCACAGGGTCTCAGGATTTAACTCTATAGGAAGCAAAGAGGATAGTGAGATTCCCTTCTGATGAGTGACAGTTCCAAGGAAGCCCATAATCAGTGGAAGAAAATAAATGGTTGATTTCTTCCATGCATCAGGGCTGAGAACACGATCCTGGCCATACAAATATCCGACAATGTTTTATTTGGTTGTTCATTTATTTATTTTTTATTTTTTTGTTTTTGGCTTGGATATTCTTGTGGGGTGGGGTAGAGGAAGAATGTGAAGGTTTATATTTGAAGTGACATTTATGTTGCATACCTGTGGTAAATCATATAGGTACCTAAATTCTTTGTAACGATGGCAGCATACAGGAGTTGCCCATCATTTGCAAATTCAAGTTGCAATTTTAGAAAAATCTTATCTTTACATTGTTAAGCTTTTCTCCATTATTGCAGCTGAAACAAATCTATCCTTTTGAGGCAGTAATGGTCCATTTATACTGATACATCATCTTCCTGGTACCCATGGCAGACATTTCTAATCAAGTAGAGGAAATTGATTAGAAATGTCTGGTTTTAGTCTTACGCAGTCCAAGTTCTCTGTAGAAGGCACTGCTGGTTGATCTCAATGGTGCAGTCTGAAGTCTCTTTGCTTATATCTATGGTCCTGTTGTCAGCACCCATTGTGTGTCATTCAAATGCTCTCCATTGCAGTAATTTCTGTGAAGATTTTCTCAGCAAGTTTTCTTAACCCATTTTAATTGTGTAATCCTTAAATACAGGATCTATTATACTAGCTATTTCTGGTCTTTTCACCATTTTAATTGAAACTCCAGGACCGTACCTCACACTTCTTTGTGTCCTGCCTAATGCTAACCAGTGTCTTGCCCATAGCTGTTATTCAGCAGTGGTTTGACCAGTGTTGATTGAACACATGTAGGGGAGCCTCATGAGATCTATGTGGCGGTGGATTCATATTGGGGTGATGACCAAGGCAAGAATCAGGTCAGTCCCTCTTCTAAGCCTCAATGGGAGTTTGCCAGAAGCTTTGTAATTTGAAGGGCAGGAAAATAAGATTTACTGCAAGGGTTAGAAGGTAATTCAATTCACTCCACAATTACTGCTTGCCTGCTATGTGCCCTGCATTTAGCTGGTAGGTACACATACCAAGATGGATATAACCCAAGTCCTGTACATCATGAGCTGTTGCTGTGGTGGAGAAGAGAGTTAGATGAGAAATGGCTGCTTACAGAAGACAGGAGAAAATAAGAAATTCAAAGACAAGTCATGGGCACAGGAAGGGCTCTGGGGTCTCACCTGGTTCTGTTTGTTTTATGTAGTTTCAGAAGAATCGACGAGACCAGGATGCCACCAAACACAAGCTCATCGAGGTTGCCAACTACGTTGATAAGGTGAGACCAGGTGTGTACTTGGTGGGACAGGTGCCAACACGACAGTGGCACCTCAGGACCGGAGATCACATGCACCTGAGTGCCATCTGCTGCATTGGCCTCCCCAGCCGGTTTCTGAAAAGAGCCAAGTGGTGCCATCAAGGCTTAGGGTGGTCATAAGGAAGCCCTTAAGGCTCCTTTCAGGTATAAAGCCCAATGATTCTTTGAATTAGGAGGGAATTAAGGTAGGTCAGGATGGGAAAGGTACACCACCGGGAAAGTTGAGGAATGGTTTATTTGGGGCCAATCTGCAAAGTTTCCCTCTGTAAAAACTGCCCTAAAATGATTTCTTATCTCTTAGGGAGACTGCAAATGGTTAAGTTTCCCAGCTTTTGACCTTTTACAACATACTTTTAAGAAATACTCAAATTTTAAAATTTCACTAAAACACGCTGTCCTGGGATTTGGAATTACTTTGTAAATGTGAAAGAGGGTACTTGCTGGAGTACAGATTGCAGAAAAGGTATGACAGCAGCCTCTTGTCAGGCTAACAGTATATCATTTAAAAAGTAGGTTTGGGTATGTTTGGGGTCCCACATCTCTTTGAGGATCTCATAGCAATTTTATGTACAATTTCTAGACACTCATAAAACTGAATTCTGGGCCTGCTAGGGATTCATGGATCCCAAGTCTGAAGGGGAATTTTTAAAAAAATTGTTTACCTAAACATTGGAGGATAAAAAAGAGAATCTAAAATATATTTTTTAAAGGGACTAACAAGCAAATTTGGTGGTGTTCTAAGGTCATCAGATGGGATGACCTCAAAGGCTTTGGAAACACAGGCAGGTGCAAGTCAAACACTGGCATTTCCTGGAAGGAAGGACTCAGACACGGCAGAGTCCTCTGTCCAGCTCCCAGTTCACTGAAGAGCACCGTTTAAATAATCCTGCAACCCAAGCACTCAACATCTGGGAAAATGAGGAAAGCTTGTTTCCCTGGGGAATATACAGGAGCCAACCCTGATGTCATCCACGTGACATCTGTTGTCCTGGGGACGTGGCAGGTGGGGGACTTGACTTGGCTGGGTCTCCCCTTTGTGACCACTCCAGCTGGTCTAGGTGATGGAATCGGGGGGCAGTGATTGGAAAAAAAAATGAGAGTAAAAGAGAAACAGCCACAAAACCCCAGCCATAGTTGAAACCCATGCTTTGCTGACTGGTCCACTGTGCGGGCACCACTTGTTTCTCTCCCTGGCAGCTGAGGTTAGACACTTTCTGGGTGTGTGTGTGTGTGTGTGTGTAGACACACCCACTTCTCTGAAGTTCGCTGACCCAGCTACTTGAACTAAAGGATTGTTCAATGAAAGCTGAGATGAACTGCACTCGTTTGCTGAATCATGAGCCCTGTCGAAATATTTTCCCCTGTGAGAAGGCCAAGTCTCTTTCCTTTCAAAGCTCCCTAGTGAAGCAAAGTTAAATGAGAATCTAAGCCCTTTATTTTCTGGAGTGAGTGATGTGGTATAAAACAGAAAGATCAAAATTCCCATAGATACTTTGTGGAGCTACAATTTCTCTGGGGCAAGAAGAAGATCTGTATCTACCCCTGCCCTTTATCCATCTAGGGTCTTGAGTGGGCTCCGAGGTGATGAGGTGGGCCCTCATCCTGGCTTCCTTGTTTATCTGCACCTTGGGGCTTAGAACACAAAATGCTTTTCAAACATTGGCGCCTGGGTTATTATTTTTAGGTGGGGCAGTATCTGCCAATTTTCGATTAAAATGGTCTTACCGGTTCACATGACTCATGCGGCCTCTGCATACATGATTTTCTAAATAAGTATTATAATCATCAGTGATATTAATTGTACAGATTATGGGGTTTGACTAACGTATCATGCTTTGGTCATGCCCCCCCACACCTCTCTTGCCTTTCCTTGTTGCCCCACCCCGATCCTTGTCCCTTACCTAACAGTCCCTCTTCTACTTTCAGGTCATTTTTCCCTCACATATGAGAAAAAACACGCTGTACTTGTCTTTTTATGTTTGACTTATTTCACTTAACATGGTGATGTCCAGTTTCCTGGAAATGACATGATTTCATTCTTCTTTATGGTTGAATAATAATCCATTGTGTATATATAACACATTTTCTTTATCCTTTCACGGGCACCTAGACTGATTGCATCCTTAGCTGTTGTGAATAGTGCATGGTGCTTTTCTTTTCTTTTCTTTCTTTCTCAGTAGCTCAGTAGCCTCTAAGACAGATGCATCAAGGAACCCCTTGAACCCACACCTTCCAGTGCCTTCACTATAAAGAAAACCCTCCTCCTGCTTCTGTGCACAGGAGAGAGGCTGTGGCATAGAGGTTAGGTGCAGCTCTAACAGTAAGGAGGCTGAGAGGTCTCATTTGTTGAAGTTCAGGGTCTCTGGGTTTGGACAGAATCCTGAAGATCACCTGGGAGCTTTGCAGTCTTATGCTTACTATCTGTTTGTGGAACCCTTGGAAAAAAAAAACCCAAGCTTCTAAGGAAACCTGTTAGAGTAAGCATGTCTGTCCTCTTATGTATTATTCATTTATTTTTGATGATAAAAAATTTATTCCCATCTATTTGTATATAATTTTACTTATTCACTTCCAAAAATCAGGCAGTCTTCTTTTAATTAAAAAAATCCATATATAATTTCATATATCCATATAGGAATATTATTCAGTGATAAGAAGGAAGGACAAAATGATACAGGTTATAACATGAATGAATCCCCAAAACATTATGCTACGTGAAAGAAGCCAGGGACAAAAACCTGTATGGTATGATTCTGTTTATTAAAAAAAAAAAAGTTTCAGAAAAGGCCAATCTGTGGAGACAGAAAGAAGATTAATGGTTATCTGGAACTGAGGATTAGAATGGGGCATGACTATAAATGGACATGAGGGACCTTACTGGCATGATGAAAACATTCTAAAACTGGAGTATGATGATAGCTCTGTAACTTGGTAGAGCTTAATAAAAACTACTGAGTTGTATTCTTGAAATAGGTGTGTTTTATGGCATGTAAATTATACCTCAGTAAAGGTGGGGGAAGGGTTGCAGGTTTTGGGGTTGTTGTTGTTTTGGGTTTTTTTGGTTTTTTTTGTATAGAGGATTGAACCCAGGGGCACTTCACCACTGAGCCATATCCCCAGCCCTTTTTATTTTTTATTTAGAGACAGGGTCTCACTAAGTTGCTTAGGGCCTTGCCAAGTTGCTGAAACAGTCTTCTGCCTTGGCCCCAAGTCACTGGGATTATAGGCAGGTGCTGCTGCACCCAGCCAGTAAAATTTTTTTTGTTGTTAAAAGGTTCATATACAAAAAAATTTTAGATACATATAAAAAAGATAAAGGAAGAGAAAATTGTGCAGAAAGCCAGGATAAGGGTGGATCCTACAGAAGTGAGCAGAGCTCAGCTCTGAGCTTACTCATGACCAGCTTTGTTTGAAAGCTTTCATCCTGTTTTAGTATGAAATTTGTCATCCTGCCTGTTTTGCCCAGAGACCCCAGCCCTTCTGGAAGACCAGGCCCAGCCACACTGATTCTTTTCACACATGATAGCCCTGGACATGTTTGAAGTAACATTATGTCTCCTCTACACAAACACTCACTAGTTCTGCACCAGAATATTAGGCATTTCTCTCAGAACTCCTTTCCCCTTCTGAACAGTGTGGAGAATTCCTGTCCCTGCTGCCCTTGGAGACACAGGCGAAGAGAGATCTGTGCTCTGAACTCTTAGGCCACACAGAGGCTGATAAATCCCACATGGCATTTACGGTATCTTTTCTGTGTCTTTTCAGTTTTACCGATCCTTGAACATTCGAATCGCTCTCGTGGGCTTGGAAGTGTGGACTCATGGGAACTTGTGTGAAGTTTCAGAGAATCCGTACTCTACCCTCTGGTCCTTTCTTAGTTGGAGGCGCAAGCTGCTCACCCACAAGAAGCATGACAATGCTCAGTTGATCACGTAAGTAGCTTTTCCCACGTGTGTGGCCTCGGCCTTGGCTGCGATGCCTCTGCCCACAGTGCGTGTACTCAGAGCTTGCCCTTTCTTTCCCCAGTGCTGAGTGTTGGTTGGACAAGGAACCTGCAGGCTCCCAGGTCCACATCATCAGGCATTTCTCAGACATGTACTCTGTGCCCAGCACACCTCAGAAAATATTAAAAAGCCTAAGAGGCATAATGGTTCTATGAAGCGGTTACTGTCTCCCTAAGAAAATTAGCCTCACGTACAACCAGTTGAGCAGCTGAACCGACTGGCTGTTGGGAGTGACTGACAGTTGGTCATGGCTACCTTGAGACACACTTTGATCTAGGAGATGAGCTCATCTCTCACCACAGATGCAGGAGAGGGGCTTCCTAGGTCATCCTTCACTTGGTTCCCCAGAGGCTCAGAGCTGAGTGCCTGAGATGGTCAAAGTGACACAGAGTGTGGACACTGTGTACTTTGGTGGGAGCAAGACACTGGGTAGGGATTCTTTTGGGTTGCATCAGTCCTGCAGAAAGGACAGACACTTCTGGGGTTGTGGAGGTACCTGACTGTCTCCTGAGGGTGATCATTTACTAGTCTTGGCTTCCAAAGGTATTTTTGAAGCAGTTATGATAAAGGACATATAGCCCTTTTTCTTCAGTTCCCTAGATGTAGCTCTGAATCAATAATCATTTAAACCTTGGTTTACCTTTTTTTTTTTTTTTTTAAAAAAAAGGAAAGTAATAGTCTCAAAGACCTGGGCTATGGGAGGTGACTTACAACAGAACATACATCTAGGAAGAGTCTTTGGTTACCAAAACTTTTGCCTGAGCTTTGGAATCACAGTACTATTTTGGGGAAGACTTTAAATCTAGGTCTCCAGTTGGACTTCCTCAGAGCCATGTTCAAGTTTATAAAATACCAAGTAGGGCTTCCTTCATATAGATTGCATCTCTTTTGCATAATCCTTTGCATATTGTCTCTCTGAGTATAAGTCTGCCTTGAATTCAGCAAACGTTTGTTTGTTAAGTACCCACCCACCATGTGTGAGATTCTGTGCTTGGCCCTAGTGGTCCCAAAATAAACCAGATAGTCTCATTCTCAGAGATTCCAAGGTCTAGATAAGAAGACAAACGTTGAGATAAGTACCATAATGCATTTCCATAGAGATTTCAAATAGACTACATTTTTGTGGCATGCACAAAAACACTGGTATTTCTTTTATTCCTTCTTGCTGACCCTGGATATATACAGCTAAGAGAGGGAGGTATTAAACTGGGGCAAATCGGGATGGCTATGGGCAGATTAGGATCATAATTGCAAAACAAAGGCAGAAACAGCTCATCCTTGCACCCAGCTGTGCTTTGCAGGTTCCTGATGGGACACAGCTGTTTCCTTGGCCCCAGAACCTGTGAGAATTAAGTGGCACCCAATCTCCCCACCCGTCGACCCCATAAGGCGTGTGCCACAGAGCTGGGGCAAGCCCTGGGGCCCTGGCAGCTGGTGGAAGCGGGCATGATTCACTTCAGCATCAGACCCTGCGCCACCTTCCCATCCACTCCTCCCTGTGACCTTTTCCTGTGCAGAGGGAATGGGATGGAGCTCTATGGGCCCTGCCTGTTTCCTTCCTGGGAATTGACTATGGGCACATTGTGGGGAAAGTGACCTTTCATTCAATCTGATTCTCTGGAGGTGAGAGGAAGTGAGAGGTGGGGTGACCTAAAGTTGCCCAGATGGCCAGGACACCAGAGCCCCTCCCCTTGGGAATGAGCTGGGAATGTCACCCACTCCTGCACACATAGGAGCAGCCCTTCCAGCCCCCACCTGAGTCACCTCTCTTTCCTTCCTACAGGGGCATGTCCTTCCACGGTACCACCATTGGTCTGGCCCCCCTCATGGCCATGTGCTCCGTATACCAATCCGGAGGGGTCAACATGGTAAGTCTCAGTCAATACGTTGGTGCCACAGAATTTAGTAAAACTTTCTCCCAAGACAGGAAGTCATCTTTTAAAAACTAATCTGATATTTACGGTTGCAAAAGTGAAAAGCTTTCACATCAAGAAGGGCAATTGTTTAAAATGAAGTCATTTAATTCTCACAGGTGGAGGTACTCAGGGGTGAATTTTCATTTATTGTAGTTTATTTTTGATTTTCAAACGCAGGAGAGGCCTGAGAGATTGCATGAGTCCATCATCAGGGGCTGGAGGATAGTAGGAAGATAGTTTTTTTTTTTTTTTTATTCGAGAGCTTGCAGTTTTGTCATTATGAAACAAGAGCCCATCTCAAAATCACAGTTAGGAAACTTCTGTTGAAATTCCCTCTGACTTTAGGAGAGTGTTTTGACTATTAATTTCTAACCTGCGAGTAGATATCAGGAAGGCTGCTATCCATCTGTTTGTCCATCCCTCCACCCATCCTGTATTTATTTATTGACATAAAGGTTAAAAATCCAGGATCTGGAGTCCAAAGGGATTAGTTTCAAAGAGCATCCATGTGACTTTGGATGAGTTAACAGGTGTCCTCAGTTGTAAAAATAAAGATAACTTTATGGTTTATAATATTTGGGTAAGAATGGAAATTAAATGAAATTATATAACAAACATGTGTTTAATAAATCATTTTGCTGCTTCTGTTTTGCTGTTCATTTTTTGTTTGTTTTGAGATGGGGCTCACTATGTCGCCCAGGCTGGCCTCTAACTCCTGGGCTCAAGCCATTCTCCTGCCTCAGCCTCCTGAGTAGCTGAGGCTATAGGTGCCAATCACTGTGCCAGCTCTGCTTGTTTTCTTCCTATTTCTGTAGCTTTTGCTTTTGAGCATTAAGTGGCACATGCTGCACCAGGGGCTCTCAGAAGACACCGAGTCAAGTGTACCCTATGATTGATCCAAGGTGGGGTTTCCCTGTCAATTGCCCTACATCCTGAAGAGGTACATAGGTTAAGAGGAAAAATGGAGGAAATCCTTGTCTTTCATTTATTCAGAAAACACTGGGAATATTGGTCTGGGAATTCATCAATGGTCAGACATGGTCTACAACCTTCAGGAACTCAAGAAACAGGAACTTTTAAGCATTTGATTTCCTAATAATAACAGGCTCTAAACTTGCTGTTGAAAGCAGGTATAGAGAGCCTTTTGCTCAGTTGTTGGGGAATCCATAGGGAGTCGCAAGGCTTTGACAAGGAAAAGACAAGAGATAGGGTGAGGAGGAGCTGTCCCCTTGACCTTGACCTAAACTCTCTCCCTGAACAGGACCACTCTGAAAATGCCATTGGTGTGGCTGCCACCATGGCCCACGAGATGGGCCACAATTTTGGTATGAGCCACGATTCTGCAGATTGCTGCTCAGCCAGTGCAGCTGATGGTGGGTGCATCATGGCAGCCGCCACTGGGTGAGTCAACAGGAAGGGTGAGGATGGGGAGGAGGGTGAGGCATGCACATCCAGGGTGACCTAAATTTTCCTCCCAGCTGGTCCCAGAGAGCCTCTGTTAAACCTCTAGTAGGGCCTTAGCAGAGAATGTGGTTTTTACCACAAAGAAATTGGAAGAGGACCAAGAAGACAAGTGTTTAGAAGAAGTACTAGATTCCTAGTAGGAATTCCGGTGTTGGTGGAACCCTAGATATACTTAATTTCTGTTTTAGGGTCTTCAGCTGCAAAATTGGCCTGACCACACATGTTGTTTATCCATTCTGAGGACCCACTGTGATCACAGCCTTAGCCATTGGTCCTTCCATTCCAAAGAGTTCAGTTAGTGCTATTTACATCCCAGACTTTGCATCAAAGCTCTGATGTAGCTTCCAGAACAAGTAGAAGGAAGGGGACCATCCACATACCCTACAGTGACTCTTCAGGGAATTTGCAGGTTGTTATCCACAAGGAAAAAAAGACAAAGCAGCTGTATCTCCTTGAAGTTGGGAGGGATTTTCTAAACCAGAACCTTTGAAAGAAGACTTCTCTTCAAGTTGTCTGGATATGGAGTTATCTGGTTGGGTTCTTCCAGGACCAAAGTGTCTCAGTGGAAGGCATCATGGTGGACCTTATGTTCCTCGCCATAAACCATTAGTCTGCTATGCTTCTTAGAGAATGGTGTTTCAGTGTCTCCAGGATGAAATGCTGCTTTCTGGGAGCTCTGGTGTCTAGTGTTTGTTCTTCCCTTCTCAGCTGTGACACCGAATGGATGGTATTGAATGGAGGATACAACTCCACAGATCATGCTCAGAGCCCAAGTGCTCAAGGGGAAATTCACCCCTTTCTCTTCTAATCTCAAAGGAGTATCTGTAGACAAATATTTGAGAGTTATATTCATTACTACTCCAATTTGTTTTTACCTGATCTGTTGATATTCATTACTACTTTAATTTGTTTCTACCCAATTTACTAATTTTGCTAATTTAACAATTATTAACATTCATTATAGCATACCTTATCACTGAAGGAAACCCTTCTGTATTTCACCTTTAATTGGCTAAGAGAATTGGGAGCAGGTAACCCTCCCTTTATAGATCTAAATTGTGGCACAGTAGCTTTGCCTTGTCTGCAGGGGACACATTCTAAGACATTCCAGACGCCTGGAATCACATATCACAGAGAACCTCATGTATCCTGTGTTTTTTTCCTGCATATATATCCCTATGATAAAGTTTAATTTCTAAAGTAGGTACAGAAAGAGATTAAAAACAATAACTAATAATAAAGTAGTATAATTATAACAATAATTAACTATATAATTATGTAACTATAATAAAATTTATTTAAAACTTATAAATTATTTATTTCTGGAATTTTCCATTTAATATTTTCAGATCACAATTGGCTTTAGGTAACTGAAACCATGAAAAGCAAAATTGTGGATGAGGGAGAACTGCTGTACTTTCATTTCTTTTTCCTAATAGCAGAGGACCCAGGAACTTTCATGCTCTTGTAAGATAAAGAGCACAAGTTTGTGAGTTTGATAGTTTAGTACAAAGTGTGCTCTGCATACATATTACTTAGCTCGTGAAAAAAATTAACCTATGATCTTGACCTTTTTTGACTGTTCTTCCATCACAGAGAATATCCATCTGATATCAGCTTCAGTAAAATTTTGGGTTGGGTGATATTTTGTTCAGTTCTAAAGCTGGAGGCCTTGTTGTAAGGTGTGCGTTACCCTTTGCTTATTGCACCTCCCTCATACAAAGGCAGATACTGCTGTAATAATTCTCAAATATGTTTTCCATACAGAGTAAGAAAAATTAAACATTATGGCATGGTTAGTATTTCATGATTAACCATGAAAGATTTCAAAATTAGTGTGTCTGAAAGTTCTAAGTGGGAAAATGTATGTGTGAGGAACTAGGGGGTCTGTGACCAGGTGGAGTCAGCCTCACGGGTAGCAGACCCCCAGCCAATTCCAGCCTTGTTGTCCACCAGGCACCCCTTCCCCCGAGTGTTCAATGGATGCAATAGGAGGGAGCTGGACAGGTATCTGCAATCAGGCGGTGGGATGTGTCTTTCCAACATGCCAGACACGAAGACACTGTATGGAGGCCGGAGGTGTGGGAATGGGTACCTGGAAGATGGGGAAGAGTGCGACTGTGGGGAGGAAGAGGTAAGACGGTGCTAGAAGGAGGGAAGAATTTGCCCTGGCTTCAAAGCTCCAGATCCAAAGAGAATGCAGTAAAGAATTACTTCTTCATAGGCCTTTCCTACACGTGACCATCAAAGACCCCACCGCGTGTCAGGTGTGGGCAGAAGCCTTCCAGGTGCACTGCTTCTGCAGCCTCTCTCTGGTTGAACTATTTGTGTCCAAGATCAGGGTGGCATTGCCTTTGTGAGCATCTGGTCAAACCAGAAACCACGACCCTGTGGCATGTTGTCTCTCTCTTCCCCAGTGGCCTCCTTGGCCCTCCAGCTGCACTGAATTTATTCTGGAGGCTGCACAGCTGGGTCTATGAACTTGAACATGAGCCTTAGGAGGCTGCTTAAAATAACAAGCTCATGCTGTTTAGCCTGGAGAAGGGATGATTGAAAGTGGATGTAGGAAGTGCAGCGAGGCTGGGAAGGGCTGCTAAGAGGAAGAAGGGGCAGAACGCTCCTTCTTTACTTCTCATCTTCAAAGTGAGGGCGGAGGGCGTTGCAGCCCAGCTCTGTAGTTTTTAACAGAAGCATGTTGTTCTGCAAAAAGCAGAACTGGGTTGTTTCATCTCTATTTTTTGAAGGATGAAAATATGTCAGTTAATGCATAATAATTGGGGAAGAATACATAAGTAACAGTACATGATAGGGGTGAAAGTGAGGGTCTGTGTACGTGGAAAAATCTGATTTTATAACTTCCTCTATGGTGGGCTATTTTTTTTTGTTGTTGTTAAATATGAGCATGTAACGTTCAGAAGTTAAAGATGATATCTCCCCCACTACCATCAGCTCAGAGATGAGCCCAGACCCTTCAGAAAGGAGGGAGTTGTATTAAAAGCAGTGTGAATACTATGATTTTGTAAAATAACTATAATCACATACACATATGTATTGGGAAATTTGTACCATGAGAGAAGGGGCCGAGTGTGCTCATAGCTCCTGCTGCCACCATTGCAAGGTAAGTGGACCTGTTCCCTGGGAAAATTGTCACACTCAAAATATTGTGCTTCTCCGTGGTGCCCCTGGGGATTGTGCATATGTGTACAGTCTGTGATACGTGCACATGACCTTGATGATAAAGCTGTTGAATGATGTTCTGGTAAGGAATTCTAGGGAGCAGGGGCTGCAGGGGCACATGGGGCAGGGCTGGGGCTGGGGAGGTGGCAAAAGCCCTCCCCCTGCAGGGCTCTCATTCTTGCCGCCTGCCAGGAGGACTCTCATTCTTGATGCCTGCCTGGCTGTCCAGAGACTCACGCCCACTCATTGCCTCCTCAGGAATGTAACAACCCTTGCTGCAATGCCTCCAACTGCACCCTAAGAGAAGGGGCCGAGTGTGCTCATGGCTCCTGCTGCCACCAGTGCAAGGTAAGTGGACCTGTTCCCTGCGGACCTGACCTGACAGGTGACTGCTGTGCTAGGGTGTGAGAGGCAGGTGTGGCCAGGCTTCAGCTGCCATGCTGGGGGAGTGATGGGATCGTTAAGGAGCTGGGATTTGGACCCGGCAAACTGGCTTCAGGATGGCTCCTCTTTGCTTCCAACCTGCTCCAGGTTGGTAGAGATATGTGCGCCTTGCAGCTTCTCCTCCACACACTGCCCCTGCTCACCACTGCAACTGGGGTCTCTGTCTTTCAGCAAGTAACTTGGCCTGAGCATGGCCTGCAGAAGGGCCCGACTGCCTTCTCTCTTGGGAGGACCTTGTGGTTGGTGTGTAGTCACCCAGGAGCAAAGGAGGGCTTTGTCCTCAGTCCTGAGTTTTCTTGCCTCGGTCAGGGGGAATTTGCAGACCTTCTGGTATGACTTTGTGTCCCCCAGGGAGGCTGTGCTGGGCCAAGTCCTTGCAGCCTTGGACCCAAGCCTAAGAATAAGCATGGAGTGTGATCATTTCATTTAGTGCCAGGATTTCAGTCTGAGACTCACAAAGCATTCCTGGTGTCTGAGACCTTGACTTCAAGCCCGGGATGTGTGACTTTGGGGGACTTATTAACTGAGTCTAGGTTCTTTATCAGTATTAATAACATGGATCACCCAGGGGGGGGGCTGTTAAGACTCAAATAGGACCAGGCATGATGGTGCATGCCTATAATCCCAGCAAGTAAGGAGGCTGAGGCAGGAAGATCACAAGTTTGAGGCTAGCCTCAACAGCTTAGCAAGGCCCTAAGCAACTTAGTGAGGCCTTGTCTCAAAATAGAAAATAAAAAGGGCTAGGGATGTGGTTCAGTGTTTAAGCACCCCTGAATTTAATTCCCAGAACCAAAAAAAAACACAAAAAAACAAAAACCAAAAATAACTACTTAAGTGGAAGCTCAGGTTTTACTATTTTCCTGATGTGTGTTATTACTAATCAGGTTATTTGATCTGCAATGTGGGGTAAATAGCAGCACATAGCTCATGGGTAGCATAAGTGTATATAACATACTTAGCCCAGTACCTGGCTCAGTTCTGGGAATGCATTATTGCTGAAATGCTTTATAAATCCAGAGGTGCTGTATGAATGCTGTGTGTGTATATTTGAATGTGTTAGTAGGCCTGGATCCTCTGCCATGACTAACTGTGAGACTCTGGATAATTACTTTACCTTTAAACCTCAGGTTTTATCATCTGTAAAACAGGGACAATTATATTACATAGGACTATCAGGAAAACTAAATGCACTATTATTGGCACTGGGCAGCTTGAGTGGGAGCTGCATGAAGTTTGTTGTTGTTACTAAATCACATAGTAAGCCCTAAAACTGTTGCATAAATGTTATTTCTGACCTATTTCTACTTAAGATGGCTGCAAAGAGGAAGTGAGTTAGCACCTTGAAAACTCTGGAGTCACTGTTTGCATTAGAAGGCTCATGGGGTAAAAACTGCTATGATATAACCCTGGTGGCTAGAACATTCTGTTCTGCAAGAGTGATGCTCACAAGCCCTTGGCTAATGGGGTTAAGGGCAAGCAAGAAAATGACTGTTTTTCCTCCATCTCGTTCAAATTCAGCTCCTGGCTCCTGGCACACTGTGCCGTGAGCAGGCACGGCAGTGTGACCTCCCAGAGTACTGCACGGGCAAGTCTCCCCACTGCCCCACCAACTTCTACCAGATGGACGGCACCCCCTGCGAGGGCGGCCAGGCCTACTGCTACAATGGCATGTGCCTCACCTACCAGGAGCAGTGCCAGCAGCTGTGGGGTCCTGGTAAGGGTTCTTCTGGGGAACACAGCCCCCCTCCCCCCAGAACTTTAGAGCCAGCCTCCCCTCCAGTCCCTCGGGTGGCTTACCATCTTGGCTTCAGAACACCCCTGGATACCACCTCTTTCACGGCCTGGACTCTGGGTGGATATTCAGGGAAGATGAATGGACAGCATTCTTCCCAAGACCCTAGATGCTTTTAGTTCTCAGATGGGACAAACAGATGACAAGAATCCAAAAGACAAATGAACAGATGATAGAGACAGAAAAGCAAATGAAAATGGCCCCTAAGCTATGGAAAGTTGTTTAACCTCGTCATATTAAAGGAAAACAAATTATAACCAGGTGGAATTGCTCATGTATCAGATTTTAAAGACTGAAAGTTAGTTTAAGAGTATTGATGATAAAATAATAATATAACAAGAGTGATCATATAGAGTGTTGTGGAGGATGTGAAAGTAAGAGATAGGTACAATCCCTATGGAAAGTAATTCGGAGATATCAAAATTTTAAATGCACTTATTGAGTCCATCAGTTCCACTGCTGGGAAACAGCCTAGGGCCTACACTTGTACTTGCTTATCTATGTGAAGATAAATTTACAAAAATGTTTTTATAGTGCTATTGTTAGTTACAGCATTATAACCTCTATGTCCTTTAAGAGGAGCCCATTAAACTAATTCTGAAAAATTCATACAATGGAAAGCTATACAGCTAAAGAAATAGAAAGAAGGCTGCTCTGCATGGTGAATAAAATCCTCCCCCACAAAAAATTAACTAAAAATGCCAGACACAGAACATTGGATATAATAAGCTTCCGTTCTTTATTAGATAGATTTTCTCTAGAAGGTACACATGGAATTTTGTACCTGGGAGACACACAAGAGAGAGAGAAAATTCTCTCTGAAAATAAACTGTTAATAATTATTGCCTTTCCAGGATAAAGGGGAATAGAGATTGAATGGCTGAGGAAAAATTCCAAAGCCATGCCATATGTTTATACTTTTGTGTATGTATTATCATTTTTTTTAAATCCTAAAATATGGCAATTCTTCTTCATTAGAGATAGTCCTAGCATGCAAACCCCCAGAGATATAAATCCTCAGTGGGGCATGAAAATGGATATCAGACATTTTCTACGAATTGGTCTTGATGAGAAATGGGAATGAAATAGCCTGATAAGAGAACAGAAAGAGACTGAGTTTTTCCTCCCCCCAAAAAACATTCTTAACCTCTTGATTTTGCCAAAGGCTAGCTTTGCCCTGGGGGCTTTCGGCAGGCTAGTGTACTGACAAAAGTTGTTTCTTGCACACCCAGGAGCCCGGCCTGCCCCTGACCTGTGCTTTGAGAAGGTGAATGTGGCAGGAGACACCTTTGGAAACTGTGGGAAGGACATGAACGGCGAACACAAGAAGTGCAACATGAGGTGATGAGTAGTGTAGACCCCATGAGAAGAAGAATGACAGAGTAAATCCTGCTCTGTCTGCCTTTCTCCATCCCAGCTCAGCAGAGCACTGGTCCTAGAGCTGGGCCTCTACCCAAGTCAGCTGAAGTCTCTATTCTTGGCCTGCTGTTCAACAATATACCAATCAGCCCTATGGAATCAGAGGGAGGGTTGGCAAAGCTTGATGGAAAGCTGATCAGGCTTCCTTTTGAGCCTGTTTTTTTTTTTTTTTTAATATTTATTTATTTTTTAGTTCTTGGCGGACACAACATCTTTGTATGTGGTGCTGAGGATCGAACCCGGGCCGCACGCATGCCAGGCGAGCGCGCTACCGATTGAGCCACATCTCCAGCCCCATGAGCCTGTTTTTCAATAGGAGGGAGGGAATTGGCTTTCTGAGATCATTTGTACTGAATGCACTTATGTCCTTATTCGAGTGACTCATTGTCATTCATTCATTCCAACTGACCATGCACTCACCTATCTACCTATTCATCTACCTATGTACCTATCCATCCATCCATCCATCTCCATCCACCTATCCATCCATTCATCCACTCACCCACCTATCTATCCATTCATCCACCCACCCACCTATCCATCCATTCATCCAACCACTTGGATCCATTCACCTATCTACCCATTCATCTACCCAGTACCCATCCATATATCCATTTATCCATGTACCTATCCACTTATTCATCCACTCACCTGTCCATCCATTCATCTACCTATCCACCTATCCATTCATCCATCCAACCACCTGGATCCATCCATCTCTCCATCCATCCATCTACCCATCCATATATCCAACCATTATCTATTGAAGGTTTACCATGCACAAGATACTGTGCTGAGTGTGTAGAGCTTTTAATTAGCAATACAATGTGATACTGAGAATGTGGAGAGAGAGACACCCAACCCGATTTAGTGGCCTGGTGTGGTTTCCCAAAGAACTTATACCTAGGCACAGTTATGATGCAATTATCTAAACCAGCAGGGTCAGGGATGGTGCTGGTGTGTAGAAGAGTGTTCTAGGCAGAGAGATGGTTGGGAAAAAAAAACAAAAAAAACCTGACACTTGGAAGAACTAACGGTAGTTTGGTATACTTAATTTAGAGGTGCAAAAAAGAGGGGATGATGAGAAATGAGCTTGTGCTGTTAAGCAGGAAGTAGGTCATGAAAAGTTCAGACTTTGGCCTGAAAGCAATGAGAGGTTAAACTCCTATGAGGTGAGACTGGAGGCAGGGAAATCAGTTTCCTACAGTACAGGGAAGAAAGGTTGGTGATGTGTGCTAGGGTGGATATGTAGGAGGGAGGATTGTTAGGGCTCGAAATCTGCTTGAATCCAAGAGCAGGGAAGAAGGGGGAGTCAGAAATGTCCCCAGGCTTCTGGCTGGAGCACTAGGTGGATGGTGGCCTAAAGAACATAAGGGAACAGATTGCTTAGGTCAGGCAGTTGTCCTTGAAGTCAGGACTTTCCAAGGCATCTTCTCTGGCTGAGATCGGCTCAGAGACAAAGAGCCTGCTCCCTTGCCTTGGTCTGGGTCTACACAGGGTCTCCCCTGGTGGCTCCCTTAAAGCACCCTCACCGCCTGTGTCTTTGCCCCACCCCACCCAAGCCTGCTCTCTTGGCCAAGAAAGACTGAAGCTCTGCCTTACCCTCGCTCTTTCCCAGCCTGATTCCATCTCCTCTCCTCCCTCTCTCTGGGGCTCAGGGATGCCAAGTGTGGGAAGATCCAGTGTCAGAGCTCTGAGGCCCGGCCCCTGGAGTCCAACGCAGTCCCCATCGACACCACCATCATCATGAATGGAAGGCAGATCCGGTGCCGGGGCACCCATGTCTACAGAGGTCCCGAAGAAGAGGGTGACATGCTGGACCCAGGCCTGGTGATGACCGGGACCAAGTGTGGCTACAATCACGTGAGTCCCTCTCCCCAGTCCCACTCAGGACCCAGGCTGCAGAGAGGAGAGGTTGAGAAGGGTGAGCTCTGAAAGGAGAGGCCTCCCCAGCTTCTCATTCTCAGTGGCTTCTAAAAGCTTATTTAGGGCTGGGGTTGTAGCTCAGTGGTAGAACACCTGCCTCGCATGCGTGAAGGACTGTGTTCAATCCTCAGTACCACATAAAAACAAATAAATAAATGAAAATAAAATATTGTGTCCATCTCTAGTTTAAAAAAAAAAGAAAAGAAAACTTATATAGCAATAGCAATAGACTGTCACTTGTAGTCTAAGGATTAAGTGAGAATGTTTCTGACACACTTAGGTGGGCCAGCTATTATTGATTTTTGTCTATATCATTAGTTATCATGTGAATTAAAAATGGACTAAGTCAGGGAAGCCTTGGGGAATTCATGTCAACTACCTCAGAGTTATGGATGAAGAATTCATAAAGAACTTTGAAGCCCAGGGTATAGTTACTAGCACAGAGAAGGCTGCTGTCAAAATTGTTATTGTTAAACATAATATTAAAACTAGCACCTATTGATAGATATATATTATAATATAACATACATATCCGGATTGGGGCTATAGCTCAGTGGCAGAGTGCTCGCCTAGCATGTGTGAGGCACTGGGTTCGATCGTCAGCATTCTGTCCACTTAAAAGTACAAAAAAATTTTTAAAAACCCATATATATCAATATAGTAGTAATATGGAATAAATATTTCATTATAATTGTTAAATTAGGATTTTAACAATATAATATGTGTTTTCCTCCCTAATCACAAAGGTAATAGCAGAATTTTGTTAATTCCTGTTCTATCTTTGGCTTTTTAAGCTCTTTGCATTTCCCACAGTAGTAACCTGAAGTGGGCTGCCTTTTCAGGTTCCTGTATGTTCTAAGTGCAAAACCCACATCCCATCTGCTAATTCCTGACCAGTGTCTGCTGTGCTGACAACTGTGCTTCCTCCTCCCTGCAGATCTGCTTCGAGGGGCAGTGCAGGAACACCTCCTTCTTTGAAACCGAAGGCTGTGGGAAGAAGTGCAATGGTCATGGGGTGCGTGCTCCCCTGGGCTGGTTTTGGGAGGACAGGCCTTGTGGGAGGCTGGGGCTCTCTGGCAAGCTAACACCCCTGCCTTTCCCTCACCCCAGGTCTGCAACAACAATCAGAACTGCCACTGCTTCCGGGGCTGGGCACCACCCTTCTGCAACACTCCGGGCCAAGGAGGCAGCATCGACAGTGGGCCCATGCCCCCCGAGAGTGAGTCCCCTGCCTGCTGTAAGAGGGGTGGCACCATGGGGACAGGTAGCATGTTGCAGAGTGTCTGCACTGAGACTGATGCATACTCCTGATTTTGTAGATGAGGGAACCAAGATAAAGGGGTGGGGGGAGGAGGGATCTGAGACCAGCAACTGGTTTGGGGACTGGGCTCAGTCTCTGTCTGTCCTTTTACTGAGGAGGTGATCCTGCTTAGTGGAATGAGAGATAAAGAGAGACTATAGGTCATTGAATAGTCACATCCTTTTTTGGTGGGACGGGGTGGTGACTAGTCCTATTTTGGGTACTTAAAAGTAAACATTACTGTGGGGTACATTCTGGTAGTTTAGACTTCTTTGCATAAACAAAGGTTAAAGTGGGAAACCGAACACTCAGAACACTTATAGTTGTTTCAGTAGGAAATCTCAGATACTCTAGCCCTGTGGTTTCTGAACCTTTTCCTTTAATAGTAGCAAGGTACTGTTTTCAAGAATAAAATCTTTCAAGGAAGAAGCTTCAATATATAAAACTGATAAAAGCAGTGTTTCATTGGTATAAAGGTACTTTGTGCATTTAAATTTATAATTCATGAGAAGATTGAGTCAGTTTTGGTGAAATCGTGGATGAAGGGTAGGCGTCTGTCAGTATTTTGTGTTGGTTGCCTGGTATCCAGGAAAAATCACGATTCAGTCCAGAAACTAGTGACACATGATAATAGGGCTTGATCTGCTTGCCTTAAAACAGACTATCTTCAATTAAACCAAAGTGCCCGTGGCAGATTTATATTATAAGGTCCCCTTGAAGCAAGTTAACTAGCTATTTAAGCTAATATTAGTGGTGTCCTAGTAGTACATAATATGTGATTTTCATCATAATTTATAAGCTAAAATAAGCAATGCAAATTAAATGCAAATCAAGTCTGAAGAAGAATCAGGAATATATTGTTTTGCTGGAGCTCAACCAGCTCCTCAGTCTCTCACTTGAGCTCTCTTTCTGGAAGGTGTTGGTCCTGTGATAGCGGGAGTGTTTTCAGCCCTCTTCGTGCTGGCGGTCCTCACGCTGATGTACTATTGCTGCAAACAGAACAATAAGCTGGGCCAGCTCAAGCCCTCGGCCCTCCCTTTCAAGCTGAGGCAGCAGTTCAGGTAGGACAGGGTGCCATCAATGACTTGGGGTTCCCTTCTGGATCACAAAGTTCTCCGCAAGCAATATGTGTTGGAAGGGTGGTGGTGGTGGGTCTGATTCAGGGAAGATGAATGTAGAGTTCGTGCCGCTGTCTCCTTTGTGTCATGTTCTGTGACCATGCCAGACATTTACTAAGATGATCTCAGTGTAATAGTCTCTACTGAGCCTGGTCATCACTTCCAAATCCTCTGCAGAATGCCCCCAACCAACTAAAGTTGGAATATGAGATAAAATCATTTGTCATCCTTTATCTAATTGATTTGCCCCCATTTTAAAGAGCAGGAAACTGTGGCAACAGAGAAGAAATGACTTGCCCAAGCCCAGTCATTACAGAGGTGGCTGGACATCAGCCCAATGTAGACTAATTTTTTTGCAGAGTGATGCCATCCTTAGGATATCGTAATGTACGTTCTGAGTCCCCTATTAAGTTACATTTGTCCTGGAGGGAATTTTTAATCTCTGGTCTTTCTGAACCCCTGCCTGAGGGGAATTGGTTGACAATTCTTGTATCTCTGTAGGGAGGAAAGATCTACAGAAGGTGAAGATAAGGTGCTTAGAAAGCTCTGTTTTGTGTCAGGCCAACTTTCGTTGCTTAGCAGCTCTCCATTGACCATGCCAAATGTCCTTACATAGGGAGACGGAATTTGAGAGCAGACCAGTCCCACTTCCTCTGGAGTACATTAAGGAAGATTTAGCAGTGGGTTGGCCGTGTTTGGGTCAGAGGGACTCAGCCTCTGCTCCTTGCTGAACATCCCCTCTTCTCTTCCTCTATTCCTTGTTTCCAGTTGTCCCTTCAGGGTGTCTCAAAACAATGGATCTGGTCATGCCAACCCAACTTTCAAGTTGCAGACACCCCAGGGAAAGCGAAAGGTAAGGGCTTGGAGGTTGAGTTTTGCTACTTCTCCTTTATTCCTCAGGACCCTGTTAAATTTCCCAGGGGTCTCTGTAGGCCCAAGGGACTGGTAATAAAAGCCATCTTAATGACTTGAGAGACATAGCAATTGGTTTTGGTGTCCACCAATGGCTTTAAGGTCTGACTTCTAGGATCCCAGGGGTTGTAACAGGTCAGTGTATCTGTCTGTCCCTGGGCTCTGATCATCTCCATTCGATGCCCACCCAGGGCACCCCTGAGTTTTTAAATCCTTATCTCAGGTGATCCTTGTCTTGTGCCTACAGGTGACCAACACCCCTGAAACCCTGAGAAAGCCCTCCCAGCCTCCTCCCCGGCCCCCTCCAGACTATCTGCATGGTGGATCCCCACCTGTACCATTGCCAATACATCTGAACAGGGCTACCAGAAACTCCCCAGGGACTGAGTTTCAAGTAGAGAGAAAAGAATCAACCAGGAGGCCTCCCCCAAGCCGGCCTATACCCCCTGCACCAAATTGCATTATTTCCCAGGTAAGTGGATTCTCAGTAGTTCTGGTCGGTGGGGGGTCATCACCCTTAAAAGGCCACCTGCAATTTGCAATGTCAGATCTGGGAAGATGGACTTGGAATTGACTGCCCTTCCAGCAATCTGGTGAATCCAGGGGACTCAGAGAGGATTAAAACAGTTTGAGCATGGGGAAATATAGTCCCTAGACAGCCTTTCAACCAAGGGCACTTTCTCCCTGCTTGGCCTATTTTATGACCAACCACTACCTACCTTCCACCCCAAATTAACTCCTATTGGTCCCTGGTGCTCGTCTCCTATCTACATAGCTGCAAATGCTGCTCTGCCGGATCCTCTCCTGCCCTCTGTCTGGCCAGCTCCCTTTGGCCCTTTGACGTGGTCTTATATGCCACTCCTCCCTGTGGCTTCCCCTGACCCCCAGGTCTGAGCTTGGTGCTCTTGTACTCTCTTCATAGTATTGTCCCTCCAAATTGTATCTGTCACTATCACCCCCTTATTGGAGAGTCTGTGTACCCCAATGCCTTGTTCCTGGCACAAGAAGGGGGAGTGTATTCAGCTGCTAGGGCTGCCATAACAAAATACCATCTAATGGGTGGATAGAACTGTGGACGTTTATTTTCTCATAGTTCCAGAGGCTGGAAGCCTAAGATGAAGGTTCTGGCAGGGTTGTCTTCTCCTGAGGCCTCTCTCCTTGCCCTGCAGGCAGCTGCCCACTCACAATGTCCACATGTGGCCTTTCCTCTGCATCCCTGGTATCTCTGTATCTGCATTTCTTCTTATAAGAACACCAGATTGGATGAGAGCCCACCCTAACGGCCTCATTTTAATTTAATCACCTCTTTAAAGACCTCAGCTCCAAATATGGTCACATTCTGAGGTACTGGGAGTTAGGAATTCAACATTTGAATTTTTTTTTTTTTTTTTGAGGGAGTGTACACAATTCAACACGCAGTGGAAAGAGAGAGGAGCAAGGGAGAGAAAGCAACCCTGTAGAGACAGGGCGAAGGGGAGAGGGAGGCAGTGGCAGGTGTCCCAACATCCAGATCCCAAGCATGGCTCCCCCAGGACCTGGGGTTCAGATGGGGGTTCTCAAGGGAAGGCAGTGCAGGCAGCTACTCTGAGGGGAAGTTGCAGGGATGAAATGGGGCCAGCCACCTCCCCCTTCAGAGCCTTTCCAAGAAGTGAGTTATTTCTACCCTCTTGTCTCACCTGGGTTGCTGAGTCTCACAGGGTCGAGGAGCTTGCCCAAGATCACAGGGTCTGTGGGTGGAGGAGCCAGGACTTAAACCCAAGTGTCCCCCAGCTAAGTGAGATTCCCACCTCCCAGCCCTAAGGCACTTATCCTGTCTAGTCTCAGGCCAGACCTGAGGTCCACCCTCCTAGCTGGGTGATGTGGGCCTCCTAGAGAGGGGGGACTGAGCATTCAGGACGTCTTCTGTGCTTCCCACCCACGTGCTTCTGCCTGATAACAGCCATAACGAGCAAGCAGTTGCCATTCGGCTGGGGAAGAGGCTCTGGGATGCATGTAGCTGTGACAGTGGTCAGTTTTGTGAAGAAGGGGTACAGGGTGCTCAGAAGGGCCACCCTGGGCTAGACATGGTGGCATATACCTGTAACCCCAGTGGCTCTGGAAGTTGAGGCAGGAGGATCACAAGTTCAAAGCCAGCCTCAGCGACTTGAGGCCCTAAGTAACTCAGTGAGACCCTGTCTCTAATAAAATACAAAAAAAGGGCTAGGGATGTGGCTCAGTGGTTAAGCGCCCTTGGGCTCAATTTCCAGTACCAAAAAAAAAAAAAAAAGCCTCCTTGGGAGATTTGAGCTCTGGTATTTGAGCATTTGATTTGAGCTCTGGTGTGAAAGAAGAGAAGGAGGTAGCTGGACTGTGAAGCAGGGGAGGAAAGGGCCTTCTTGGTCCAGGACCCACTAGTAGGGAAACTCTGATGGCAGATGGCCCTGATGTAGGTATTACACTTCAGTTAAATAAATGTTTTTTAGGGGCTGGGGTAGTGGCGCAGTGGTAGAGTGCTCGCCTAGCATGTGTGGAGCATAGGGTTCAATTCTCAGCATCACATTCAAATAAATTAATTAGATAAAGGTCCATTAACAACTAAAAAAAAATTTTTAAATAGTTTTAGAGGGGCTGGGGTCGTGGCTCAGTGGTAGAGCGCTTGCCTAGCATGTGTGAGGCACTGGGTTTGATCTCAGCACCACATATGAATAGAAAAAAATAAAGGTCCATTGACAACTAAAAAAATTTTTAAAAAACAGTTTTAGAAAACAAAAAGGCCGCTGTGATGGCAAATGAGCATACTAGTCAGCAGATTTAAACACTGTCCTCAGAAAGATGGTGGGAGCTTGCACTGAGGTAGGAATGGAAGCGTGGAGAGGATGAGTGACTGAGAAAAAGAGTAAACAGGACTTGAGGATCACCTGCAGATGGGCGTTGGCCCGGGATGACACCCAGTGTCTGCCTTGTGCAGCCTGACTGATGGAGATGCCGCCCCTTAAGGAAGGGGACCCTGAGCCTGGGGCTGCTTTGGCTTCCAGGAAACAGTGCTCTGAGGCCCATGGCAGAGCTGAGCTGGGTCCTATCAGATGTGGCCTGAGGCAGATCACTGCTCTGCAAGGCCTGGTGCTGACATTCTGATAAGGCCCAGATAGCAACCCCCTAGTGGCTCATTTTGCATTTCCTCAACTGCAGGCAACATCTGCACCCGCATCACTTTCCCTAGAAGGTCTCTCCTGGCCTCCAGCAGCTACTGCAGTTTGGGAAGGGAGGGTGATCACGTTGGGAGTGGGAGAACATGACTTTTCCTGCTGTCTGAGTTTGTTTCTGCTCTCAGTTCTCTTACAGTTTCTTAGAGAACACGCTGGCCCTCAGCATTCTTCCTGGTCTCTCTGCATGCTTGCCTTTAGCCCATTTTTCTACCCATTAGTGACCTTCTCAGGGAAGGAACTGGCTTCTCTTAAATCCTACCAACTTTGGGGCGTCCATTCTTTGCCCCTCTAAACTTTTTTTCCCAGCTACATAAGAAATACATTCCTGTTTCACGAAACTTAACTAGTGTAGAGAAATGCATATTGATTTTAAGAAATCTAGTGCACTTATTCATCTAATTTGTGTTGAGTGCTTCCTGTATACTAGGCACCATCTGGAAGCTTGACTTGTTTCTCTCCAGGATTTCTCCAGGCCTCGGCCACCCCAGAAGGCGCTCCCTGCAAACCCTGTGCCAGGCCGCAGGACCCTCCCCAGGCCAAGTGGTGCCTCAGAGCTTAGGCCCTCTGCTGCTGGCCCTCAGCAGTCCCAGCCTCTGGTAGTTCCTGCCTCAAAGGTGAGTCCACGAAAGTCCCAGAGGTCACCTGTGTGGCTGAGAAAACAAACCAGTGCATGCTTTTTGTCTGAATGGAACTTCCAAAGCAAAAACCAGGAACAAAAGCTTAGCATTTTTTGGTGCCTGCTTGACTGTCCCTGAAATCAGTGATGGGGGTTTTGGTTTCATGTGAAAAGTAGCAGTTCGGTGCCTGAGCTGTGGTGGCTTCTACCTGCATCTGCACCGGACCTGCTGGGTGGCCCTGAACGAGTCCCTTTCTGGAGTGCCCCTTTGCTCATCTATAAAAGGGCAGTAATAGGCAGAAGTGGCTGTGATAAGCCAGGTATCCCTGGCCTCTCTCCTTACCTCTTCTGTGGGGCTGACGTTCTCAGCTTGCCAGTCCTGGGAGTGTGAAAGGGCCAAGGTGAGGAAGTGGACTCCTCAGCTTGCCAGGGGAGCCCCACCATACCTCTGCACAGGCTGATGGTCTAGGTCTTCTGCTGGAAGCCTTTCTTCTTAGTGCATGATGTATCTGCCCTCCATCTGTAAAAAGCAAGAGCACAGCTCCCATGAATCCCCCCAGTGGACATCAAGTTGATTTCTTTCTCCCTGCCTTTGTGTTCCTTCCAGTTTCCTGAATACCGATCACAGAGAGCTTTTGGGATGACCAGCTCCAAAATCTAGACCCACCTAGAGGGTTCTTGCTTTCCTGGGGACTCTGGACACCACAGTTTCCAGGAGCACGGGATCTGGAAGAAGCATGTCTAGACACCTCTGAGCAGCTCCTGGCCTCCTCCTGGAACTACCACATCTCGGAAATTCTCCTTCTTGACTCATGCCTCCTCAGCTTCTTCAGAGGCCCAGAGGACCACTATCGAATGGCTTCTAAATGTTGTTTTGTGCAATATACAACCCTGGGTAGGGAGGGGAGAGCGTGGCGGAGGGTGAATGGCAGCTTTGCCCTCTGTCCTCCCCGTTCAGAGGTGCTGATGGAGGTGGGCAAGGCCCTCTGAGCTGGTGAGCCAGCTGGGGCAAGTCCTGCTCAGCCCCTCTGCCTGGAGTTTAGCTTGGAGAAGTCATCCATCCAGGGCCTGTGATGGAGGGTACGTGTGAGAGCTTTTCATTGCTCTGTCTCCCTTGGAGATCCCAAGCTGAACAGAGGCTGGGCCCTTTCCCATCTCTTTTAGCTGTTAGGGATTAAGAAAGGGTCCAAGCAGCCATTGCTCTGGTCCTGCCCAGGGCTTGGTCAAAATGACAGCCCCTGGCTATATGGCTGCATGTGACAAGCCAAGTCCCCTTCCCCCTATCTCCCAAGCCTGAGTCCCTTTATTCACACGGTCACACTGACTCAGACAGGTACTATTTGTAGGCAATGTAGACAGCAGGGGGAGCACCAGACCTGGGCCTCCTCTGAGCCGTGATGCCAAAGGTTGCCACTGGACTCTTGGTAATTCTTGGTTGCCCTTAGGTTCTCTTCTGCATTCCACGCTTCTACCTTCTCCTCCCCCTCAGACCCACTCTATCACGTGGTGCTTTGGTGAGTGGAGCCCCAGCAGTCCTGACTTTTCTAGCAATCAGGTGCTTGCGACTTACGAGTCAGGGTCCTGCCTCATGGGGTGGCCACTGGATTTTCTGCACTGGATCTCAAGAGTGTTGACCCAAGTGGACTTGGGGTATAGCCATGGGGGCCTAGCTTCATTTTTCCTTGTGTTTGTGACCTCAACAGGGCGAGCTTCTTCCTCTGTACTCCCTCACCTACATCTAGGTGAGGTCCCCCAGGGATGGCTGTGGTAGTAGTGAAGGAGGAGCATCAGAGATCCTTGGAGAAGGCAGCTGTCAATCACTGCAGTGAAACAGTCTGAGCTGGGGCAGCGTCTTCTCCCTCCAACCAGGCTTTTGATGTCTACTTCCTTCGTTCTCTCCTCTGGTCACTGCTCTGAGCAGAAGAGGGACTGGACTCCAAGGACCTTATTCTGCCTGGAGCTCAGGAGGAAGTCTGTGGGGTGCTCTGCTAGTCGGACAATTTTTATAGCATAGCTGGGGGTGAGCTCTTAGAGACTTGTCTCCTACCCCCAGAAAGGTGCTGAGCAGCTCTCCAGAGGGGAGCTAGCCTAATGTTCACTCCTTTGAGGGTTTTCCAGGGACCTCCCACCTTCTTGCTCTTGAAGACCTCAGTGCAAAGAGGGGGCTGATCCTTTGATTCCCTGCTCACCATCCAAGGGCCTCCTCATAGTTCTCTGCAGATAGTAGGTGCTGAACTAATGTTCTTGGGTTTGTAGATAGGTAGGGGATGTGGAATGCACACCTGGGGACAAACATGGGGTGGGTTTAGAAAGATCTCAGGAAAATGCATTTCTCTTCCCTCAGGGTGGCTACGATACTCGGGCCCTCCTTCCCCCATGTCCATTCCCCACCTTCTTACTGCAAGATTCAGACAGGACACAGCCTTCTATTTAAGCATGCTGCACCCAATGCCCCGTGCCTCCAGACTGGGTCCCAGAAAAGGTGACCCCCTCATCCCTTGCAAATGAACCAACCAACCCCGTGTCGCCTGGATGCTCCTGTGGCTGGTGCAGCCCTTCTCCCTCACATCAGGAGGTAGGCCACTCTGAAGTGACCATGTGGCGGCCATGATGATGTCATGAGCCTTTTGAACCCCAAATCCACTATCCCTGGAACCATATTGGAAAGAGCCCTGGTTTTTGTTCCCTTTCCTTTTGTTTTCTTTTGGGTTTTCTTCTTAATACCATCTCCATCCCATAAAATTATACTGTGAACTGGAAGATGGTGGAATCTTTTTAATTTGATGGAAACTTTGGGCAGCCAGTTCTATTTGCCATTTCACTCCTAGTTCAGTTCAGGGAGCTAGGAGTCATTTTCCAGCAGGTCAGAGAGGCTTCCAGGGAGAAGAGTGCCAAGAGTTACCATCCCTTGGTCATGCCTCTGCCTAGAGCGCTGCTGGGAGGGTTCAAGTACAAACATCTGGATTTAGGGAAGGCGGGCTTTATTCCAAAGGATTATCACAAGAGATGAGAACTTTGCCATACGGAGAGGAGAGTACCATGGCCACAGGGAGGATGCTCGGACCAACTGACTCCAAATGAACAAGCATCCCATGGCCCAGGCAGAGAAGGCCTTTTCTTTTATTAGAAGGAGTGGACATGGCTAGAAAGAACAGTGTTCATGGGAGTCTCTGTCCCCGTCTTTTTGGGGAAGGGCTGTTACAAACAGCCTGTGTTCTGGCTTGGGCTGAGGGTAAGTGAAGGTCCAGGGTCTGGTGGGGAGGAGGGAGGCTTCACTCCAGTTTGGTCTGTCCATCAACGGCATGCTGTTTATTCAGATAAAGAAGGATGTAAATCTTTTTAGAAGTTAAACTAGGCTCCCGCCAGTTTTACAGCCTGGGAATGTTTTTCTCAGGGGCCTTGGAGCTATCTCTGAATGCAAACCTCAGGAAGACAGCCCCCTAGCCCCCTGGCTCCCTGGCTCTGTGGGACATTAGCCAAGTGGCACTACCTGCTTGCTGTAGGTTCCTTTCCTCCATGTTGACTTCTACCTATAAGAGAAAAGCCCTTTCCTGCCCCAACTCTAAGCTTCTTGCAGATCTCAAAGTCTGAGTATTCTCTGCATTGCAATTTCCCCCTCCCTGATTGTAGTAACTCCTCCTCATCCTTCAATAATCCTTTTTAATAAAGCCTCCCCTTAGGTCTGACCTAATTTCTTCTTAGTTGACAAAGGGTATGGAAGACTTGCATTTTAAAAATTGGGGACAAGTTCTAAAGCCAGTAATTGTGTTAAATATGTGTATAACAGCTCTGCGGGGCACCCACATAAGCCAAAGGAGTGCCAACTGGAAAGGGGTCCCATCCCTAGGGAAGCCTGCTAAGGAGAAGTTCTGCAGAATCCAAGCCCAACTCCCCCAAAGCCACCCTCTGAACGTCCCCTCGCACCACCCACTGTGTGTACGTACGCGTTAGGGATCCAGGGCAATGTGAATTTTCTTTTTATTTGGGAGATGCTTAATGGAAAAACAGATCCTCTTCTCTCTTATCCACCTATTAATTGTTTACAATATTTGTACATCTATGCAAAATACTTGAATGGGCCGTGGTGCCTTTTTTTTTCCTTGTTTGTATTTAATTAAAACAAACTTTTTCATTTGGAATGTTCTGGTTTGGCATCTCTTTTGTGTGTTTGTTTCAATGTCTCACTGCTTGGACCAGATAGAATCCATGACATGAGCTCTCCTCAGAAAGACAAAGACCATCAGTCCAGCCTACAAAGCCATTATGGTTGACTTTGAGCCCCAGCAAAGCCTGGGTTTCCCATGGCCAGGAGAGGGGACTATTTTCCTTTGCACCCAGACAGGAGCTGGTTTAGTTGAACTGGGTCTTGGGTCATTAAAGGCCAGAGTGATCTTGGGTTCTCTGGTTTACTTTTCCTATACTATGCTTTAGAAGATGACTCATCTCATTGCTAAGGATGAAACTTTAGAGAGACACTTGCCCAAGGTCTCCTGGCTGGGTAGACAGGTGCAGCCAGGGCCATGCTTCGTGGGCTAATTCCAGAGCCCTATGTGATAATCCAGCTCACATCCAGTGCTTTCCAGTTCACAAAGGGGTCTGCCCTCATGCTCTCATTTGATCCCTACACGATCTTGAGTTTCTGTAACAGATGGAACAATGGTGTGCCGAGGCTTGGGACTTAACACATGCAAGATGCTGCTCATTTTACATTTCTTTATCTCATTTAATCTTCGCAGAAATCCTGAGAGAGGGTCCTTGATATCCGACTGTACTTTTCTAAGCTCTCATGGTTGTGAGGTCACCTAAGGACACTAAAGGCATCTAAACACAAATGCTTTCATGACTGTAACACTCAGGCTTGTGAAATGAGTCCCTACCCAGACACCTCTGCCTGTTTTATAGGACACTGTCCACTCTTTTGGCCAGTCCTCTGGGTTGATATCATCTGTTGGTTCTGACCTGAGTTCAAATCCTGGCTCTGCCACTTACAGGAAGTGTGAGTCAAGATTAAGTGTCAGAATTCTGAGTCTCCTTTTGTATGCAACTAAGAAGAATATTGCTGTAATTTGGATCTCAAATGTCCCCCAATTGGAGGTTTATTCCCCAGGAAGATGTTGTTGGGAGGTGGTTAACTTTTAAGAGACGGGGCCTAGTAGGAAGGTCCTCAAGGATGTCCCAAAGCAAAATAGGGACTCCAGACTCTTCTTAGTTCTCTCTTTGGCTTCCAGCCATGAGTGCCCTGCTATATGCGCTCTTGCTGTTATAGTGCTGTCTTGCCACAAGCCCGAAGCCACAGGCCCAGCCAGTCATGGACTGGAACCTCCAAAACCCTTGTACGTTTCTCCTTATAAGGGATTGTCTCAGATACTTGTTAAAGTGACAGAAAGCAGACTAACCTACCTACCTGAAAATCACTCTGTGTGAAAGCACCCAACAGTGCCCACCACAGGCCATGTGCTCAGAAGGTCCTCACTATGTTGGTTTTAGAGTCACTCTGCTTACCATGCTAGGTTTCTCATAGGATTGCCATGAATTGGAAACTGGCCCCCAATCAAATTCAGTTGTTGTTGTTGTTGTTGTTGTTTTTAATTCTAACTATATGTTAGGAACAAGGGATAAACAGTAAGCCCAGACTAACTCTCATGCAGTTCATATCTGGATAGGAAGACATCACAGATCTCAAGAAAGTAAAGTAGTATCAGACTCTGCAGGAGGGTGTAAGGTTAGTCTATTGGGAAAACACACCACCTGGTGGTTAAGACCGTGGGCTTAGAATCAGATGTCAACTTCCAAATCTCCCTGGCTGTGTGACCTTGGGCAATTATCTTCTCCAAGTTCCTTTTCTCATATATACATTGGGGATAAAAAAATATACCCACTGTAGGGCTCTGTGAGGAGATAAAATGAGGATTCACATGGAATGCCTACTTTGCCTGGTGCCCGGTAAGGGCCCAGGCATGAACTCGGGAAGCATTGCCTTCAATGGACTCTATTCCAAAAACGACCTCTCCAGCTCCAGTGAGGGCGTCACGGCAGACTCTGGAGGGCTTTTCTTAGGAGTCATGCTCTTCTACAGATGGGGACTGACCTCCCAAAAGTAGAGGAACTAGTTGAACTCCTCCATGATCAAGGAAGGTCAAGATGCAAATATCAAACACTCCAAAGCCTTTATTTTTTACCCTGTCAGCCCTACTCCCAGGACCCTCAGCTCACTCCTATTTTCAAGATTCAATATGTTGCATTGATTTTAATTACAGACAGAAATCCACATTCATTAAAACCTGGAGGTGCAGGGCTACAGGTGCGGGGAGCCAGTCTGTCAGTCCACTGAGCCTTTGGAGTGCCAAGGCCAGCAAGAGTTCAGCCTGGGCTTGGCTTCACTAAAGCACAAGATGTAAACATAGCACACAGGTCGGGGGTTCATAGGGAAGCTCTGCACCCACCTGGAGGCTGAGGCTCAAATCTTCCCTCTTTCTAGTAAACTGGCTCCTAACTTTCCTTTGTAATGGTTCTTGCAACAACTCCCATATTCTTGAAGCTAGAAGAAAAGGAGGAGTATCTCCAGCTGCTCCGATTTAGCAGATGCCCCTGGCTAAATGTAAGAGGACTGAAGGCAGCGCCCTTAGCTGGTGGTGTGGAGCAGCCCCCAGCACGGTGCTTCCTGGGGTAAACAGCTAACTCATTAGTGGAACCAGGGACTCCATGGCAAACTGGTCATTGGCCAAAATGCACCCATGCCAAGTCTGTGCTCCGACTCTGTCACTGAGATTCAGAGCTAATCCCACTGGCCAAGTCTCCAAGTTTGCAGCCCAGAAATTACCCAGAAGAGCCCTTTATACCTGGTTGGGCATAAGAGTAAACCCCAAAATGAGCCCCTGGTTTCCAGACAGCTTGTAACTATCTTCTGCCAACTCCCGACTTTTCTCCTCATGCTTCTTTCCACCTCTCCAAATCATATTTTGGTTGACTCCTTGAAAAAAATAAAAAGGTATTCTGTGGGAGACCAACCTTGCACATGACTGAGTTAACTCCCCTGCTGGGCGATGTGACATCAAGCACCCATGCACTCTGCTGGATTCCGGCTTGGTTCTAGTCAGATCACTTTTAAGAGAGAGTGCCTTTGCTGTCTCTGTCCAGAGTAGAGCCAAACAGGACATCAGATTTGGTCAGCAGAGCTTGGCTGTGGCACATCTTTGGTTGTTATTTTGAATTCTAAAATTATTGCCTGTCTGTCTTAGTGACCGGCTCCTTGGGACAGTCATAGTGAGGGAAGAGGTGACAATGGAGGGGACTGGATGGACACCGATACACTGACCACCAGGCTGGAGTACTCGGAGAACAGGCTGGTTGAAATTTTTTCCTGAGACATCAGGTGTCTTTCACAGTAAGGTCAGCTGAGGTCCTGCTTCTGTCTCCGAGAGGAAATGGCAGAAGCAACACTGGTTGGATAGTTGTCAGCTCTGGATGGGGTGGCTGACAAACTGGTCTTGGGAAGCTAGCTCTATCTCATTCTTGGGCTAAGGAATGGCGATTCAGTCTCAGAAGGAGAACTGGTACAAAGGATTTCCTGAGGGCTAAAATCTCAGGAAAGTTCTTAGATTGTGACATTCAACGCGTCAAATTCTCTCTTCTTCCTAACACAGAGATGGCACCAAAGGAACCCGTGGAAAGGGAGGCCCAGGGGACCTGCTGGCTCCAATGTAAACTAAGATATTTGGTCACTGAGGCTGTTTCTAGGAATTTCTGCCACCACCTCTCCTTGGGTGGAAAATTTTCTCCTAGAAACAGTGATGAGGTATAAGTTAACATCTTAAGGAAAAACAGTCCATTGGCAACAGCTGCACCAAAAATAAGCATGTTTTGAATTCAAGAGGTCAGGTTGCACCATTGGGCTCATCCTCTCACTCATGTATTCTGAGCTTTAAGAATGGATTATAAATACTTTGGGCTTCTCCACTGGTGACGGAGTGCTGGCAAGCTCTATATTGTCCACAAGGACGTTCTTATCTTCCAGTCTAATAACCGTGGGCTCTGGGGCGGGCGATGGCGGAGGGTTTCTGTGCGTGCGGGGCAAATTGGCCCAGCTGACTTCCAAGTCTTTGAAAGCATGGAGCATGAATACACCCAAGATGATGGTGGCAAAGCCAGAGAGGGTGCCCACGATGTCCACGGCAGACATGCTGTACCACTCCTTGAAGAGGATGACAGAGGAGGTCACCACCACCGTGGTGAAGAACACGTAGTAGATGGGGAACACCAGGGAGGTGTTGAAGATGTCCAGGGCCCTGTTGAGGAAGTTGACCTGAGTGCTGAGGGAGAGAGCCAGGACGAGGGACAGGATGTAGGGGAGGGGGTGCCGTACGACTGGCAACCCCTGGAAGAAGTTCTTAACGGTGATGCCCAGACCCTTGACTGCAGTCACTGAGAAGGCTCCGATCACGGAGCAGATGGTGATGTAGATGAGGATGTTCCTTTGCCCATAACGCGGGGCGACGATGAAGATGAGGATGAGGCAGGACACCAGCAGAAGCACAGCAAACACGATGAACCCTGTGGGAAGGAGGGACTAGTGAAGGACCTGTGAAGGATGTGGACAGCAACTAGGGCCCCAGGGGAGGTGGCTCTTGAGTCAGACAAACATGGGTTCCAGTCCCAGCTTCAAACCTTTCAATGACTTGGGTTAGTTATTAAACCCCCAAGACCCCAGTTTCCTCATGTATAGAAACAGACCAACAATAGGATCTTCCTTGTAGGGTTTTGTGAGATTCAGTGTGACAATGCATATGAAGCATTCAGGACAGTGTCTAGCACATAAGAAACGGTAAGTGGTGTCCACACACATCAGGCTAGGAAGCCACAAGCTTGCCTTGCTAACATGCACCAGCCTGCTTTAGCTTGCCTTCTCCTGCAGGGGTGGACCTGAGACGGTCAGCAGTCAATGGGAACTTCCTCAGGGCTCAGCCCTGGTGTTTGCTGCTCTCTCGTGCTGGAAGCCTACCTGTGTCTTTCAGCTTGGAAGCCATCTCCACCACGGTATTGACCTTCTCTTCCTCAGGGGCGTGTATCACCATCACTGTGCTGCCAGCCACACAGATCACACAGCCCAGCTTCCCCAGCAGGTTCAGACGCTCTCCCAGGAAATACGAGGAGAGGATGGCACTGCACACCGAGATGGGAGAAAGGGGTTAGTACAGCCCAAACCCAAAGAGACAGTGGGGCTGAGTTCATGGAGAGCAATAGATTAGAGCTCTAATCTATTGCTCTGACAAAGTGAAAGCTTTGCTAGACCTTCCCAAAATGATCAAAACAGAAACTCATTTCTGGGAGGAGGAAAAGAAGGGAAAGTGGATTTCTTTCATTTTTGAGACAGAAATCATTTGCAAACTGAAGGATTGGAAAAGCTTTTGTTTTTCTATCCAGTGGACATATCCCTTGTAGGATTGCTGTGAAAAGCCTTTCAGTCTTGTCTTGTGTACCTCTGGTAGCAGGGAGAACATCCCTTTTACAAGCAAAATGAGCTCATTGTAGGTTTATCCTAGTTATCCATCACAAATAGACCTTCTGGAAACTTCTACTCCTTGTTTCATTTCTGTTCCTTGGGTCATGGAGAACAAATCATTTGTATATGTCGATATGAATGACCACAATGACAATTCTAGACATAATGTCTTGATCATATTTTCCCTACTAAGTTCTGTTCTAGGAAATTTACATTTATTATCTCTAAATATCACTAACATCTCACAATTCTTTGTGAAGTAAAAATATACTGTCCCCATTTTATAGACGAGAAAAAAAATGAGCCTCATAGAAGTAAAATTGGTAAGTCAGTGGAGTCAGGATTTGAGCTCAAGTTCTGTCTCATAACCTCTACACCTCAGTGAAGAGGATCCCTGAGTCTTCACTTTCCTGGATAAAATACTTCCAGTTCCTTGCTCTTCCTTGGTGACATAATTCTATTCTCCTCTCATCCTCTAGATGAGACAGCAGAGGTGAAGGAAAAGGGAATCAGTCAAGCTGGGTCTGATCATTGGAGCTTTTTTTAAAAAAATGAAGGTGGCATTAGTGTAGGTCCAATCTGTTCGCTGTCCTGGGACCCCATTAAGTCTCAAAAAATTTTGGTGCAAAGTATCAGGAGAATGGATAATACTGATGTTTAAGTTCCTTTGTCTGTCTCCTATCTCTTCTCTAAAAATGCCCCAAACACTTAATTAAAATGTCTTGTTCAAAAAAGTCTGGTGGCATTTGCATTGGCAAAGGTCACACAATGCAGGATTACATGCTTCTCCCAACTTCCTGGGAGTGGGGATTTGTAAACCTATCAGATATGCAACAGAGAGGTATCAGCGCTTCATCAGCTAAAATCAGCTGGGCTAGTCCTACAGTGTGAGTCATGGTCATATTTGTCTTCCGACTGTGTAAATGTTGCAAAATTGTTATCAAGATGGTGAAACAAAACAGAGGAAACTATGGGAACTGGGTGTGGAAGGCTGGGATTTACCAGGTTTCGAAGGTTAGCCCCCACATCAAGAACTCCTTCAAATGAAGTGTTGGCACTGTCGCAGAGGAACTGGCTCTGTACGTAGCTCAGGAGGAGTGGGGGTGGTGGAAACACACCCTTTTAGTATCAGTTATTTTATTTTAGTAATTAGTTTATTCTCATGGTGGTGGGGACCAAACCTAGGGCCCTGGGCATGCTGGGCAAGCGCTCTGTCACTGAGCTCATCTCCAGATTAGCCTCAGTTATTTCCGAAATGATCAATCATTTGTGGAGTGTTTATTGAGAGGCAACATAGCATAGCAGCTAAGCACCCAGTCTCTGGTATAAGACAGCCTGGGTTGGAATCCTGGGCCGGCCACTTGGAACCTGGTTACCTCTGCCAAGTTGCTTCACCTCTCTTAGCTTCAGGTTGTGAGGAGTGAATAAGTTAGTCTAAGGAACACATGGAGAACACAGAGCACATAGTGAGTCCTCAGTGTAAGATGGCTGTGGTTATTCTTTGGTGCCAGTTCTGTTCTAAACACTTCCTGTGCAGCGTCACATGTAGTCCTCAGAACGGGGTCTCCAGGTAGGTACTACTAGCATTATCGTTTTGCAGGAGGGAAACTGAGGCTGAGAGGGATGGAGTGACTTGCCCAGGATAACAGAACTACTAAGTGTTCAAGTGAGGATTAAAACTCAGATAGTGTTAATCTGGGGTTTGTGCTCTTAATTTGCATGCTTCTCTTGGAGCGCCAGATATTCACATGAGACATCAGCCTACTGGCTGTGGGAGCCCCTACAACTGATTTGGGCTTGGCCTGCCCTTTAACCACCCATTAGTCAAGGAGATGCCAAGGCCAGTGGCCGCAAACAACTCAAGGGTTTGGAGCTTCAAACAGCACACTGCCTCTTTCTAGGGGCTGGGACCAAGCCAGGTCCCTGAATGCAGTTGATCTCACCAGGTAATTCCAGGTCTCAAGAAACTGAACCCATGAAAGAGCTGAAGATGGCTAGAGAGATGACAATAACCTTATGAGGACGCTCAGGGCTCCCAGGGGTGTGACAACTGTTGTAGGTGCAAATGCATAGGCCCCAAAGTTGGCAACTTCTCCAGCAGCCACTAGGAAATGAAGGGAAGAAAAAGACAAGGGTGACTTCAAGGAATCATCTCCATTCCAGATGAATCTGGGTGGAGATGGCTTCTTTCAGGCTCCAATCATCCCTAGAAACCCAAACCAGCATTCCTTAACAAGACCATGCATGCTCAGGAGATCCTTATGCTCTTTCCCTGACTATCCTGACCAAATCCTTCCATTTTAAAGATGGCGAGGCTGAGGTCTAGCTACATGCAGTACTTGTGAATAGAAACCTCCTCCTTTTCTTCTTCTCCTCCTCTTCCTCCCTCTTGGTTTCTATCCAGACACAGTTTAGTCTGTTTCAGGGACTGTCCATGTTTTGGACTATATCTTTAAGGTAAGTTCTAGACAATGTTAATTATCAAAGCAATGGTTAAATTTATTGATTCTCTGGTTACCAGTGGTCCTTGGAGCCCTCTTTCCCAGGAGAACTGTAGACAGTCTAAACCAACAGGCAGGTTTTTAGAAAAGCTTGACATCCCAAAGAGCTTAAATTCTCCCCTTCTGAGTTCTCAAATTGCAAATGCCCGTGTTTTTTCCATCTCTTTGCTGGGCAGATAGCTGCCTGGCTCTCCTCTTTGGAATCAGATGGTCACTGCAATAGCTCTGGCTAGGACAAAGATCAAAACTGACTTAGGGGATTATTAAAAAAAAGGTGTTAGTGGAAACTCAAAGGAATTAGGGTTTAAGAGCCAGAGAGGGTGATGGAAAATGGGGGAAATGTGCGAGTGTGCACACCGCAAGTGTCAGACACAGTCATGGTCTAAATGGGCCAACAGATGAATTGTCCAGGGAGAGGAGAAGTTCTCCTGGGAGCCCAGCTTCTACCATGGAGAAGTCTAAGAGTCCACTATCAAGAGGCAGTGAGCCTATCTCCTTTTATTTCAAGGAAAGTTGAGAAAATACATCTTTATCCTTATCACCTCTACAAACCTCTCTGGGGGGTAGATGCTTCATGGATTAAAACTGATGTTAAGCTGAGAAAACCATCAGAGATTAGAGAGTAAGATATCAAAGTTTTCATGACTCACTTTAGGAATCTGGCCTTAGGTTCATACTTTCTATAATAGAAACAGAAATGCCCTTTCAACCCTCCCTTCATCTCCATCCCTTCTATCAATAGACTACTCTTATGAGTAGCAAGAGAATCCACTTACTGGTGAGAAATCCAGCCCACCACATCAAGTCCTTCAGGTAGCCATAGCCCCCGTCCACTGTAGAAGGAAATGGACACCAAGTTAAACGTGGCCAAACTTTCTCAGTCTCTTTTCCTGATGGGGCCTTCACTCTGTGTGCCCCAGGGCTTAGTTCTAGGACCTCTCTTGGGTGGTTCCATCTAATCCCAAAGTGGTAAATACCATCTATCTATGGTGCCCACTTCATATTTGTGGCTTAGAACTTTCTTCTGGGCCCAGATCCATATCCAACTGTTTCCCTGACATCTCACAGGTATCTCAATCTCCGTCCTAAAAGGTTGATTTTTAAATGCCCTGCCTACCTGCCAAATGAAACCCCTGGGGTAAATGGCACCTTCACGTACTTGGTTGCTTAATCCAGAAGCCAGGGAATTGCTCTTGACCCTTCTCTCTCCTCCTCCTCTGACTTTGTCTCACACATGTCCACTTAATTCCCTCCATTCGACTCAAAGGCACCATTACCTCATGTCTAGGCTGAGACAATGACAGGTGACAACTCTGATTCTACACTTGTCCTTTTAATAATCTATTCCTTTCGTGGCAGCCAGTGGTCTTTTATAATTAAATCTCTGTTTATAGCTGGCCAATGGCTTCCAAATACTCTTAGGATAAAGACCAGAATTCTTAACAAGACCGTGCATAGTCTTGGCCCTGCTCACCTCGCCAAGCACACCTCCTGCCACTTTTCTCCTTTCTTTTAGTTCTTCAAAAACCATCAGCTCTTTCCTCCCTCAAGACCTTTGCATATACTTTTCCCTGTATCTAGAGTTCACTTCCTGCCAGTGTTTGCCTAAAACCACATGTATCCTGCAGATCTCTGAATGTTAATACCCCCGATCCCCTCAAAACTTCCCCTTTGGATTCTCTTTTATAACACCACCTCTTCTCCCTCATGGCATGTGTCATGTAAAAATTTGGTTGCTCTGTGAATTTTCTGGCATTTCCCCCACTGAAATGGAAGCTCTACAAAGTTAGGAATTGAGTCTACTTTGTTAAGGACCCAACACATGGTCAGTCTCAAAAATATCAGTGATGGTGATGATGATGAAGGATGGATGGGCCTGAACCAGTTCTGTGAAAACCCAAAAATCATGTTTCTTTTTTGGAATGCTTCTATTCTTGAATAAGGAGAATATCTTTTGCTTTCATCCATTTCCAGAAGTGGTCAGGATGTTGTCTAAATGCTAAAAACTCTGAGAACATTTTATTCTAAGAGTTAACATTTCAGAAGACACTGGAATAGCACATTGGAGGGAACAAGGGATTCTGGGGAAGTTGTCTTTCTGAGTGGTTGGTGATACTTTCCCTGCTCTGCCCTGAGCATAAGCAGACATTTCCCTGGCACTTGCACTTGGGAAGTAACTGTCTTCAAAACACTTGACCAGAAGTGAAAAACAGAGTACCAATGGCCACTGCTTCCAATGTCCACCTGCACGTCACAGCTCTTTGTTTTTGAGCACACGCAGGCTCTGCCAGGCCCTCCTTAGATAACAGCAATACCAATACCACTGTGTCAAGCATCTTTCTAAACAAGTTACAGGTGAAGCATCCCTAATCCTAAAATCCAAAATCCCAAATGCTCCCCAAATCCAAAACTTTTTTTTGAGGGGGGGGGGCTGACATGATGCCACAAGTGGGAAATATCACACAATAAAACTGTTTCATGCACAAAATTATTAAACACAATGTATACAATTACCTTCTGACTATGCATATAAGGTCTGAATTTTGTGTTTGCACTTGAATCTCATCCCTAAGGTATTTTATTATGCCAATGCAAGTATTCCAAATCTGAAAAAAGCCTGAAATTCCTAGCACTTCTGGTCCCAAGCATTCTAGATAAGAGAGAGTCAACCTGTACATGTCTTCTGAGTAGCCCTTTAGGCTGGCAATTATTCTTATGCCTCTTTTATAGATGATGAAATTGAGGCATAGAAAAAAAAAAAAAAAACGTTCCTTGCCCAGGATTCCATCACCAGAAATCCAGGAGCCAGAACTGGAACCCTGGTAGTGCACTTCCCCAGTGCAGTGTCCTGCAGAAACCTTCACTGAACATGTCCAAACTTGAACACATTCTCCATCTTCACTCCTCATGTTAGAAAAGGGCACCATTGGCTCCCCCCACTGCTCAAGTCACAAGCCTGAGTTGTCTTTGACTTTTTCTGTACCTGCTCCTGTAGCCAGTAAACATCAAAGCTAGTGAGTTCTGCCTCCTAAAACAAACTCCAGAATCCACTGCTTGTCTTCATCCCCAGTACCATTTCCAGACTCAAGTTCTGTCCTCTTGCTTATCTAACTGGACTCTCCACTTCCAGTCTTGTGCCCTAATCTATTCTCTACCCAGCAGCCAGGGATCTTTTCAACATAAATCAGACTCAGTCACTTCTCTGCCTAAAGCCTCTCAGTCACATAGCAATTGCATTCATACTCTGCAGCCCAGCTTACAAGACCATTCATGAGCTAGCCCTAACCTCCTCTTTCCCCTTACCTGAACTACTCTCATTTTCTAGGATCACTCATATTCTCTCACCTCTGAGCTTTTGCACACGCTGTTCCTTCTACCTGAAATATCATGTCTTCCTCTTCTTTTCCCCTGCTGACTCCTTATGACTTGGGTTTCAGCTGGAAGATTGACTTTTCTAGAAAACCTTCCCAATGCCTACCCTCCAGGTCTGAACTTCACTGATGATTTAACACAGGACTTCTTGGGAGGAGCAGTAGAGATTTTCTCAATAATAATTTAATGGATACACATTCTATTTTCCAAATAAGCAAGTCCCTTGTGAAAAAGAGACTCAATAATTGTGTTGTAGCCCATAGAAAGCTCAACTGGACAGTAAGTGAGGGCACACCAGAGTCTGACCTTGTGGTGGGCAGGGGCATTTGTACTACCATTTGATGGAAGATGTGGCTTGTCACAGCTACTAAGAAGCAAAGACAGGACTAACGAAGCCTGGAGTATCTGAATCTTGATCCTGAGAATTTTCCCTATCTTTACATCAATGCACAAGGTTCTCAGGAAATGCTGGATTATAAAGGGGGGTCTCCTGTTGGTGGCTGAGACTCTCAATAGGGTTGAGAATTTAGTGCCCACCTTCACCATATTCTCAGACTTAAGCCCTGATCTCTGTGAGGGGAAGTCAGCCATGGGCTCAGCTGCCCTGTGCCCCACCTATCCTCTCCTGCCCCAAGGACCTTACCAGCCCGAGTGGCCCCTGTGGCCACAAGTCGCAGGAGGCCTTTCTTCTTGAGGATGACACTGCTGCCGATGAGGAAGCTGGACACAAAGGTCAGGCCCAGGCCAATGTAGAAGCCATAGTTCTTTCTGATCCTCTCCTGCCAGCTGTCAAAGGTGGCATTGTTGGGCACCTCATGGCTGAGGCCACCAACGATCTGACACAGGACTTCTTGGGAGGAGCAGTAGAGACTGATCAGGGAACCTGGATGGGAAGACTACAGTGAAAGTCATGTTGGGGACATGTGTGCACTTAAAAAATCATGGAATTGACCACTGTTTCAGAACTTGTGCTTCCACCATGTCAGGCCTCTACTCACACAATGGGCCCCAACCAAAAATAATAGCGATGGTGAGTTAAAAGGTCACTCTGGCTAAGGGCTTTATTTGCATGAACATATCATAGTTTTATAGCTACCTGTCAAATGAATGATGTCTTCAGTTCCCATTTCACAGAGATAAAAATAGAGGCAATGAGAGTTCAGGTCACTTGCTTAAGGACACACAGAGGGTAGACTGCAGAACTCCAAAATATGGTACTGATGCCCCAAACTCCAGGCATTGTCGCCCAAGTTCACAGGCATCATTAAGTTCAAACCCCTGCCCTCCAGCAGAATCCTCTCTCAGCCCTTTGTACATGTGGGCCTCCAATAGCTTATGATCCTACACAGGAGTCTCTTTACTTTCATGCCCCTAAGCTCCAGCTGCAATGGGGGACTGGTCATAGATAGCATGAGGGAGTGGGGCTAGACAAGCCCCTTTTATCCTACAAGGATGAGCTTCCTGTTTGACCATTCTCGGGCCTTGCTTCTGTCACTTCTGTGGGTGGGACCTTCTTTGGTCCACTCAAGGACCCGTGTCCTTGCCACCCTTTCTTTCTTTAGTTTGTTCTCCAAGTCCCAGAGTCCCTGAGTGTCTGAATTTGCCCTTGTGGCCCAGAGCCTTTACTCCCATCGGGCACAGACACCAATGACAGCAAGGACAGGCCTTGTTGTCATTGGGAACAAGGGTCAGACCTTAGTGAAAAACTAAGCTACAGAAGTTCAGTAAAACAGAACAAAGAACATTCAATACTCCTACATGGTACCATCCATATGGTACCATCCATATGGTCCTCAGTTCTAGAGTTTTCCATGAGGATTCCTAACAACCAATAAACAGGCATGGTGATGATTTCCAGGTTTGGTCAAAGAGACTGATTTTGGTATTCTTCCTAAAGCTATTTACAGGTAGTAAATGGTGAACCTAAAATTAAAATCCAAGCGCATTTGATGCCAAAGCCCATGATCACAATCACACACCACAGCCACCCAGGTAAAGCAGATTGCAAGTGGGGAAGTAGATCCCAATTGGTATTGCTTATTTATTTTAAAATATGAATCTATAAACTGGCATGGTGGTGCATGCCTATAATCCCAGCTACTCTGGAGGTTGAGGCAGGAGGATAGGAAGTTCAAGGCCAGCCTGGGCAACTTAGTAAGACCTCAGCAACTTAATGAGACCCTGCCTCAAAACAACAAAATGGGCTGGTGATGTATCTCAGTGGTAAAGCAATCCTGGGTTCAATATCCAAAAAAAAAAAAAAAAAAAAAAAATTGGGAGCTCTCCCCTTAAGATTCATATTTGGGCTTCATTTGAAAGTCAGAAGAGCTACCTCACTGGGCATAACATCCCATGAGGCAACAACTATCTGTCCCTAAGCAGCGTTGACATCTTAGGACATGCTCTGTGCAACTCCTCAGAGTCTACCTGGCTCCCTTCAGCCACTTTTGTTATGGGCTTAGCTTCTTAGGCATTTGAGTTGGTGATCTCTAGAGGTAGAAGGGCCTTTTCAGGCTGTATAACAGAAGCCCAGGTTCCAATGCCAAGGATGTAAGCCTGGACCAGGCACTTCTCCCACCATACTAGAACTCCCAGCCAGTGCCTAGAAGAGCCCCAAAGTCCAAAGCCAGGAAGCTCCAGCTTTGGCACATCTGCAGCAGAGTGGCACCTTTTGGAATAAAACAAAGGTAACATTGACCTTTCCTCCACGGCACAGAACCACTGACAACAGGACCATAAGAATTCTCCAAAAACAGTCAGTCTCACCCTGTTACTTTCAGCTGGGGAAACTGAGTCCCACCAAGGTAGGAGACTTACTTGAGTCATGCAAGTAAGTCTGGTAGTAGAGTTGGGTTTGGAACCTATTAGAAGAGACCTGTCTTTCCAACACCTGTGTCACAATCTAGGGAAGATGAGACAGGAAGCCATCATCGCAGTCCCTGATCAGACTGGTTCTGCATTGCTCACGCCTGTTCCTCCAGTTCAGTCCTTCTTGCCCAAGAGCCAAATCTGGGGAGTTCTCTGAGTCCCCGGAAATGAGCCAGAGCTTGGGAGGAGGTGGGCCAAGGAAGGCAACTCCTTGTGAGCAAGGCCAAGCCCATTCCCCTCCCTTCCCCAGCTCCCTGAAGGTGCATCTCTAGTGGTGGAGCCAAAGGACTCTATGGACCTGACTGTCACTGCAAGGCCTGCAGCACCTACAGGCTCAAGACCCTCTGTTGAGGGTCAAATTCTCCCACTATGGTGAATCAAGAGAAGGCTGATAGCCAAAGGAAATTCAATTCTGTAAGAAGTGCTTATCTGAAAAATGGGTGTTGGGATAAATGATTCTAGTCTATTCTTCCAGAATATTCTTGGACTGGGGAACACATTATCCCCTAGGATAAGGGGTGAGGCTGAAAATAGCTGCCTGATCACTCAGGAAACCAAAGTCAGCCAACACTCAACAGGCTGGCTTTGAAAACTTCAGGTAAGAAGGGCAGAAGTGAGAGAAATGGGGGTACCCCACCACCTGTAATTCCAAGATGAGGTGGGAAAGTGGAGTCTGAACAAGAAAGGAGCTTAGCACAGTCATACAGGTATAAGTTTTAGGATCCAAGAGCCCTATTTCATAGTCCATTTCCCCATTGTACTACCTTGAGCAAACACCTTTTTAGGGCCTCAGTTTCTATATTTCCAAAATAGGGACAGTAAAAGAGTAACACTACCTACCTGCTGGAGTTATTTCAAGGATTAAATGAGAGAGTTCAGGGAAGGGCCTAGTCCACTACCTGATTCCTGCTAAGAACTTGACATGAAGCCAAGCATCTTTCCTTAGTCCGGCCTGAGGATCTCCCCCACTGAAGAAAGGTGTATGTGGGTTTGGGGCTGGAGAGTCTTTGTGGTCCTCTCCCCTGTCTTGGGTCACAGACAGATCATGGCAATTACTAAAATCTGCATTAACCACACACTAACCCTGAGCCGCGCTGCACCCCCCACCAGTAGCCCCAATATGTTCAGTTTCCTTCCTTCCCTCCCTTTCTTGCTTGGCTACCTCAGCTGCGAAGGTGGACATCTCGTCTTAGTCACCAAGGCGAGTCTGAGAATTGGTGCGGGTCAGCTCGTACTGACCCTCCCCTTTCCTTCCTTTGGTTCCCGTGGCAGGGGATGAGATCGGGGCGACTGGAGCTAGGGTGCAAAGCGCGGAGCCCACCCCGTCCCCAGCCCTGCAGCACGCACCGTTCTCACAGCTGGCGTTGCCGGCCCGCAGCTCCATGGGGCCCTGGGCTTATGGACCCATGCGCCGGCGACGGCGCCCCAGGCTCCTCCGCTCCGGAGCAGGTGGCTGCGACTCGTCCCAGCGTCCCAGCGTAGCTCCGGAGAAGCCCGCGGGGTCGGTACCCAGGGGTAGGGAGAATGACGTGCCCCAGAAGGGAGGGTCCCCGAGGAGGAGTCACTCAAACCCTTGGGCAACTCCGGGCGCTGGGGGCCCAGCACTCCCGCCGCCCGAAGAGGGGCGCATGCCCTCCTGGGGTGCGGACCGGGCCGGGCTCCCAGACGCAAAGTCACCGCCCAGTGTCAGTGGCAGGAGGCGAGGGGGGCGTGTCCGCGGGATCCGCCCCTCCCGACAACTGCGCTGGCATCCACCTCCCCCCGTGACAGAGTGGATGCGCTCCAGGATGGCCAGAGAGGTGGCACATTTCCCGCAGAGGGGAAGTGACAACGTGAGAGTTGGAAGGACCAAAGGATTCTGAGAACCTGGTTCCTTTCCTCCTTCTCCCTTCTTCCCTTGACATTCATTCAACATAGAGATCTGGTCTGTGTTGGGTGCTAGTAGGTAGCAGGAACACAATAAGTGCCCAATAAATGTACTAATTTGTTTGTCGAGTGAATGAAGGAGAGGAGGTTGGTAAATTGAATCAAAGGAGGAAATGAAGTGATTGGAGACTAAAATTAGCCCTTGTCCCCAGAAACCTTATATATTGATGGGAGAACAAAATGGGATCAGTTATTTAGAAACCAATACATAAAAATTTACCATTTAAAAATTGTATACGTGTGTGTGTGTGTGTGTGTGTGTGTGAGAGAGAGAGAGAGAGAGAGAGAGAGAGAGAGAGAGAGAGAGGGAGAGAGAGTATTTCTGTGGGTAATAGTAAAAATTTTAAAACTCTCTACTGGTAAAACTGCTTGCTATAGGTCAGGCAGAGTTTTAAGTGCTAAAAAATACAAGTCCATTTAATCCTTATGACAACCCTACAAGGGACATGCCTTTGTCATTTGCAGAAAGTAAAGTAGAGCATGGGAGACTTGTCCTGGGTCCCAGCTGGGAAATGGAAGTGCCAGGATCAAAGGCTACACTTAGCTGCCTGGCATTTCAACTGTAATAAACTCCTGCTCCAGGGCAGTGAAGGTGTGGGGCCGCTAAGAAAGCAGGGGTCAGTTCTGGAAGTGTTGGTCTCCAGCTTCCTGGAGGAGGTGGCCTTTATGAAAAATCGTTCTGTGAATGGATAATTATGAATGTAATGCATTCCACTATTGTCATGTATGTAAGAAATAAAAAAAAAAGAAAGAAAAGAAAAGAAAAGTATCTATTGAACCATTGCTGCAGGCAGAGCCTCCTTCTGGGTATTATCTCATTTAAGTCTCCTGTGAGGCACCATTATCTCCATGTGAGGAGCCAGGCGAGGACAAAGCTACTTGGCCCCCAGTCTATGTCTCCACTGTCATTGTCCTCCTCTCTCCTGCGAGTCCTTCTAGCTGGGCCTTCAGGGATGGGTTCTCCGAACATGTGACTTCTAACTTTCTGGATGACTTTAACTCACTTTTCATGAGAATCAATTTCCTTATCTGTCAAATAACACATCTCTTTTTGGCCCTTCCCCGGGTGTAGAAAGGGTATAGTAGTCCCAGGCACTGCCATCAGAACACATCCTGCACCGTGGGTCATTTATGTAAGCACACCCCAAGGGGTGTGGAACTAGAATTCAAATGGAGGTAAATACCTTTAAGACTAGTATGAACTGAACACAGAGCTGCAAAAAGCCTGGATAATTGGCTTCAGTGGGAAAAGTCACTTTATTATGGAAGAACTCGAGCACTGTGCAACCTGAGAGGGAGGATTTGACAAGAGAATTTATCTTTTCTCTTACCTAAGCATTCCTGCAGCACAAATCCTCCTGTGCTATGAATCGGTGTCCATTCTGATACAGAAACGGTACAGCCTTCAAACTGTCACTGCACCCAGACTCGATTGCGATTGTTTTTGTTCCAAGGACATAGAACAATACACTGAGAGTGTTTCCCTCTGGCTGTGTTTTCCCCAGCTTTGTTGAGGTATTGTTGATGATTACTAATTATATATTTTTAAGATATGATGCAATAATTTGATATAGGCATACATTTTGATATGATTACCATAATCAAGCTAATTGATACATTTACCTGCCTTACATAGTTACCCATGTATGTGTGTTTGGCAGGGGGGATGTTTGAATGATGAGAACACTTAGGCTCTAGCAGCCTCTCTTAATAGCCGGGCCTTTTTAAATCACAAGAAAGGATTCTTAGGATTGTAGTTGCCAGAGATGTACTCAGAACCCGAGATACAGGTACACTTAAGTATTCTTTGACACTTTTGTTTTGGTATGTGTTTGAGATTTGAAGAGACACTAAATTTAGGGTTCTGGCTAGGACTCCTTTTGCCTGGGGTTAAGGGCTACATGGAACTCATCCTATGCTTTGAGAAAGGTTTTTTAGTCTCAGATGAATTTCATATTTTGGGCAGTGGTATAAGGTAGAGGACATTGGGATCAAGTGCAGGGCCTTCCACACCCTTTCTGGACTTCAGGCTTCCCATCTTCTCCAGGAGGGGGCTGGGCCTGCCCAGGCTGGCATTGGGGCTCTGACCAGAGCAGACATAAAGGGCCCCATTGAACCGCAATCTCCTCGGCTGCTGTCCTGACAAAGCCCTTTTCTCCTTGAACCACAATTGGCCCTGTCAGGCAGGTAGCAGGGCTGCAGCATTGTCTCTAAGAAAGGAACAACAGGGCTTACTGTCTGTCCCAGGCTCAGTCTCCTTGGGGAGGACCAATGGCTTTGGAAGGGTCTGACCAGTCAGGGACAGATGGGTTCGTCCTTAGCCTGCCCACAGGTCTATTGGATAACTCTTTAGGATGAGCAGGAAAACAAATTTACCAAAACCCAAGTTCCAAATTGTTCTGGGTTACAGAGCTGCACCATCTGATAGGGTAGCCACCAGTCGTATATGGCTACTGAGGACTTGATAAGTGACTAATCCAAATGGGGATGTGCCTTAAGTGAAGCAGGTTCTCATAACATTTTGGAGCATTTAATTGTTCGATGTAGGGGTTTGGCCTGGGCATTGTAGGCTGTTCACATCATTCCTACGTGGTTCTCACCCTCTCGTTGCCAGGAACACACACACATACCTCTACTGTCTCCCCCCAGGTTTTCAAGATCAAAATCACCCCAGATAACTGCCAAAATTGCCCTGGGTTGAAAAAACACCCAGGTTTCAAAGATTTAGTAAGAAAAAAAATAATTTAAAGTATCTCAGTGACTTTTAAATATTAATTACATGTTGAAATGAGACTATTTTTGATACACTGAGTCAGGTAAAATAGATTATTAATTTACTTACTAATTTTTTTTAACTTTTTATACAATGGTTACTATTGAAAAATGCCTATATGTCCTGCATTATGTTTCCATGGAATAATATCATTATAGAGGAAGAAACTGAGAGCCAGAGATAGAAAGTGACCAGTAGAAAGTCACAGACACTTAGAATCAGGGTCCCAGTCTGGTTTCCAGACCAGCACCCCAGACCAGTCCAGACCAATTCCATTACTCCACACAGCTTCAGAGCTGAAATGACACCCCAAAATGAGTGTGTTGGGTGTTTCCATTATGGCATAGTCAAAACATAATGAAGTAGGAGTCATGACATGAGGAATGTAGGTGGGTATTTATTGAGGGCCTGCCTTCCATCATGTACATGCTCGTGCAATCTTTGCAACAACTCAGGGAAGCAGATTCTGTTATTATCTCCATTCTCCAGATGAGGAAGTAGAAGTCCATTCAGGATCCTCAGTCTGTAGGCCAAGAAGCCAAGAATCAAACCCAGACACTGTTCCATCCTAAACACTCTAGTAACTCTCTGTGGAGCTTGGGGAGGTCACTTCTCCTTTCTCCCTTGGCTGAGAGGACTGGGCAAGAAAGAGTCGCCAGTCTTTTCCTGCTCTGCAGAACTGGTCTTCTGGACAGGGTGGGGAAAGACAGATGGTGTCACCTTCTTCAGGCTGTTGGGGAATCCTGGGAATCTAGATCATTGGTATGCAGAGCCTGCCCACACTTTTCCAGGTGTGTCCTCAGAATGGCTGCTGTCCTCATAAAGAGCTCTATTGTCATCAGAAAGGATGGTTGGAATGAGCACGTGTGCATTTGGCCTAGCTCTGAGAACCATGCCCAGTGGTGGGCTCCATGTGAAACTGGTATCAGTAATGATGATTAACATAGTGCTCTATTGCTGAGATCTTCCTCTGTGGGCTAAACACTTTGCATACATTAACTCTTGGGCTCATTACAATCTTGGTACTATTTGAAGTTGCACTTTACAGAAGAAGGAATTGGAGCTCAGAGAGATGAAGTGACTTTCCCAAGGTCACATACAGTGACAGACACAGATCTTCAGTTGGGCTGGTGCATCCCTACAGCAGTTCTCTTAGCTACAATATTGGTTTGGTAAGACCAGAGCTTTGTTTCTGAGACCCTTCCTAGTCTTCCTCTGTGTGGGGTAACTGGGAAGATTGCGGCCATCCAGAAACCACTGGGGGTGCCTTACAGTCTTCTCAGCCACCCTCATTCAAAGTCCTACAAGGGCTCACCTAATCCAACCCTCTTGGTTTGCAGATGGAGAAACTGAGGCACAGAGCAGGACCAGGTCATGCCCAAATCTCTCAGTATCCATCTCAGAATTGATCACAGAAGTGTCACTTCATTCAGAGTTACTTGAAACCTGACCCAGTATTTTCTTCTCCATACTTTCAGGGCAGAAAGGACTGATATGAGGCCAAATCATAAATATTTTTTAGCTCATGTTTTAAAGAATGAGCCAGTGCACTAAAATTTCATATGCATCATCCCATTTAATTCTCATAAGCTTGTGAATTGGGTGCCGCTATTATTCTCATTTTAGAGACGAGAAAACTGAGGCTCAGGGAGGTGAAGTAACTTGACTGCAATTAAAGAGTGGAACTATGATGAAACCCAGCAGATTAATTCTAGAGCCAATTTCTTGGCCACTCTTCTCAAGCTAATCACTTTACACTTATGGTAACATCTTCCTGCAGGACAGTTTCAAATTACTGCAGAAGGCAGAGCTTACTCTGAGGCATGCATGTGGAAGTGTAGCATTGGTTGGCCTTGAAGTGGGTGTGCAGAGAGCCTACTGCACTTAAATCATGAATAAGAACTTCAGATCTTATCAAAATCCAACTGCAGTGAATATAATAATACTAACGTGAACTATTACTGGTTGCAAAACTTCTAGGTTGCAGGGTTTTTGTTTGTTTGTTTTATGTGTATTACCTCTAATCTTTATAGTAATCCCATGTTAGGATAACCTCACTGTAGGTGAACTTCACAGTGTCTTCATGAAGTTACCCTAATTCTACAGCTGATAACAATGAGACTTGTAAGGTCAAGTGCCTGTCTCCAGATCACACAGATGATAAGTAGCTAAGTAAGGATGTAGAAGGTTCTCAAAGTGCCTGCTGCTCCATCATCCTGGTTCCCTACTGTTTGCTTCTTTGAGTCACCAGCAACCTCAGGGTAGGGATCAAGGGAGATCAGTGACGCAGCTCCCCTGAGCCTGTGTGGACCTGCAGCCCTTGGCATGTGGGAACAGGGAGGGTAGGGACGCGCTGAGTTCTGAGCATGGCCAGAGGGAAGACTGATTGAAAACTGGGAAGTCAACCTGAAAACCAATGACAAACTGGGGCTCTGCCACTCCCCGCCCCATTTAATGAACCTATCTCAGATGCTGATCTTTGAGAGGCTAGTCTAAAAGTCAGGAGATGTGAGTTTTAGTTCACATTCTGCTACTAACATGTAGGAACTGGAGGCATTTCCTTTCTACCTGGGTCTCAGTTTCCGCAATATGTGCAAGGAAAACCAAGATCACTGGGTTTTCTTCTCCCCATTATCTATTGAATCATTAGACTTATACATAATGATGGGTTTTTATGCATTCATACTATATCACTGGTTTTTAAAACCTTCTTCTTTTTTCTTCTTCTTTTTGGTGGGATCAGAGTAGACAGCCAACTTTTTCCCCAAACAGAAAGTTACATGGAAGAACAATGTACAAACCTCTAAAAAGAGCAACACCTGTTGTTTATTCAGATAGGGAGTTCCTCTTTTCCCAGGTGTCATCTGAATTCAAAGGGGAAATTTCCACTCCCTCCTGAGTAGATATGATGTGAGCCATGGTTTGGGACAGGTGTCTTGTTTGCAGGCCTCCATGGTGTCTCCCTGCTGCCCCTCCTTCATAGTAGCTCCTAAGACCTTTCCTACCCATGTTCAGACTGGGAAGATCCTAGGTTAAAGAGGGGGATTGTGTGGTCTCCTGGGCCTCCATCCTATGCACTGCCCATTGCTCTTACAGGATGGTTCATCAGAGCTGGCCTAAGCTCCAGAATAATGGTCAGAGACCTCCTATAGGCTTAAACCTTCTCAGTTCCCCAGGCCCATTTGTCAGGGTCCTGGAACCCAGCCACAATGTTGCCAAATAGGTCTGAACACTCCTGCATGGGTGCTGTGGTCTGAGTCCCAAAGGAAAAATTTTACTCATTTCTGAGTACCATGTGATGTGAGGCATGGCTTGAGAGTGGTGTTTTATTTGCAAGTTCAAATAAAATTGTGCCAGCCTCCCTCAGGGATTCTGAGTGGCAGGAACAAGTTGGCAGTTGTGTATGGGTCTCACCTTGGCCACTCATAATAACTCTGTGACCTTAGGCAAGTTACTCACCCTTTCTGGTCTTCAGCTGTTTTATCTGTAAAATGGGGATAATGATGATAATAATGATAATAATAATAGTAACCTCTTACTGAATACTTGCTGTGTGCAGATTCTATATATTTCCCCTGCATTATATCAGCAAATCCTCATGATAACCTTATAAAGTAGGTGTCATGTTACCCATTCAAAAAATGAGGAAACTAAGACCCAGAGGTTAGGTGGCTTGTTTAAATTCCCAAAGTTATAGCTCTCAAATACCAAGCTAAAATTCAAATCCACATTTATTTGATTCCAAAGAACATTTTCATCTGTATCATTATACCACCTGCTTACAATAAAACCTGCTAGAAAGGGCTATTTTGAAAATCATGAAAGGCAATTTACATTAGAATCACAGACCTGACATATTGTAGATGCTTAGCAAATGAGTTGTCTTTCCTCCTCTCCATGTTCAATATACCAAAGGCCCCTACAAGTTCCTTTCTTCCCAGAGGGTAAAAGTAGAGAAAGGGAAGAAAATTCTGTCTGAGCTCTGGAAAAATAAAAATTTCCCTGGAAATAATCTTTTTTAATGAGTGTTTTGCAGTCTGTGTTCCATGAGACACTATTCCAAATGTGGAATGTTCTGTGTTTTAAAAAGCTTGGGAAACACTACCTCCTCCACCCCTGTCTTGGAGATGCTCATTGCATATTAGCATATTAAAGGCACTGAGACAGCCTGCTGTAAAGTCTTCCACATTTAGCTTGACCCAGATTGTTCCAAATCTAATTTGTCATGGAATCAACCCTGCCAATATACATACCATCTGATAACAGCCTGTACTACAGAAACATATTTGGGAAGGAAGATGATTCTTGTCCACTTATGCACATAAGACAATCAGAGGCCAGAGAGCCTACCTGGGTTGTCCAAGTTCTTCCAGCTACCCCAGTGGTGGATCTTTTTGTAAAGAAAGCCTTATTCTCAAGTTCATTGCTGAGATATAAGGTAGAGTAGTGGTTAAAAGAAGAAAAGTGGAGTCAGAAAGCCTGAGTTTATATGCTGTCTTTACCATTCTCCAGCTGTATGTCCTTGAGCAGTTTGTTTAGCCTCCCTGGGTCTCATTTTTCTTATAGATGGGGATAATATGGGGCAGGTCTCACAAGGCTAATTTGGGGGTTCATTGTGTTAATAAATGATGTGTTTAGAATAGCATCTGGTGCGAAGTAAGAAGTTAATTATCACTGTGCCTGGTGGAGTTTTGCATAAAATGAAGTTCACTTGAGTGTCCATGGCCCTGGAGGTGAGGCTGCTGTTAGAGAGCCTGCATTCAGCTCTTGTTGCTGGAGGGAGGCCAGGGATTAGCTGGCAGCTCTGGAGAGGCCTGTTCTCCAGCCTCAGCACTGGGAGGGAAATGCTCTTACCCACCATCCCCTGGCACCAGATCAGACAATTTCCATACATCTGACTCCTCTCCCTGTCTCTTGTCTAAGCTCAGATGAATCCTTGCTGGAATTGTCAATTTGAGAGACTAGACAGGTCTGGGAGCAGGAGCTGGGGTAAGCAGTACAGCATTACACAAGGGCACTGGCTTTTGAGCTGGATGATCCTGGTTGCCAACTCAGGCTATGGCACTTCCCACTGGCATGATTTTTGACAAGTCACTCAATTCCTCCTCCTCTCATTTTCTTCATTTGTAACACGGAGATAATAAAGGTACCTGCTTCCCAAGTTTGCTGTGATACACAAAGTGATGGTAATTCATGTTTAATAAGTATGTTTTATTTGACTACATGTCAGGCCTTGTTCTGCAATTCATGACAGTGTTATGACAGCAAATGTCACAACAGAAGGGCCCTGCTGTCATGGACCTTACATTCTAAAAGGAGTATATATGCCACAAATAAGCAAAGAAAAAATATGAACATAAAGAAAATAAAATAGGGTAAGAGCAGGAGAGGGCCTGATAAGATTGTCCAGGAAGGCTTTACTGAGGGGCTGATATGGTGCTTAGATTTCAGTTTCTGGATTCCCTCCCCTTGATTCTCCCACTCCCTGTCGTGCACCCTTCCCTCCTGCTTCATTCCTAGGAGAGATACTGAGGACTAGGCATCTTGTCCTTCCCCTTGGGCAGATTCACAGCGCCTAGTCTCCTGAGCTGGCTGCTCATTAACTTTCTGCCAACACAGACACACTGAAAATTCTGGTTTGCAAGCAGGACCTGAATGAGAGACCCAAAGGAATCCGGAGTGTGCGTTAAGGTTTATTCTGAGATTGTCAGGTGAGGCAGTGGGGTGCCTCACCCTCTCCCACTCCCCAACTTTCAAAGACTCCGCCTGGCAGTAGGCAAGGTGTCCGGCGGCCCAGCCCTAGGAGCCTGGGGATGCGGAGGAGGGACGAAGTCCCGCCCACAAGGGCGTGGCATACCCGCCTGCCTTTGGATTGGCTGCAGGCCCAGGCGCTGAGCCAATAAAAAGCCTCACCTTTTTTTTTTTTTTTTTTAGTTGGGCCAAAGAGCAACAGATGATAATTATCTTAAGAACTTAAGCGTTTGTGTCTCTTGTAACCCATTTTCAGAAAGCCTGGTCTGTAGAGTGGGCTGAGCTTTAGTCAAACCCCAGCAGAACCAGAGCTAGGGAAGGGTCTCACAGATAATTTTTTTTTTTAAATCTTTTTAGGGGCTCCAAATCTCTTTTAAGAATCTGGCAAAAAGTACTAACTTGCTCCAGAAACATACACACAAACACTTTGCACTGAATTTCAAGGGAACATGGGTTGATGACCCTTGGTTTTTTGGCTAAAGGGGAAACTATTCCATGTCTGTATGTTTTTGTGGAGGCAGAGCTTCATAGAGAATATTGACCTATGTTAAGTGTGAAGTTCAATGGATTTTTACAGATGTTCATACCCTTGTAACTATTGTTTATATTTTCTTTGCCAGCCCTCAGAATGGCCCAAAGAATTTTTGATAATACTTTTTGGGGGCTTTTCCAACACCTATCGGTAATAGAGATAAAAATCCCCACCAGCCGTACAAGAGGGATCCATATTTTATATAGTCACATCCTTTTACCTAAAATTCCACTTCTAGAATATATCCTAGAGGTGTAACTGCAAACATATATAAAGAAGTATGTTCAGGAATGTTCATTACAGCAGAATTTATAATCCTTAAGCTTGAAAACAGCTTGTCCTACTGAAAAAAAAAAAAAAAAAAACAGAAACATTTAAGTTAGAGATGTGCATACATTTCAACATTCTAAAAAATGTTCAGTATTCTAAGAAATAATGATGTATATCCATCTGTGCTAACATGAGAAAGTACCCAAGAGAAAAGCTTGAGACCTGTATAATATGATTTCATTTTTTTTAAAGAATATAAATCTTTGTGGGTATATGTATGCAATTTCATGTATGGACACCAAGGAATTTGTGAATGATGGTGACTGTTTCTTAGACATAGGGTAGTCAGGGGAACTCATAGCCTTCATTTTGTACCATTCTGAATTGTAATTTATGTGTTTATTTTTTACCCCAAATCGGAGTGACTTTTATAATTTAATATTTACTGTGTTCTGATATTCATCATTTTAAGCAAGAAAGGGATGGGGTGGAGTCACAGTTCTGAGGTCATCTTTAGGATGCTAGATTAGTATGCATGAAGAAGAGGACCATGTCTTTCTGCAGCTGCAGCCTTACATCCTCCTGCCTCCAGAACCCTTCTGCTAGAGGAGCTAAGAGGAAGGTTGGTTTCAGTGGTATAGCTTTGGTATCAGACAGGCTTGGGTTTGTGTCCCAGGACTAGCATGGACTAGCTTTGTGGGTTTGGGCAAGACTCTTAACCTCAATCAACCTCACTGAGAAATGGTGATAGTGCTGCTTAGCTCATAAAGTTTATGTGAGGATAAAAATTATGCAATTAAGTATCAACCAGTAGTTAGCACTCAATGACTTGTAGTTGTTCTTATTAATAATATCAACCTAAAGAAGAAATAGGATCCTGAGGTCCCTCCTGCTGCTGCTGGTGGTAGGTTGAATATTAGCATTCCCCTGCAGCAGGTCTGATTCTTAATCCCTGAAGTCATTTTACATTATAAAAGGGACTTTTGTAAGTGTGATTAAGTTAAGTATCATGAGCTGGGGAGAGTCTGCTGGATTTCCCAGGTGACTCCAATGTAACCGCAAGGTCCTTATAAACGGAAGGCCGAAGGGTCAGAGTCTTAGGATGGGGCCGTGTGAAGTGATGTGGTGGTGAGCCAGCAGCCTCCAGAAACGAGGAACAAAGATTGATCCCTGGAGCCTCCAGAGGGAACCACCCTTGTGGACACCTTGGTTTTAGCCCAGTGAGTAAGCCAGATTGCTTGGATGTTTCAATGGCCGAAAGAGTAAGATTTAAGTTTGTGTTGCTTTCCAACACCAAGTAGTTTGTTAAAACAGCATCAGGAAACTAGCACAAGGCTGCATCCTCTCATTCCCACCCAAAGAGTAGTATTCCAAGGTCTTTCCAAACACTGCAACTATACTCTAAAAAATCCCAGTTGACAGCAGTTGTTGTTAATCTGTTTGGATCCTTTTGCAGTTCTGAGGCTAAAGACCATTTTCTAAAGTAGAAATGTGCTTACTGTTTCAAGTTCATGGATGCTTAAGGCATGTTCCTGGCTCCCCTAAGTTAAGGCCTTTCTTTTAAGGACCTCGTTCTTTCCCTTTTCCCCTGCCATCTCCCCCAGAGCAGGTGTGGGTTCACATCCACAGTCTCAGCTTGGAAATCTCAGCCTGCCAGGACTGGAACTCCTCAGAGTAGCTGGAGTATTTGCTTACTTGAAAGATGGAGAAAATGAGGTCCAAAGAAGAAAACCTAGGTCTAGCTCCGGGTCTCGTCTCTCCCAGCTCTGTGTAGTCTTTTTGCCTATACATTTCCCTCTCTGAGAGGGAGTCTAGGGAAGAATTTGGGCCAGGGCTGAGCTGTTTTGTTTTTTATTTCCCCCCACCCACTACAGGGGTTTGAAACCAGGGGTGCATCCCCAGCTCTTTCTATCTTCTGTTTTGAGACAGGGTCTAAGTTTCCCAGATTGGTCTTGAACTGGTGATTTTTTTTTTTTTTCCCGTCTCAAACTCCCAGGTATCTGGGATTCCAGGTGTGTGCCCAGCTGAGCTGAGGTTTTAGAGATGCTTCAAATAACAGGTGAGTCCAGTTTTGTTAAGCAGTCAATTTCAGGTAGTAAAGGACTCTGTGGACTCACCTTCACCTCTTGGGGTGGGGAATTTGCACATAGGAGGCCCATCCAAGGACTCCTGATCCCAGGCTTCAGATCCAGAGAATAAATTCTGGGTTCTTGGAGGCTAAGCAGCATGCCAAAGAGGGGCTGAGACAGGGAAATTGTTTTCAGGAACATATCTTTCTGAACTTCTGGTTTCCTGGATTCTGCCATAGTCCTATCCAACTGGTTTCTTCCACATCAGGGCTTTTGGTTCCCAATCTCTTGGAACATAGCTTTGGACTGATTGGAGACAAGGGGAGAGTGAGATCTTCCAAGGTGGACTGTGACCACCTTTAGGCAGTCCTGAGTGAAAACCAGGTTGGAAAGAAGGAAATGGGGCACTGAGGCCTGGCTAAAGCAGGAAGAGTATCTTCAGCTGGTGGAACCCTGTCCTCAGGTCCAATGCTAGTAATTGACAACTGACACCTTGTCAAAGTGATTGGTACATTCCAGCATCTAATCCTTGCAACAGCCCAGGAGGTAGGTATTATTATTATTATACCATTATTTTTATTTTGTAGATAAAGAAACTGATACTTTCTAGTTTTCAGCCACTCACTCTCTCCTGCCTATATTGTTGGTTGAGGGGTGATCCAAGAGAAAGAACATCTGCACCAGCAAACCTTATACTCAGCTTTAATTCTGTTCCATTATCATTTGTCCCTGTCCCTCCCGCCTCCTCCCTCCTCCTCAGTCCTGTTACCCACAGTACAACTATAATACTTCCAGCCAGTACCAATTAGCCCTTTCTTTCATTACAGCTGCTATATTATGGCAGTTAACTTGTTAATACCAATTACAAAGCAAGCTGTTTTTTGGTGGTGAGGGTGTAATAGGCTTGGGAAAAACAAATTAAGAAATGGAACATTTATGATGTGCCACCCACCATGCAAGGCCTGGGCATTACGATGATATGCAGGACAGAGGCAATCCTGTATTCATGGACTGGATTAATTACATGGTCAGTTAACTTTGCATTAAAATTTGATGAAAACCAAGAAGGTCAAGGATGGAATGGTTGGAGAACATCTCTCAGAGCATCTGCAATCTAAGCTTCTAGGAGGAAGGAGTGTCATAAGTGAGACTTGAACAATGATGAAAAACATTAATCTGGAAAGACTAGGGATGGGGGTGAGGGAACATTTCTGGTAGACATTTCTGGAAAGTATGAGGGTCCTGGGGATAGGGAGGAGCGATAAGGCTTGAGGAGAACTGAAAAAGGCAAGAGGTGCAGTTGTGTAACCTCTTTGTTTTTGACTTTGCATCTTCACATACAAAAGGTGGAATATATTTGCACTGTGGGGACAAGAGGAATAAATTGAGAAGGTGTAGTAGCAGTCAGTGAGTGGAACCCGGGCTGTCTTGTCCCGTCAGCCTGGGTTCACCATGAACCCTGTTTGCTTTCTCTGGCTCACTGGCAGGCTTAGCTTCTTATCTGAAAATGTTTTAGAAAAACTCCAACCAGGGTCTCTTTGTTATTCCCCCTTTCTTGTTGGTCTGAAACTCCAGAAGGCAGAAATCCCTGGGTTTTATTCTGACTAATGAAGGTGGAGTCCAGGGGCTGGGTTTCTGGCTCTGATAACATCTCATAGCATATCTTCCCAGGGAAGCCCCTCCTTCCCCTGTTGAGAGGTCTAGCCAGACAGGGAAGCATCTGGGAGCCAGCAGGGAATCTGCCCAAAGGAAGCCCAGGCAGGAAAAACAGTAAATCAAACCATATGGGGAAGTGGGGACTGACTCTGGGAGTTGGTAATTCTCCCCTCCACATGGAGGGATGTTAATGTCCTGGTCCCTTTTCCACTATGGGCTTCATTCCCTTTAGTAGTGCTGAGGACAGAGCCAGTCCCAGCCCCTCCCAGAGTTAGCAGTATCTAGGGCAAAGGTACCACACACCATGTGCCTCTAAATGACTAAAAGTTCTGTATCACCTTAAATGTGATAAAATATCTGTCTTTCTGACTTGACATAATATACCTTTATTACACTGAATATAAAACAATTGTAAAGTAATGTTTTTTATGACTGAAAGTTAGTGAAAATCCAACATAATTGAATTGAATTTACCATTCTATTACTTCTAAGTGTTCCACTGTTGGACCAGTGATGTTGGATGGATAAAATAAGGACATTGTAATTCACTTGCTCTTATGCATGTTGTCTATTTCAGTTTTCTTGCCTTCATTTAGCAATATTCTTATCAGTATTTTTTACAGAGTTTGTGTTCTTTTCTCTCTGATGGAAAATTAGACCACCTGTCTTGAGTCATTATTCTTGGACATTTTTTATTCATTCGGAGAAACGTTGAGGAGGAAAGACACCTAAATTGCCATTAAATTCTTAAAGCAATACTTACATTTAGCAAAAAAAAACCATGTATTTCAATGTCACATTCAACCACTTTAATGGGGTCATGATTAATTATTTTTATTGATTTTTTAAAAAGAAAATGAATGACAGCGGAATGCATTACAATTCTTATTACACAGATACAGCACAAGTTTTCATCTCTCTGGTTGTATATAAAGTATGTTGATACCAATTCATGTCTTCATACCATGTCTTCATACATGTACTTTGGATAATGATGTCTATCACATTCCACCATCCTTGCTAATCCCCTGCCCCCTCTTTTTCCCTCCCACCCCTCTACCCTATCTAAAGTTCATCTATTCTTCCCATGCTCTCCCTCTCTACCCCACTATGAGTCAGCTTCCTTATATCAGAGAAAACATTCGGCATTTGTTTTTTGGGGATTGGCTAACTTCACTTAGCATTATCTTCTCCAACGCCATCCATTTACCTGCAAATGCCATGATTTTATTCTTTTTTATTGCTGAGTAAAATTCCATTGTGTATATATGCCACACTTTTTTATCCATTCATCCACTGAAGGGCATCTAGGTTGGCTCCACAGTTTAGCTATTGTGAATTGTGCTGCTATAAACATTGATGTGGCTGTGTTCCTGTAGTATGCTGTTAAGTCTTTTGGGTATAGACCGAGCAAAGGGATAGCTGGGGTGATTAATTATTATTGCAGAAAGTATTACAAAATATTTTCATCTTTTCATATAAATATCCCTTATAATTTTCACTGTCTCTTTAAACAGTATTTGAATTGGAGTATTTCTTGAAGAGCTCTCAAATTTTCAGTCCTGGGGCATTGTTAGGAATTCTTCCTAGAAGCAGTAGCTCAATTTTTTCTTACCTTTAGTCAAGAGTATACTTTGAGCAATAAGAGCCAAAAAAAAAAACTTGCAAAACAGGTTAGTTTAGGATTATTTGTATGTGAATTTTAATAATGTATAACTTTTTTTAGCTTATATTTCATTGGAATGTCCCTTTGCAAATTCCACATGCATTTTCATTTAGGAAAACAAGGTGTCTAAAATTCATGAAAATGTTTTCGAACTCCTTTAAAACGGAAGATGCCTCTTTTTTGTAATGTTGATAGTAATCAGTAGTTCATACCAAATAATTTTAATTAGGGCAAATTAAAATTTCATTTTCTTCAAAGACCATAATTCACTATTTAGTTGAAGGTATTCCATTAGTTAACTCTTTTAGTGCATTTTTTTACCCTGTCTAAATTTACTTACTTCAACAGCATTCGTCAGCAATTTCATCAAGCATCTGAAAGTTGTTATCGTGTGAAATCTGATGTTTCACCAAATGTTTTGTCTTTGAGCAAAGCCATGAAATATTTTCAATGTTCCTATTCTAATAACATGACAGAATTAGAGGAATAGTTGTAACCATGTATCCTGGAAACAGATTCAAACTATGTGCTATTCATATATACAGAAAATGTTCCTGGATTTTCAACTACAAGTTAGTGCCATGAACATTGGCTTTCCCCATGACCTTTTAAATAAATGCATAAGGTTGAAAGTTGAGTTTTCATGTTTTCCTTTATGATTGATGTGCCTTTTCTCTGACCTACAGGCCTCTGTAGCTCAATTTTCTATGCAGTTCCAGGGAATCTTCATCCTGCTAATGCGTCCACCAGCCTTGGCTGAACTTGGATGCAGTAGCCTTTCCTTCCAAGGATGTGCATAAGATGAAGGAAATTGCCACACTGGGGCCTGAATGATGTGTCAGAGCAGATGTTTGGGGTTGCACATTGCTCATAAGCTACACTGTGCATCGGATATTAAAGGTGACCAGTGCTTGTAATGCACTTATCGCTTAGAACAGTTGTGATATTCCTGGCCTACAGAAGTGTGGCTGTGGTAGAAGCACATTTAACTTGGTCTAACCTGGCAATGGCCAGGCCATCTCCTGGTCATTCTTTGTTGTTGGTAGATTACTTTTCACTTCTAGAGTGTGTCAGTGCTTCTCCTTCAGTGTCCCCAAGTGCAGATTCTCGTCTTTCAAGTTTAGACTCGAGTGGAACCCCTTCCCTTTAGTCCTCCTGATCTTTCCCTCACCCTGTCTTAACCCAGCTGGAAGAGCTTTCTCCTTCCTTTGCTCTCTAAGTCACTTGCTGAGGCCCACTCTTGGGACCCCATGGGATTGAGGCACTGCACAGTGTATTGTCACATGCTTAGTGATTACAAGCTCAGATCAGGATCCAAACTTACCAGCCTGTGAATCCTAGCCCCATACCCTACCAGCTGTGAGACCTGTGCCTCTACCTTCATCTGTAAAATGGGCAAATAATCCTACCTTCCTCCAAGTTGTGAAGTTTATATGAAGAAAGCACTTGAAGCTCCTTTCCTGATGCCTGTGTGGAGAAAGCTCACTAAGTGCTGGTAATTATCAGACTCGACATGTTCTCACAGGTCCCTGTGTGCATGTTTTATTCCTCTAACTCTATGAGCTCCCTTAGGTCTGTGGCCCTGGTGGATTGTTTCAATTTTTTATTGTGGCAAGATATGTCAAACCTAAAAATTACCATTGTAAAATATACAGTTCAATCATAGAAGTTCATTACTGTTGTATAGCCACCATCTATCTCCAGAACATTCTTCTTCATTTTTTACAGAAATGAAACCTTGTATTCACTAAATAACATTCTATTCCTCCTTCCCCCAGCCCTGGAAACCACCATATATGCTGTCTCAATGAATCTGCTTCAGGTAGGTGAAATCATAACATGTGTCTCGTGATTGGACAACTGCACTTGGCGTAACGCCCACAGACTTCATCCATGCCACAACTTTCAGAATTTCCTTCCTTTTTCAGACGGAAAAATGTTCCATTGTGTCTACCATATTTTGTTCATCCGTTCATTCACCGGTGGACACTTGTTTGCTTTAACTTGTGGGCTATAGTGAATGAACACAGGTGTATGGATATATGTTCAAGTCCCTGCTCTCAGTTCTTTTGAGAATAAACCCCTCAAGTGGAATGGCTGAGTCATATGGCAGTCCCCCACTTAATTGTTTGAGGAATTGCCACTTGCTGTTAGCTGTAGCAGCTGCTCTGCTTTACATTGCCACCAACAGTGCACAAGGGTTCCAATTTCTCTACACTCTTGCCAACATTTGTTATTTGAATTTGTTTTTTGATATGAGACATCCTAATGAGTATTATTGTGGTTTTGATCTGTGTTTTCCTAATGATTAGTGATGTTAGCATCTTTTTTTCAGTTCTTTATTGGCCATTTGTATGTTTTCTTTGGAGAAATGTCTATTAAAGTCCTTTTCCCATTTTCAAATTGTATTTTTTATTCTCTATATATTCTGGATATTAATCTCTTATCAGATGTGACTTGCAAGTATTTTCTTTCATGCATAGCCTTTCCAAAGGCCTTTGAGACACAGAAGTTACTTTTCATAAAATCCAGTTTTTTAAAATATATTTTTATTTTCAACATACTGATCATATTTATGGGGTAGAGTGTGATGTATTAATATGCATATAGAATGTATAATGATCAAATCACAGTAATTGGCTGGTCTGTCAGATACATATCATTCCTTTGTGTTAGGAGCATTCAAAATCCTCTGTACTAGTAATTTTGAAATAACAATTTAGGTTGGCAACCATGGTTATCCTCCTGTGCTATAGAACACTAAAAGCTACTCTTCTCATCCAACTGTACCTATTAACTACTACCTCTTCCTTCTCCCTCCCCTACATCCTTCCCAGAATCTGATAACCAATATTCTGTTCTATGCTTCTTTGTGATTAAAAACTAGCTTTTACAAAAATGTAAGACTGTGTGGTCTCGATTCCTATACTTTTCTCCCATGTCCCATGCAGGCTGTGAATTTTGGGTTTCCCTTGTGTGAAATGTGCTGGCTGAGAAATAGGGTGAAAAATCACACGACACAAATAATTTTGAAAAACGAGAGTGGGACGGCTCAGCGACCATAGGAGTCCTGCTTTCACACTGGAAGGAGAGAGAGGAGCCCACGTTTGCTTTATTTATACAAGGGAGATTCAAAGGATTTCAATGGAATGTTCTTTTGTCAAATAAGTTAGGAGGAGGGCTGTCCACATCCAGTGGGTAATGCCCAAGTCTGGAGCTACAGAGCAGCCTCTCTGGCCCAGTGAAGACTAAGGTTACCATGTGCTTTGCATAATTAGCCACAAAGGGACTGGCAATGCCAGACCAAAATCTCCTTGGCTCCAAGGCCAAGTAGAGACTATTCAAATAGCTCAGGCATGGCCCCACTCAGTGTGGTATTTATTTCTGTGCCTGACTTATTTCACTTACCATAATGACCCCCATCTCCATCCAGGTTGTTGAAAATGACAGAACTTCATTCTTTATTATGGCTGAATACTATTCCATTGTGCACATATACTGCATTTTTTTTTTAAGCAAGTTACCTGCTGATGGATCCATAGGTTGATTCCACACCTAGGCTATTGTGAACAGTGCTGCCATAAGTATGTGAGTTCAGATATCTCTTTGTACAGATTTCAATTACTGATTTTTGGATATACACCCAGGAGTGGGATTGTTGAATCACACAGTAGTTCTATTTTTAATTGAGGAATTTCTATACTGTTTTCCATAATGACTGTACAATTCACATTCCCATCAGCAGTGTGCAAGAGTTTCCTGTTGTCCACTTTCTTCCACCACTTGTCATTTTCTGTCTTTGATAATAGCCATTCTTATTGGAGTTAGGTAGTATCTCATTGTTTCGTTCTTTTGTCATAGTTTTGGGGATGGAGTCCAGGGGCTCATGCATGCAAAGTAAGAACTTGACCATCACTGTGGTTTGGATTAGCGTGTCCCTGATTAGCAGTGTTGAACTCTCTCTCTCTTTTTTAATACCCTTATCTACCATTTGCACATCTTTTGGGAGATGTCTATTCATGTTGTTCACCCATATTTTAATCGGATTGTGTCTTTTTGCTGTTTTGTTTCCAGATATGTAAGGAACTCGTCTCTTGTCAGATGAATAGTTTGCAAATATTTCTTCCCACTAGATTGGTTGTCTTTATTCTGTTGATGGTTTCCTTTTTTTTAGTTTTTATATAATTCCATTTGTCAGTTTTTACTTTTGCATCCTTTGTTATTTGGATCCTATTCAAAAATAACTGTTCCCTTGTTCCCTTACCAATACCTTAAGCATTTTACACACACACACACACACACACACACACACACACACTCTTACACTCTTGTTTTGGTACTGGGGATTAAAACCAAGGGTGCATAACCACTGAGATATATCCCCAGGCCTTTTATTTTTGTTTTTGAGATGAGGTCTTGCTATGTTGCTTAGTCTTTCTAAATTGCCGAGGCTGGCTTTGAACTTGCAATCCTCCTGCCTTAGCTTCCCAAGTCTCTGGGATTACAGGCGTGTGCCACCACACCCAGCTTCCCTATATTTTCTTGTAGCAATTTCATAGTTTTGGGTCTTATATTTTAAGTCTTTGATCTATTTTGAGTTTTTTTTTTCTTATTGTATATGGTGAGAGAGAGGGATCTAGTCTCTTCTGCATGTGGATATACAGTTCTCCCCACACCATATACTGGAGACTTTACTTTCTCCAGACTTGACTTTTTTCCTGCTTGCTTCCTTGAAAATTAGTTGGATGTAAATATATAGACTTCTTAGTTTGCTATTCTGTTCCCTTGGTCTGTGTGTCTGTCTCTATGTCCTTACCAGGGCATCTTGTCACTAGTGCTTTGTTGTTTGTTTTGAAGTTAGGTATTATAATTCCTCCAGTTTTGTCGTTTGTGTTCAGGGTTGCTTCAGCTGCTTGTGGTCTTTATGGCTCCGTATCAATTTGAAGAATGTTTTATCGATTTCTGGGAAAAATGTCATTGGTATTTTCATAGGAATTGGATTGAAACTGTATATCACTCTGAGTGAGTAAGGACAGTTTAGCAATATTAATTCTTGTAACCTAAGAACAGGGGATGTCTTTCCTGTGTGTGTGTCCCCTCTTGGGTTTCATCAGGGATTTGTAATTTTTATTGTAGAGCCCATTCACTTCCCATTCACTTACCTGGTTAGATGTATTCCTAGGTGTATGTTTCTTATTTTAGTTATTGTGAATAGTATTGCTTTATTGTTTCTCAGCAATTTTGTTATACTGGTGTATTAAAAAGCTACTGACTTATTTATATTGTTTTTTTGTATACTGCAGTCTTACTGAATTTGTTAATAAATTCTAAAAGATTTTTTTAATCTTATGATGTTTCTGGATATAAAATAATGTCATTTGCAAGCAGGGATAATTTGGCCTTCTTCTTTCCTATTTGGGTATTCTTTATTTCTTTCCATGTCACGTTGTTCTAAGACTTCCAAAACTACATTAAATAAGAGTGGTAAAGTGGACATCTCTCTCTTGTTCTTATCTAAGAGAAAATGATTTCAGGTTTTCTTTTTTCAGTATGATGTAGGATAGTCTGTACTTTTGACATATGTAGCCCTTATTCTATTGAGGTACATTCCTTCTTTTTATTCTTTGTAAATATAGTTTATTTAAAAAACATTTTACTAATACAATTGTACAAATTTTATTTTATACTTAATGTTTTTTTATTTTTTATCATGAAGGAATATTGAATTCTTTAAATGTTTTTTTTTCCTATTGAAATGGCCATATGGTTTTTATCCCTCACTCTGTGTTCTATTTATTGGTTTGCATATGGTGAACCATCTTGCATCCCTGGATAAATGCTATTTGGTCATGATATAAAAATCTTATGTGCTTTTGGATTTGATTTGTTAGTATTTTTCAGAGATTTTTGCATCTATATTCATCAATAATATTCTGTAGTTTTTTTCTTTTGCATATATGTATATCCTTGTTTGATCATTTTGGTATCAAGTTAATTCTGGCCTCTTTGAATGAATTTGGAAGAGTTCCCTCCCTTTCAGTACTTTAGAATACTTTGAGAAGAATTGGCATTAATTCTTCTAAATTTTGGTAAAATTCAGCAGTGAAATCGTCCAGTCCTGGGCTTTACTTTGTTCAAGACTTCTTTTAAATCATTAGTTCTTAATTATTGGTTTTCTATATCCTACTGGTTCAATTTTAATAGCTTACATGTATCCAAAAATTTCTTTTAGGTTTTCCAGTTAATTGATATGTAATTGTTCATAGCAGTCAATATATTTCTTTTTGTTGTTTGTTTCTTTGGTGTCAGTTGTAATGCTTTTTTTAACCTCTGATTTTATTAATTTTGATTTTCTCTTTATCTCGGCTAGTCTAGCTAGAAGCTTGTTCATATTTTTATCTTTTCAAAAACATTCTTCATGTTAATCTTTTGTATATTTTTAAAAGTCTCTTTTATTTCTGCTCTGATCATCATTACTTTCCCTCTATTTATTTCTGGTTTGGTTCTTACTGTTCTATTGCTTGGTTGTTTGAAAAACACACACACACACACACACACACACATATATATACTTACTGCTATAACCTTATCTCTTAGTATGTTTTTTGCTGTATCCAGTAGATTTTTGGTATGCTGTTTTCATTTTCATTGTTCAATAATTTTTAAAATTTCCTTTTCAATTCATTGAACTATGGTAGTTTGAGAGGATGATGTTTAATTTCCATGTTTTGCTACAATTTCTAAAGTTCTTAGTGAATGTTACTTACTGAACTTACTGAAGTTCTTACTGAGTTTTAGATTTATTCCTCTGTGGTCAAAGATATATGCTATGGTTTTGGTTTTTAACAAAAAATTTTAAGACTTGTGGCTAACATACATTCTATCCTGGAGAATGTTCCACGCACGTGTTGAGGAGAATGTGTATTTAGCAACTGTTCAATGAAATGTTTTGTGAATGTCTTTAGATCCATCAGGTCTATAATATAGTTTAATGTAAATGTTTCCTATTTGGTATGGGTGATCAGCCCATTGATGGAAGTAGGATGTCAAAGTCCCTCATCATTATTCTATTAGAGTCTCTTTTTTTGATTTAAAAATACTTGCTTTGTCATTACCTAGTAACATTCTTTGTCTCTTTAGTTTTTTATTTAGTGTCAATTTTATCTAATATAAGAACAGCTACTTCTGCTTTTTTTTTTTTTTTTGGTATGGTATTTTTTCCACCCATTCAGTAGTAAGCACACACAGACTTAAAGTGAATTGGTTTCTTACAGGCAGAAGAAAAATGGTCTAGGTTTTGTTTTTTTTAATCCATTCAGTCAGTCTATCTTTTAATGGGGAATTTAATCCATTTACATTCTATGTTATTACTGATAAGACTTGTTCCTGTCTTTTTTTTTTTTTTTTGTCCCCCCTCCCGGGGAATGTTCTTCCATTTTTCCTCTAGTTCATCTTTGTGGTTTGGTGGTTTTCTTTTTCAGTGAGGTGTGATTCTCTTCTCTCTCTGTTGTGTGCCTGCTCTATTGAGTTTTGTCCTTTTTGGGTTCTCATGATGGGGTAAGTATGCCATACTTTCATTTCTGATGTAGGACACCCTTGAGCACTTCTGTAGGGCCCATCTGGTGATGAATTCCCTGTGTTGTATGTGTTGGAAAGTCTTTTTCTGTTGCATTTCTGAAGGATAGCTTTGCTGGATTATAGTATTCGTCATTGGCAGGGATTTTTTTCCCCCCCTTTTTTTTTTCCTTGCAAGGGTTTGAATATGTTTTCACTTTCTTTCCTAGCCTATAATGTTCCTACAGGAAAGCCTGCTGTCAATCTAATGGGGACTCTCCTATATGTGGCCGGATGCTTTTCTCTTGCCAATTTATACATAGCTTAAGTATAGTATGTCTTGGGGAGGATTTTTGTTGTTGTTGAATCTATTAGGGGTCATGAGAGCTTCCTGGACCTGGGAATCCATTTCTTTCCATTATTTGGAAAGTTTTCAGCAATTATTTTGTTGAATAAGTTTTCTGTGCATTTCCTCCTCTTCTGAAATATCTGAGAAAGTTTGTTGGCTTAAGGTATCCCTTAAGTTTTCTTCCTTCTTTTAAATTATTTTCTTTTGAAATCTGACTAGGTTATTTTTAAAGGCCTGTTTTCAAGCTCAAAAATTGTATCTTCTATCTGATCAATTTGCTCTCAACTACTTATTCCATTTGAGTTTTTTATAAATAGGATTTCTGATTGGATTTTTTTAGTTTCAAATAAATAATTAAAAAAAATTTATTGTGATTTGTTATACATGACAGCAGAATGCATTTCAATTCATAGTACACAAATGGAGCACAATTTTTCATTTCTCTGGTTGTAAACAAAGTAGAGTAACACCATTTGTGTTTTTCTATGTGTATTTACGGTAATGATATTCATTTCATTCCATACCGTCTTTCCTACCCCCATGCTTCAGCCTCCTTATATCAGAGAAAACATTCAGCATTTGTTTTTGGGGGACTGGCTAACTTCACTTAGCATTATATTCTCCAACTCCATCCATTTACCTGCAAATGCCATGACTTTATTTTATTTTAATGCTGAGTAAAATTCCATTGTGTATATGTGCCACATTTTTTTATCCATTCATCTACTGAAGGGCATCTAGGTTGATTCCACAGTTTAGCTATTGTGAATTGTGCTGCTATAAACATTGATGGGGCTGTGTCCCTGTAGTATGCTGGTTTTAAGTCCTTTGGGTATAGACTGAGGAGTGGGATAACTGGGTCAAATGGTGGTTCTATTCCCAGTTTTCCAAGGAATCTCCATTCTGCTTTCCATATTGGCTGCACCAATTTGCAGTTCCTTTTTTTATGATCTCTTTGCTGAATTTCTCATATCATGAATTAGCCTCAACATTATTGAATTGTTTGTATTCTCTTGTACTTTATTATAAAGTTTCCTTAAAATTATTCTTTTGAGTTATTTATCTGGCAATCTGTCAATTCCCTTTTCTTTTTAATCCTAATGTTCCAATTCCATTTTCACTGGATCTCTTGCTAGAGAGCTATCCTGTTCCTTTGGAAGCATCAGATTATCTTGTTTTTCTATGCCTCTTGTGTCCCTACAAGGGTATTTGTGCACCTGGTGGGTCAGTTGCCTCTATTAAATATTGAGGGCTTTGGCAGTTGGTTTCTACTGGTGGAGTTTCCTAGGGTATTGGTTGGATGTGCTGCATGGTTTTGGTTCCAGGTGTTCTTTAGTGTCTGTGTAGCTGCTTCATATGTAATCAGAGTTGGTGATTCTGTGGATGTCTCAATGCCTAGGCTGCAGTGGCTATAGGATTATACTACCGGTAAAGATGCATCTCCCTTAGATGGAGCAGATTCACTATAGCTCTGAGAGTCTGGGGACTGGCCTATAGGTATGGAGCACCCATCAGCTCACTTGCTTTGTGTGAGAACAGGACCACCTTAAAGGTCCAGAAAGGCAGGATGTTTGCCAGGCTATACTGAAGGACATCTGTCTGTCTCTGGGCTTCACTGATGATTTTTGTGGGCTTTCTAGTGGCTGACCTGCTCAGGCAGGTCTGCTCAGCTGTTCCTCAGAGCTGAGCTTCTATTTCTCTGGACTTGGTGGATCAAGCTTCTGAGAATGAGCTGTTGTGTGCTTTGTGGAACCACAGGAGGATGGGAAGGGCTGCCTACTCGCTTCCCAGGGGCCACAATTTGCTATGCACTTCAGGAAGGACTGTTGGGCTGTTTTCTGAGGTTATAAGTGTGTGGGCAATGCTGCTTATTTGCTTCCTTTGGCTTCTGTGACTGATCTGCTCAGGGCTGGTTGCTCAGCTGCTTAGTGAAGTCCATTTTGTTTGAGGGTGTTTTTTGTTGTTGTTGCTTAAGCCTTTGGTATCTAATCCATTATCTAGTCATTGAAAAAATCCAATGTAATAAAAAGACATATCTGTTTTCTTTTAAGATTTCAATAATTTTTTTCTCTTACAGCTAGATATTTGATCAATAAAATTTTTCTTTGTATATGATATCTGGATATCTAGTTTTCCCAGTGCCACTTGTGAAGAGACTATTCTTTTCCAATTGAATAAACTTGGCATCCTTGTTTAAAAAAAAATCATTTGACCATATATATATATATAAGGGTGTTTTGCCCCAGACCTTCTATTTTTTTTTTTTTTTTTACCTCCAATACTGAGATTGAACCCGGGCCATTGCATATATTAGGCAAGTGTTCTATCACCGAGCTATGGTCCTGAACAATTTATTTTTTGACACAGGTACTTATTAGGTTATTAAGGCTAGGTTTGAACTTGTGATCCTCCTGCCTCAGCCTTCTGAGTCTCTGGGATTACAGGTGTACACCACCATACCCATATTTCTACTGTTTGTGTTTCCATCTTTTATAGGAGTACAAGGCTGTTTTGGTTACTGTAGCTCTGTAGTAAATGTTGATATCAGGAAGCTTGAGCCTGCCAAATTTATTCTTCTCTTACAAGTTTGTCTTGATTACTAGGGGCCTTCTGAGATTCCACATGAATTTTATTTATAGGTCTATTTATAAATCTTTTTATTTCTTTAAAAAACTTCATTTGATTTTTGTTATGATTGCATTGAATGTGCAGATAAAGTTGAGTAATATTAACATCTTAACATTATACAGCTTTCCAATCCATGTACTTGGGATTTCTTTTTATTTATGGTTTCAATTTCTGCCAGGAGTGTTTTGCAGCTTTTATCATACAAGTATTTCACTTCCTTGGTTAATTGATTCCTGCATATTCTTTTTAATGATGAGGTCATTCATTCTTGGTGTATAGAAATAAAACTGTTCTTTGTGTCTTAGCTTTATAATACTACTACTTTGCTCAATTTGTTTATTAGTTCTAACATTTTTAGTGTAGAATATTTAGATCTTTTTACATGTATGAACACAGATGTATATTTCTTTTTTGCCTAATTGCTTTGGCTTGGATTCCCATTGCACTTGGTGAAAATGAGGATTCTTCCCTATTCCTGAATTTAGAGGAAAAGGTTTCAGTCTTTACCACTAAGTATGATGTTTGCTATGGGTCTTCTATATTTGCTTTTATTATGTTGAAGTAGTTTCCTTCTATTCCTAGTTTCTTGCCTGTTTTTTTTCATGTTAATAAAAAAGGTATTGAATTTTATAAAATGCTACTTCTGCATCAATTGAGATGATCATATAGTTTTAAAAACATTCTATTAATGTGGAATATTACATTGATTTTCATATATTGACCCATCCTTGTATTTCAGGAATAAATCTCAATTAGCCATGTTGTAGAATACTTTTAATATGCTGTTGAATTGTTTGCTACTATTTTATTAAGATTTTTTGTTACTATTTTTTGCATTAGGATCTACAAGGGAGATGGTCTGTACTAGGGGGATTCTTTTCCTCACTTTTTTTCCTATCAGTATAATGCTGGACTCATAATGAATTAGAAAGTGTACCCTTTTCTTTTAGGTTTTTATCAAAAATCATGAAAAAGATTGGTGTTGATCCTTGAAGTGTGTGTTGTAATTTACCTGGGAAGCCATCAGATCTAGAGCTTTTCTTTATTGGGAGATTTTTTTTAAAATTACAGATTTAATTTTTTAAAAATCTGAGTAGATCTATAATTATTTCTTTGTCTTTCACTCTTGAGAGTTTGTTTTTCTAGGAATTTTTCCACTATACCTAGGTTATCCCGTTTGTTGTCATGCAATTTCTTACAGTACTCTTCTTTTCACTCTGTGGGATTGGTAGTAATGTTCCTACTTCTGTTTCTAAATTTTAGTAATTTGAATCATCTCTATTTTTTCCCTTGGTTCATCTAGCTAAATATTTGCCAATTTTGTTGATTGTTTCCAAGAACCAACTTTTTTTTTGTGTGTGTGTGGATTTTTTTCTTTAAAGTCTTGAGCAAAAGAACAAACTGGAAGTATTCTACCAGATTTCAAAATATTCTACAAAGCTATTTGTATCAAAACGGCAGGATACTGGCATAATTGCACATAAACCAATGGAACAGAAGTTAGTGCCCTGAAATAACCCTATACATGTATAGCCAAATAATTATCAATAAAGGCACGGAACAGACACATTAAAGAAAGGACAGCTATTCAATACACAGTGCTGGAAATAGGATAGTCACATGCAGAAGACTGAATCTAGTCACCTAGGACTCACCAGTTAGAAAGATAAATACAAAATGGGTGAAAGACTGAAATAGATGACCTGAAACAAACTACAAGAAGAAAAAATGGGAGAAGTGGACACAGAAGTGGGTAAGGATGTTTTGGACAGGACTTTAAAAGCAAAGGGGAACAAAACAAGTAGAAAATGAAATTTCATCAAACTAAAAAGCCCTGGGCAGCCCAGGAAACAATCAGAGTGTAAGAGACGCCTAATATATGGGAGAAAATATTTTTGGACTATGCCTCTGACAACGGTTGGCATCCACAGTGTACAAGGAACTCAAAAAACTCAATAGCAAAAACTAAAATTGACCTGATTTTAAGGTGAATGATCAAACTAAATAGACATTTTTCAGGACAAGATGCATAAAGAGCCACCAAGTAGTTGAAAAATTGCCTAACATCACTAATCGTCAGGGAAATACAAATTGAAACCACAATAAGATATCACCTAACTTCAGTAAGGCTGAATGGCCATTACCAAAGACAAGTGCTAGCAAGGGTAGGGATAAATAGGAACCCTTTGGTAGAAATGTAAATTAATACAGGTATTGAAAATGATGTGTAAGCAGTTCTACTTTTAATTGTTTGAAGAACTATGTGATTCAGCAATACCACTACTGGGTATATAGCCAAACTAAATGAAATTGGTATATCAAAGGGACATCTGCAGTACCCTTCACTGTAGCACTATTCTCAAATGCCAAGATAGAACTCAAGTGTCCATTAGTTGATGAATGGATAAATAAAATGCACTTCGTATACATAATAGAATACCATTCTACCATAAAAAAGACATCCTGTCATACAACAACGTATGTAGAACTAGAGATCATAAGTGAAATAAACCAGGCGCAGAAAGATGAGAATTGCATGATCTCATGTATATGTGGAATCGAAAGTTGACCTCATCAAAGTTGAGAATGTTGATTACCAGAGGCTGGAGAATGGAAGGGATGCAAAGAGGTTGACCAATGGGTATTACATATAGTTAGGCAGTCGTAGGAATTTCTGGAGTGTTAGTCATCATCTATAGTCATTCTACTGTGCATTATATACTGCATAACTCAAAGCTAGAAGAAACATTTCTTCATGGTGAAAATTATTGTTCAATATCAATGATTGAGAATGTTCAACCTGACTTAAACATTACGCAGACACACACACACACACATCAGATGCTACCCTACTATTCTACATAATTTTATGTTAAAATAAAATTTTATGATGTATATTTATCATACAACATATTATTCAAGTTTTTTATTGGTATATTATAATTATACACAACAGTGGGATCTATGATGCCATATTCATCCATGCACATAACGTAACTTGGTCAGTCTCACTCCCCAGCACCTTCCCTTTCCCTCCCCTCCTCTGTCCCTCATTCACTTGCTCTACTTTTCTTCTATTTTAATTAGTGCCTTATAATTCCATGGCTGCAGGACTCGTTGTGATGTGTTCATACATGGATGTAGCACAGTTGTAGATTTGATTCCCCATGACTCGCCTCCATCCTCCCAGTATGTTATTTTACATATAGTTCCTATAGAGGAACAAATTAACATACCCATCATTCTGCTTAGTTACCTATTTCTTATGGCCAGAGCAGTTTGAACTTAACTTACTTAGACAAAACTTCTGTGATATACTATTAACTATAACCCCAATGTTGGGTGTTAGTCTTTCAATGTACCCATCCTGTGTATTTATTTGCGTCTTTTCATCTGCTTATCATTTCCTTTGCCCTACTCTGACTCTACTAACTATTGTTTTGTTTTCTAATTCCGTATATTTGACTTTCTTTTTTAAAGATTGCACATATATGTGAGATCATGCAGTGTTTTTCTCTCTGTATCTGGTTTATTTTACTTAGCATAGTGTCCTCTAAGCCTACCCATGTCGTGGCAAACTGCAAGATCTTCTAGAACAACAAATAATATTTCAATGTGTATGTATACTACAGTTTCTTTGTGCAGTCATCCATTGGTGGACAGCATAGGTTGTATCCATATTCTGGCTACTGAGTATAGTGCTGCAACACTGAACATAGGTGTGCAAATATCTATGAGGTGGTGATTTTGTTTTCTTTTGGCATATAAACTAAAAAAAAAAAGGAATTATTGGTCCATACGGTAGTTTTCTTTTTGGCTTTTGAATTCTGTGGTTGGTATGTTGGTCAGCTTTCCATCACTGTGACAGAATGCCAGAAGAGGAAAGGGTTGTTTTGGTTCATAGTCTTGAAGGTTTCCACCCATAGTTGATTGGCCCATCACTTTTGGGCCTGTGGCACAAGTGGCAGAGTAGTAATATCTCTTTTGAGGGCATGACCCAGTGACCTTTCTTTACTAGGCCTCACCTCTTAGTTTACCCTCCTCCACAGCACCTCCTTGAGGCCACTGTTTAATACATGGGCCTTTGGAGACATTCTAGATCCAAGCAGCACTTCAGTATTAATTCCTTATCAGACGTTTGGTTTCTAAATATATTTCCTTATTTAGTAGTTTGCTTTTTCATTCTGTTGATGGTTTTCTTTGCTTTGTGAAAGCTCTTTAGTTTGCCACAGTCCCATTTATTTTTGCTTTTGTATTCTGAGTTTTTAGTTTTTAGTGTGAGATCTAAAAAATCCTTGCCCAAGGCTAACATCAAAGAGCTTTTCCTCTAAGTTTCCTTCTAGGAGTTTTATGGCTTTAGGACTTATACCCATTTTGAGTTGATTGAACCCTTACCTTACACCCTAAAACAATTTTATTGTCTCAGCCTCCCTAGCCTCTGGGATTACAGGCGGGCACCACTGCGCCCAGCTTTCCATTTCTTCTTGATTCAACCTTTATATGTTGTATTTTTACAGAAATTTATCCATTTCCTCTAGGTTATCAAATGTGTTGACATGTATAACTGAAAATTGTTCCTTATGATCCCTTTACTCAGGTATGTGTTGTGATGTTATTTCCAGTTTTATGTTTTTTTTACTTAGTCAAGCTAAGGGTTTGTGAATTTTTTTTAAAGTCAATTTATTTTATTTTCATAATTTTTCTATTCTCTTTGATTTATGTTCTGGTTTATTGTTTTTTTTTTCCTTATAGATTTTCTGTCTAGTTGATCTTTCTATTGTTAAAGTGGAATACTGAAGCCCCTACTATTATTATTTGCTGCATAGGTATCCCTTTATGACCATTAATGTTTACTTTATGTAGGTACTTCCATGTAGGTGCATATATATTTATAGTTGTGACGTTCTTGTGATAGAGTGAGTCCTATATCAATAAGTGAAGACCTTTTAAGTATAGCTACCCTGGCACTGTCTGGTCATCGTTTGTATGCAGTAGCTTCTTTCATCTCTTCATATCAGCCTGTGTTTGTCCTTAAGGCTAAAGTGGGTCTCTGGTAGGCAGCATGCAGTTGGATGATGTTTTTAAAATCTACTCAGCTATTATGTCTTTAGATTATACAATTTAATCCATTTACATTTTTTCTCTTGCCACATTCTTTTTGGTTGTACATAATGATGGGATTATTTGTTACATATTCATACATGCACATGATATAACAATATATTTTGTTCAATATTTTGTTCCCAACACATTCTTCCTCCCTGTCCTCCTCCCTCCCCCTAGTCCCTTTCCATTACTGATTTCTCTTTGATTTTCATGAGATTCTCCCCATCTTTTCCTTTTTTACATCCCTAGTTTCCACACATGAGAGAGTACATATGACCCTTGACCACCTGAGTTTGGTTTATTTCACTTAACATAATGGGCGATAGTTCCATTAATTTTTTCTGCAAATGACATAATTTCATTTTTCTTTTTGTCTGAATAAAACTCCATTTTTTTGTGTGTATATATATATATACACACACACATAATATACATACATACACACACATACATACCACATTTTCCTTATTCATTCATCTGTTGATGGATACCTAGTCTGGTTCCATAGTTTGTATCACTGCAGTACGATGACTTTAATTCTTCAGGATAAATACTGAGGAGCAGTAAATCTAGCTGGGTCATATGGTGGTTCTATGCCTAGTCTTTTCAGGAAACTCCATGCTGATTTCCACAGTGGTCGTAACAATTTATAATCCCACTCCGTGTAAAAGTGTTCCTTTTTCTCCACATGGTCTTCCATATTTATTGTTTGTATTCTTGATGACTGCCATCAGAGTGTGATGAGATGAAATCTCAGTGTGATTTTGATTTGCATTTCCCTAATTGCTAATGACGTTGAACATTTTTCATCTATGTGTTAATTTATTTACATTTGAAGTACTTGATGGGTAAGAATTTACTACTGCCATGTTGTTCTGTTTGGTTGATCAGTTTTTTCCTACTGTTGTTTATCTTTGTGATTCGATGATTTTTCCATAATGTTAAGTTTTGGTTCATTTCTCACTATTGTTTGCATATGGTATCAATTTTATTTTTGTGGTTATAATGAGGCTTACAGAAAACAGTTATAGCAGACTTATTGCACTGAAAACAATTTCAGCCACATACAAAAACTCTAGACTTTACCCTCACTCTACAGTTTGTATTTTTGATGTCAGTTTACATGTTTTTATATTGTATATTTCTTAACAATTATCATTACTTACTATCATTATTTACTCTTTTAACTTTCTTTTAAGCATCATAACAGTATTGGAGTAGTCTGGATATGAGTGGGTTTACCTTTACCAGTGAATTTTATGTTTAATATGTTTTTATTTTAGTAATTATCTTTTTCTTTCCATTTGAACAATTCCCTTAGTATTTGTTGCAAGATCTAGTAGTGATGAGTTCCCTCTACTTTTACTTATCTGGGACAGATTCTCTTTCATGAGAAATCTGATAGTCTACAGAGTGTTTCCTTATGTGTGATTTGATCCTTGTCTTTTGCTGCTTCTAAAGTTCTCTAGTCTTTGATATATGACAGATTAATTATAATGTGCCTTGGAGAGGACTTCTTTGGATAGTGTCTGCTTGGGGCATCATTGAGCTTTTGCATGTGGATTTCATTATCTCCTTTAAGACTTGGGAAGTTTTCAGCAAGTATTCTGTTAATTAAGTTTTCTGCCCTTGTTTGCTACTTTCCCTTATGGATCTACCAAAATGTGTATATTTGTTCATTTAATAATGCCCCATAAGTTTTATAGGCCGTCTTCACTTTTTCATTATCTTTTTTCTCCCCTGAATGGATTATCTCCAAAGATCTGTTTTCAAATTTACAGATTTTCTTCTGCTTGATCTGGTTTGTCATTGAAACTAATATTTTTTATTTGTTATTTTTAGTTATACATGACAGTAGAAGCTATTTTGACATATCATGACGTATCACCTCCCAGTCTTGTTTTATGTGATGTGGAGTTATACTGGCCGTGAGTTCATGTATGAACATAGTAAAATGAATCAGACATAACTTTCCTGTCTTTCCTATTCCCATCCCGTGTGCCTTCTCTTCATTCCCTTCTGTCTAATCCAATGAACATCTATCTACCCCCCCTTATTGTGTGTAGTTTCTGTATATCAGAAAGAATATTCAGCCTTTGGTTTTCTGGGATTGGCTTATTTCAGTTACCGTGATAGTCCAGTTCCAGCCATTTACTGGCAAATACCATAATTTCTTCTTTATAGCTGAGTAAAATTCTACTGTATATATGTACCACATTTTCTTTACCCATTCATCTGTTGAAGGGTTCCTAGGTTGTTTACATAGCTTAGCTATTGTGAATTGAGCTGCTATAAACATTGATGTGGCCGTGTTACTATAGTATGCTTTTTTTTTTTTTTTTAAAGTCCTTTGGGTATATGCTGAGGAGTGGGATAACTGGGTCAAATGGTGGTTCCATTCCAAGTTTTCTGAGGACTTTCCAAACTGCCTTCCAGAGTGGTTGCAAAAATTTGCAGTCCCATTAGCAATGTAGGGGTGTACCTTTTCCCCCACTTCCTCAACCAACATTTATTTTTACTTGTGTTCTTGATAATTGCCATTCTGATTGGAGATGAAATCTCAATTAATTTGAATTTCTCTATTTGCTAGAGATGTTGAACATTTTTTCACGTATTTGTTGACAGATGTATTTCTTCTGTGAAGTCTGTTCAGTTCCTTTGCCCATTTATTGACCGAGTTATTATTTTTTTGGTGGTTTTTTTTCTTGAGTTCTTTACATACCCTAGAGATTAATGCTCTATCTGTAGTGCAGTTGGCAAAGATTTTCTCCCATCTGTAGGCTCTCTATTCATGTTCTTGATTGTTTCCTTTGCTGTGAAGAAGCTTTTTAGTTTGATACCATCCCATTTATTGATTCTTCTTTTTATACTTTTGTTTTTATTTTTATGTGGTGTCAGGGATTGAACCCAGTGCCTCACACATACTAGGCAAGTGCTCTACCACTGAGTCACAACCCTGGCCCCCATTTACCCCATTTATTGATTCTTTATTGTACCTCTTGCACTTTAGGGGACTTGTTGAGGAATTTGGTTCCTAAGCTGACATAATGGAGATTTGGGCCTACTTTTTTTCCTAGTAGGTTTTGGATCTCTAGTCTACTGCCTAGGTCCTTGATCCACTTTGCATTTATTTTTGTGCAGGGTGAGAGATAGAAGTTTAATTTCATTTTGTTACATATGGATTTCCAGTTTTCCTAGGACCACTTATTGAAGAGGCTAACTTTTCCCCAATGTATGTTTATGGCACCTTTGTATAGTACGAGATAACTGTATTTATATGGGTTTGTCTCTGTGACTTCTATTTTGTACCAGTGGTCTTCATCTCTATTTTTGTGCCAAAGTCATATCATTTTTGTTACTATAGCTCTGTAGTAAAACTTAAGGTCTGGTATTGTGATGCTTCCTGCTTCATATTTCTTGCTGAGGATTTCTTTAGCTATTCTGGGCCTCTTATTTTTCCAAATGAACTTCATGACTGATTTTTCTATTTCTATGAAGAACACCTTTGGAATTTTAATATAAATTACATTAAATTCTGTATAGTGCTTTTGGTAGCATGGCTATTTTGACAATATTAAATCTGCTTATTCAAGAACATGGGGGAATCTTTCCATCTTCTAAGGTCTTTTGTTTCTTTCTTTAGTGTTCTGTAGTTTTCATTATAGAGGTCTTTCACCTCTTTTGTTAGATTGATTCCCAAGTATTCTATTTTTTTGAGGCTAATATGAATGGCATAGTAGTCCTAATTTCTCTTTCAACTGATTCAGCACTGATATATAGGTACACAATTGATTTATGGGTGTTAATTTTATATCCTGCTACTTTGTTGAATTCATTTGTGTTCTAGAAATTGGCGTTTTTAGGATCTTCTAAATATAGAATCATGTTGGCAAATAAGAATGAAGCTACTATATTTTTAATTCATTTTATTCTTTTTAAAAAATATTTTATTAGTTGTTGGTGGACCTTTATTTTTCTGTGGTGCTGAGAATTGGACCCAGTGCCTCACATATGCTAGGCAAGAGAGCTACCACTGAGCCACAACCCCAGCCCAAATTCATTTTATTCTTAAGCCCCAATATTTAATTTTTACCTTAATTAAATATTTAAAATAAAATGAAAAGCAAATGATAGGTATTGTTTGTACATATTAATGGGGTTCAGTATGATTTTTCCATACATACACATAGCATGTTCTGATCAAACATATCCTCCGTTGTTACCCTCTCTTACCATTTCCCAATCTCTAGTAATCACTATAATAATTTCAAGTCAACTTTTTTTTAAGCTTCCACATATAAGAGAGACCATACAGTACTTGTCTTTCTGTGTCTGGCTTATTTCACTTAAAATAATGGCTTCCAGTTTCATCCATTTCCTACAAATGACATGATTTCATTCTTCTTTATAGCTGAATGATTATCCACTGTGCATGAATCACACATTTTCTTTGCACATTCATCTGTCAGTAGGTGCCTAGGCTGATTATCTTGGCTATTTTGAGTTGTGCCACAGTAAACATAGGTGTGCAGTATCTGTTTAGCATGTGGATTTTATATTTTATACTTTGGATATAGATCCAAAAGTGGAATGGCTGGATCAAGCTAGATCTTGTAGTGTTTGGAGGAGCCTTTGTAATTGCTGTACTAACTAACATTCCCATCAACAGTGTATAAAAGTTCCTTATTTTCCCACATTTTTACCATCTTTTGATTGCTTTTATTGTCTGTTTTTTTTTCTTAATAGCTATTTTAACCAGGGTGAGATGGTATCTCATTGTAGTCTTGATTTGCATTTCTCTGATGGCTAATGATACTGAGTATTTTTTCATTTATTTATTGGCTATTTGTGTTTCTTCTTTTTTTCCCCTTACCATATTGTATTCTTTTGAGAAATTTTAGATCATTTGCCCATTAAGTTTGATTGCTTTGTTTTTAACTTTGAATTCCTTAATGTATTCTGGATATTAACCCTCTGTCAGATAAATACTTGGCAAAAATTGCCTCCCCTTCCGTAGGTGGGTTATTCATTCTACTGATTGTTTCCTTTGCACAGAAGCTTTCCAGTTTGGGTAATCCAATTTGCCAGTCTTTGCTTCTGTTTCCTGTGTTGTTGGAGTCCTTCCTGGAAAGTCATTGTCTGTACCAATGTCTTCAAGTGTTTTCTTACAGTAACTTCAGAGTTTCAGGTCCTACATTTAACCATTTTGAGTCCGTTTTGTATAGGACGAGGGCTAATTTTCAGCCTTCTGCATGTGGCTCTCTAGTCTTCCAAGCACCATTCTTTGAAGAGGCTCTTGTTTCTCCTACCTGTGTTTTTGATGCCATCATCAAGAATACTGACTACAGATGAATGGGTTTATTTCTGGATTTACAATTAGGTTTCCATTGGTCTTTGTGTCTGTTTTTATTTCAATATCATGCTCTTTTGGTTACTATGGCTTGGTCATATGTCTTGAAATCAGGTATTGTGATATCTACATGTTTTTTTCATTTTGCACAAGGTTGCTTTGGCTATTTGGAGTCCTTTGTGCATCCATATGAATTGTAGGATTTGGGGGTAGGGGAGATTGTGAAAAATGTTATCAGTATTTTAATGAGGATTGCATTGAATCTGCAGAGTGCTTTGGAGAATGTGAAATTTTTTTCATTACTGACTTGCCATCCATGAACATGGAAAGTTTTCTTTTGGGGTCTTCAATTTCTTTCATCAGTGTCTTGTAATTTTTATTGGATAGGTCTTTCACTATATTGGTTAATTTTTTTCTAGTTATTTTTATTGTGGCTGTTGTAAATGGGATTTCTTAATTTATTTTTCAGCAAATTTGTTATTAGTTATTGTTATTTGTAATAGTTTATTTTTGTATCCTGCTACTTTAATGAAATCATTTGTCAGTTTGAACAGTCTTTTGATGAATTCTTTGGGTTTTTCAGCATGTATAATTATACCATCTGCAAACGGGGACAGACTCCCACCCTTCTCATTTGTATGCTTTTTTTTTCCCCTTGTTGTCTAATAGCTCTGGCTAAAACTTCTAGAACTATTTCAAATAAGAGTGGTAAGAACAGACACAAGGATCTACAGTTTTATCCCATTCAAAACAATGTTGGCTTTATGATGTACAGCCTTTATTTTGTTGAGGTAGGATCCTTCTACACCTACTTTATTCACAAATTTCCTCGGGTAGTGATGCTGAATTTTACCAAATGCTTATTTTTTCACTTTTATTGAGATGATCATATAATTTATTCTTTCTCTTGATGTCATGGAATACACTTATTGTTTTGTGGATTTTGAGTCATCCTTCTATCTGTTAGATGAAACTAACTTGATCATGGTGAATGGTTTTTTTTTTTTTTTGATATGCTGTTGAATTTGATTTGCTACTATTTTGTGGAGAATTTTATATCTGTTTGTTGATCTACAGTTTATTGATGTTGTGTTCTTGTCTGGTTTGGGTAATGGGGTAATGCTGGCCTCATAGAATGAATTTGGAAAGGTTTCAATTCTTTGGAAAAGTTTGAGAAGAATCATCACAAGTTTGTCTTTAGAAGTTCTATAAAATGCAGCAGTGAAGGGCATTTTGTTGTTTAATTTTTGTAGACTTTTAATTACTGATTTATTTTCATTACTTGATATTGGTCTATTCAGGTTTTTATTACTTCATCATTATTTAATTTTGATAGGTCATATATGTTCAGAATTTGTCTTAGATTTTCAATGTGTTAGCACATAGTTTTTTTTTTTTTAAATAATAATCCCTAATGGTTCTTTGTATTTCTGTGGTATCAGTTGAAAATGTTCTTTTTCATCTCTACTTATTTATTTGGGTTTTCCGTATTTTTTTTTTCTTGATCAGTCTAGGTAACATTTTGCTTATCTTTCCAAAAGATTTCATTGATTTTTTTGTTGTTGTTTTGATTTGTTTTCATTCATGTGTGCCTTGATCATCATCATCATCTTTTTGTTTTTTTTTGGTACTGGAGATTGAACTCGGGGGCACTCAACCACTGAGCCACATCCCCAGCCCTATTGTGTATTTTATTTAGGGACAGGGTCTCACTGAGTTGCTTATGTGCTTTGCCATTGCTGAGGCTGGCCTTGAATTCCCTATCCTCCTATCTCGGCCTCTGGAGCCACAGGGATTACAATCGTGCACCACCGCACCTGACACCTAGTCTTCTTTATTTCTTTCCTTCTATTAATTGAGTTTGGTTTGTTCTCACTTTTCTAAATCCTTGAGTTGTACCATTAAGTTATATACTGGAAATATTTTTTTTTCTTTTTTTGGTATAGGCAGCTATTCTTTCTTTATACTACTTCTGCTGTGTCCCCAATGTTTTGTTATGATGTGCCTCCATTTTAATTTGTTTCAATGAATTTTTAATATTTCCCCTTTGATTTCATTCATTCAAAAGTGTTTTGTTGCCAAGCACAGTGGTGCCAAGAAATTGGGAGGCTCAGACAGAAGGATCACAAGTACCAGACCAGCCTTGGCAACTTAGCAAAACCCTATCTCAAAAAATAAAAAGGGGTTGGGATTTAGTTCAGAGGTAGAGTGCCCCTGGATTTAAAACCCAGCAACACACACACAAACAAAAGTGTTTTGTTCAGTGTTCGTGTATTTGTGCAATTTTAAAAATTAACTTTGTTAACTTCTAGTTTTGTTTTATGGTGATCATAAAATATATAGGATACAGGTTGGAGTTGTTCAGTGGTAGACTGCTCGCCTAGTATGTATGAGGCACTGGGTTCGATCCTCAGCCCCACATAAAAATAAATAAAATAAAGGTATTATGTCCACCTACAACTAAAAAAATCATAAATAATGGGTTATGACGTCAACTTTTAAAAATGTATTAAGTCATGTTTTGTGGCTTAATACATTGTTTATTAAAGAAAGTTCCATGTACTGATGAAAAAGTATATTCTGCAATTGTTCAATGTTCCATAGTGACTGTTAAGTCCATTTAATGTATAATATAGTTTAACTGATGTTTGTTTTTATTTATATGTGTATATATAGAGATATATATATATACACATACACATAAATTTTGGTGTGGATGATCAGTTCAGATGAAAGGGTGTTGGGATCCGCTCTGGACAGGAGCTACATACACACCTTTAAGTCCTGAGTAAAGAGGTACTGAACTGGTATTGCACCCGGCAACGCAATTGGACCTTACCTCCGCTCAGTAAGAAAGGTGCAGCTCCAGGAGTGGGCGTCACCGATGGGGTTAAATTACACCCACTTGTTTGTTGTAACCCTACCCTCTTCCCTTTTGGGTAGACTGTCCCATGGATTAACTCCCTCCATTAATAAAACCCGGGTTCGAGGTGCGCTCCTTCTCTTTCTTGCCTGCCTTGCCCCGCTTGTGGGAGTGTGGCTGAAGAGTGGTCACTGAACCCAAGTAAAAAGGTAATTTCTGTGTCCATCGCTTTATTTAGTCGATCCAGATTCACTTGGAGTGACCCTGATTGACTTAGTCACGTGAAGCCGTAAGTGGGGTGTTGAAGTTCTGTGCAATTATTGTATTAGGGCCTATTTCTCCCTTTAGGTCTAATACTGTTTGTTTTATAAAATTTCTCCAACATTTGGTTGTATACATCTATATCATTTTATCTTCTTGCTGAATTGATACTTTGATCATTATATGGTGATCTTCTTTGTTTCTTCTTGTAGTTTTTGAGTTAAAGTCTCTTTGTCAGACAGGTACTCTTGCTTGCTTTAGGTTTCCGTTTGAATGGGAAACCACTTCTCATCCATTCACTCTTCTGACTCTGTGTATCTTTACTGGTGAGTTGTGGTTCCTGTAGACAGCTTATTGTTGGTTTCTATTTGTCCACTCGGCCAGTCTGTATCTTAATTGGGGAAAGTTAAGTCAGTCTGTTTACATTCAAGGTTGTTATTGACAGGTATCCTGTCTTGTTCATCTTTGTGGTCTGATGTTTTATTATATCAACAGTTATGACTCTTTTCTATTTTTCTTTTGTATGTCTGTTCTTTGAGTAGGATTTATACTTTCACGCTGATATTTCTTTCTTTCACTTCTGGATGTGGGACCTCCTTATGTATCTTTTGTACGCTGGTCTGCTGCATGAATTACCTTAGTAATTTTTGCTTATCTTGTAAGGACTTTATTTCTTCCATTCTGAAGGATTGCTCTGATGGGTACAGTATTCTCATTTGGTAGTGCTTTTAAAATGTTTTAGGACTTGGAATGTATTATTCCATTCTTTCTTGGCCTATAGAGTTTTTTTTTTTTTTTTTGAGAAATCTGCTTGACGTCTTATAAGAATAGTCTTTTAATGTGACAATGATACTTACCTCTTACAGATTTCAGAATACTTTGTTTTGTACTTTTAATAACTTAATGTGCTGTGGTGAAGACCTTTTATGGTCAGTATATTTGGCATCCTCTAAGTCACCTGTATATGAGTGTTCATACCTTAATATTAGGAAAATTTTCTACCATTAGGTTTTTCATAACCTAAACTTTTCCCTCATCTTTAGGTATTTCAAAAACATGGACCTTAATTTAATAGTATCCCACAGTCTTGAATGTTCTTTTCTTTCTTTTTTAAAAACTAATTAGGATATTTTAAAAGACCTGTGTCAAGTTCTGATACTCTTTTGTCTGCCTGATCTAGCCTATTTTTAAGGCTTTCAACTGTATTTTTCTTTTCTTTAAGGATTGGCCCCAGGAACTCTCCACCACTGAACTCCATCCCCAGCCCTTTTTATTTTATTTTGAGTCTCACTAAGGCTGTATTCAAACTTGTGATCCTCTTAGTTGAATCTCCCAAGTTGCTGACATTATAGATGTGTACCACCATGCCTGGCTCATCTGTATTTTTTTTTATTGATTTATTAAGCTCTTCATTTTTAAGATTTCTGTTTGGTTCTTTTGAAAAATCTGTATCTTTACAGAATTTCTCATTCCCATCTTGCATTGTCTTCCTAAGTTCATGTATTTTGTGTTTCTGCATTGGATATGCCTGTCTGGTAGATCAGGTAACTCTACCACTTTAACAGGTCAACCTTCTTAGTAAGCTTCTTTTCCCCTGAAGATATGACTTGGGGTATCAGTTTGTTATGCAATGTTGACTTTATTTCCAGCCAAACACCATAAGATAGTCTACTTGTAGCTTCTTTGACTATAATTAATAACTTTTGTCATAATATGTACCATGGATCCATCAGTCTCTGGAGGACACACAAGAGTGGAATGCTATAGCAGTTCAGACAGGTATGCTACGTAAAGCGCTAGGTATAGATACTCACTGTGTGAGTACTTCTATAGTAGGAGTGGTGGCTCCTATTGGGTGATTGGAATCTCTTCAGTTCCTGTTGGTGCTATCTCTGCTGCTAACAAGGGCTTTCTGCACTGGTAACTTTAGCAGTGGTGAGGGCCCTGATGCACTTTTCCTCTGACTAGTCAGTAGTGCAGATCCAAGTGCTACTTGAGAAGAGGTGGTGATGGGAACCTTAGTATTCCCTCTGTGGTTCTCACATCCAGTCCTGACAGCAGTGCTGTGTCAGACAAGGTGCAGGGCAAGCATTCAGTGCGAACTGCTTAGAGAAGGAGGCAGTAGGAACCTTGGTTCTCCTTCTTGCCTGTGGCAGCATACACGCAAAAGCAGGGCTCCCGCAGGTGTCAGGCAATGATCCTCTGGGCCCTCTGGCCATGCATGTCCAGGGGTGGGAAACAGCTGGAACCAAGAAGTTGCTCAAAACCTCCTCAGCATGCATCTGTGGGCAAGGCAGCACAGATGTTGTCACCTCCCTGTACTGTTAGTAAGCACAGTGCCTTGTGGGGAAGTGGCAGGAATTGTGTGAATGTCCCCTGTGAGTTCTGGCACTAGCATGAGTCCACAGGTGGCTGGCCTTGCCTTTGGTCTCAGAAGACATGTTCCCTAATTTCCTGGTTCTCAGGAAGCACCCTTGTTTTCCTCCCACATTGGAGCACCCATCCCCTCTAGTGCACCCCTACAGTGGCCTTAATTCACAGTGATTCTGTTGGCCACATTGATTCACAAGACACCTACTTCCTGGGCCAGTACAGTGGAATGTCTGTAGAGTCCCAGAGATGGGAATATGTTGGGGTTTGACCCCTATCACAGTCAAATCTCAGGCAATGACTCACTTTTCAAGATGTCTCCTGGCTATGGGTGTCTGTTGGGAGATGATGTGGGATCCTTTTCCCAAGGAAGGCTGGTGTGTAGATTTGGGGCTGAAGGTCTGTAAAGTCAGTAGCTAGGATTGCCATCATCCATCTACCCTGATAGTTTCTTTGCATTCTTCCCCCCCACCCCTCCTTCTGCAAAGAGGAGACTCGCTACCCCTGGCTCTGGACCTAGGGTAGCAGATGCTGTTGTCCCAGGTCTTGGACTCTAAAAGGTCCCATTCTCTTTTGCTGGTTTCTAGTGTTCTGCCATGGCCACTCACCTCAAAATGCAGCTAGGTGCTTCCTATTTGGTTCTTTTTTTTTTTTTTAAGAGGAGAGTGCTGGGCAGCTCTTTTCAGCCATCTTTTATCTCTGGTTTTGTTTTAAAATGATGTCTGTTGAATTTCTCATTAACGTCATGAATTGTGTTTTATGATTTCATTGATTTGTCTATCTGAATTCTCTTATATTTTACTGTTTTCTTAAGATTATTATTTTGAATTCCTTTTCAGGCAATTGACAAGTTTCCTTGTTTTTTTTTTTTTTTTTTTTTTTTTTTTT
>NW_025999869.1:16073799-16159319 GCF_001458135.2 Marmota marmota marmota
TTTTTTTTTTTTTTTGTTTTGTTTTTTTTTAAGAGAATTTTGGTGTTCATACAGAGATGTTTTATGTCTAGTAGATCAAACACTCCCTCCTGTCTTTACAGAGTGGCTCTTCTAGGGGAACACTTTCTCCTGCAAATAGGTCTGATGTGACACTTGGAAATGTGTGGCCCTGGTTCTAGGTGGATGCAGTGGTATAACCTCCATGCAGATTCTTCAGTTGTAATCCACATCAGCGATGACTGTGGATCCCTCGTTGACCTAGGCTCTAGGAAATTGTAGCAGCAATAGTGGCAGCATAGGGCCTCTGGTGGCAAGGGTCTTTGTAGTCCTTCTGTTTCCCTTTTCTGCATTATGGGGTCTTGGCTGAAGGGACTCCTCTTGAGGTTGGGACTGACGTGGTCCACAAGCAGCTTCAGCAATGTTGGGCTCCAGGGTTGAGGTATTAATAGCAGCTCTTGTGACATAGTCCTGAGCTCATGAATTTGTGGACCTATTGTAGGTCTTGGGGTGCAAGTTACTTTCTGAGACATGGTTAGATGCATGCTACACAAAGCTGGGGTCCATGACTCTGTGGCAACTTCCAGAAACTTAGGGTAGGGCAATGGTTACAGCTGCAGTTTTAGAACCAGAGCCAATAGGGCACAGTGGCACTCATGCTCCAGGGGATGATACACTGTGTAGTGGTGACTCTGGATCTTTAGATGGTGAAACACAACATTATACTAAACTCTGTGAGGCTTGGTGCTATGCCAGCAAGGATCCTGAAGTGATGGAGCATAGTTGTAACTTGGGCACTTGGGGGACAGGCACAGTGATGGCTCCTCTTCCTCAGGAGGTTAATGTCCCAACAGCTCATGCTGTGTGGGGCTAGTCCCACTCCAATGAAGCATGGTATTACAGTTGCTTGGCCTTTAGAGCAGGTGTCTCAACCTATTCAGTGGCCTGTTTCACTGTGACACAAGGTGACACATCAGCTCAGCCAAGGCACTGATTCCCCAGGATACAAGCCCTGCTTCAGTTGAGGCACTGGTGATGTCATATGACAGCTCTGAGTGGCCAAGGCATTGTTTCCTAGAGAGCCAAGGATTTGCTTCAGCCTGGTGTAGTATAGTATAGTATAGGTCTCTTGCCTTCCTGTTCTATATTTTATTTATTTTCTATTTTCTTTCTCCCACTAGCTTTGGGCTTAATGTTGTCATTGCTGTTTTATTTTCCCCTAGTTATTTAAGTTGTAGAGTTGGGTTGTTGATCTTATTTTTATGGCTTTAATTCCCCCACTTAGCACTGCTTTTACTATGTTGCACGTTTTAGTTTGCCATGCTTTCATTTTTATTCATCACTAGGTCTATTCTGTTGTCCTTGGGACTTCATCTTTGAGTCACTTGTTGTTTACGAGAATGTGTTGCTCAATTTCCACAAGTTTGTGAATTTTTTTCTTATGTTATTGATTTCTAACTTCATCCTGTTGTAGTTAGAGAAAATGCTTTGTATGCTGTCTTTTTAAATCTAGAGACCTCGTTCATCCCTAGCATATGGTCTATTGGGGAGAATATCCCACACGCACTGGGCAAGAATGTATGTTCTGTTGGTGGTTTTAGCGTCCTAGAAACGCCTTAGATTTAGTAGGGTTTCTGTTCAGGCCTTCTGTTTCCTTATGTTTGGTGTTTTAAGGGTTAGGGTACTAAATTTTCCAGCTACTATAATGTCTATTTCTCACTTTAATTCTGTTGATTTTTTTGCTTCATATATTTTGAAGGGCTGCTATTAGGTGCATGAATATTTAGAATCATATCTTGATTATTGATCTGTTTACTATATATAATGCCTTATTTGTCTCTTATAACCTTCTCTATATATTTAAAGTATATTTTATTGAAATTAGTATTGTTATGCCTGCTTCTTGGTTACTATTTGCATGGAGTATCTTTTCTCATACATTTACTTTCCACCTACTAACGTCTTTGGATGTGAAGTGAATCTCTCATAGACAGTCAATAATTGAATCACATTTGTGTTTTTATCCATTCTGTCAATATCTGTCTTTCCTTTTTTATTTCCTTGTACCAGAGAGTGAACGTAGGGGTGCTTTACCACTGAGCTACAATCCCAACCCTTTTTATGTTTTATTTTAAAGCAGGGTCTCACTAAGTTGCTGAGGCTGGTTTTGAACTTGCAATCCTCCTGCCTCAGCCTCCTGAGTTGCTGGGATTACAGGCATGTACCACTGTGCCCAGCTCAACATCTGTCTTTTAATTGAAAAAGTTTAATCCATTTACAGTGATTACTGGAATTATGGACAAGGAGGGACTTTGGCCTTTGCTATTTATTTCTAATATGCTCTGCACCTTGTTTGTCTCTCATTTTCTGCAATGTTCTTTCTCTTAATTTATTTTTTTGAATAGTAAAACATTTTAATTCTCCATTTTCCTTTGTGTATATTCTGTAACTGTTTTCTATGTAGGTTACCAGGGAGATTACATTTACCTTCCTAGAGTTTGAACATTGTAATTTTAATTTTTATCACCTTAATTTGCCTTCATAACAAGAGACTGCTCATTTGCAGCCCAGTCTTTAACCCTTTCAGTTACTGATGTCACAAAATTATATTTTTGTAACTTATACATCTAAAACCAAATAGTATTTAGTTCATTAGTTTCTAAAATTATGTAGAGAACAAAACATGGCACTATAAATCTTAATTATAACACTAGGCTTAAGGCTAGTAATTTAAAAAATTTGTTAATCTCCTAAATGAGTTAGGAAACAAAGTAGTAACAGATTATTGTTACAATGATACTGTCTTTTAAAATAGCCCAGGCACTTACCTCTTAAGGGATGTGCGCTTCTTCACCCGACTCCGTGATACTGTCTCATTCTTCAGTTCAATCTCTAGGACTCCCTTAGGATTTCCTGCAGGGTGGGTCTAGTGGTAATAAACTCCTTTGGTTTTGTTTATCTGGGAAGGTCTTTATTTCTGTGGTACCTCTGAAGGACAGTTTTGTTGGGTACAGGATCCCTGGTTGTCAGTTTTCTTTTTAGCTCTTCAGATGTGTCAACCCACTGTCTTCTGACTGCAGTGTTTCTGCTGAGATCTGCTGATCTCTTATGAGGACACTCTGTATGTTTCCTCTTGCTTTTCTCAAAGTTCTATCTTTTGGGTTTTTGAGAGTTTAATCATAAAGTATCATGGTGTGACTCTCTGGGCTCATCCTACATTTAGTTCATTGAGCACTCATATGTTTATATTCATGTGTTTTATCAAATTTAGGGATTTCTCAACTCATTTCAAATAACCTCTCAGTCCCTTTCTACCTCCTCCCTCTGGGACTCCCACAGTGAGTTTCCTGGTTTGCTGGATGGGGTTCCACAGGTGTTCTGGGATCACCCAGTTTCTTTAATCTCATTTTTTTCAATCTTTTTCTCTTTAAATTTGTAGACTATAAATATAAAAACTGTTGTATCATTTATTAACAATATAGAATAATTAAAGCTAAGGAGCATAGCAATCACCTCAAATTTTTATGGTAAGAATATGGAATTTACTCTGTGATTTTTGAAATGTGGATCATTTGCTCTGTTTACCGTTCTGTGCAGTAAAACTCAGACCTTATTCATTCTATCTAGTTGAAGCTTTGAACCCACCGGCCATCATCTCCTCATTCATTCCACACCCTCCCACCCTATGGTATCTGCCAGCTACTTCTCTACTTCGTTAAGTTTGATGGCTTTAGATTTTACAAAAAAGTGAGAAAGTGCCATTCTGTGACTGGCTTATTTTACTTAGGTGGAATTGGGGAATATTATGCTATGTTTTGTGAAGCACATAATTAAAAAAAAAAACTGAATAAATTCTAAGTATATAAATACACCACACTTCCCCCGCCCCCACTTTATCTGTGGGTGGACACTTACTTATGTTGATTCTATATCTTGGATATTGTGAATAGTGCTGAAGTAAACGTGGGAAGGAAGTTATCTTTTTAACATACTGATTTTAAATTTACATTCATTCCCTAAAGTGGAATTGCTGGTTCAACTAGATAATTAGTCTTCTGAGAGGGCACCGTACGTTTTTCTATAATGGCAGCACTAACATTCCCATTAGTAGTGTACAAGTGTTTACTTTCCTCTAACTTACCAAAACTTTTCATCTTTTTAATACTAGTCATTTGGACAGGTAAAAGCAACATCTTACTATAGTTTTAATTCACTTACATAATGATCAGTGATGCTGAGCATTTTAAACTCTGCGTATCTTCTTAGAAGAAGTCTCTCAGGTCTACTCACGTCCCTTGCACATTTTAAAATCAAATTATTCTTTTTTTGGTATTATTTGAATTTCTTATCTATTTTAGATAAAAGGCCCCTTATCAAATGTATAACTTATAGATATTTTTTCCAATCTGTAGATTATTGCTTCTGCTACCTTTGTTGTACAGATACTTTTAATTTTGATATTATATCATTCATCTATTTTTGCTTTGGGAGGTTCAAATCTAAAAAAAAAAAAGTCTTTTTGCCAGACCAACATTGTATAGTTTTTCCTTGTTTTATTCAACCACATCTATAATTTTAGGTTCTATGCGTAAGTCTTTAATACATTTTAAGTTTATTTTGTATATATTGTGAGATAAGGGTATAATTTTATTCTTCTGAATTGAACATCCAGTTTTCCAGGCTATTTTGGTGCCAATACCATGCTGTTTTTGTTACTATTGCTCTGTAGTATAGTTTCAGGTCTGGTTAGTGATGCCACCAGCTTCACTCTTGCTAAGGATTGCTTTAGCTACTCTGGGTCTCTTACTTTTCCAAATGAATGTCTTTCTATTTCTATGAGGAATGTTATTGGAATTTTGATTTGAATTGCATTAAATCTGTATAATTTTGGTAGTATGGTCATTTTGACAATATTAATTTTGCCTATCCTAGAACAACATAGATCATTCCATCTTCTAAGGTTTTCTTTAGTTTCTTTCTTTAGCGTTCTGTAGTTTCATTGTAGAGGTCTTTCACCTCTTTCATTAAGTTGATTCCCAAGTATTTTATTTTTTTGAGGCTATTGTAAATGGGGTAGTTTTCCTCGTTTCCCTTTCAGAGGATTTGTCACTGATATACAGAAATGCCTTTGATTTATGGGTGTTGATTTTGTATCCTGCTACTTTGCTGAATTCATTTACTAGTTCTAGAAGTTTTATGGTGGAATTTTTTGGGTTTTCTAGGTATAGAATCATCATCAGCATATAGTGCTAATTTGAGTTCTTCTTTTCCTGTCTGTATCCCTTTAATTTCTTTCGTCTAATTGCTCTTTCCAGTGTTTCAAGAACTATATTAAATAAAAGTGAAGAAAGAGGTTATCCCTGTCTTGTTTCAGTTTTTAGAGGTAATGCTTTCAATTTTTCTCCATTTAGAATGATGTTGGCCTAGGACTTAGAATAGATAGCTTTTATGATATTGAGATATGTTCCTGTTATCCCTAGTTTTTCTAGTGTTTTGAACATGAATGAGTGTTGTATTTTGTTGAATGCTTTTTCTGCATCTATTGAGATGATCATATGATTCTTATCTTTAAGTCTTTCCAGAACCATTTTTTTTGATGAGTTTGTACTTTCTATAGTATGTATTTTTGGTACCTTTGGTCAATTCACGGTTTGTGCTTGGTTCGTTTCTGGACTCTGACTATTCTATTGGTAGATGAATCTGTTTATGCCAGTACCATGCTGTTTTAATTCTTAGTGCTTTGTAGTATTGTTTGAAGTTATGCAGAGAGATTCTTCCAGCTTTGCTGTTTTTGTTCATGATTGCCTTGAGTATTTGTGCTTTTCTGTGGTTCCATACAAATTTTAGGATTTTTATGTCTACTTCTGTAAAAATGACCTTGGAATTTTGGTAGAGATTACATTGACTCTGCAGTTAGCTTTGAATAGTAGGGCCAATGTGAACAATATTGGTTCTTCCAACCTGTGAACATGGGATATCTTTACATTTATTTGTCTTTTTCACTTCTTTTAATGTTTTAGTTTTCAGTTTAGAGATTTTTCACCTCCTTAAATTCATCTCTAAATATTGTAAATATTTTTAGCAATAGCAATCAAGGGATTGCTCTTTTAATTTTAATCTCAGGATGTTTGTCAATATACAGAAATGCTACTGAATTTTCTGTGACTTTGTACCCTACAACTTTAGTGTATTTTTTTAATTCTAGTAGTTGCTGTGGAATCTCTAGTCTTTTATACTCATAAGATTATGTCATTGGCAAACAGACAATTTCAATACTCTATTTTAATGGTTTCAACTTCCTCTTTTTGTATTTCAATGACATTTCTTTCTCTTGCCTTATTGCTCTGGTAAGAACTTCAATACTATGGTCAATAGAAATGGTAAGAATAGGTGTCCTTGTCTTATTCTGTATGCTTATCTTATTCTGTATTCTCTTTGAGGAAAGAGACTTCAATTTTTAATATTTCCCAATTGAGCATATTGTTAGCTATGGATTTATCATATATGGTATTTATTGTTTTGAGGTAAATTTCTTGTATCTAAGTTGTTGAGTGTTTAAAATGAAAGGATGTTGAATTTTATCACATTATTTTTCTGCATCTAATGAAATAACCACATGGCTTTTGTTCTTCATTCTGTTAATGTAATACATTGTATTTATTGATTCACATAGGTTGAATCATCCTTGCTTCCCAGGGTTAAATCCCACTTGATCATGGTGAATGATCCACTAAATGTTCTGTCAGATTTAGTTTGCTAGTATTTTGAGGGTTTTTGCATCAGTATTCATGGAGGATTGATGTAGTTTTCTTCTGTTGTGATCTTATCTGGCTTCAGTATCAAGGTAATGCTATCCTAGTGCCTTAGGTTGTTTTCTGCTCCTGGGATACAATCCTTCAGACAGGATAATAGTAAAGGAACTCTCACATACTGGAGGCTTGGAAGTCCAATATCAGGGTCCCATATCTAGCAAGGGCATTCATGCCCTATCAAAACAAGGCAAAAGAATGAGCAAACATGTGTGAGGCAGGAAAATTTGACCAAACTTGTCCTTTCACCAGGAGCTACTCCCATGATAACTCTACCACTCCCAGGAGACAAGCTAATTAATCCATAGGGCTCTGACCTCAAGAAGTCATGCAGAGAGATTCTTACAAGTCCCTCCTCTTAATACTGTCACAATGGTAGTACATTTCTATATGGGTTTTTGAGGGGACTTTCAAACCAGAGCATTTCATAAAAAAGTTTAAAGTATCCCCATGTTTTGTTTTGGGTAGAGTTTGTGAAGGATTGGTATTCATTATTCTTTAAATGTTTGCTAGAATTCAGCAGTGAAATATATCAGATTTTAGTGGAAGAATTTATTACTGGTTCAATCTCTTGACTCATTATTGTCTTCGGACTTCCTCCTTCTTAATAATTCAGACTTTTATTTTTCTTATTTTATAGTTTCATGGTATTTTATAATGGCTTTATTGAAATTTATTTAAAGTTAAAACATTTTATTGGTATATTATAATTATAGCCAATAGTGGAATTTGTGGTTACAGATTTGTATATGTGCACAAAAAAAATGTAACAATACAATCTGGTCAATTTCATTTCTCAGTACTTCTCCTTTTCTTGGTGCACTTCCTGTATTCTACTGGTCTCCCTTCTTTTCATGACTCAGTCTTGGTTGTTTGTATGTGTCTAGAAATTTATCCATTACTTGTAGGTTAGCCAAGTTTTTGGCATACAGTTATTCACAAGAGGCTCTCACTGTCCTTTGTATTTCTGGGGTATCAGTTATAATGTGCCCTTTTTCATTTCTAAAATTTTATATCTGTCATCTTTTTCCTTAAAGCTGTGTTAAGTTTTATTTTTTTGAAAATATAAAAAAAATCATCAATGAAACTATTTTGTATTTTTTTTATTTCTACTTCATTATTCTCTGATCATCATTTCTTTCCTTCTGCTGACTTTGGGCTTTGTTCTTTTTGTATTTCCTTGAGGTGCAATGTTAAATTGTGTATTCAAGAGCTATTATAATGCAGCCATTTATTGTTATAAACTTCCATATTAAAGTATGAATTTTTATTTTAACCTGTCTCAATGTTTTTCAAAGTATCTTTTCTTCATTGGCATATTGGTTGTTCGGGACCATGTTTAATTTCCATCTGAATGCGAATTGTTTGAAATTTGTTATTGATTCTACTTTGACATCACTGTGGTCAGAAAAGGTACTTTGAAGAGATTTTTGTTTTCTTTGATTTGTCAATACTGGTCTTGTTTGCCCACCATGATCCATCCTGGAGAGTGTGCCATATGTACTCAAGGAGTGTTCATTCATTGATGTTGAATGGAATGTTCTATAGATGTCAGTTTCATTTATTCAGAAATGTTGTTTAATTCTAGTGTTTCCTTTCTTTTTGGGTGATCTGTACATTATTGTTACATTATTCACCTCTTATGAATATTGTACTAGAATCTGTCTCCCTTCAGGTCCTTTAAAATTTTCTTTATAATGCCCCTAAATTGTATACATATGTATTTATAATAATTATATCTTTTGGATTAACTTATTATTACATAATGTCCATATTTGTCTCCTTTACAGCTTTCACCTCAAAGTTTATTTTGTCTGATATAAAGTCACCCTTGCTGTCTTCGGTTTACATTTAATGGAATGGCTTCACTTTCAGTTTGAGTGTGTCTTTAGAAGTGAGGTGAGTCTCTTTTAGGCAACATATATTTGGGTCTTTTAAAAATCATTCATTTACTATGTGTTTTTATTGAAGAAGTTAACCCATTTACATACAAGATAATTTTATTTATTTTTGCCATATTGGGGATTGATCCCAGGGGCATACTACCTCTGAGCCACATCCACAGACCATTTTTAGTTTCTTGTTTCTTTTTCTTTTTTTTCTTTTCTTTTTTTCTTTTTTGAGACATGGTCTCACTAAGTTGCAGAGGCTAGACTTGAACTTGTGATCCTCCTCTCTGAGCCACTTTAGTAGCTGGGATTGTAGTCATGTGCCATTGTTCCCTTTTCCTGAACCCTAGACTAGAACCCTTTGACTCCTGGGTCTTTTCTTCAGCTGGATTGAGCTTGGTATAGAAGCTTTCTGTAGCATTTTTTACCTTAATCATTGTACTCTTCATCTCTAGGATTTAAAAAAAAATGTTTATTAAACCTCATTTTCATGTATTTTCTTTTGGGGGGGGTACTGGGGATTGAACTCAGGGGCACTCAACCACTGAGCCACACCCCCAGCCCTATTGTATTTTATTTAGAGACAGGGTCTGAGTTAATTAGCATCTCGCTTTTGCTGAAGTTGGCTTTGAACTTGCAATTCTTCTGTCAGCCTCCCGAGCTGCTCTGATTTAAAGGTGTGTACCATGATACATAGCTCATTTTTCATGTATTTTCTAAATTTTGGTTTAACTTAATCTATGTATTCTTGTAGTTTGCTGAACTTCTTAAAGGAGTATCCCTTGAATTCTGCCATTTCATTCATCTCTTTCTGTAGGATTCATTTTTGAAGCTTTGTTAGTTTCTTTTGGAAAAGTTCCTGAGTCTTTGTAACCCTGTGTTCTTGCTTTGGCATCTGCACATTTTAGGGGACAGCTCTCCTTCTCAGTTTTTGCAAGTGTTATTTGGCAAGGATAGACCTTCATTATTTAGTCTAAACTCTAATTTGGGATGGGATAATTGCTATTGATCCTGGGAAGGTCAGGCTTGCTTCCAGGACCTTTGTATTGCTGGAGTGTTGCCTGTGCTCTGAATTTGGGTGGGGTAGCTGGATGGGCTCTGCCATCTATTGATGCCACTGTCTAAGCCCTGAAATTGGGCTGAGCTGCTGGAAGGGCATTGAAATCTACTCAGAGTAGACTTGTCCAGAGCTTTATTCTTCGGCCATGTGATTCTGTTAGTTGGATTCAGGAGTTGGACAGGCTTGCAGGAGGGGCTCTGAGGTTAGGTGGAATTGCTAATCAGGATACATAGGACCAAATGCTATGAAATGTGCTGCTGAGGTTTGCCTCTCTGCCTATGTACAGCCTTGGGGTAGGCTTTGAGCCTGGGCTTAGTACTGTTTAAATTCCCAGGCATGGCAGACCTTGCAGCTGTTCTTGACCAAAATCCACTGCAGTGGTCATCTCCTTCTGTAAATGGGTATGGGGTGGGATTTGAGGTCACCTGAATGCTGTTAAATTCCCTGTGATATAACTAAGCTGTTACTGAAGTATCACTATCTGGGGATCAAAGCCAGGTAAAACTTCCCTCCACTTCTGGGAGTGACTAGCTCAGCTTTGTGGGTGTACTTTGCTGTCAGCTTGTTCTTTTGATTAGGTGATACTGTTGGCACTGTTAGAATGGTTGACAGATCTACCACTGTATTAATCAGCTTTCCATTACAGAGACAAAATACCTGAGAAAAATCAATATAAAGAAGAAAGATTTACTTTTGGATCATGGTTTCAGAGGTTTTAGTCCATGAAACCTATGGCTTTTGGGCCTTTGGAAGGCTGAACATTATAGCAGTATTTCTGGTGGAACAAAGCTCATGTCATTGAGGCAAAAAAGCACAAAGAGAAGAGGCTGCAGTCCCACTGTCCCCTTCAAGGACACACTCCCAATGGCCTAACTTCCTGGTTGGATGGAACCTCTTAGTTTTCATCACCTTCCAATACAGTCATAGGCTGGGCCAAGCATTTGGCACATGTGCCTTTGGACTACATTTAAGATCCCAATCATTATGTTTTACCCTGACCTCTAAAGGCACATGTCCATCTCCAAGAGTCCCTAAAGTCTTAGCTCTTTGAGAATGGCTGTAAAAGTCCTAATCCAGAGCCTTTTCTGAGACTCAAGGAAAAGTCAACTGTAAGAGTCTATAAAAATAAAATAGAAAAGTTACACACTTTGGAGTTATGTACAATGTTATGTACAATGGTACAGGGTAAACATACTTATTTTAAAGGGGAGAAATAGGATGACAAAAATGAGGAGGAATGGGCCCAAACAAGAATGAAATCCAAGTAGGCAAACTTCTGTATCTTCATGTCTGTCATCTGGGGCACATGGCGGCATGACGTGAGCTCCTAAGAACTTGGGCAGCCCCACCCTTGTGACTTTGCTGGCTAAAATTTGTTCCACAGGCTGAGTCTGCTGGCTGCCCATGGCTTCTCTCAGAAGGCGTTTCATGTTCCTGGAATCTCTAACTTGCTGGGGTCTTCACTGAAGATTTGCTTTAGTATATGCTTCCCACCATGATGTTCTGCTTTACCAGAGGTCCAAAATCAATGAAGTCAGATGACATGGACTTTATCCTCTGAAACCATGAGTCAAAATAAACTTTTCCTCCTTATAAGTTGCTTATCCCAAGTATTAAAAAAAAAAAAAAAAAAAAAACAGCTATGGAAAACTAACAGTAAACTGTCAAGACCTGTAACCTAATTTCTCTGTTCTCCACCCCTTGGATTTGTTTACACCTTATCCTAGTGTGGTCTAGCCGTGCCTTTTCCTCTCATGTTCCTCCTGAGGTGAGGGAGGAGGTGCTTTGAAATACTAGGGATTCTGAATATCTGCCTCTGGTTCTTCCTTCACTTTATAAAATCTCTGGTTTCTGGGATCCATACGCTCTATGGGATTCTATTTGTGGGGCACTGTGCAAAATCTGGAGAAGAGAAGGGGCAAAAAATCAAAAGTGTACTAATGCCAATGCCAAGTGTGAGCCAGATAGACCTCTAAATTTATAATGTTAGGTATTTCATTATGGGAGTAAAGATGGACTCATATTGTCTGTCTAGTAGATTTTTCATTTATTATTGTATATTTCAGTTGTAGAATTTCTTATTTTGTTATCTTTTTGGTGATGTTTCCATTTTGTTCATATCCCATTTTCTTGGCTTTTCCATGTCTTCCTTTAGTTCATTAAGCATCTTTGACTGGTGTTTTAAAGTTTTGTCTAATAGGTCTACCATCTTGTCTCTAATGGTGTATTTATTATTTACTATCAGTAGCCCTTTTTTTAAAAATAAACCTTGTTTTTTTTTAAATTGAAAAATGGATACTTGAATCTAATAATGGGATAACTCTAAAATCCATATTCTTCCTTTCCCCAGTCTTCTTTAAAATTTTGTTTTGTTATTTTGATTGATGTAGACTTTCTACCTTCCATGGATCAGCCTGCGTTATAAACTTAGTCTTTTCAGGTATTTCCTGAGTCTGAACTTTTCCCTCTAAATGCATGATTAATTTGTAATTTCTCTTTCTCATGCAGTTACTTTTGAGTTTCCTAGCCTTTAATGTCTAGCTCCCCAAATTGGGGGGAAAAACAGAAAAATAAAGGGAGAAACAAAAAAGATACTGACTCACTAACTCTCCTGAAGTTGCTTTAGCCAAAAGATGAAGGGCTTTCAACACTGGTGGAAGGGGTGTAGCAATGGCTGGCATTCATGTCTGTACTGTTCTGATGAGAAGCAAACCATAGTGATCAGAACAGAGATCCCCAACATATGAAGGACAAGGTCCCGATTGCCCACCCTGGCTCTTATAATCTCTGTACAAACTGTTCCAGCTTTTTCTATGGGCCGGGAACACATGCACAGCTTTCTCTATGGGTTGGAGCACTAGAGATGGGTAGCTGCTTTAACCTAAGATATGAAGTAAGAAATTAACTGCAATTTACTGTGGAATCCTCCTTATATAAGTAAGTTACCCATCTTCAAAAGGCTACAAAGTTCTAAAATAAATGACCTCAGATCATTGGCCAATGTGATTGTTGTCTTGGTGGGGATTCCTGGCATTTCCGACTCTGCCATCTTCTTATAATCCTTTCCTCTTTCTATCTAATCTTTTAAAGACTTGCAAATGGTGAGAGTCCAAGAAGTATTTCATAAAGGGTGTCCCAGCCTTCACACAGTCCAGGGCTCCCAGAGATACCACTTTCCCTAATCCACCTTCTTTTTCAGTATTATAGGATAAAATATGCCCCCCCCCCACCAAATCCATATATTGAAGTCATAATCCTCAGAACATGACTTTTTTTGTAGATAGTCTTTTTGCAGAGTGATTAGATTAACATAAGGTCATCAATGTGGGTTCTAATCCAATGTAGCTGATGTCCTTATAAGAGAAAGAGAATAGGTTCCGTGGTATCATAGTGAACACTTTTGTATTCTGAATACAGAAAACAATATTACAACACACAGGGAGAAGATGGCCACATAGTAACCAAAACCAGAGGCCATGAAGAAATCAACCCTACTGACACTTTGATCACTTTGGATTTCTAGCCTCTAAAAACATAAGAAGATAAATTTCTGTTCTTTAAGCCATTCCATATATGCTATTACAACAGTCCTAACCAACTAATACTCAGATACTCTAGTCTCTCCCATCGTTGAGGTGCTTTCTCTTTCCATCTGAGATCCTTTAATACTTTGCCAGCCCTACTTCTTCTCTAATCATTATCCAGTGTCATGACTCGCTATGTGTGAGTGATCCTCTTTCTATAGGAGTTTTTTTTTCCCCCTAATCTTAACATTTTCTGAAACATGCTTTAAAAAAAAAAAAAGATGATCAGTGTTGCAAAGAAAGGTCTCCAAGTTATGGCCATCATTACTAGGGTTTGGATATTAAATGTTCCCCCAAAGCTGGTATGCTAATACTTGGTCACCAGCCTGTGGAAGAAAGTTAGGCCACAGGGACATGCCCTTGAAGGGGATATTGAGACCCTGAACTTCTTTTCTTTTTTTGCTTTCTGGCCACCACAAGGTGATGGGCTTCCTCTGCCATACCCTCCTGCCATGATGTACCCCCTCTCCACAGGCTCAAAGCAACAGAGCCAAGTGACTGTGGGCTGAACCTCTGAAACCGTGAGCCCAAAGGAACTTTTTGTAGATTTATTCTCTGGTATTGTTACAGTGCTAGGAAGGGTACCCTTTTCACTTAGCATCTCTGAGGACAAGCAGTGTTCTAAGTACACTAGTCAAATATATGACAATGTCAGGTATCATTATTTTATGTTGATGATAATTTTCAGAGATAACTGAGAAGGATCTTGGGTGTATGAAGTGTCAGGTCTCTGAGTGTACCAGTGGGAAGTAACATAGGATCACAGTATCAGAGTTGGAAAGGCCTTATATTATCTTGTCCTCCTGGACAGACAAGGAAACCGGTGTCCCTGAGAGCTTGAGGGCTGGTCGTGGGAATCACGAGTGGCTCTAGCACTCTTCTCTGTGGACGGCCTTGGGGAAAGCTGGTGCTGTATGAAATGTGGGGTTCTGAGTCTTGGAAACTGGTCGTAAACATCCCTCTACTTGAATTTTTCTGGTGAGTGACAGGTTCCCTGGCACTAGCCTTTCTCCCTAAGCCTGGGAACCTCCCAGCTTGTCCTGCTGGGTGCTCTCCTGATACCAGACTAAGGTCAATCTTAGTGCCTCAAAGCTAGAGGTCTACTTTTGGGGTCTGGCCTGGCTGATCAGTTTACTGTAGGGTGACAGCAAAAGCCTAGGTTTTAGAACTGAGTTCAAATTTCAGCTTTGTCACTGAGTGTCTGCAGGAAAATAAACACACTCTATGGCCTCTGTAAAATGTAGACTATACCACATAGAGTGATGGGGTTGGTTAAAAAAGAATGGATGGACAGAATTTAGCATGGTGCCTATATAAGTTAGGTCTCATTAAATATTAGTTTCCACCCTTCCTCTTAAAACTAGGGGTATATAGTTAGACTCTAGAATCTCTAGGAGAAGGAATTATTTCCTATATAACACCCAGAGCAAACCAATTTTTAAAGGTCTCATTCCCCCAGTGAAAAAGCAAAATAAGCCCTCAGCTTAGATATTTTTACCTTCTATAGTTTTTATCTTCTTTGATTCTCTTATCAGACTGGTTTCTTAGTCATTAGTTTCAATATGTCCTTCACAGATCAATGAGGTGAGAATAGGACCAGGAATCGAGACCAAGATGCTAGTTTTACTAGTTTGGAAGCAGTTTTAATGGAGATGAAAATGTTTATCAACTCAACACAGGTACCCCCAAAATACAAACCAAAATATCATCTTCAGCTGCATAGCAAATATGATTTAAGAATTTAACATTATTTGATCACAAGCGTAAATATAAGTCACCATAAATAAATGTAAATTCATTGTACAAAAATCCCCAACAACTCTTAATACAAATATGGTACATCTGACAGTTTCTGACAGAATTTCTTAAAACTTGTTAAAATCTAAGCTTTTTTATTCTTGGTTTTTAGACACATTTTAAAAAATCAAAAGAGGGACAGTAACAATACTAGGGAGGAAAAAATATTGAACTTGTCCAGTGTTCATAAACAGGTACTGCTGGCGAGCTGAGGAAAGGGAATCTCTTCTGAAAGGAAAGACCTCAATTTACTAGGGTCAAATATCTTGAGGATCAAGTGACTCTTCCCAGAGGGTGAACTTCAGTGTTATTAAAGTAGGGTGGGAGAGATGAGTTGTTGAACTAGCAGTCTCATTAAATGGATGGGCCAGATCTCTGCAAGCAATGGCTAAGGACTTAGAATGAACGGCAGAACGTAAAAGCTAATCGTCTGTCTGAAAGAGAGAGCCAACTACTGTTCCCAAACAGGACAGAGGATTTGAAAGGTTCTGGAGCCTAGAGATTCTAAGTGGGTTTTGAAGGTGTGTTCTATCACGAAGTCCTGCCATGTGGTATAACCTCTCTCTCCTGCCTCTGGGATTCATTCACGGTTGTCAAGAGAAAAGAAGAAATTGGAACAGGAAGCGGCAGTACCAGATAGAAGGATTTGCCAGCTTATATTTCGAACTACCTTCCCAAACTATAAATGTGGTTTTTTTTTTTTTCCCCATTGGCTCAGAGGTAGCTCAAAGTCCAAGGCTGACAGAATGGTTTCTTTACTGCAGTGGTTCTCAAACTTCAACGTGCACCAGTATAACTCGGCTAGCTTGTGGAGAATGCCGAGGTCCTAAATCTGTACTCAAATGAGTACATGTTACAAACTCTGGTAATGGACATTTCCTTTGTTCTTCCTGAGCGGTTAAAAATGGACCATGTTAACCATGTCCATTCATCTTCTATAGGGCAGGGGGGATCATTATTGTTCTTTGCATTTTCTCCGTCTTCCTCCTTGGGCTGAGGACATTAAATGTCCTACTTTATATGTTCTCAGAAGCTCAGGGCCACAGGTGCTCTTTAGAGATGATGTGCTCTGTATTGAGACCTGGGCATCCCCAAGGTTCTGCTCTTTGAAGGACTCGCCACACTTGATGAGAGAGACTGTAGAAAGTTTTGGTTCAGTCGGGGAAAATGGAAATAAATATACCCCTGTGAGAATCTGTACCTCAAAATCTAACTTGAGGAACATTAAGAGAACAGGAGACTGAATGCAAAAGATAAAATGTTCCAAGAATCTTTCAGCAGCTAGGACAAGTGGGCATTCTGATTCCCTAAAACAGGACTTCTCTTTGGGGTACATCTTGGAATTAAAGGCTTGTTATCAAGTAGGATTTTTACTCCTAACCTCTTAATTCTCAAGATGATTTTGGCTTCTGCTGCAATAACCCCGAAATGTTTTATCTCTTGTGGGAATTTTCTTTTGAGAGATTCTGTGGCAAGAAGTGGTCACTAATTTGGTCACTGGCTAATGCTGTGGGTGGTACCATGGCTGATTCGTTCAGTGTTGCATGCCCAATGTCCATCACCCTGTGTGGCCCAGTGCTGAGTAATTGCTTAAAGAAGAAAGGAGCCATCTCGCCCTTGAGTTGATGAGATGCCCTAAGAGCTTTCTGTTTGGGGCTTTGGAATTCCTGGCTGTGTTCAGAGATACTGCTTCCACATAGCAGCCCTGACTACCTTCCTAACCCAGTCTCCACCTCAGTAGGAGACAATTGTGGAAGTACGTCTGGCTTTTCTCTGGGACTTCTCTGAGACGGGAGAGTTGGGAAGGGGTTTGGGGAAGCCTATGAAAGGCCAGAGCTAACACCATCTGTCGTCATGCCACACCAGGGCCCTCTTCCTGGTTCTCTGCGGCTCTTGGCACCTGGTCCAAGCATACCCTAGGTGGGGGAATTCCTAACATGTAGAGTAGGAGGAGGTGCCACCAGGGAACTGGAAGGAGAGGAGCCAGAAGAGCTAAGGAAACCAGGACCCTATTGCACCACCATCAGACCAGGCCCACGCACCTCTGACATGGCCACACTCTTTTCTTGGTCTCTAAGACTTCAGTCCTGGGGGTGCTGAGAAGGAGGGCACGAGCTTGCCGGGGAGGTCTTGGGAAGCAACCACAGATGGTGGGGATGGTGGGATGGAGAAAGGACAAAAGTAGGAGTTCCGAAATACAGTTGAGGGAAAAACAAAAAGAAAGCACACACTGCCCTGTTTTTTTTTTTGTTTGTTTTTCATTTACACAATGGAACCCACCATGGAGATGTCATGGGAGAGCATGCACGAGCCCAGTCCCTGGGAGTGGTGCAAACGTGCTTGGGGGAGGTTCTTATTTGCTTTCAGGTCCACCCCACACACTTTCCAGTTGGACCCCGTTGCAGGCTAACCATTGTCCTCTCTCCTGCTTCTCCTCCTCCTCCAGGTGGAGGTCTGCAGCACATCTGCCTAGCAGGTGGTGGCCAGGGATTGGTGGATGGGTGGCTGAAAGCAGCGCACATGCTCCACAGTAGAACTGTCTGTCTCCACAGATTTCATGTACTTGTTCAGGATGGCAAAAACCTCATTGTTTAAGATCTGGTACTTCCTGATCCGGTCAGCCATCTTCTTCAGGGGCTGCAGACAAGGATGTTCAGGTTAGGATGGGAGAAAGGTTGAGAAGCAAAGGGAGAGTAAGAAGGATTCAGTAGGTTGGGGTCCAGGTTCCTGATACTTCAATGATCATGCCACTCTCTTGCTTGAAGGATTTTATGGGTTCCTAAATCAAATGCTAAAGGCCCTTAAAAGCCTTTGCAAGTTTCAAAACTTGCTACAAAGTTACCATAATCAAAACAGTGTGGTGCTGACAATAAAGACAGCCTTATAGGACTTGGGGTGTCATGCAGTGGTACAGCACTTGCCTAGCATGCATGAGGCCCTGGGTTCAATCCCAGCATTGGGGAAAAAAATAAGGGTGTCGGGGGGAGGGGAGGAAAGCCACATAGATCAATTAGAGGCCCCAGAAAGAAATCCTTGCACATATGATAAAATGATTTTTGACAAGGGGCCAAGACTATTTGAAGGGGATAGGACAGTCTTTCTAACAAATGGTGTTAGAAAAACTGGACATGTATATATACAGAACAGAAATTTTTGTTACCAAAAATTAGCTCAAAATGGATAAACGTCTTAAAAAAATAAAAGCTAAAACTAAAGAATTCTTAGAAGAAAACATGAGGGTAAATCTTCCTTACTTTGGAAATGGCAGCGTCTTGGATATGACATTAAATACACAGGCAGTGCAAAAAAAGAGAAATTGGGCTACATCGAGTTGAAAACGTCTATGAATCCAGGGACACAACCAACACAGTGAAGAAGAGAGATGCCCGTAGAAGAGGCAAAATCTTGACAAATTGTATAAAGGGGTTTATATTCATAATATTTAAAGAACTGCAACTCAAAAACCCCAAAGCCAACAAAAATAACCCCCTTAAAGAGATGAAGGAATTAAACAGACATTCTTCTAAAGAGACATAAACATCCATGAACACATGGAAAGATATTCAACATTACCAATTATTATGGAATTGCACATTAAAACTACAACGAGCTACCGCTTCATGCCCATCAGCAAATGATCAAAAACACAGAAAATAAGAGAACCTGCAACTCATGTGCATTGCTGGTAGGAATATAAAATGATACAGCGATTATGGAAAGCAGCACAACAGTTCCTCAAACTAAGCAGAATTATCAGATGATTCAATAATTCTTCTGGGTATATATTCAGAAGAACTGAAAGGAGAGACTCAAACATATTTAGACACCTGTGCTCACAGCAGCATTATGCATAATAACCAAAAGACAGACACAACTTAAGTGTCTATCAATGGATTTTTGTTTTGTATCAACAAAATATGGTATGTGGATGCAATAAAATATTATTCATCCTTAAAAGAAGGAAATTTGACATGCTGTATCATGGATGAGCCCCGAGGACTTGATGCCAAGTGAAATAATCCAGTCACACAAGGACAAAGAGTGTTTGCGATTCTACTTGTATAAAGTACTTGGATTCATAGAGATAGGGGTGTGCTTGGCAGGGACAAGGGAATTATTTTAATGGGCATGGTTTCAGTTGGAGAAAATGGACAAGTCCTGGGATGTGCTATCAGTTGCACAGCCTGAGTGTACTTAATCCCTTTGAACTGTACACTTAAAAACGGTTACAAATGTAAATGATAGACTTATTTTACCATATTTTTTTTTTATAACACCCTTCACAAGGAGGTTTCTGCCCCATTTTCCTCATCAGGTCCCCGGTCCTCACCATTTGTTCCTGACATCCTTCTTCATACCTCTGTGCTGTAGCTGTTCCCTCTATCTAGAATGTTCTCCTGAGCCTTGCAATCCATTTGTTGTCCTCATTCTGGACTCGGGGGTAAGCACTGCCTCTATGAAGCCTTCTGCAGCCATTCCTTCTCTGCCCCCTCTGCCTAGTCCGGAGGGTTCTTTCTGCTAGCAGCCCTGCCTATCCCAGACCAGCACTGTTCCATCCCAGGGGCAACTTTAGCATCCAGTGAATGGACACATAGTCTTTGTACACAGGAGCCATCATGAATGGAGACTGCTTAGGACAGGGAAGGAGCCCAGCCCTGCCCTCCGGGTGACCTGATATAAGTGGGTGACCCACGGCTTCCTGCAGGCAGGCCCCCAGCTGCTGAGTGTCTTTGTGTACCTGTGGTGTGGGGAGTGGGCCTCGGGTGCAGCCCCCCACCCCTCTTCTCTGATGCCAGCCTTCAGTCAGGCTGGCCGCACCTCCCAGCCCCTGGCCACAGGCCTGCTCACCACATTCTTAATGATCTCGTCCTTCCCGTCCTGCCTCTGTACTTTCAGCAGGTGGTAGCAGAAGTCGAACAGGTCAAAGCGACGTTGCTGGCCCAACAGGACGATGATGGAGCAGCCAGCCCAGTTCAAGCCATCTCCAAAACACTGCCTGGAGAGCGGGGAGGAAGCAGCTGTGGTGAGAGCCAATTTCAAATGAAGAGACCCAGTGGCCACACTGGGCTGAAGGGGAGGCGGGGTGTGGTGGTGGTGGAGGCTCTGACACAGCTCCGACTGACTGTCTTAAGAGACACGGGTGATGTGGACAGCGGTGGGGACCTACCCTCTCTGCTCTTGACCTGCAGCCGCAGCCCAGTCTGCTAGGGCAGCTTTCTCAGGCCCTCACATACTTTTTCTTGGCTCCAGTGGGACGGGCCTTGTCACCCTCTCCACCACTGGCCTCAACATGGAGCTGGGTGATTTCAGGAGAAACCAGGCTCCGCTTCTGTCTTCTCCAGACAAGACTGGGCTTCTATGATTGGATCCCGGTTTTTCACAAGTAGAGTTTTGTGGGGGTGAGGTGGTCAGTGAGGTTTTTATTTTCCTTTGCACGGGTGTGGTCTGGAGATTGAAGCCAGAGCTTCGCACATGCTGCAGCACTGAGCCACTCCCAGCCCGACAGCCAGGTTCTTAACGCTGGGCTTCTGCCTGCACAGTCACACTCTCACATTCTGGTTCTGCTCCCAGCCATCTGTTGCCTCTCCCGGAATGTCCCTTTCTTCCCCCATCAATCCAAGTCCCAGGCACTGTTGGAGGGAATTCTGTTCTAGCCTGTGAATGAAAGTCTAATGTCCCACTCCCTTCTACTCTGACATCTGTCACCCTTGCTGCAAAACAACCTCATCCAATGGACTTTACCTTTGCATTTTTTGTCCCCTCTTTGGTCACCTAAACTCCATGAGGCCAGAGCTGTCCACTTTTGCTAAGCACCGCTGTGAGTCCAGCACCTGGCATGGTGACCAACATACTGGGTATGACAATTGTTGGCCCCTTCAGCCCCTTCAGCCCCTGCCCACCTTCTCAATGGGTTGTGGCAGCTGGTGGCTCAGGGAGAGGGGCAGGTTGGCGGTGGCCCTGGCTCCTTGCAGTACTCACTCAGCTGTGAACTCGTTGGTCCCCACGGGGATGCAGTAGACGAACTGCATGGCACTCCACAGCCGGTGGAACTCCACGCACTCGTCCACATGCATGACGCCGTTGGTGGGTGGCGGGCCCCGCCAGATGGGGTCCTGCAAGTAGCTTCGAATGCGGGTCAGGATGACCTCGAACATGGACAGGCCACAGCACAGCCGCTCCTTGGTCAGCAGGTCACCTTCCCGAGCAATGGCAATTTGCTGGGAACAGAGGTTTATGTAAAGATCCAAGATCCCATTTGTCACTTCCCAAACACTGGAGCTGGCAGCACCTGGAATTCATTCACCAGGACTGATGTCCTGCCCAGCGCCAAGTGCCAACTGTATAAACCCAAGTGCAACAACAGGGAGGCTTGCGGTGAGTTGTACTTGCGGTAAGTAAAATCCAGAAGCATCCGGAGAGGAATGATTTGTAGAAACTATGACTTACCCACATAATAAAAAGCTAGGTAGGTGTTGAAGAGTATGACTTTACTGTTACTACAGCTAGTTCATTAGTGGGTAACACACCAGGTCCCTATTTTAAGCACCTGGTAGGTACTGACTATCCAATCCCATGAGGTAGACCTGATTATCCCATTTCACAGAGGAAGAAACTGAGGCTCCGGCAGCCCATGTGGGGTAAAGCTGGGATTCCATTTCTGATAGTCTGGATCTAAAGGAGAAGTGAAGTGTCTAGAGTGAGGTGTAGAAATGAGGTCCATTACAATCCTACTAAAAGCACCAGCCCGCAGTCCCACAGGCAGACACCAGTATATGCGTGGTGTGTGTTTGTATGCAGAAAACATTTTAGAAAGATTAAAATCAGTTGTGGGGGCAGTTTTTACTTTAAATACTTATGTGCAGATGAATGTGCTAGAAGGAACATATGTTAATCTTTTAAATTTTGCTACTGACTTCACAGAGTTATTTCCTCTAGTTAGAAGTTCTTCCTTGGCAATTGCAAATGATCTCTATTAATAATGTACACTGATTTCTCATCTGAGTCCTGGATCCTGTGCATCTAAAAGTCAGATGTCTAGACAAGCACATCAAAACACGCTGCAATAGGTGTTTTGTGCAATATGAGGAAAAATATCTGAGGTAAAGGTGCTGAAAGCCTTCTGCAAAGCAAGATAAACATTAAAACCTAAGGCTAAAATAAGATACCCTAGTCTGGGGAACAGAGCTAAAGAGAAGTGGCTTCTGAGATGGAGAGGTCCATAGGGACTCATGTGATCAGTTCCCTTCTGGGACATTTCCTGGACAGCCCATTGTACAGGTGGCTGGGAAGCACCTGCCTGACCTCAGTCTGAGCTCCCTCCCTGGAAGCCCCTAAAGAGGGTAGCTGCTAAGTGAATCTATGGAAGGGAATAAATCGGGAAACACCAATGCTGGAGCCCAATATGAATGTGGGCCACAAGTATGGTTGTCATGACAACTCCAGGCAGGGTTTTTTCTTCTTCTTTTTTTTTTTTTTTTCCTTGCAGTACTGGGGATTGAACCCAGGGATACTCTGCTACTGGGTTGCATCCCCAGCCCCTCTTATTTTTTTATTTTTTATTTTGTGATAGGGTCTCGCTGAGTTGCTCAGGCTGGTCTCCAACTTGAAATCCTCCTGCCTTAGCCTCTCAAGTAGCTGGGATTAAAGGTGTGTGCCACCACACTGATCTGTGACAACCATAACGTGAAAGACGGCTAGGAAAAAGATGAATTGGAGAAAAGTTTGCCAACCTGTGTTTTAAACACAAAGGTGAGGGAGCTTTAATTCATGGGGTTCAACTTGACACTGTAAGCAGATACAGCCAACTCTTGAGCAGAGGGGAGACCCCTCAAGTTGCTGCAGTTAGCTAGAAGGATCACTTTAAAAAAAAATCCTGAAACCTATGCTTGATTCTGTTCTCTTTGGCTCCTGAAAGAGCTTTTACATCAGAGAGCCTGCCTGGAACAGGGGAGGTGCTCAGCAAATAAAGGACCTACACTTGTAATTCAAGTCATTAATATTCTCTCGGGTAAATTAACACAGAGCTCTGGTTTTCTAACTAGTGTACTATGCATTTGGTTAGCCTGAATCGGTCCTCAGGGCCTGACAATCCTGGTAAGGGAACTATAAAAAGTGGCAACTGAATTTATAAATCTACAGGCAACGTTTCAATTCAGTTGGTTTCACCCATTACAGTCAGTGAAAGATGCCTCATCTCTCTCCTTTGGAAGAATGAAAATCCTTCCAGTTCTTTCTGTGAACTATAAAAGTAATACATAGTCACTGGGTTAAATTTGGAGAAAAAAAAATTTAAAGGTATAAGAAAGAAAATTTAAAATCCCTCTAAACCCCATTGCCTAAAAATGAACTTTAAAAAAAAATTTGCTGCATTGTATATTTGCATACATAATTAACAAAATTTGGATTACATCATTGATTGCTTTTTTTAATCGAAATATAGAAGTAATTTAAAAACTCATTTCCTTCAATATTTTCAGTAGCATGATTTTTTTTATGGCTGCACAAAATAACCTTTGATATACCTGCTCTATTTAGTTCTCTATTCTTCTTGGTAATTTTAGATTGTCTACAGATTTTCATTGTTGCAGACAATGCTAAAGCAATCACCCTTATGCATAAAAATTTATGACCCTATCTCTGCTCATTTGTTGGATGAATTCTGGGGATAGAAGGTCTAATATTTTAAAAGGCTCTTGTTCCATAGTGGCAAACAAGTCTCAAAAAAAGCTAACCATGGTACATCTACCTTGGTCAAGCCAATTTCTGGTCCCCTCATCAGAGCTATCATAAAGAAATGTTCTTCACTGACTTGGGGAATAAAAAAGAGTATTTCATTTTTTGGAATTTGCATTCTGCTGATTATTGATAATACAGAAACTTTTTACTGTGTTGGCATTGTATTTTTTTTTTTTTTTTGCAGTATTAGGGATTGAACCGAGGGCCTCGTGCATGCTAGGCAAGTGATCTACCACTGAACTACATTCCTGACCTTTAGAAAAATTGTATTTTGAGGCAGGGACTTGCTAAGTTGCTGAGGCTGACCTTGAACTTGTGGTCCTCCTGGCTCAGCCTCCTGAGTAACAGGAATTAAAGGTGAATGCCACCACACCCAGTGGCATTATGTTTTTATATTTTAAGTTTTCTTTCATGCAACTTTTTCTTTTGATTTATCTCATTTTTTCTTTTTGCATTAAAAAAAAGAGCTTTATAGATTCTGATGCAAATAGCCCAATTTGTGGCTGGGTGCTATGTACATGGGAAGGTGTTTGCCAGAGCTCTGATCCATTTCTTTTCTACAGTGAGGTCCCCCCACCCTCATATGATTTCTGCATTTAGGGTCCTTTGGAAGAGCGTGAGATCTTAACATTCTTCTTTATGGGATCCTTTATGTTTATTATTCATATATTATTTGCTTATTATAACAATCAAGAAAGGCAACTCAACATAATAGTGCTGGGCAATGAACCAGGTCCTCTAAATTTGTCCCAGAAACAAATGCAAATAATGCAATGCTATTCAACATTCCTTGCTTTAAATTTGCCACACATTTCCTCTGTTACTGACTAAATATGTGAGTTTGAGCAAAGGAGAGACCCGAGCTAGCTTGGAAGTTAATATTTTATTAACTCTGGATTCTATGGGATAATTATTTTAAGTTTAACACATTAATTACACATATCTGAAGGGGATTCAGCGAGGCATTTCCACACATGCACTCTGCATGAACTGATGTATCCATCCACCCTTCTCCGACCCTCAATCTCCACCACAGCCAGACCCTCTTAATCCTAACCCTCAACCTGAATGTAGAATAGTGATTTTTTTTCTTTCCTTTTTTTTTTTTTAAGTTGAAGAAAGGAGACTTATAAAACTGGCATTTCCTCTCTTGAAGAAGTCTAGGATTTTGTTTGTTGAATATTCATTTGACAAATTGAGATTTCTATCAGTCCCAAGGAAATGGCATTCACCAGAACAGGGAAAGAATTCACAGTCCCCCTGAGTGAAAACACATGCCAAGACTCGGGTGGAGGGGCTGGATTCTTGGAGGATGACACCAGCAGAGCAGACACTTGGCCACATTGCTGGCTTGGGGGATTTCTCCCTAAAAGGAAATCCTTTTGGAGGATCTCCTCTGCTCAACTTCTGAGGGCCAGAAAGGAAAATGTGCAGTGTCTGAGTTCTCGGGTGAGTTGAAGAACCTGAGTGCCACTGAGCTCTGAGTCCCGTTTTCAGCAGGAGCTTGGTGGCGTGCAGGGGGACCTGCGAAGGTGGCTCCATCAGTGTGACACCTGGACAGATGGGGCTCTGCAGTGGGCTCCAAATACCTGCCAGGTTTTGCCAGAAGAGAGACCACCTTCTGCCCTCTGCTGAGGATGTGGCTCCTTCTGACCTTGGTGCTAACCTCAGATAGGAATGCGAGCCCAAGAGTGGACTTCAGTCCTAAATCTTCTCAACAGTGGTATCAGCAAGCAAAACAAACCACCCTGGCTTTGTCCTGCTGTGGTGTCCTGTTACTCCTCTTTTTGAATCCTTCCCCTGATTGCCCCCCAAATGTAAAGCTTGTTTAAATCAACTTGAAGGAAAACAGAGCATGCTTCTTGTGGCCCATCTCCCCCATGCACTTCCTGCCTCCCCATAGAGTGTGTGAATTCTCTGAAGGAAGGGGGCCTGTCCTGCTCAGCTCCATGTTCACAGCAACTGGTCTGGGGTTTAACGTAAAATTAATTACAGAGCTAACATAAGTCCATTCACTTTGAAAATACTAGAACATTAGGGCTAAAGATGAAGGGTCCACCCCACTCAATTCCATCTCTCTCCAGAGGTTGTCCATGATAAACTAGGTATATCATTTTCCAGATATCTTCAGGAAAAGTGTGATTCATATGGTTTGGGTATGTGCATTGTTTAAAAGAAAAAAAAATAGCACCATCCAGTGTGAACTGTAGCACATCTTGTTTTATACACCCTACTGGGCGTTTAAGGTCTATCCACACTGATTGATATGGCTAAATCTAACCTTTCCTTTTTATTATTGCATATTAAGCAAATGCTGAATATACTACTCCGCAGCATTTTAGGTGTTGAGTATTCCTTGCTTTACTGGTAGACATGTAGGCTTTCGCAAACAATGTTACCATAAGCATCTCCTGTTTCTGGGAGTGTTTCTCTAGCAAAAATATCCAGAAATGAACTGAGGACTCAGAGTGTGCCGTCTTAATTTTGCGTGTAGAGGACTTCTTGATGCCTTACAGGGGTGTGATGGGTCCTTGTCTAAATGACCTAGCTTCTTCCTCTCTTGGCAGGGCACATGATACAGGATGAAGAAGAAAGAACTCAGTCTGCAAATTTCATTCCAGACCCGTTCCTGCCACTAATTGGCTTTGTGGTATTGGACATTTTCCTTCTCTGAGCCTCAGTTTCCCTGTCTGTAAAATGAGGAGGTTGGATCCAGTGCTCTCCCTCTAACGTTCCTGTTGGTCCTCAGAGGCTTGGTGATAGGTTCTTACCTGGGGCGTCCCCAGGCGCTCAATCAGGGGCACCAGGTGAAGTGGGGCATACTTGGCTTCCAGGCGTTTCATCCGGACTTCTAGTCGTTCTCCCTCTGCAAAAGGAGCAACCGAGCAGACTTGAGATTGGGCCACACTGGGTGACGGAGAAGGAGAAGCTCAGGGGACTGGATGATGTGTCTGTATTCCAAACTTTCTCCTTGGTTCTGGAAACTGATTAGGAATCACTACAAAGAAACGATTTTTGTAAGCTGTGTCCAATAATGGAATCATGCTCCCCATGAAGAGGTGAGATCCTCAACACTTGAGGAATTTAAACCAAGGATAGGTAGCAACATACTTAAGGTAGTCTAGAAGGCAGAAGGCCTAGAGTGTCACTCCTAATCCTGTGATTGTTCGACAGGTGCCCAATGTGACCTTCTCTTTCTGACTGCAGATCTGAGGTCACGGGGATTAAGTGATCAGATTCTGCCAGGTTTGGTGGCTCATGCCTGTAATCCCAGAAACTTGGGGGGCTGAGGCAGGAGGATTGTGAGTTCAAGCCAGCCTCTGCAACGTAGCAAGGTACTTAGCAACTGAGCAAGATCCCGTCTCCAAATAAAATTCAAGAAAGGGCTGGAGATGTGGCTCAGTGGTTAAGCACCCTTGAGTTCAATCCCAGTTTAAAGAAAGAACGATCAAGTTCAAAGGCAAGCTTGGTCTTACCCTTGATGTAGACTCTGGGCAAGATGTTTTGGAAAGGTGCAGCATGGAGCAGATCACAGACTTCTTCCTGAGACTGCAGGGATGGAGGGAAAGAAAGAGAGAATAATTTTAAACTAGAAAGAATTTTCATTCCTAAAACCCTGAGCATTAGAGTTAGCCAGACAGGGATTCAAATCCTGGCTCTTGTACTTATTAACTGTGTAACCTTGGCAAATTACTTAGCCTCTCTGAGTCTATGTATTTATCAAATGAGGATGAGAACAATACTTACTTTAATGGGTTGCTGTGAGAATTGAGAGAATGCATAAACTGGTAGCAAAGTCCCAGGCACATACTGAAAGCTCAATACATTTTTACTATAATCTTTTTTTCTTTTAGTTTTTTATTGATTCATTATAATTATACACAATAGTGGTATGTGTTGTTCCATTCTCATACATGCACATAACAATTCATGTAGGATGAATGACAGGGGGATCAGCGATGATGGATCCCAGACATCCTTTGTCTGGTTGTCTGGGAAGTCTGCAGGATTAAAGAAGGTGGCTGGGCCAATCTGTCCACCTATAAATCCAGAAAGGCTTGTAAATTCCCGTATCAGATTGGTTTGGTTTTCTCCACACCAGACACCAACTATTGAGAGAAGGGAAACTAACACCCAGGTCAGGCAAGGTTTGATGGGGACTAATTATGCATAAAAGTCAGCTTAGAAGCAAAAAAGTATGATTCGGGCAAAGCAGAAGACAGGCTAGTGGGCTTATTGCTCTGGGGCTGGCTCATGGGCTCATGATCACAGGATTTCAGAGCACGAGTCAGGGTGGGAGCCAGAATAGCCAGCGCCCCACTGGGGCTTGTGTTCCATCTTTAACTCATGGGCACTGGGATGAGGTAAGATCCAGGCTCCATCCAGTTCTGATTCCATTTCCTTCCTTCTGCTTGATTTGGGGTTTAATTTGCTCTTTCTCCAGTTTGTGAAGGTGGAAGCTTAGATTCTCGATTTGTTACCTTTATGCCTTTCCAAATATAAAATCCAGGTTATTTTCCCCACTGCCTCCAGCAATGAAGAACCCATTCTTCTGGGTGCAGTCAGTCCATTTCTGGACAATGCTAATGGCTGGAGACTTTGGTTTGGTGTAAGCAAGGCTGCCTCTGGACTACATCATCTTTCTCTCCCTCCCTCAAAGCTGAGCCCCTTGTTAGAGAGATGGAGACATCCCTCTCCATTCCCTAGCCTTCCCCTTCCTCCTCAGCAAACAGAAGTATCGTGTGCAGGCACACCACCATGGCACAAGGGCTCTGGATACCTTCCCCTCGTCCTGCATGGTGACTCTGAACTGTCAGGTGCTGTCCTCTTAAGCCACCGTACGTGGCGCTGTGTTCTTCTATCACTTAGGTTTCTCCTTTTTAGCCTCTTTGCAGGTTTTTACTTTTGACCATCCCTTCAATACTGGTTTTCTTAAAATACCTAAAATGTGGGTTTTTACTCCACCCACCTAGTGTATCTCACCAACTCCGGTGACGTGATGACCCACTCATTGCCTGTGACTTACCAAGTCTATATTTCCACCACGTACGTACGTATGTATGTATGTATGTATTTATTTATTTGCCAAGTTCTAGACTTGCATACTCAAGGGCTCCTGGCTGGCTGTCCCTGCCTGGATGTGCCATAGCTCAACATTTCTAAACCCGACCTTCTCCCATCTGGGAGTCCTTGCCCACAGAATGGCGCACTCCTCAATTCATCTGCCCATGCATGAGCCTGGGCCTCGTCTTCTTCACCTCTTCAGACCAGCTAGTCTGTGTCCTGGTGTTTCTCGTATCTCTTAATTCTTTCCATGTTGACCATCACAACACCATGAGCTCCTTAAGGGGACGGATGGTGTCTCTCTGCCTCTTATTCCCAGAAATAACATTATGATATGCCTAGCATACACAGTCATTAACTGAATATTCTTACCCCATAAGTGTTTCTTGGATGAATAAGAGAATTTGTCTCTGACAGTCCTCTGAGTTTGAACTTGCAGCTCTCATATCTGCCCGCTTGTTCACCCAACAAGTATTCACTGAGCACCAGGCACTATTCTAGGCTTTGCCAATATGCTGTCAAACAAGTTAGACTAGACCTTTGCTCTACTGGAATTTAACTCGATAGACATATATAAACAAGTAAACAAATGATAAGATTTCAGATAGTGGTAAAATAGGGTAGGGAGTGGGCTGGGAGTGAGGAAGGGTGGTTGGGAAAAAAACTTTAGGGGGCAGTAATATCTGAATAGAGAATGGAATGAAGTGAGGAAGCTCCCTGTATGTAAAGGGCATTTCAGTTCAAGGGCCCTGTGGTAGGGAATAAGCTGGACAATAGTGATGAAAGCAATTATAGTTCACAGAGTAGGAGGCCCTAGGGTAGGGAGCACACAAACCACGTGGGGCCTGCTAAGCAGGGTACGGAGTTTGGATCTTATTTTAAACATAAGGAGGCGCCTCCTGGAGTTTAAGTTGTTCTAAGCAAAGTTCTGCCTCTCACAGCCACACTGCCAAGTTTTCAGTCGCTCCTAGAAGGTTGGCCGTTGTGTGAAGTATCAGCTTTGGATTCTGTGAATATCCATTGATCTGGGGACAGGAAAGAGAAAGCTCCGGGTCCTCTGCAACCAAAGCAAAGTGGCTGCTTTCTTCATTTTTCACGATGAGCTTCTACTTCGGATTTCTTTTGGGGAGAAAAATGCTGTTTTACCAGCTCTGAGCCCATCCCCCACATTCACAAACTGCAGACCCAAGGTTTTCTGGTGCTCTGAGCTGGCGTGCTTCCTGCGTGTTTTCTAGGATGCCATTTGTCTCAAAGAGAAGGATGTGGCCTCCTGAGAGAGGTGGGGACGCATTTGCCTGGAAGGTCATTTGTGTCCCGAGGCATCTAGCTACACACTCTGCAGCACCTTCCGAGGAGGGTGCCTGTCTGGCATTCATTAGCTGAGATCATTGCCACCAATAAAAACGGCCAGTGGGGACACACAAAGAAAGGCCTGTGTGAGCAACAGGAACAAGCTGCCATTGTGGGAGCCGGTGCTAATGGCTGACGACCTCTGTCTCCTCATTATCTTAGAGAGACCCCACCCAGGGGAGGGTCCACTCTGCCCAGGAACCTGCAGGCCATGCTCTGCTGGAAGGGGCCTTACTTGGCCTCTGAAGCCCACTCAGCACTGGTTCCCTTCCCTCTCCTCGTCCCTGTGCCCCCAACTGGGCTCAGATGGTAGCTTTTTGTCATTCAAACTGGCTGCCCTTATGTCCATGAGGGAATCCTTGCCCATGCTGTCTCTCTCTCTCTATAGAATGCTCCTTATCCATCTCCTCATCCCTACTCGTTTTGCTTAGCAATTCCCTTCTTTCAGATCTCAATTCAAACATTTTTCCAGAACACTTTCTGGACACCCCCCCTCCCCAATACCTCCCTGTTCATGTAGGTTTCTGTTAAATGTCCTCCAAGGAGCAATGCTTTTCCTTGTCAGCATTTGAGATCAATCTATATCATATATTCCTCTGTGGAACTGTCTAATATCTATCTTCCCTCATTGGAATTTAACCTCCATAAAGGCAGAAATGAGGTTCATGTTTTTATTATATTTTATTCCCAAAGGTGAACACTATACCTGATATATAGTAAATACTCAAATATCATCTGGAATGAAACTTGGGTGTCTGGCATGTAAGAAGAGATTCTGTTCTCTCAATTCTCTATCTTGTATCTTCCTACATCTCCTTGTTAATGAGACGAGTATTTTCTCTTCAACTTATTGATTACTCGGTATGAAGTGTATGAAATATTTTTTAACAAATGCTCCGTGTCATGGGATTTTCAGCTGTTTTTAATTTTCTATCCCCCTCTCCTCTTCTTCCTACTTCTTCCTACTTGTAAGCATTCACTGTTTTCTACAGTGAATGTTACTTCAAAAATGTAGTCAAAAAAACAAAACAAAAACAAACAGAAAAACCATACCCTCAAAGCAACTAATTCTTAATTTTAAAATCAAAAGCTTTTGAAGTCCTGCTTCTGAAATCAAACGGAAGGAAATTAAATCCTAGCCGGCCACCTTGTCTACAAACAACTATATTTGCACAGGTTTATGCAAATATCATTGTTTCTTTGTTTTAGGCTACATTTAAGGATAAATCACAGAGGTAGAACAGAATATGAATATTATTTAAAAATACAGCTTGATGATATAAACGTGTTAGCTGACAGGGCGTCGGAGGTGGAAGAGCCAGGAGTGTTAGTTTTTTCAGTGTTTCAGTCTTATCCTGGAAAGGAGTCAAGACACTAAATCTAATTACCAAAAGAAAGAGGGGAGGTGTAAGTACATTATCTATGATTACAGGAGGAAACAAAAGAGGTGAGGAGTACTATAATCAAATGCTGAGAGGAAGAGGGGAGAGAAAGAAATGAGCTGAAATCCCATCATTCCCACCAGGGAGTCAATAAATACCATCTAAAGTTGCTAATTATGAAATAGAAGTTATCTCTGTCAAGGGCTATGGAAATAACCGGAAGACCTGGAAAGAAGTGATAAAGACGGGCTGTTTCGGGGCTTGGGGTGTGAGTGGGGAGAGATGCGTTGGAGCCCAGAATGCTGTTTTTCATCATAAGCTCATTTGTATGAGTTGAACTGTGATTGTGTGTGATTAAGAGCAATTTCAATGCAACAGAATGAAGAGGCTGTATTAAATGGTCTCAAAGGGTTCCTCCCTAGAACAGAGTTGGTAACAGCATAATTGCTCTGCTCTTTTGGGGAAGTGGAGGCAGGGAGCTCTCTGAGCATCAACTACATGACAGGTGCTCTATACCTGTCGTCTGCTTTACACTCTAGAGCATTTCTGGGAGGCAGGTCTTCCTGTCCATCCTGTGGATGAGCACATTGAGGCCCTACATGGTTTCCTAACCAGCCCTACCCACGTAGGGAAGGTATGAATGTCTCCAACAAAACTCATATTGACCCAATCCCCAAAGTCACATGTCATGGAATTTGGAGGTGGGATCCTGGGGAGGTTATTGGGCCAGAAAGGCTCTGCACTCATGAATAGGTTAATCCATCTATGGATTAATGGATTAATGAGACAATGGGTTATCTGGAGAGTGAGTCTGTTATCAAAGTTGGTTTGGTTTTGTCTCTTTTTTTTTTTTTTTTTTTTTTGAGGAGGTGGAGATCACACCCAGGGCCTCCTGTATACAAGGCAGGGACTCCACCAAAGTCACGACTTCATTTTTTCTCAGGCCCCTACCTTATGATACCCTGAATTACTCAGCACTCCGTAGCTTCCTCCAGCAACAAGCCCTTCACCCTTTTCTATCCCAACCCGCAGAAAGGTAAGTAATGAATTTATTTTCCTTATGAACTATCCAGTCTCAGGTATGTAGTTTTAGCAACAGAAAATAGACTAAGACAGGAAGTTTGAAATGGTTTTCCCCTCATTATATATACATGTTACGAAAAACACAATTATCAAAAGTACGAGAAAATCACTTAAAATTTTATCACTTGAGAAACTTCAACTTGCTCATATCAGGATCATTTGTTGATTTAATGGATTTTTGGTCATAACAACTACTATTCTTTAAACTTTAAAAAAAAAAGTGACATACATATATAGTTTAAAAAATGACAAGAGGCTGGAACCATCTTCTAGTCCCCGTCCCACCACCCAAACAGGAAATCACTGATACTTCTATTCCCCAGAGGTAACCTCTAATCTGAATTTGTGTAAATAACTTAATGGTGGTGTGCTGGTGTAATTCCAAAGTACTGGACCACTTAAGATGTCAACTTATACCTTTTAATTCTTTCCTCCCAACTCACAAAGTTCTCCACTTAATCTTATCCATCTAACAGAATTCCACTTGAATTTCACCTTCCAGGAGTTCCCCAAACCCCTCCTGGCCACAGTGCCTTTTCTTTTTAATAACTGATCAGAGATCTTATTCATTCAAGGCCCCACTAAGCTGTCTGTAGACTGCTGAACTGTCTGGCCACAGTCTGCTTCTGATGGAGAAGAAAGGCAATGACCCACATGTTATGCAAACGCTGACTGGGTGAGTCTTCTTGGAGGGACCAGCATGCCTGGGACCTGCATTTTGTCTGATATGAGAGGCCAATGAGAAGAACATGGAGAACATGGGTATAATGTGATCTAGAGTTCAAACATGAAGTTCTGACTAGGACAGATCTAAGCAGAGATAAAGTCCCTTATTCACAGGACAAATAGGAGGTATCTACTACCCTCATGGTTCTTTGCAGGGAGCTGGAATGCAGAGTGAGGGAAACCTCATGCACAGTCCTTACAGGACAAAAAAAAAAAGCAGAGGCATTTTTTTTTTTTTTACAAGAGCTAAACTTGGGACATGCACGAGTCCTCTGGACAATCAATTCAGATGGGGGCAGGATGACTGGAAATGCTTTTTGGTAAAGGAAATACTAACTAGAGACCTGAACCAGGGTGTTAGGTGAAAAAGAACAGCATCTGCAAAGTCCCCAGTGCAAGAGACACCATGGTGGGCCAGGCACTGAGGCCACTGTGTGCAGTGTTGGGCGAGGTGATGTGAGATCAGGAAAGGGGGCCAAGCAGGAGGCAGAGTGAGTGGAATGTGAAAACTGTGCTTAGATGTTCGGATGCTACTGTGGTGGCTTCCATCAGGGAAATGGAGTATCAGAGCTCCACCTTCTGGCTGCAAGGGAGAGAAGGGAATTGGGGGTGGGTGGGATGGGGAGGAGTATTGAAACCCTCCAGGCAAGAGAGGCGGGCAAGGTGTAGGGTAAAAGGGGACAGAGAGGAGGAAGTAGCTGCCATAGACCAGATGACTGGATATGAAGAGAGAGAGGACATGAGGCCACACGAGGCCTCTTCTTAGATTTGGGGGACATGGTGTGTTTGCAGGAGGGAGATGAGATCAGATGTGGGTGAAGCCAGCTTCTGATGTCTGTGGACATCCAAGGAATCATGTCTAGAAGGGAACTCTGGATAAAAGGTCTTGGGCCTCATGGGGTAGATCTGGACTTGTAAGTCACCAACACAAGGAAGGAACTGATCCCAGAGGAGAGGAGATACAGGAGCATGGGTGTGTGCAGGTGGGTGCTTCTCAAGGTGGCCAGGCACCTCTGACTATATGTGACTAGTGACCCAGTAGCACCCGAGATCAAAGAAAGACTGACAGATTCCAGGTCCATCCTGTTCACAACCTGAATGGGGATGAAAAGCCACCCTCCTGGCCAGAGGCAGGGAAGAATGTCACCATTATACATAGGGTGTGACTGCTTTCCTCCCTTTTCAGGCAAAACAGAATCCTTAAGGTGCAACAGGAGAAGTTGCCACCTGTTTTAGTCAGCTTTTCTTGCTGCTGTGACTAAAGGACCTAACCAGAACAACTATAAAGGAGGAAAGGTTTATTCAGAGGTTGCAATCCATCAATAGCTGGCTTGATTCCTCAGGTCTTCAGATGAGGCAGAAGAAAGTGTCAGAGGGAAGCAGCTCATATGGTGAGCAGAAAGCAGAGAGAGGTCTCCACTTGCCAGATACAAATATATACCCCCAAATCATGCCCCCAGTTCCCACCACCTGCAGCCATACCCTACCACTTTAGTTACCACTGTTAATCCCTATCAGGGTATTAATTCACTGATTGGGTTGTAAGAGTCTTAACCCAATCATTTCTCCTCTGAACTTATTTGCATTGTCTCACATGTGAGCTTTTGGGGGACAGATCACATCCAAACCATAAGTTTTTGCTTTTTAAGCTCTGGGGTCTTCACATTGATCACCTTGTTTAATTACTAAGAACTCAGAGGTAGGTACTTAGCCCCAACATAGGGTAGACTAACATTTCTAGGGTCTCAAAACTTACCAAGTACACAGATGAGACTTGAATCAGGATTTCTGAGTCTAAAGATCTGCCCTTTCCAACAGAGTGCTCACATGCCTGAAACCAGGCTGTCTTACTTCATGTGACAGTCTCTGCATTTAATGACACCAGCTCTTCCTTTGTGAGGTACTGCATGTTCCTTTGGATGCAGGCAGAGCATAAGTGAATTCAGATCACTTCTTACCTAATGAGCTGGAGTTCTGGCCTCCCAGGATTATCATCATCCATCTTTTCTAAAACCAATCTCAGCCTGCTGAGTTTTAGAATCCTGGATGGAACAAAGATCTTTTTCAGAGGGACAAAGGCAGGAGGGTTCTCCTGCATCTCTACCATGTTGCAAGTTAGAAATGCCGAATTAAAAATTCCAAGTGGCCAGCTGGAACCTGCTGGGTGGTACGTGTTTGCCAGCACCTGATTCTCCCTCAATAGTCATTAGGTACAGAAGGACACATCCTCAGAACCATTACGCTACAGTAGGGGGGCAAGGCTGGACCCGTACTGCAGCAATGCAACAGCAAAGGCCCCTGGGAACTGTTTATTACAAATGACCAGAACATGAAATCAGCAAGTTCATAGATAGGAAATATAAAATGGAATTAAGCTTGAGAATTAACTGGAACACAGACCTCCAGTCCTTCTGCCACTTTGCTGCTGCCTTGAAAAGCAAACAGCTGACTGGTGAGTCATACCCAGGTGGCACCTGTGTGGGCATTTCAGGAGGTGAGTTTTCTCCTAGGCACTATCGCAACAGAGGAGGACAAACTCCAGTGCCTACAATGTTGGGTCAACAGGGCAGTTTCCAGGGGTCTCAGACCACTGCTGCTGTCACTGGGAGATAATGATGGCATTGTGTGTGTGCGCGCGCGCGCACGCGGTTACTGGGGAACGGAACCCAGTGCTCCATGCATGGTAGGTGGGTGCCCTACCTGATATGCATCCTCAGCCCCTGATGGGGCCCTCATAGCTTTGTGGGATGGGAGTTCACCTCCAGCACAGATGACAAGTGTGGCCTAGGGTTGCTGTGTATGGTTTCTACAGAGTAGACAGCCCACGGGCCTCATATCCTAGTGGGTGTGGTGCCAGTCATGAGAGAGATTGCTCTTAACGAACCTTTTCCACAAAGGATCTATTTGTACCCCAGCATCTTCCCAACTTGTCCTGCTGTCTTTACAGTGTGGATGGGTTGTGCAGCCAGGGAGGGGATGAGCTAAAATATATGGGCCTGGAGGAGTAAACATGGCTAAGTGCTGAATTTTCCAGGGCTTGTGGGTCAAAGGTGAGGGTTTGATTGGTGAGTACAATGAGGAGCCACATGTTCTGATTATGACTGTATCAAGATCCTTCTGCTATACGTGGAGAAGTCAGCTGTCATTTTGTCCCCTGATGCTTTGCCCGTTAGTAAATTTCCCCCTTAGCAGGTCCCTCCGTCGGCTCAAGCACAGAAAGGCAGCCCTCAGAGAAGCTAAGTGTGTGACATCTCTCTCATACCTAATATAGGGAGGAAGCACTATTGTTCATCTTCACCTATAAGAGCCCCTGCAGCAGAAGGTGAGTCTTACTGCCATGGCCAGTCTAAAGGAAGGGTGGACAATGGAGTGTCTCTAGGACCACACCTAGGTCTGAAGGGACCCCTGGCCAGCATCCCTGGTTCCATTTGCCTTTTCCTCTGATCCTGAACTGATATTTCCTGATAGTAAATCAAACAGATGGTCAGTATGAGTCATCACTGAGCTTGGTGCAAGCAGATGCCTGTATATAAATTTAAAAAATGAGGTCAGAAGCAGCTTCAGGGCATAAGTTACCAAGAATAAATCTTGCCAGCTAGCGGAAGTAGCAGGAAGAAATGAAACCCCTCATAACTTTTCTTCCTCTCTAGACTTACTAATGACCCCTTTCCTTCTTTTGGTTCTCTGATGAGGTTTTCTATCCCTCCTTGGCATTATGAAAGGTGCTAATTATATAAAATATTTGGAAATATTTGCGCATCTTGTCATCTGCTATAATTCTGATCTCTTGAATCATTCAAAAGTACATTAAACACATGGTTACTTCAGCCCTAAACCCTAAAAACAAGAACAGATGTCTATATAACCTCAGTATTGAAACCATCTAGATTTTAAGCTTCTTAATATATAATCACTAAAATTTCCTCAATTATATTTTATATGTTTTTAATATATCTTTTTTGTACCAGGGCCCATGATGGGGTTTCTAAAGTGTGAATAATAGATTAACTGCTCTACAAAACAAAAAACTCTGAAGCAACACCATTACCAAAAGTTCCAGGATCACCTCATTTGAGATCTTCACTTCTGCATCTGGAGAATTTTCTCTCTGGAGTTCATGAGAGAAAATTCCCACTTCCACTGGTACCTTTAGCTTGTACCAATGTCATGCTAATGCTATTACTCTCACAACGTGACAACCGCACATGCATTATGTTTATGAGACAACTAATCATTAGATGGTTAATTAGAACCAAGGCCTGCTATAAATTTGGCCTTTGTCATGAGAGAAAACATTTTTAGAATCAAGATGCACAAATAATTTGTAAGGAACCCACCTCAAGACTCTTAAAGGGATTTGTATTTTATTTTTGCATTGCTTTCAGTCTTAAAATGTTCTTTTTGTGTTATAAATCTTCATGGTCTATCAGTTTTAAATTAAGTATATCAAATACCAAAAAAACCTGGAATGTTCCCAACTTAGTCTGAGACTACTAAGGGATTCGATTTCTCTTGGCTAAAGGATATCTCATAGATTGTGTGTGTGTGTGTGTGTGTGTGTAAATGATTCACTGTGATCCTAAGGATATGAAACAGCATAAGACTCTACCCCGAGGCTCCATTCCTGATTGACAAACTACCATTTTTAGCTGATTTACTAAAGGGAATCATCAAACCAATCTCAAAATCTCAAAACAACATTTCCTTAAATAACTTTTAGCTCTGGGTTTTGAGGCCACAAAAAGACAATTAACACTAATGCATTATGTTTTCATATCTCTGACAAGTAATTGAAAAGAAATGAGCTGGGAAAACTGGAGGCTGAAGCACCCCAGCCCAGGATCCCCATTCTGGTGGGAGAGGGGGGATGAGGGCCTGGGCCTACCCAGAGAGCCGTGGCTCTAAACATTTCCTTATATGGATGAACATATTAGTGTGAGTGTTTCCTGCATACTGATGTTAAGCCCCAAGGAGACGGGGCCGGTGGAGCAGGCAAAAAATCAGGCTTCCATCCCCCATGACACTCCTCTGTGCAGAAAACACCAGCTGCAGTTTCCAGGCCTTCATCTGAGACTCCACTTGCAGGGGAAGGCTCTTCTGAGATGCTCCATCTGTTCCTGCCCATGGGCTTCTCCCTTCTCTGTTGCCCTAGCTGAATGAGGCAGTAATAATCTTACCCTAGTCTGTGTGGGCTGTGTGTGTTCTTTTCCCATCAACCTGTGCCTCCCATGATGAATGCTATACATTACAATGTCTCTCCTCCACCCCTTCCCTCTGTCAAGGGCTCAGAGAATAATTATTTTGGGATCAGAATCATGTCTGATCAGCTGGAAAAGATCTACAGCTAAGAGATGGTGGCCTAGAAAGTGGCTTTCCCTTGGTCCCATGCCAGTGCCAACCAAGGTGAACATTTTCCAAGATGGGACTAGAGGTATAAGGGAATGGTATTTAATAATAATGACCTGTTCTTTCCTTTTGAGTTGCCTGTCAATCTTTCTGACAGCCTTCACTGGAAAACCTTCATCTGGAGCCTGCACTTTTTAGTGGAAGTGATAAGTTTGAAAAGTTGATTTAAATAAATGACCATGTAAATAACAGATCAGTGATCTGAAGAGATGGCAAAAATTGTGACAGGTAAGTCCCAATGCCTAAGCTTGGAATACCAGCCCAAGAAGATCAGGGGTTCTCCACTCTGGTTGTACCTTAAGATCAAGGGCAGAGCTTTCAGAATTCCTGGGTCCACTCCCAGAGACTTTGTTTTCCCTGGCGTGAGATGGGTGTCTGACATCAGGATTTTTAGTTTTCCAGATGTAGATTTTAATGAGTAGCCCAAGTTGACACCATTGTACCACACTACTTTTTTGGAGACATCCGCTGTGTAACTCCACAGAACCAACTCTGTTGTGACCTTAAGCCCTCAGCTTCCAGGCACTCTGTCCATTGGTGTCTCCCCATAGAAAAGGCCCTGCCTGACACAGGCTCTGATTTCTCAGTAGCTCCTGGAAGGCTAATGAAATTAGCAAGGACTGAGTTGGCTTTGGACAATGGTGACTGATAGCCTGTCTCAAGAGGAATGCTGGTGTTTTGAGGATCTCAGGGGTGAGCAGGCACACTTCATTTGGACAAATGAAATGAAATGAAATGCCCTCCCCCTCATTCTTAGTCATTAAGCCCGGTGTGGCCCTCGTAGAGATCATTTCTATCTCCTGCCTGTTTCTCGAGATCAGTCCTTTTATACCGTTTCACTGTATTGAAGAATACTCAGGCTGCTGGTGTCTAAATGTTTCAGATCAGAAACTTTCATCAGCAAAACTTTGAGCAAACCCATCAACTGACAATTCATTTTTATCAACTCTTGCTGCCACTGTCAGACTGTGAACGAAAGGGTTTGTTGTTGTTTTTGAGTAAAGAGTTAATAGCTATGAGATCACCTTGTCCGCTATCTGTCCACTCCTGGAGGTCCAATCCTCCATGTTGTCAACTCAGGGGGTGGACAGTGAGTAGTTCCATCAGAGATGGGGTGCGTGCTTCCCCTCTGAGCCCATGGGGACTCTTGGGCACGTTCTGCAGAACCAGTGATTCTCAGACCATCTTGCCAGGTCCTGATATGCTGATAAGCCTAGCAGGTTTGTTCTCAAGATTAGGCCATGCCTGGAAAAGTGTCAAGACACTTGAAACCATAAAGCTACCCAAGGGCAAGGAACTAATAGAAGTCCAGCTGTCTCCCTTCCACACAGCCTGGCTATTTTCAATCAATAACATACCCTGGTTCTGGTATTGGGCTGGAAGTAGGGTTCACACAGAAAGGCTGAGGGGCACTGTTGAGGGTGCCCACACAGAGAGAGCATGCTTCTTGGGTAGCCAGGGAGGTTACCCTCAGAAGGGTAGGCAAAATAACTCTGGATCAAGTATAGGTAGGAATGTAGAGTGAGTCTGTGATGGGCGACTGAAAGCAGGCATTTGATTTTTACTTTCCTTGAATTCAATTTATGTACATTTAAGTGTGCAACTATTTCCTTTTAAGGAGGAAAGCAATAAATGTTAATTGTAATAAATTCAAATAGTAATCTAGAATGTGAAGTAAAAAGCAAGAGACCTTTCTCCTGCTCCTGACTCCCTGGGTGTCCCCACAGAGGTAGCCCTTCTTCTGAGCTTGGTGAACATTCCTTTTATGACTAACTTAACAATTAGTTTTATGTGAGAGAAGTTAATATTTATGAAAGGACATAAAAACATCTGGAAAAATAACCTTTGGAAAATGAACAGTGATTACTTTGGTGTGACAATGTGGTTTTAGTTTTCTTTCTGCTTCTCTGGGTTTTCTGTCGAGGAATTTATTTTGATGGTGTAATGAGGACAATAGAACTGGAAAACAGGGACTATAAAGTAGAAGTCAGAGACGGGGGTGGGGGCCAGATGTGGGGCTGGACCAATGCAACAAAGTAATCCATCTAAGAAGCTCAACTACACCTTTCTATACTCCAGTGGGCTTCTTGTCCCAATCCTGCACTAGGTGTGACCCTGGGAAAACTCGATGCCTTCTTGGGGCTTCAGTTTTTCCATCTGCCAGATGTCAAGTTGCACTTGGTAAGTGGTAGGTTTTGTCTTCCAGAGGAATATCAGGCAATAATACCTGGAGCCATTGCTGGTCAGCACATCTGAGGGGGGAAGCTACTGGCACCTAGTGGTCAAGGTCAGAAATGCTGCTCTACATCCTTCAAGGCAGGACACCCGGTACAACAAAGGATTCTCTGACCCTGGTGTCGGATACCTCCAGGGTAGGTATCTGAAACCTTCCCCAGATCTGGTGTGTGTCTGAATTGGTGAGCTTCAGTGCAGACTCTCCTACCTCCTGGAAAGGAAGTAGTGTTCCCAAATGACTCCTCAGAGTGTTTCTGTGGAATGAGCAACAGGGTCTGAAGACCTGGGCAAGAAACTATGCAGGAATGGCCGCCTGCTTCCCAGAAATTCAGCCTTCTACCACTCACATGTACGAACAGCGCCCTCTCCTGGTAGGTGAGGGCACAAACAGTGAGCTGATGACTAGAAAATGACAGAATTGAAAACTTGGTGATTGATTCCCTCTTTCCTCTAATGACCACCTTATGATTTCCCAGCCTGAGGTGCCAGAAGAAACACTTGATGTTCATAACGATTTCCTTTAAAAACATGAGACATATAAGCAGATACTTAAATATTAATTTCAGATTAGATCCCACAACTATTAAGAGCCCGTTATGATCAGACCATTTATGAAAACTTGATACACAAACGGCCTAGTACCACCCCTACAGAGGGAGGGAAAGGGGCTTTTCACCAAAAAGAGTGAAGTTGGATCTCTGCCTCCATTAAGACCAAAGATCCATTCCAAATGAATAACAGACTTCAAGTTCTGTTCAGCTTTGAAAGATTAGACTCCGAACTTTCAGAAGACAACATATCTTCATAACTTTGAGGAAGATTTTCTAAGTGCATCACAGGGCACCAACCAGAGATAGATGCCCTAATCTCTGAGAACTATTTCACCAAAAGATAAGCCACATTGATACATTTGCAACACATGCATCTGTAGTGTCTAATGGTTATAAGCCATTAAAGAAAACACAATTTAAAAATGGGCAATGATGTAGAATGGCACTTTACAAAGGAGGGATTCCAAGTGGCCCGTAACATGTGGGAAGGGGCTCAGAATCACTAAAGAAATAAAAAATGTAATGAGATCAAGATTCACCCACCAAAATGGCTAGGATTAAAAAGGTGGACAAATTCAGTTCATGAGGATGTGAAGAAATTTTGGAATGGGAGTATAAATTGATAAAATGAATGTGTAAAGTTGCTTGGTGTAGTACTTACTGGAGCTAATCAAGTTTACCTAATAAAAATAACATGCATTCACCAAAAGATAGCTACAAGAATAGTCATAAGGATACAAAACTAAACAACCCGAATGTTCGTCCACAATAAAATGGATAGTTCAATTAGTATATTCATGCAATGAGAATACTCGGTCATGAAAAGAGAACCATCCACAACTTGAACTGCACAGACATGATGTTGAACAACAGAGGTCATACAGGAAAGGGAATCATACTGGATATGAGTCCATTCATAAGAAGTTACATGCGAAGGACAGACAACTCATTTTTGGGATATCAGAATCATTTCTTTGGGGGCACTTATGATGCCCTAAAGGAACAATCTACAACAGTGCAAGTGTTTTGTTTATAGACCTGGTGGGTATTACCTGGGCGTGTCCCTTGATCCAGCTATTCACTTGAAACTTTATGCCTTTGTATGTTACACTTTAAAAACACCAAAAATTTTCTCTAATATATACTGAATTTTGAGAAACAAATACATATCTTAATGAAGAAAATATTTGTCTAAGTAATCTTTTAAATTTCTATTTCCTCTGTCTACATATTAAAGTTATATTAATGTCTCTTATAAAAGGCAAGAAGGTATTTTAGCATATGACCAATATGGAATCCACAAGAGAATAGTGAAAGACAAAATTACACAAAGGCAGATGTCACAAAAGAAAAACGGACAAAAGCCTTCTCACTTACCTTTTTGTACTTTTCAGTACCCTCATTCTTCTAGAGCTAGTACATGTTATTATTTTAAAATTAATTTTAGGTGAAGAGTACATGAACATATTTTCCTTGTTGGAAATGAAGACATTTCAGATAAGGGTAAAGCCCCTGTTGACCTCTAACCCTGGTTTCCTCCCTGACCTGTAGAGAAAATGAGTATGTATTTCCCACATTTCTTCTTGGTGTGGTGTTATTTTGTGGGTTTCATCTTCTATACATGATGTCACAATGTGGCTTGTCTAGGAACTTGCTGGTTTTCCTCTCCACATTTCTTATGCTGATATGTGGAAAGCTATATCGCTTTACTTTTTTTTTTTTTTTCCTGTACTTGGGATTGAACCCAGAGGTGCTTATCCACTGAGCCACATCTCCAACCGTTTTTCTTTTGAGACAGGGTTTCACTAAGTTGCTTAGAGCCTCACTAAATTGCTGAGGCTGGCTTTGAACTCATGATCCTCCTGCCTCAGCCTCCCGAGCCACTGAGATTACAGGTATGTGCCACCATGGCCAGCTCACTTTACTCTTTTTAACTGCTTCAGAGTCTTCCAGAAGTATGGATGTTACACTGTTCATACAGCTATTCCTCTATGGATGGCCATCAGTCTTTCTGAATTGCTTTACTATTCTATTTAATAAGAACAATTGATGTCACATGAATATTTAATTCTGGTTTCCTATACTAACAAGTTCCAGGATGTTCAGGCCCCATTTTACTATCAGAAAGCCCAGCCTTTGCTTGATGATTTCCCCAACTTTCAAAGCAGCCAGGGGAACACAGCTTTGGTGAGCCCTGATTCCTGTCCTGGTCACCCCACCCCACCCAGCCGTCTAGGCTGGGATCGAATTGGAAGAGAGAGAGAGAGAGATCTGCTGCTGCATCCTGTGACTCAGGTGAACTGCTTCCCTCTCGGGTTCTCCACAGGGGCTAGGTGCATCTGTGCTGCTGAGGTCCCTTTCCACTGGGAAAGTCTTTGCTCCTGAGTGTCTTGCTCTCCTTGCTAATACATGCAAGTGACCACCCAGACAGGGAGGGGGTAAGCTGAGAAATATTTTCCTTTTCTTGCAGCCCCCATTATTTGCCTGCATCCTGGTGTGAATTGATGTTCTTCCTGAAAGGAGGAGCTGACCCACCCTCCCCACCTCCACATCTCCTGGTACCCCACAGGCCTTGAGCTGTGTTTTCCCTTCTCATCCCTGTGACTTCTGAAGGCTTGGTTGCCATAGCAACCCAGGCCCACTGAACCATGCTAACAACCTGTTATTTAAAGAGAAGCAATTAGCCCTCTCCAGAGTCCATTTAAAGGGGCAACAGAGGAGCAATTATTCCTCAGAGGAAGAGCAACAGTCCCCATTTCAGAGCCTCAGGGTTGGAGGGAACAGCTGGCACAAGACCCTTGATTGAAGATGAGGACATGGAGGGACGGGGTACACAGGCTCACCTGCGTCACCCAGACTAGGAGGCCAGGAGCGCTCTCGTGCTCTCTGTCTGCATCTTTCTACCTTTGTTCCTGTCTCCCTCCTTCCCCTGTCCCTCTTGTCCGTGGGCTTGCTGCCTCCATGATGACCACTGGACTTCAAGCTGTCTTGTCCTTCCCCTGCTGTCCAGTTAGTTCTCCCCCAACAGCGCCTTTGAGAGTCGGATCTTCTCCCTGCTCCAGGCCTCTCTCAGCTTTCTGTGGTGGCCAGGAGAGGAGCCCCTCTGCTCAGCTCCTATCTCTGTCCCCTCTGCCTCTGCATTCCAGCTCACTCTCGGGTCCTCTCTGTTCCCTACAGCTATCAAGCTCCATTTTCTCCAAAATTAGAATATCCCTCCCGACACTGCCATCAATCCTGATCCTGCTACCCTGCGGTTCCTTCACAGCGAGTGCCAGTGTCTGTGGATGACTTTGTCTTCAGAACAAAGGTGGGAATACTTTGTCTCTTATTCACGGCCACCCTCCATACCCTAGAACTGCACCTGGCAGGAAGCTAGCTCTCACATCTGATGCTGAATGCACTGATGAAGGGATCCTCAGAGCTCCCCGGTGCATCCGGAGGGTTACGCATCCCCACAGCCACATCCTCCATCTCCTCCCACTGCTCAGGGCTGACCAGTTCCCCCTCTCCTGGAGGACTGGGCCCACCCCACATGGAGAACAGACAGCATTGGGGAAGAATGTGGAAGACACAGCTCTTGATAAGATAAATCCCATTCACGGATTAGGGATGGGAGTTCAGACAAATAGCACTGCTACCGATTATTCCATTCTTACTGCATGCATTCTATGAGCATTATCTCTCCTTAGCCTTTAGATAACCCTGCAGGGAAAAATCATGTCACCCATAGCAAAAATGAAGATAACGCAGCATCCTGTCCTCTCAGAATGGAAAAGCGCCCCAGGAAAATTCCTTTGCATTTTCCAGGAGGCCTGCCCAGGAAAGTCCTTCCTTAGCCCCAAGACCACTTCAGGCTCTGTTTTATGTCCCCTCTGGGCCCTGTGCTCATCCCTCATGGCACTTGTGATTGTGAACACATCATTTCTATGTCAACACATAGGGGGCAGGGGACAGGGACTGGCTACCTCTCAGCATAGCATTGGCCCATGGTGGACGGAAAACCAAGATTTGGAGGGTGCCCAGAGGCCCAGGGGCAGCTGGTGAGGGGAAGAGCTCAGGTCTAATTTCAGGGCCACTACTCCATGCAGCTTTCTGATGGTCATAGTCACCTGAACGTGAAACGAAAGCGCCTACACATACTTCAGCCTCAGCATCTGGTTGTGGTGTTGTCCCTTCTAGCCTGGAGCCGCCGTGATTGCTTTGGGCTTGGGACTTACCAGCGCTTGCTCTATGAGGAGGCAGAACAGGATGGCATTGCCCACCTCCCTCAGGCTCTGGAACACGTCTGTTTTGAGCTCTGCATACTCGATGATGTCCTTCAGCTGGTGGTGGAAGAACTCCAGGATCCCTGGGAGATGAACAGAATGGTTGGTGGGAAGCTGACCCTGTGCAGCCAGGTTTACGGGAAGCACTGACTGAGCGGTAGCCCCAGACCTGACTCTCGGATAACACAAGCTCAAGCCATGGGACCCCTAAGTGAGGGAGCAAGGTGGGATTTCTTGTGGGGTTCAGTATTTGAAAAAGCTCGGGAAGCTGGAACAAAATAAAACACAAACACAAATGGAACAGGTCTTCTGATCTATTTGTCTCCAAAAATTTGCCTGACTTCTTAATAATGACACCAACTAGTATTTATAGGCATTAGATATTGTGGTAGGCATGTTATCTGCAATCCCATCTAGTTTTTTTTTTTCCAGATTTTAAGCTACATTACTACTCCTTAATAAGAGTACTTCTCATTTTAATTAGTGCATTATAATGATATATCTGAGCAGGATTCATTGGGATACTTGTGTATGGACATGGCATAATCTGGGAGACTTTATTTCCCAGCACTTCCACAGCCCCCCTTTCCTCCCTCCTTCTTGACCTCCTTGCTATATTCTATTGGTCTCCCTTTTATTTTCGTGAGATCCCTTTTTTTAATTCCCTTTCTCCCCCACCCTCATGAGAGAAAACATTCGACCTTTGACTTTGAGTCTGGGTTATTCCACTTAGCCTGATGTTCTCCAGTTCTATCCATTGACAAGCAAATGACATCATTTCATTCTTTGTGGCTGAGTAAAACTCCACTGTGTATACACACCGCATTTTCTTTTGTAATATCTCATTTACTACTCATAACAATACCATTAGCTAGGCACTGTTACCTGTTTTCAGAGAAGGTAAATAACATACCCACAATCACACAGCAAGTCAGTGTGGTAGCTGGGATTGGACATTAGAGCTTTTGGCTTTATCCCTTTCCTATTGTGAATCACAGTACCCAGTACTGGACATGTTGATTTTTTTTTGAAACTAAATTCAGTCTCCATTACCCCCCATTCTCCAGTCCCCAGGTCGAAAGGCAAAAAAAAAAATATGTTTGTAACTCGCCCAAGATATGTCACCTGCACCACCATCAGGGCACTAGCCATCTCCACACAGAAAGTCTCTGAGAGAGACAGAGCTCCAGACCATGATCGCCCTTAGGAAGCCTTGGCTATTCATATTTAAATGCTCTCACTGGACAGTGGTGTTGTGAGGCAGGCCCAGCAGACATCATTTACCTCCACCAAGGGAGATTAAGACAAGTTCAAGGCTGCCTGGCTGGGGACTGTGCTAGGATGCAAAGATCCTGGGTTCCCGGGCAGGTTAGAGATGCAGAGTCCCAGGGGGATGGTCACAGCTCCCACCCCAACATGGGGCAGTTTCCATTATCTTCCCATCACCAACCTGGGGAGCCGTACTCGTGCCGGGGCAGGCGGCATATCTTGGGCATCACCTCGATCAGGGTCTTCACATACTGGAGAATGGTTCCTTGGAGCTGCAGAAGAAGAGTACAGGTGGGTGAGCTAGTCCACTGCTGCTGTGGGCACGGCTGGCCTCAGGGCCAGGCTACTGAGGCACACAAAGGTTGTGCAGAGGTCTGTAGGGCACTGAAGTGTGGGGACAGCCTTATGATCCTCTGTAAGTCAGAAAGGAGCTCTCCTTCCTCTCATGGGCTTACAGACTTGAAAGAGGAAACATTTCTAGGCATGGGGTCCTTCCTAGGGTTGGAAATGTTTATGAAATCCAGATGAAGAGCTAAAATGAAATGTGGGCAGGGAACTGTGGCGATTAGGACACATTATCTAATTTAAGCATGGAAAATTCATGGCACGTTCATTCCTCCCACGTCCAGGGCAGACATCTTTAAGCAATTACCTTGTTTTCCTGTTTGACTCTGCATTTAGCAGCCCAGTCTTTAACAACCCACAGCTGCTGCCAAGGAGAGCTAGCAGGTGAATCCTGCTTGCTGTTCCTGACCTGGTTGGTTATACGCTACTTTCTATTTTGTCATCTAATATTTTTAAGAAAGTCTTGTTTGCATGTTCTGGTCTTGCAATGAATGAAGGTATAGATACCCTACTTGGGGCAAATACAGAATGGTGGGAAAGGGACACAGAAATCCCTTGAAGATAGTGCAGTATTGATAAAAGTGCTCAGAAAAAAATGCCAAGGGAGCTGAGCACGGTGGGGCATGCTTGTAATCCCAGCTGCTCCGGAGGCTGAGGCAGGAGGATGGCGAGTTCAAAGCCAGCCTCAGCAAAAGTGAGGTGCTAAGCAACTCAGTGAGATCCTGTCTCTAAATACAATAGAAAACAGGGCTGGGGATGTGGTTGAGTGCCTCTGAGTTTAATCCCCAGTACCACCCCTCCCACAAAAAAGAAAATCTCAAGGGGACAAAGTATGGTGATTGATTAGAGATGTCTGTCATAGGCATAGGAGTGGGAAAAGGCAGCACATGTGTCATGGATTGGCCATGCTCAGATTAACTTAGCACAGCACAGCTGGCTAGCATGAGCAGCCATTAGCAGGCCATGAAGGTCAAAATGAGGACCGCTAAATTGACTCATCCAAACAAGAAATGAATTCAGGGCCTGAAACAGAGAGGTAAATCCATAAGTCAAAAGCTGCTTAGAAATGTGCTTTTAGGAGTCACCAGGAGATGAGGGCCAAGGGAAAAGTGGAGCAACTAGGACTTCTTTTTACAGAACAGATCAAAAAAGAAACCAAGTCTTGATCTTATCCCTCCCACTTGGGCACATCCCAACCTGCCCCGAGTCTTCTCCTTACCAAACTCTTGACGATTTTCAGCAGTTCCTCCATAACCACGGCGATGCCCTGGTAACCCAGGAGTCTACAGATGGTCTTGAAGTGAGGAGGCCCCACGAAGTTCCTATAAGAGCTGTAGATGTGGCTGTAGGCGATGTTGAGGGGCTGGAAAACAGAGGTGGGGCAAAGTAAGAGACCAAGCACTGAACATCCGGGTCCTGACCCGAGTCCTGGCAGGAGACGTTGGGGACCTGGCCTCATCGGGGCTCTCACTGGGGACCCCATGAGTACATTTGAAGATGTTGGACAAAGAGAGAGGTGTGGTCAGTGATGTTCAAAGGCCACTAGATAGACCAGCTGTTCCCACGCTAGAGAGGGAAAAGGGCTTCCGAGCAAATAATCTGTTTCATGGGGACTCACGTTACCCACAACTGTCCACACAGAAACCAGGACTTTGCCAAATGGAGCCGTGGGACAGGGTAAAATGGCTTATTTTCTTTCTCTAGAGGCTTTTGGGTACTAGAAATCATCTGGAAGAACCATGTGAAAGCTGAGAAGCTAATTCAGCATCGTCTTCTACTGTTGGTTGTTTTCTTCTAGGACACCATGGGGTCCTGGGAATGGGCAGGCCCGGGAGGCAGGAGGCAGCTTCTGAGTGCCTGGGAAAACAGCTCGGGCCATGTGCGTCTTAGTTTCTTATTCTATGAAATGTTAGGGGGTTGGTTTAAATTAGTGATTTCACAACTTTCAAGGACACAGTCCAAAGGGAAAATGCCATACAAGCTCATCTATGAAACAAGCAGAGTAAAGCTGCTCTGGTTGGGAACCCAGAGCCAAGACCACTGTCTGGCTGTCACCATCATCCTCAAGACCCCATGAGACACCCCTGGCTGAGGACAGATGACCCAAACAGCAGGCCCTCCAATGGTCTCATTTGGTTGGTGAGGCCATACAAGTTACAAATGACTCTAAGGCTCATTTTTGAAATGCTGCTATATATGGACTAGCTCATGCCAGGCTCTGTGAGGCCCTTCATGTGCATTTTCATCTAATCCACACAACAAACATATGCAGTGTATGCCATTCTTAGCCCCATTTCACAGATGAGGAAACTGAGGCTCAGGTTGGTCAGTACCCTGCTCAAGATCACACAGTTGGTAGATAACCAAGCCTTGGTCTGAACCAGGTATGGCTGATTCCAAAGTCCATCCTCTTACCTCTCCCCATAAGGGTATACTCTCGAACCGAACTTGAATTCTTTTATAAACCATGCTCAGTTTTTTTTTTTTTTTTTGGGGGGGGGATAAGCCTTCAATATTGTTTTCCTTCCTGGAATTATAAACATCTTGAGCATGACCATACAAATATGAGAAGATCACATCGCTATTCCATTAGCTGAAATTCTACTGGTTGGCTAATTAGAAATTCCACTTGAATTAAACTCTGATGATGCTTCTGGAGGACTCTCAATTCCCTGTGGAACCACTGAGGGAGGATGTAATTACACATTCATCCTAAATTTTGAGTTAAGTATGTTTTGCTGTGTACAAATTATCTTAAACTTTACAAAACAATCATCACGACTCTAGGATCCTTTAATTATAGGATACACCAAGAGTACAATTAGAGTTCCCACTAATAATGAGGATTCATGACAGATTAGAGCACCCACCCACTCACCGAGTTGAAGAACTGTGTTTGGTAAGCCTGTGCCTATCTATGGGTAGGTTTGGAATGCAAGCAAGAGTGGGAGGGATCTACTTGACGTAGTTTCTAGATGTATGGGCCAGGGGTGGTTTATGTAAAGGGAACTAGAACTGACTCCAGTCTGATGTTCACTGAAGTTCATTCATGTTCAGCAAATCCTGCGAGTGTATGAATCGTGGAGTCTGAGCCAACCCCGGGCCAAGCCAGGCCAGGCCAGGCCATTTTCTACATATGGAACAAACCTGTTTTAGAGCCTCTATAAACAGGCCACCTTAGTGAACAGGGCTGGGACTAGGGTGAGGTATGTGAGGCATCTAGGGCAAATGCCAAACCAACCATAGGGGGTGGACATGGACCAGGAGGGGTGAAAGTCAAGGTCTGCAACCTGATTGGCTTGTTGACCACCCAGATGCACATATTTGTTAACACTTATGATCTTCTCCGTACACTTATGATCTTCTATGTACTCGTATGTTTGTGTCCCTACAAAATCTATGCTTTGAGATCCCACCCCCCATGGGACGGTATTAAGAGGAGGGGCCTTTGGGCCATGGTTTAGTCCCAACGGTGGAGACTTCCTAGTGGAATTTGTGTGCTCAAATCAGGAAAGTTTGCTCCCTCTTTCTGCTCTGTCACATGAGGACATGACATGGAGATGGCCATCTGCAAACCAGACCTCTGATCTGTCGGCCCTTGATCTTAGACTTGCTATTTAAGTAGCCTGGTCTCTGGCACTCTTGTTACAGCAGCCTGCACTGACAAAGACAGTACATTTTACTATATATGGTTATGCCCCAATAGGAAAGTAAATGTCAAAACCCTGCTGGCTTGTGCCAGCTTCCTAACCTTTTCAAAGATCAAAATGCAGAACCCTTGCTTTGAACTTTCTCCTGAAGAGGGCCGTGTGCATGGCACCAGGGGACAATGCCTCAGCTTACTCTGTGACCTTAGGGGGACTGACAGCTGTTCACTGCCCTGACAGCCTTCTCATTCCCACCCACACCCAAGACAGGATTCTCCTCTGAACCCAGGAAAGCACATTTGTCCCCTTTTCAAAAGTCCTATGAAAGGAACTTTTGAATAGCAGGGAGCTTTAAAATGTATATTCCTGGTGGGGACAAAAGGCGATCAGATCAGATACATATCTCATATATATATATATATATATTTTTTTTTTTGTCTGACGACTTCTTTCCTTACTTTGTCAGAGTACCAAGGATGGTCTCTAAGGTGGGCACAGCTACAACTGACTTCAAACCCCAGGTCCCTCATTTACAAGCTGGATGCTTTTGGGAAAATTACTTCACCCTCCAGCCTTGGTACCCTGCAACTCCCCTCCAAAAAAGATGATGATACCAGAGCCACTAGGGCTCCTGGAAGTTTAATTGATACATAAAGCAGGGAGCATGCCATTTGACACAGTGGAAGCACTCATGGAAATAACAGCCATTAACGTTACTTTATCTGATAACTTGGTAAGTAAGTTCTGGCTACAGCTATGATTCTCCGAACTTGGAGAGGACATTGCCTATGTGGGGTATAAATGCATGCCGCACAGTGTGTGACCCACAAGGAGATATGCCAGGACACGCCTGCCCCAGTACAGACGTTGCTCAATGTTCAAGGCTTCATAACAGTGAGAGCTGTCCTATCACTCCCTTCTGAGGCCCAAGCTCTACGGGGCTCTTCCTGAATGCTCATCCTTCTTAGCAGTCTCCTAAGTCCTCACCCTCACCGGAGGACCTTCTAGAACCAAGTTTCCCTTTGTACTTCCCAGCAAACAGAAATGAACGTATGCTCTGATATCTGGAAATTATTCAGTAGACCTTCTCGGGTGTAGGCAGAGGCGAAGAATTTTGGAATTGTTTTACCATACAAGGGTTTTAAAAATGCCCTCCCCACCTCCTGACCCACTTAGTGGACTTCTGGTTGGAGTTTCTATGTCAGTCTTTGATTCTGGTCTTGAACTTCAGGCCTCCGTTGATGGCCAAGCTCTATGTCATGCAGGAATAGCCAGTATGAAATGTACAGAATTCGAATCCTCTAAATGAACAAGCTGCCCCCACCCCCACGCCCCCAAAGACACCATATTCATGCAAGAAAAAGCACGCGCATGCTGAGAACTACATGCACACACACCCCCGGAGGGCACCCATCTGACCTGCTGACTCAATAGGAGGCTGGGACCTATTGAGAAAATGTGGGAATAAGGGAGCCTGGGCATTTTCTGGGGTTTGGCAAAGAAAAACAGGAATGCAACAAGTCTTGAGACATTGGACGCTTGCCACTCATCTCGCACGCTGAACCAATTCTGTTCACCGACTCATGTTACAACCACTTGGCCCAATGGGAAACTAATTACATATCCTAACTGTGCAGGCTGGCTCACTTAGAGCTGAACTTGTTAAAATCCACACTACACAAAATAGATCAGTTTATGAGGCTTCCAAAAACAACAACAACAACAACAACAACAACAAAAACCCCAATACTGATTCAGGAATTAGAATCATGTTATTACTGAGACACAGATTACATTTTCTGGAAAAGCAAGAGAAAAAAAAATATATGAAGAGTTTGATCTTTGGATTGTAGGCACTGTGTAGAATGGCTTTTAAAAAACTGTGGGTAAAATGTACATACTGTTCACCATTTTAACCATTTTAAAGTCTGATGTGTGGACTTTTGATTGTAATGCCTGCATCTCTCACCAGATGGTAAACACGGCCAGACACTCCAAACAACAAGGTCTATTTGGCAAACTAAATTTGTAAGCAATTTGCATCTCTGCTCTCTGGAATCACAATTGTTGTTTTCAGAGATCCCAAGAGGAATTAAAACTGTTTCTAATTTCCTGTTTTTGTTACAATTTGTCTAATGAATGCCATCAGCCCACATACACAGCCTCTTAATTCAGGTTGGAAAGTGGCAGCTGAACTCTAAAATCATTTCAGGTAAATGCAGATGGGGTAAATGAATAACTCAGTTACATGGCCTGTGAGGAAGATGGTCCAAAGGACTGATCAGTCCAGTTAGAGGTTCAAATCCATCACTAGGGCTTGGGTAAGATGGCTGATGCTACTGGCTGCTCCTTCTAGATATCTGCTGAGCTCCAGGGCTGGATCTCCAACATCCGGGTTCCTTCAGGATAGTCTCTGCTCAGGTTGAAAAACCCAAGGGAGTTGCTATAGAAATCTCAGGAAATGATGCTCCTTTCTTCTTAAGCTTTGGAAAGGGCAGGAGGAAGAACAGGAGCCAAGCCTTCCACATTAGAGCTGCCATTCTGCAATATTTAGATGCTAAAACCTTTTGAGGAAAACCAGTGTCATCACTTTTCTTCATAATTGGTACCCATGTGATGACACATAGTGATTCCTTCATGACCCCCAGTTAGTTTTCCGTGGCAGCTCTAACAGAGTACCACAACCCTGGTGGCTTGACATAATAGAGACTTGATTCTCTGGAAGTCACAGAACCAAAATCGGTATCACTGGGCCTAACTAAATTAAGAGTTTATGAGGTCACATTCCTTCTAGAGCCCTCCAGGGGGAGAATCTGCACCTTGCCTTGTCCAGTTACTGGTGGCTGCCCGCATTCTGGCTTGTGACTGCATTATTCCATCTTCAAATCCCTCTGCTAAGTCTTCACACACCTTCTCGGCTTATGTGTATACTTCTGTCTCGTAAGGTCATTTGTGGGGCATTTATGGCCCACCCTTATAATCCAGGACCATCTTCCCAGTCAAGATCCTTCACTTAATCATATCCACAAAGATGCTTTTCCAAAGAAGGCTGTATTCACAGGTTCCAGGGTTAGGACCTGCGATCTGTGGGGCTGTCAGCAGCCTACTGGCTGATCATACCCATTCAGCAGAGCAAGAATCCCAAGCCCAAGCAAAAGGAAATGACTTGCCCAAGGTGCAACATAAGATGCTCCTCTGCCACACACAGGTTGCCAGGGAAATAAAAGCTTCTGGACTGGTGGGGAAGGAACACTGTGGAGCCAGGGAATGGCACTGGGCAGACACAGGGAGAGGTGGCGGCAGGGAAGTGGGTGGCACCGTAGGCGTCACCAGGGTGAGGGGAGATCCCTGGGTCAGCCCAGGTGGGAAGGGCTGACATCCAGGTAGTGGCCCTGTTGAGATGTACCCTGCTCCCTGCTGCAGAGAACTGGTCCCGGCTCTGGGGACTGACTTAATGGGGATCTTATGCAAAAGGAGGATGAATTTCCCTGAGCTCAAATTGTGGCCTGGACAGAGGTATTGTTACCTAGTGGTGACCATGCTAAAAATAGATCACAGCCACAATTTCTAAGGGCCAACAATTTACTAAGAAATGATTAAAATTGAGGGATCTGAAACTGGGGTTGTGGCTCAGTGGTAGAGCGCTTGCCTAGCATGCGTGAGGCACTGGGTTGGTTACCCGGCATCACATAAAAATAAACAAATAAAATAAAGGTATTGTGTCCATCTACAACCCAAAAAAATCTTTAAAAAAATATTTAGGGCTGGGGTTGCAGCTCAGCATGTGTGAGGCACTGGGTTTGATCCTCAGCACCACGTAAAAATGAAATAAAGATATTGTGTCCACCTCCAACTAAAAAATAAATATTAAAAAAAACTTTATAAAAATTGAATGATCTATGCCACAATTTATATCACTTGGAAGGCAATTTTGTGATATTACACAATATTTAATTGAATATTTTTAAAGTTTGGTCCACATATTAATTTTAATTACTGAACCAGTTGCTAAATTTTCTAAATTTTTTACTTATTTTTTTTTTTGTGTGTGTGTGGTACTAGGGACTGAACTCTTACTTAAAAAAAAAATTGAATTATCACCCCTAAGTGACAGAGCTCTTAAGCAACTCCAAAAGTACATTTCATTTGCACTCCAAAGCACAAGATGTTCAGAAGAGGAAACACTTCCTGCCCATATTTCTACAAACGAGCTGATGTTGTGCTTGCCTCTGTCAGCTACAGGCAAGTGGCTAGATGTTCTGCCTTTGTGCTTTGCTGGGTGTCACTATTAGCCTTTGGAAAGAGACACACTGTGCTACAGCATATTTAGGACAGGCCCCTGGGAAGACAGAATGCTATGGGAAGGCCACAGAGCAACTGCAGGACCAAGAACCCTGGGCAGCAGCGCATGGGGGTGCACACCTGTAATCCCAGCAACTCGGGAGGCCAAGACAGGAGGATTGCAAGTTTGAGGCCAGTCTTAGCAATGTAGCAAGACCCTGTCTTAAAAAAAAAATAGGAAGAGCTGGGATGTAGCCCAGTGGTAGTGCATCCCTGGGTTCAATCCCCAGTACCACAACATAATAATATGATAAAGTAAAACAGAATAAAAAGAACACTGTACAGGCAGAGACCATGTCTCTCATGTCTTCCATGTTGGGCAGCTTGGTGGCTAACCAGGCAGCTCTTCCTAACTTTGTGGTTATCACTGAGGTGACTCAATAGGGGAACTTCTTGGATCCTTTGGCCAAGAACCAAGAAGAGAGAAGCTTTGTATTTTGTTTTTAATGGACACGTAGTCATTATACACACTTCTGGAGTACAGTATGCCATTTCATTACATGAATACAATGTGTAATGAAAAGGTCACGGTGATTAGCACATCCATAATGTCAGGCATGTATCATTTTTTTGTGTTGGGGACATTCAAAATCCTCTCCACTGGCTACTTTGAAATACTTCACTGTCAACCACAGTTATCCTATTGTGCTATAGAACCTCAGAAGTTATTCCTCCTATTCAATTGCACCCTGTGCCCATTAACCATCCCTCCCAACCTGCTCCCCTACATGCTTCCTAGGCTCTCATAACACTAGTCTATACTCCTCTTCAAAATCAACCTTTTAATATCCACATATATGAAAACACACACACACACACACACACACACACTCCCTCTGGGGCATATTATAGAGAGGCACAGACAAAAAACAAAACAAACAAACAAACAAAAACCCTTTTAAAAACACATAATTTGTGTAAAACTGTCCAGGTCTAAACCTGAGCTCCTCTCCTTCCTCTATCTCAGACGTTCTCTGGTCTCCTCCACAGAATGGCGCCAAGGTACTCTCCTAAGGTTGAGGGCAGCAGGAAAGGTTGGAATCTCAGAGACGGATATACCTTTGTGAGGAATGGAAAAGGGCAGCTAGGAGACCTGGAAAGAGAGGACCACTGGAGAACCATCCAGTCCAGGAATGGTACAGAGTCTCCATCCGTGATGTCCAGTGCAGTTGATTGACAGGTAAGCAACTGTGATGGGAACTGTGCCTCTGAGCCCAGTCAGGAGTACGGAATAGATGCCTTGGGTTTCTGCAGCCAATTAGCACAAACTTGGTGGGCTAAAATGACAGAAATTTATTCTCTCACTGATCTAGAGACCAGAAGCCTGCAATCAAAGGTTGACAGGGCCACGTTCCCTCTAAAGTCTCTGGGGAGAAGTCTTCCCTGCCTCTTCCAGAGTCTGGTGGCTCCTAGTTTCCCTTGGTTCTAGTCGCATCGTTCCAATCTCTACCTCTCTCTTCACAGGGCCTATTCCCTTTGTGTGTCTCTCTGTGTGAATCTTTCTTTTCTCTAAAGATTGCAGCCAGCCCTGAATCCAGGATGATTTCACCTTGAGATTCTTGATTAATCATATCCACAAAGACTCCCATTTCTACATAAGGTCATATGCTGAGGATTTGGATAGATATGCGTTTTGAGGGGACACTAATCAACCCTCTGCAAGTGCTGGGATGGCTGGGAAAGCTTGAGAAGGGTTCTGAACTGGCTACGAATAGTTCTCACACCTTCTATCTGCCACTCAGATGTAGCCCAATGCCTTACATATGTCGGAACTGGGACTCGGGCAATTAAAGGGCTCGACCAGGACCATGTAACTAGGCAAGGTCACAGGACACAAAAATAAAGAAAGAACATTTTAAGATGCAGGAGGTGGGTGTGGGGGTAGAGGATGAGGATGGATTTACTGTTAGTTGTAAATTAACTGAGAAGATCATCTTTGCATTTAAAACCATTATCCAGAGAGGATCTAGATGGGGCAAGAAAATAATCACTAGTCAACGAGAGAGAAAACTTGGAAGAATTAGTGCATCCTCGAGATCGTTTGCAGGGTTTTTTTTTTTTTTTCCTTTTTGGCCAAAGGAATGAGAGCTTCTCTCAATGGGCAAAAGCCTCTCCAGACTGGTCCCTGAAAGCATCGTGCGTAGAAGCCTGCTGGTTGCCATGGTGAATGATGCTGATGTGAAGAAATGAATAATGTGAGCATCGGGGGCGACAGTGGGATTACTCAGTGGTGAGAGAGACATCAAGGAGAGCCCAGGGTGGAGGAGGGAGAAGGCACCATTCTCTGGGCTTTGGTCCACGCTGCCTCGGAGGGTAAAGCTCTAACCAGACACACTGCAAGCATCAGGTAAGAGATGTAGCTAGCTCGATTTGGAAATGGAGACGGCTTTTCCTTTCACTCTCTGTTTGGAGAGAGGCCAGGTGATGGTAAAGAACAGCTAAAAATAGGGGAGAATTTGGAAACAGAACTGAGGAAGTAAAAGAAATAAGAGAGATGGATTTGGTCCTAAAGGCTGAAGATGCTGATAGCATCCTGACAGAAAGAGCTTAAAAATGTCTGCTGTAGGGAAGTCAGGCTGTAAAACCAGCCAGCGGCAGATAGGAGGCAAATGGAAGAAAAAGATTCATGCGTGACAAGAGCGGGATTCCTGATCACTCCTGATGGAAGGGTTCTGCAGAGGCCATTGATATGTTTTACAGGGAATGAATTAAGCTGTATTCATTATGGCTGGAAGTGTGTTTGTAGCATGTGTAGGATGCTGGGGGTGTGGGGGGAGGATGAATGTGTACGAGGAAACCACAGAGGGAGTGCAGACCTTCACTCTCCTTCCAGACAACCGTCCCCAGGAGGATCTGAGCACACCTGTCTCATTCCTTTCTGGCCCTATTTAGGGGGAGGAAATTTCCAGCCAAAGGGAAAGGAACTATTCCCCTTCCTGAGTACTTTAGTTCACTGCCATCTTTAGAGAAGACAATCAAGAATTGAAAAATTACACTTTGTAATTTATCTTTCTGTAGCTCAACTCCCCTAGAAACCTGGGCACAAGCCATGAGGTTGGGGGGAGGCCGAGCAGAGAGAAGGGCTGGTTTGGCTCAATATCTGATTCGGGTTAAAATCTGATTGACTGATTTTTACTATGTCATTGCAGTCTGAAATGAAACCTGTGTTGTGTGGGAGAGGAGGGGCAGAGTGACATGTTTACCAGAGCATACAGAGGTTGACCACAGCTGACTCTATGTTTCACCAGGGGAAACTCAGTGGAGGGCAACTCTATCTTTCAGAATTAAAGAGAAACCAAAAGATGGCTTTCTCTTCCCCAAGAGGGAAGGCTGGAAGTCTAAAGAGAGCTCATTTGATTTGTTTGGTAAAACAGCAACTGAGATCCTTAATTTGCAAAAATGTTCTGTCACTAAATCCAGTAGCCTTGCATTTGGAAGTGAAGTGGTTAAGCAGCTTTGAGTTCTCTTTCTATTCATTAAAATGCTGAGTGACCTCAGGTTGTTCATCTGCAAAATGGAAATCTGCAAAGCAGCTCTCCAGGTGGGATGCAGAATAATGTTAAATATTATTGCATATGAAGTGTGTAACATGCCCTGGACAGAGCAATGGCCCACTTGCTGTGGGTGGTTATTACCATCACTGACAGGCATAATACCTGGAGCGCTGAACAGTAGCACCATGCTCTACAGAAGCTGATTATCTCGACCTATGAAACTAATTTCCTGGTACCTTTGGCCTTGAAAAAACAAAACCAAAGCACAAGATTTAAGGTGAAATCAGCTGCTGGCAGGTGATGAAGTGAATCTCCATTCATCATGGGCAATGTAACTGGGGGTCTAAAAAAGAATAGGTTCAATGTTCTAGATAACTGAGCTCAGAACACCTGGAGCAGAGGCAGGAGGTCAAGAAGAGAGATTTTAGATGAAATAATTGCTTGCGTGGAGGTCTCAGACCTAGGACAATTAAGGTGGGACCCCTGAGGTTCTACTGATTCTATTTTTATTTATTTATTTTTTTCAATGAGGTAGAAGTGATGTTGTACCTACAGGATTTGAGCCAGGGAGGGATGTGGCTGAGGTTGGATGGGTAACCAAGGATACCAGCTTTGACATGAGTTCCACTTTCCTTGTTCAGCTCCTTTGCTAGCCAAGCTAAGTAAGGTAACCTCTGGGTGTCCATTTGCTGGTCTGTAACATGGGGTCCATATCAGTGCCCATCTCACACGCTCAAGATGTGGTGGCTATGATGATGATAAATAATATTTAATGAGGGGGATGTCACTCTTCACTTTGATTTGGTTCCAGAATCGGGATGAACATCGAGGTTGGGAACGTTTCTTACACGGGCGCCATCATCTCCTGGTCGTCCTCGGAGCCCTGCCTGGAGGACTATTACCATATTATGTACAGACCCAACTGGAACAGCATCTTCTCCGGCTATCTCCGCTACAGCTTCCACCACGAGGAGAAGGTGCCTCGGACCATCAGCTCCGTGGTGCTGGAACATCTCGCCCCTTCCACTCTCTACTTCCTCTGCATCAGTTGTAAGAAGGCTGCCTTCCCCTACAGGCACTACTGCACCATGTTCCACACCTTGGATAAGAGTCCACTGGCTGCGGGCAGCTCCCTGGTGGATCCCCAAATCTCCCTTTGGGTGTTGATGGCCATCCTGCTGGCCTGCTTCACAGCTGTGTTGGCCTTCATCTGCCTCCAGTTCTGGTGCATCCGTTGCCATGAGCCTCGATGGTCTTACAGAGCTGGCCACATGGAGGAAGCCAATGGGCTAGTGAGATGGCCGGAGGAGGCCCCGGCCCTTGGTCAGAGGGAGGAAGACCTGCAGGGGCTCCCCCTGGTGGAACTGCCACGCAAGGACTCCAGAGCAGGAGCTGGAGCAGAACCGGAAGCCCAGCAGGATGGCCCTGATGAGGAAGCCAGGGAGGGAGGTGATCAACCCCGCCATAGTGCCTCACTTCAGGGAGTGAGAGGCGGGGAGGAGATGGCCCTCATCATACAGCCTAATGCCCCCCGACAGTAGGTCTTTTGTAAAAATGTGCCTATAGACTCCCCATATCTCTTCCCTTAAATGTCAGTGCCATTGTAAGATCCCCTGGGTTGGGTGATGCCTGATGATGAAATCTCTCAATCCGGTACGTGCACTTCCTGGGTGTGCCAAAGGGCAAACAGGGATCTCCTAAATGTGTCCATTTGAGGGCCCCAGTTAAGAATCGAGGCATTCTTTTAATATTCAATCAAAAGTGGACGTATTATAAAGTAAAAAAAAAATGCATGACTTAAATAAATACACAATACTTGAAGAATATGTGTGAGTTGCCAGTGAGCCCCTTGAGCTATGCTTTCATTCATTCTTTTGGAAAAAGGTGAGAGGTCTTTCTTTGGAGTGTTTTCCAGATTTAAGGCAGTCAGAGACCACTTTATACCCCATCCTCATTTTTTTAAACCATCAACTTTCTTTATTATTATTACTAACAATATTTTTATTTAAATTGACTCATTTTTTAAACTTAAACTCATTTAAGCCTTATATCACCCCATATATGAACAACCAGTACCCTCTGGCTATAAACAGAAGAGAGATGAGTATTAGTGTCAAGAAAACAAAATAATATTAAATTTGTCTTGGCCACACTTGTCTGACAATTACTCTGAGCTTAGACCTGCTCTCTTGTGTTTGATAAAAAGAAAGGGGGGTGGGACTCAGGCAGTGCTGAAGAGGTATTAAAGACATGAGCACTGACGTAAGTCCTTTGTCTTAATCTATCACAAGGTTTGAAAGTAAATTGAAAAAAGGACGCACTGGTTTTACTTTGAGTCAAGGTTAGTTAAAACCATGCCTGTGAACCACCTCAGATGGTATCTCTAACTTCCCTTGATTTGAGACAATCAGTTGGAGAGACTGTCTGCTCTGGAGAAGTCCACGGCTCTCTTCCAGCATCACCCTAAGACCTTCCAAGAGCCCACCACTAGAGCCGAGTGGTAGGAACTCATCTGTGTTCATCACACTTCCAAATCCAGAGCTCCCAACCTAGCAGAGGACTTTTTCTCACACAATTTTAGCCACATAGTTGGTTCTTCTTTTAGGTCCACTTCTATTTACTTTTGAAAATTCGGTCAAAGGTGGCTCTTTTTTAATTCCATCAGAAAGAAAAATGACACATTTCACACCTTGATAGTGTTCTTTGTTCTGCCCATATAAACCCCCGTGGTAGGAAACAAATCTATACATATTGTGGTACTAGTGAGGCTCTGGGAACACTGTTCCCGTGCCCCCACCTGGGGGGAGGGGTGGAAATGCAAGTCCAGGAGGGTAAAGGCTACGTCTGCTTCATCCCTAAGGAGGCTGCAGTGTGTAGAATCTAGTCCATATCTGGCCCAGGGTGGGTACATGAGAAGTGTCTGTTTAAGGAATGCAAAGAAGGACTGACAGCTTCATTTAGGAGGGTCACTGAGCATCAGGATGCACACATGGAAGCATCAGCAGCAATGAAATGAAAAAGACCTGTTTCTCAGCTCCAGCTTCAGCCATGTGCAATTCCCTTCAGAGCTTCACCCACCCAACCTCTTCCTGTCTGCAAATCCATTATAGCTATGGAGCACAAAATCCCAGAATCGCTGGACAATATCGCAACAAATCAACTGAGAAACAGAGGGGCTTGGAAGCCAGGATGAGAAGCCCCACAGCCCCACTTCCCTGCCCTGCTCAGTGCAGTCCTCACTGCCTAGCACCCAGCGCCCAGCACCCAGGTCTCTGTCCACCCCCATGCCTGCTAGTTGTTAACAAATAAAGATGAATATACTTGCAGTCGTTTCTGCCTGGACCTCACTGTGGCCTCTTGATTGCCACACCTTCTGGCTTCTCTGACTCTGGGAACACCTTTTCCTTTGCCTTTTCTCACTAACCTTCTCACAGGCAGCACAGGGCAGGACCACCTACCTTGGATCCATAGAGGTAGTAAGGCTGGACATTGGCAGGTTTGTCTCTCTGTGGTTCTTGGGTGAAAGGAATGGCAGTTCGGACAAAACTAGTAAAAGAAAAGACATGGGGAAGGGGTTAACATGATCCTCATAATATCCATCAGGGGACACAAGATTGCAGGCCCACGCTCCCTGACCAGGTGAAGTTTCACATTGGCACAACTGCCCTATGTCCTAGGTGGTTGCTTACAAAAGTATTCATAACATTCTTCTTTCAACAATCCTTTCATTCAACAATTGTCATTTTTTTCCTTTTTAAATCCTTTTCATCAATGGGAAAACTTGCAGCCCAGATTTCCCAGGCTCAATTCAGGACTTGTGGCTGCTCAGAGGACAGGAAGCAAGCAAGGGAGGGCTGGGCCTGAAAATGGCCTCTCTGTGGCTCCACCTCCACTTTGATTTCAAGAAGTGGATTCAGCAAACTCCACAAGGGGCCAGAAACAAATGTTTTCAGCTTTGCAAGTCACTTGGTCTCTTCACATGTACTCAACTCTGCTACTAAGCAGCATCAGCAGATGACAGCAAATGAAGGAGCATGACTGCTCCAAAATACCTCATGAATTTTAAATAATTTTCATGTGTCACCAAATATTACTATTCTTTGGATTTCCCTACCCGCCCGTGTCCCCTCCAAAAATATCAATACCACTCTCAGCTTGTAGGCTGTACAAAAACAATGAGCAATAGGTATGTTTGTGGCCTGAGTTGTCATTCGCTGCTCCCGACTCAAGTGCACTAAATGTCCTATGTCTTCATAGGACTGGAAGTCTGTCATGGTCTGTGTGTCCTTTCAGGTGCACTTGTGGATTCCTCCCATACACTCCATAAGAGTTCGTTCAACTCGTACTCATTTAATCCGTCCCTGAGCCAGGCCCTGGGACTACTGAGGGGACCTGCAGATGGGAGCATTTTTGAACATCCTTCTGTACTTATTCTGTAGGTTACTTTTGGCACAAGCTCTGGGGGGACAGGGATGAGGTCTTGTCTTTCCTCAGTGCCCGTGTGCTCTTTGCAGGGGGCAAGTTCCACTCTGTCACGCTTCTGTGTGCCCTGAAAGGCTATGCCTGCTTTGCACACGAGCGTTCAACACATGGGTGTCCTTACACATATTCAGTGTGTTAGTGGTTCTCCCCTTCCTCCGAGTCTTCCAGGGTTCCTAAGGGCATAATCCTGACTGGCCTCTGGAGCCCTGATGTCCCTGCTTCCTCCCGTGTCCTGCTTCATCTGTCACAGCACCATTCTCACTCCAGAGTGACATCCTCACTAATGTCATGTTTTTTGAGCAACCTTGCTTCGGTTCTCTGCCTCTGCTATTTGACTTGACTTATGGCTACTCCTCTTTTGTATCTCAGCTCAGCATTACTTCCTCAGAGGAGAGCACCCCCTTCAAGGTTTGCATCACTTCCTGGACTGGATCAGGTGGAGCTGTGACCTCTCAAGGCCCTGGGGGCTTTCCCACTTCCTGGACTGGATCAGGTACAGGTATGACCTCTTAAGGCCTGGGGGCTTTCCCCCCTTCTCTTTCCGTCTGTCATATGATTGCCTGATACCGAGTCCTCCAGCCTGAGGGCTCAGAAGCAGGATAAGGTTTGGGTGCTCCCTGGCAACCTCACCTCCATCACAGCACCCAGCAGAGGCAGCACCAGATGCCTGTCACAGCAACATACTGACACACCGCTGGGCCCAGTGTGGAGGAGGCAGTGGGTGGCAACCCTGACTCCCCACCCAACCCAACCCACTTGGCACAGGGACTCCCTTACCGGTTTGTGGATCCATTGTAGCAGTAGTTGGGGAGGAAGTCAAAGTTCAGCTCCCAAAAGACGTGCAGGGTGATGCGGCCGTAGGGAGCCGACACGTTGTGATTGGCCTCCCGGAACATGGCATCAAAGCTGTCCAGAGTCATGTGCTTGCAGAGCAGCCGGTGCGTGAGGCGGTTAACCTCCAGCAGCCACTCCAGCTCCTGCCAGAGAGAACCCGCGGCTGCTCAGGACTTGCATGTGACTCCACATACACGGTGTTATCTTATGGACTCCTTTCATTCAGGTGAGGGCCCCTCACACTACCTCAACCTCCTACAGGAGGCCTGGGACCCTCTGCAGTCGCATGAGATGAAGTTCCCTGCTTCTGAAAAGTGGAAGAAATTGCCAGACTATAGTGCGGGCAAGGAAGGGCAGTGGGCTGGGATCAGATGCATGCATGCCACCTGACTCAAGTGTGCCCACAGGGTCTGTGGCAAGCCAAAGAGAACCCAAGCCAAAGAGACAGACCACTGAGCATGTGTGAACCCTGCTTGTACCCATTTGCATAGGAAATATGTTTATTGCTCTCCAGTTTCTATATGTCCCACAGTGTCACAAGTAAAGTAAATTGGAACACTGTGACTGTGTATCACCAGAAGCTATTTCTCTGCCCTGCAGAAAGCAACATGAGCTACTCCCTGCTAGAGCTTATTATTAGGTTGAAGCATATGAAGTTTCTGTTTTGTTAACTCACATGCTATCAACTGTTGGCAATTTCATACGGTTCAACCTCATTAATATGTACCAATTTTATATGTGTGAACTCACTTCAAGCTCACTACAGTCCATGAGGTCAGTGTTGCTGCTGTCCGTATTTTAAGCACATAGGAATTGAGGCTTTGAGGAGGCTTCAAATCCAGGAAGACAGGCACCAAAGTATATTTGCTTAACCACTGTGTACCTCCCAGGAATTTTCCAAAAAGGTGGGGGCAGAGAGCCTCTTCCTTTCATGGTAAACTACTCAGTCACACAGGAGTAGGAAAGGCATCTGTAGCCCATGATGACAAGAGACCCGTGCACGGTAGGCCCTGGTCACTTGATATCCCACCTTCAGATAGAGAGTAGGATCAGGGTAGGTACCTGTGCATAGTGGGACTCTGCATTTTTTGGGAAATAAAAATACAGTGAAACCCTTTTGGCTTGCTTTGGTTTCTTATTGTCCTGTAACTTCTGTGTCATTGCTACCAAAACACAACCTCATGCAGAGAAGGAAAATAGCCACATTCTGTGTCTCTTGAGGCCACTCCCATATTGTCTTGGCTAAGCTGCCTTTTGAGATAGGTACAACTGTTCCTGTTTCATAGAGAGGGGGATTGAAGCTCAGACGGTTCAGAAACTTGCCCAAGGTCACAGGGAGTACATAACAGGGGCTGGGATGTGAATCTAGCTCTTCTGATTCCAAACCAGGAGTTCTTGGCCCCTGTGTCACGGACCCAGAATAAAGATGTTAGGGCTGTGAACAGGCTTTGACAGGCAAACGTGGCTGGAAGAACATCTGCGAGGGCAGTTTCCCAGACCACAGTGGGTGGGATGGTCAGAGGGGCAGCTTAATGACAGGGATATGGAATGAAGTTAGTAACGGGAGGCAGGGAACCAGTTCCACTCTCATCAACTGCAAGTTCCCCTCATCCTTTGGGGGTTCCCTCGGCTACAGTGGAGGCCTCAGTCTGCGCTTCTAATCTTAAGTTCCCTGGTGGACATTTACCACCCTGGAAGTCAAACTGTGCCGTAAACTGAGGTTGGAGAACTGGCTGAAAGTGTGCAAAACATAAATGGGGTCAGAAAGGCTAAGAAAGGAAGACAAGGTGGGTAGGGAAGGAGCCCCAGGGTAGGATACCTGTGGCAGAGTGGACAGCCCCTGCCAGATAGAGGTGGCCCTGCTGCTCCTGATACTGCACCTGACGGCTGCCCCATCAGCGTGGGCTAGTGGTGACAGATCCTAAATTTTCCCAAAGGTACTCAAAATCTGGATTTCAATTCTGGGAAGGCAGCCAGAACAAGTTTCCAGTCACTGTGTACCCGGAAGTGAATGAAGGGCAGAAACACAGAGCCCGCTTTCTGCTTCTGTCTCCTGGGGCTTCGCTGGCTCTCCTGTATCTTTGTTCCCCTTTGCTTAGGATGAGTAATGAATAAGTAAGTGGGTTACTGTTCATGAGTTTATTCCTGACATCACTGAGTCCACAGGTATACTGTGGTACTCTATTTTGGGGAAGGATCATTGAAGATGAGAAACCAGGGAAAAACTTCTGTCCTATCATCCTGTGATTTTAAGTTTCACGAGTGCACATTAGCACTTAAAGGGAGTCCCAAGGAATGAGTTTAGGACTGTGCTGATGTCGGGGGTGGCTGGAACTGTAGGGCCATTTCTTCCTCCATGTTATGTAATCAGAAGAGCGCAGGCATCTGCAGGCTCAAGGTGCAGGAAGGGCTGAGAAGGTCACAGGAACAGTTTAGTGCCCTCTGAGAGAATATGAACTTTTATGGCAAAGCCAGTTTACTGAGGGGCAACCCAGGGAAGCAAAATGGGAAAATAAAACAGCCAAGTGGACAAGAACTTTAGATCAGTAATGGAAAGAGCTTTTGAGAAGGAATCAGGAGACCCAAGTGTTGGCCACACTCAAGTGTGGACCAGCTCCATGACCTTCAGCTCTGTGACCTTGGACAGCTGAGAACGGAGCACTCATATTCAGGTTCCACAAGGCCTGGGGGGATCACATGTGACTCAAGTGTGCCCATGGGGCCTGTTGGCAAGCTAAAGAGAATCCATTTAAGGGAAATACAGTTACTTCCAGGAAATTGCTGCTATCTGGGAGTGCCAGTCTGGTGGTGTTGCCAGAGCTGAAGTTGCACTTGACTTCTTCCAAATGTTCAACATCACCTCCAAATTTCAATACAGCACGCAGCCTAAACAAAACACAGTCTGCACGCTGCCAATTTCAACTTCAGCCTCAGATCTCACTGAGATTCAGCTCTGCGAAAGGAGGGTGACTAAGTCCCAAATCTCTGCATGCTCTCCCAGCTGGGAATCAAGCAGCTTCCCCATCTCAGAACAGAGTTTTCAGGGGGTGAGGGAGAGCACATTCCTGGCTTTGTTTCTGGGAGGAGACAGAGCATCTCAGTCACAGCCTGTGGAGGCTGTCCTGACCGAGAGAGAGAGCACCCCTGGGTTCTGTTCTCCATGGGTTCACAGGATGTGGGTGTTCAGGTGTAAGCCTCTATCTGATCAAGGGCTTTAACTGCTTGTTTTGATTTTGTTCCCAACTCAAAGAATATTCAGTGCCTTTCTAGGGGTGGGAAGAGGCCATGGAGACACACTCTCACACACATCCAAAACCATGTGTTTTTTTCCCCCATAAGACAGGCTCATTAGTGGAAAACTAGACGATCCAGATAAACAAAAAAGAAGAAAACCAAATTCCTACCATTTGGAGACAATCAGAGAAAAAAGAATTTCACAAAATAGAGGTGGCCAGATGATTTTCCAGCAAAATGTGTGCTATTCTAGTGTCCTGGAGTAAGTGGCCGCATGAGTCACCCATGTGAGCCTCAGGTAGGAGTGGGGTGAGTGGTGGGAGTGGGTTGTTGGGGCTAGACCTGCTAAGAAAGGCTGCTGGGAATTTGCCCTGGGAGTGCTGCATTGCAGTTCCAAATGTCTTTTTTCCCTCATCTTTTATTTTATTTTTTTAATAGCCACTATTATGTGCTTACTAAATACAACCATGCTAAATTCGCTCCATTTAGTATCTTGTTATATTCTTTTAACCCCACTATGAGGTGGATTCTAATGTCATCTCTATTTTTCAGATGAGGAAACCACTTGGAAAAGATCACCCAGCCAGCAAATGGCAGAGCCAGGACTGGAGCCCTTGGTCTGCCTGACTCTAGAGTCCTAGTTTATTTTACTTTATCACTTTGTTCACTTAAAAACAAAAAACAAAACAAAACAAACAACAACAACAACAACAACAAAAAAAACAACCTCCTACAAACTCTTTATTTTTGAATAATTTTAGACTTACAGAAACACTGTAAAAATAGCATAACCTGCATATCCTCAACATTACTATCTTGCATACCCATTCACATGATTATCAAAAGTAAGGAATCAACTTTGATAAAGTGTCATTAGTTGAATGGCAGACTTTACTCATATATCACCAGTTTTCCCCCTAAGATCCTTTTTCCCCCCATTCTAGGAATCAATCCTGGATTCTATGAGGCTTTTAGTCATGATTCAGTTGTCATTGATTTCCAGTATCTACATTTTTTTCCAAATTTTTCCTTGTCTTTCACGAACTTATACTTTTGAAAAGTACCATATACTTGATTTGTTTTTGTTTGTGTTGTTAGAATGGCACATGATTTTGGTGTAGGGGATATTTTCTGCTGATTAGATTGAGACTATGCATTTTGCCAAGAACACATGATGGCAACACCACTATCTCTTAGGGCTGGTGATAGTCACCTTGACAGGTGGTTAGGTGGTACCTGTCAGCTCTCTCCATTGTAACGTTACTCTCATCCTCTTTGAAGTCAATGATATATATCCTTGGGGAGATAATTTGACTTTGCAATATCCTATTCCTTCTCTAAGTTCTTTTTTTGTTTTTACATTTTTTTGTAGTAAGGCACATATATATTTTATTTTAAATTTATTTAATTTTATGGGTGATGTATGTATCTCATAAAAGGCATATATCCTTCACATAAAATTCACCGTCCCAGCCATTTGTAAGCATATGGCCTGCAGCATCAAGCACACTCACCGTGGGGTGGAACCATCACCACCATCCATCTCTGGAAACATACCTGCTCAAGTGAATTCTGAATCTATTTAACTAAGTCTCCTCTCCTTGGTAACCACCATTCTACTTTCTTTCTCTAACAATGTGCCTATTCTAGAATCATCATAGAAGAATTACACAGGGTATTTTTCTCAAAGTTTCTTCCCAGTAATCTTCGCACTGATAGATCTTGTTCACAACCGTTACAGCTATGGTACTCTAATAGTGATTTTCATTCATTCCCTCTACTCATCTGCTTCTTATGGCCATTTTTAAAGATCATTAATATGGTCTTCTCTGATTCACTTAAAGACCAGTCACTCTGGAGAGAGAATTCTTAGAATGAGTAGAGAGCAGTTTAAATTGCTGTTTTTTAGGAGAAGGGAAAGGCCCGGCCCATGCTGTACATAAGGACCGGTTACATAATCTACAGGGAACAGTGTAAAATGGAAATCTGGGGTCTCATGTTAACAAATTATTAAGGATTTCAAATGGTGACAGAAGAGCAATAAACCAACTGCAGAGCCCTTCTGGTCTGTGCATTACTGTTTAATGATAAAGCCCGCCCTGTAGTGCCACCTTTCCTAGCTTCTGAGAGCCACTTGCTCAGTTTCTTAGATGCCAAGGACACACAGCTGTGCCTAAAGGTGGGCCGTCTCTAGAGATCTCAAGGAGATGCCTTTCCACTTTCCACCCATCACCCGACTCAGTCAGGAGGGTAAGACTATTCTCATTTAAGTTCCTGTCCAGTTCTGTTCAGACAGGAAAGACACCCCCTCTTCTCTTTAGCCCTGTACCAGCTAACAACAAGTTCCAGGTAGGACTCTGGTCTGCAGCTCTTACCACAATGGAGGTCAGGTCCTCACTCTCAAAGCGGCTGATGGCCTGGTCCAAGGATTTATACATGGCGGCAGATATGCGTTGCGTAATGAGCCTGTTCAAGTCAATTGATCTGCCCAACAGCTGGATGGCAGAGAGCGACAGAGAGGGAGGGTGACGGAGGGAGGGGAGGCAAAGGGGGAGAGAGAGGAGGAGGGAGGAGGAGAAAGAGAGGAAAGGTTACATAAAATGTGCACAGATACCTAACAACCCAATGCAACACCTTGACAGGAAACTGGATTAAAATTACCGATGACATTACTGGGACAAAAGGGACTGTATATAGACAGGAGCATCATTAAATCTCCCAAGAATGGCAATTCTCTTTTGATTTTGTAGGAGAATGTCCTCATTCTTGGGAAGATATGGGCTGAGGAGTGCAGTCGTACCTGCAACTTCCTCTCAAATGGTTAAAAAAAAAAGTACACATATTAACACACACACTCCCCCCACACACTCACACTTACCATATGTGTGTGAGAGAGAAAATACATACAGGAGAAAGTGACCCCAAAATGATAAAATGTTACTCATCACGAATCTGGCTATCAGGTGGATGAGTGTGGGCTTCCCTGCAGTCTTAAAACATAAATATGGAGAAAAGAGCCGGTGAGGCTCTGGGAGGAGGCTCAGGGCAGGCTCTGGCCTCTATAACTGCTGCTGACATCCTAAATTTACCCCTGAGGCTCTTCCTGCATCTTTCCTGTGCTCAGCTCCGTCACCAGAGGACGGCAGCCACCTCAGCAAGGGCCCGTTTTGTGTCTTCATGGGGGTGAACTTGAAAGCGAGAGGATGAAGGGCTGATTAAAGGATGGAAACTATCGCTTAAGGTAATTTCCGCTGGGAGACATGTGGGCATTATTGAGATGCCGTGGAGATAACAATCAACATTTAATGAGCACCCCGCTGTGTGCTCTGTGCTTTGATAGGTACCAAATGATTATTCTTAGCTATTACTTTTTTCTGCTTCCCTCTTAGGAAAAATTTTTCTCCCCACCAATGGCCTCGTCTTGCCATCTTGTGCGCACATGAAGCCCTCAGTACTTATTATCTTGTGGCTAATTTTGGCTGCTCTGTAAGTGACAGAAGTAGTCTTCTGAGAGGCTCAAGGAAAGCACTCAGTGAGCCCACGTTGGCGGGGGTGGGCTTCTCAGTTGGCCTTGGGTTTCTCAGTGACGGGAATGTCCAGCATCTCCAAGGCAGACTCCCCTTTTACCTCAAGCACCTTCTTGCCCCAGCCCTTGCCCTTCATCAGGCACCAGGGACCACAAAACACACAGACATCATAGTAGCAAAGTCTTTTTGCCCCTGGTTTGGCCAACAGCAGGGAGGCCTGGAAGCTCATATTTTTAAGTGGTGGGGCAATGTGTCTGAGCTCCCTGAACTGCTTCCTCTCCATCAGGGGTTGAGTTTGTTAACAGAACCACTCCACAGAAATAAATCACAAGCTCTGCCCTAGGTCTAACCTGACATGCTTCTCTTCAAAGGCACCACAGGCTGCCCCCACTGAGCCCAGCACGTACGTGGTCCCTGTTTGGGGAGGATTTATCCACGTCTACAGGGCAGTGCCTACTAAAAGTGGGCTGCAGCTTATCCTGGCAGGACAAAGGGTTTGGTAGCCACTACTGGCCAGAGATGTGCAGGAGATGAACCAAGAAGCTTAAAACAGGCACCAGAGGAAGCTCTTTATGTTTGTAAAGTTCTGAGATGTGTGACTTCTATGCTCAGGCCCACACCGGGCTGTTCTCAGGCAGACCATGCAGAATCCTGATTTCCAGCCCCCACCGTCACTTTGCAGAGTCCCTCCCCAGCCCACACCTCTCCACGTACCTGGACGTGTCTCTGTTTCAGCAGAGTCTCATAGCGGTTGGACGGTGGGTACGGGATGATGACTCCATAATTCTTACACTCAGCTCGGAAGCGTTTGTCCAGCAGGACACTGGAAAGGACCAGATCAAAGAGGCCCGTCAATGTGGCAGCGCAGGGCTCTCAATCGCTCAGCTGCAGCTGCTTCAGACCACAGGACCGACCCCTGAAGGGCTATCTCGTTCGCCTTTAGTAGAACTGCTGTCTGCTCTACAGCAGGGGTTTTCAAATCTTTTTAGACATGGGAGCTCAGTATATGAAATACATTTTCTAAGTTCTAAGTTAAAGTTGGGGTCTGGAATGTCCTCAAAGGCTCATGAATTGAAGATTTGGTCCTCAGTTGGGGGCGCTATTAGGAGGTGGTGGGAACTTTAGAAGATAGGGCCTTGTTGGAAGAGGTGGGTCACTGGGGACATGTCTTTCAAGAGCATATTTTGTTATGTAGCTCCTGACTCCATCTCTCTCTGCTTCCTGGTGGTTATGAGGTGAGCAGGTTTGCTCTGCCACACCCCTCCACCATGATGTTCTGTCTCACCACAGGCCCAGAAACAACAGAGCCAGCTGGCCACGGACTGAATTCCTGAAACTGTAAGCCAAAATAAATCTTTCCTTCTTTAAGTTGTTTCCCTCAGGTATTTTGTCACAGGGGCAGAAAACTAACAAACACAGCAACTGAGTGCATGCTGAGCATATCCCAGGAATCATTTCAGGTACCTCGGTTACCAAGCTCCTGTCCTCATGGAGCTTACATTTGAATGAACTGAGGCTGATGGTACACAAGTAAGCAGAGGAATAAAACAGTAACCATGTGGATGGGCAGTGTTTACTATTTACCAGGCACTCCCCCCACCACACACACACACACACACACACACACACACACAGTCATTTTAATCTCCCAACAACCCTATGAGTTAGGAGCATAGAGGCAGACGGTGTGGAATAAAGAGGGCTTTGAAAATCTAAAATAGGATCGTTTGAGGTTAGGAAGTCAGGGAAAGTCTCTCTACAGTGGTTCTGTAGGACAGAGATGTGAATGATAAAAATAGAATCGTCTGGGGGAAGACTCACAGACATAAGAAGTTGGCCCTGTTTGAGAAAAGGCAAGATGGTCAGGGTGGATAGAAACTAGGGCTTGCTGGAAAATATGGCAACAATGCATCAATTACCTCAGTCTAGGGGCCAGATCATGGGGCCATGTGTGTCCCAGCTGAGGGATGAGATTTGGTCTAGGCATAATTGGAGGTCATTTCAAGGTTTTAGGCCGAAAGAGATACACTCTAAATTGGCACTGTCCAATGAAGCAGCCACGGGCCACATGTGCACTGAGCACTTGAAATGAGGCTGGTTCAAATTAAAATGTGCTGTAAAATGCACACTAGAGTTTGAAAGCTGAGAAAAAAAGAAGAGAATGAAAGCTATTTCTTTAATGATTTTTATATTGATTATGTGTTGAGATTCTGGTAACTTGGAGATGTTGGGTTAGGTGAAATGTATTATTAAAATTAATTTTACCTGTTTCTCTTTCATTTTTAATATGCGGCTACTAATCAATGTAAAATGACATCGTTGGATCCCATTTGAGGCTGCATTTTATTTCTATTGGACAGGACTGACCTAGGTCACTCTTCCCCTCCTGGGTTTTCTCTGAATTTCCCAACCTGACACCCTTTTGAAAAGCACAGATGGCACCGTGCTGACCAAGAGACGTATTTCAGATGAAGATATTTATAAACCAAATACACAGAGGACCCAGGGTCCAACTAGCCCAAGTCTGTTTATACTGACGATGGATCAACATTTCTACCATCAGAACTGCCTCACAGAAGCTGGCAGCCCAGCTCCGAGCCCGAACCACGAGCTATCCAATCCACCCACGCTGGTGTCAACCACTGTGTGATGGGGGTGTGTCTCTCGGTCCTCCTGAAATCCCAGGGATGTGCTTCTGTCCCTGCCATCATTTCAGTCACTCTATGTAATGCACACCCTGCGTTGATAGCCACATCTATGTGCCAGCTTTTGTCTGAAATGTATCAGAGCAAACCCACCTGTCAAAAGCAAACTGAAGCAAATCCTTTTCACAGAAAAACAAAACCATAATAATTAGGAAAAGAACCTAGCCTTGAAATTACAGGTTTTAGTTTGGGTTTTCGATAAGAATAAAAATCCATGATAAAATTGGAGGTTTCCCTTTCTTTCTCTCTGTTTATTTATTTATTTAGTGGTACCAGGCTTGAAACCAGGGGCTCTCTAGCACTGAGCTACATCCCCAGTCCTTTTGATTTTTTTTTTTTTTTTGAGATAGGGTCTTGCCAAGTTGCCCAGGCTGGTCTTGAATTTGCAATCCCCCTGCCTCAGCCTCTTGAGTAGTTGGGATCACAGGCATATACCCCTGTGGCTAGATCCTGTTACAGATTCTCGAGACCCCGGAATGTACAGGAGTTTAAGTCAGTATATACTGGAAAGAAAACTTGACATGTCTCTGACTCAGACGTCTCGGGGGCCTCCTGCCTGGTTTTCACACACCTACCCTTGCTCATCCCCAATCCATTATCCATACTTTCATATCTTTAAAAGAGTGAACTTTTTAAAAGTTTTTTTTTAAATTTATTTTAAATAGTTATACATGACAGTAGGATGCATTTGTGCACATGGATATACATAAATGGGGCATAATTTCTCGTTTTTCTGATTGTACATGGTGTAGAATCACATCGGTCAAGCAGTCATATATGTACATAAGGTAATAATGTCTGTTGCATTCTATTATCCTTCCCATCCCCGTATCCCAAATAAAAATCAAATCAAGTCACGGTTGCACTTTTGAAACCATTCTGTGATGTTCCATCCTCCCAAGATGAAGGCCTTACGAAGTGAGCATGATCTGGCTCTGCTTACCCATCCAGCTTCATCCCGTAGCCTGCCCCCTCGTGGCTGTGCATGAGATACTGATAGGTATTGACTGACATTAAACCCCCATTCCAGCGTGAGGAGGCAGGCGTGCTCTCACTTTTATACTTCCCCCACAGGGACTTTGCACAAGAGGTACATTTGGCCTGCAATTTCCTGTCCTGTCTTTCCCCCTTGGTTTACTTAACTTCTCAGATGCTGCTTCCTTTAGACAGTCTTTCTAGCTGACATATCCCCATAGCCCCATGAACTTTTCCTCATGGACAGCACACAACTTCCATTTATCAGTTTTTATCTCCATTACCTTATAGGCTCTATGAAGCCAGGACCATATCTGCCTATTTTCCTTTTTAATGTATTCTGGAACCAAGCTCGGGTCCGTGAATTGGCCCAGATCCTTAGAAGTAAAGGAGGAGGGAGGTTTTGCAATAGAACACCATGTATTGCAGGTATCCGTCTTAAGAAAGATCGCTGATCATAATAGCCCTGGGGCTCTCCTACCTGCCAGCCATGGCTTTGTAGTAAGCGAAGATCTGGTCCGCCAGCTTGTAGACAAACTGATCAAAACACAGGTTCACCTGGTGAAGACAAAGCAGGAAATGTCAAGGGAGTCTAGCTTTATCACAGCAAGACCTCCAACATGTCCAGCCATGACTCCCTGTGGTCAGCTAACCCTGCAGCTCCAACCCTGCCCAGCTCTTCTCATAGACTTTGTCTTTTCCTCCCATCTGACTTGACTTTGCAAATTTGATTATGAAGACACCATTACAAATGTAAAAGCCCGGGGGTTGGGGTTGTGGCTCAGTGGCAGAGTGCTTGCCTAGCACATGTGAGGCCCTGGGTTCGATCCTCAGCACCACATAGAAATGAATAAACAAAATAAAGATATTGCATCCATCTATAACTAAAAAATATTTTAAAAAAGAAATGTAAAAGCACCTTCTTCAAACTCTTCTTAAATACCTCTCATTTTTAAGGTCTTACATTCAAGTGGTAGACTATGAAGCTCAAGGGGAAGATAAGTTCACACCAGACACAGAAAACCAGAACCATGTTCTCCATCAGTGGCCAGAGCAGGAAATGGCCAATGGTGGGACTTTAAAGAGACAATCCCCTGGCAGCAGGAGAGTATGAGAATAACTTCAAAGGAGACAGATTGAATTTAGTGGATTGATCTTGAATTCTTATTAAATTCTCAGCTTCATGAGGTCAACTCTTTATTCAAAAGCTTTCATATATTTTATTTGACACCCCACATATTATGTAGAATGCAAAAACACACTGCAATGTGTAGGTCTGCCTTCCCACCCAGGTAGCTGAGGCCTCTTCCCTGGACTTGGGACTTCAAGGTGCCTACTGGACCCTCCTCCAGGCAAAGAATATACAGGGTAAGGTGTGGATGTTCACTCTGACCCCATGCTTCCCTCCTAGAACTGGCCTTGCCCAGGGCTGTGAGGTCTTCTCTGAGGGTTCATCACCCTGAGAGTGTACTGCCCTTCAGGTGTGTGCGTCCCTGGCCCTATGGTGACCAAGGGGCATGTTTGTCAGCAGAAACATCAGATAAAGTTTGGGTGTCTGTACATAGCACACAACACCCTTCATGGTGCAGAACAGTTTGGGGATGAGAGGAGAAGAAAGGGAGAAAGAAAGGAGAAGAAAGGTCTGAAGTTGTACACAGAATCACCTTGGACAATCACGGTGACTCTGAAGCTCGCTCTCTCCAGAGCAAGTCACCGACTTTGCACTGAAAGCTAAAGATCCGAAAGGTCCAAACTCTTGGGACAGGATTGCAGGAGCAAAAGAAGCATTCCACTCACCTCAGCTTCAATCTCATCGTACAGGAACTGCTTTTTAAACTTGGTCAAGGCATAGTAGGCGCTGTCGTTGTACAGGTCCAAGGGATAGAGGACATACCTGGACAGGAGGGACAAGAGCCAGTGGTTTATTAATGCTCTCACTTAAGAAAGACAGACTTATGCTCACCTGGGAAACACAGAGGGCTGGGTGGGATGATGAGCAGGCTCAGAGTTAGGAAGGACACCTGTGTACTCTCCCTGATGTCCCTGCCCAGTGCCTCCACTTGGGAAGGACTTATTCTATGTCTGCCCATAGAAATACAAAGTTCAGATGCTAATGAAACCACAGCCAGAAAAATAGGTCTAGGGCTAAAAGAAATGGGGTGGCAATAAGGAAAAGTAGCTTTCAGATCCCACGAGATGATCCTTGCCCAAGCAGGGCTGCCACAGGACTGACAAGCCTAGGGAGGACAGGCTGGAACTTGTGAGTCCCTGCAAGGCTGAGGCAAATGGTCATGTGTGACCTGGTCCTTGGCCTGAGCTCTCCCCAGCGGGCACATGGCTCCGTCTCCAGTCCACTCAGGATTTTCTTTGGAAAGAAGAGAGCTCGCAAGCACTATCCTCCCCTGCACCCCAGAGACCTTCTCGTGGGCCCACATCTGCCTCTTACTCCATCATGGAAGGTTCTTTGGTTTCCAGGATATGGTCCGTTAGAATCCAGGGCATGGACATCTCGATGGGGAACTGGATCCGCCGGCCCATGGTTAACTCCAGGAAAAATTCTCGGAACCAGAGCTGGGAGAGGTCGCAACACTGCTGCAGGGCCTCTGAGAGCAGAAGGGAAAGAACCTTGAGTGACAGCCAGGGGCCACCCGGCATCTTAGTTCTGCAGTTTTTAATTAGTTTTTATTGCTCTTGTCATCACCACGCTTGAGGCACAGCAGGGACTTCATCTATAGCCATTTAGTAGATCCTGCTATCCTGAACTTGAAGGTGACCTTTGCATCTACTGGAAGATGGCTTATATGGGGCAGTGCAGGGGGCATGGGGTGGGGTTTAGACTCCCCACTGCTTCCATCAACCCCCCCCTGTAGTGCCAGCCAGAAACACACACACTCCAAGTGTAAAGTGTGTTTTTTATACAAATAGCTTGAAGACCAGTCCCCAAGTGCCCCCTTTCAATGGGATTGTGGCACCTTGACCTATGTGGTCATTCTGGATCCCTTATTGTTCAGAGAGGCCTTGAAGGTCCTACCTAGGCCACTCTCTCATGGAGAAGTTTGGATTGGTTGTTAAGATCACTCTTTTCCACACCAACAGACCCATCAAGACGCTCATGTCCGTAGGACTCGGCTTTTCCTCTACCTGACCTGTGCAACCTTTTAGCATGACCTGCATCCCACCAAAGTGGGGGAGAGTAGCCTGGGAGCCTCTCTGGAGAGGAGTGAGCTGCCAGTGAGCTCAGAGCTGTGGTTCAGCCGCATGGCTAGGGGGAGGCTCAGTGGTACAGTGCTTTCCTAGCATGCACGAGGCCCTGGTTTGAGTCCAGGTAACACCAAAAAGCTGATTTAGAGGTCTGGGGTGAGGCTCAGCGGTAGAGTTCTTACCTTGCACGTACAGGGCCCTGGGCCCTACCCCAGCACTACAAAAAGCATCCTCAATGCCTACTGCCCACTCTGCTAGTGTGGGCTTTGCTATTTTTAATCCTCCTTTCCTAAGGACTTCTGACAAAGAAGCCACAAACATCTACCCCACAAAATCAGCTAAGTCAGAATAGCAGCTCTGAGCCTGGCCTTTTCTACCCACGTCCACCAGAAAGCATATATATTTTTCTCTCCTGGTGGCAAAACATGGCCCTCTGGGTCCATGATCTGGTCTCTCTGCAACTTCTCTGGAGTTGCTCTGGGAGGTGGGAGCCCCGCCCCCCTGACCCGGGCCCTGGGGCTCACCACTGATGTTGAGCAGGTGCGTGAAGAAGAAGGACTGTTTGTGGAAGTCCTCTATGGCGAGGACGATGGGTCCGTCCAGGCTACTCCTCAAGGTCTTCTTGGAGCCACTTTTGTCTGCGATGAGTGACTCCAACATGGTGCGCACCATGTACAGCTTGAAAAAGAAAGAGAAGAAGAAGGTCAGTGCTGGCTCTCCACCCTGGGGAAAGGCTGCTTTGTGCTGTATGTCTGCACTTATTGACTTTCTGCTCTCAGAACGAACTGTCTTAAGGAAACACCAGTTTAGGTGGAGAAGTGAATTTGTACTGTGAAAACCTTTTCTTTTCTTTTTCTTTTTTTTTTTTTTTGTGGTACTGGGATTGAACCCAGGGTCTCACGCATGCTAGGCAAGCACTCCACCACTGAGCTGTGTCCCCAGCCCTTGTGAAACCTCTAAGAGGGAGGCCAACCAGGCTAGGAGAGAAGTTCTTCCCAGAGTCCCTCCACATCCCCAGATAGGTGGACCTGAAACACGAAGTGGTTCAAGGCCCCTGGAGCGGTTCCTGCCTGCCCTGCTTAGCCAAGGGCGTAGGCATCAGAGAACCTCATTCCATGTCACTCTAGAGTCACTCTCTGCATTTTCAGATGGCCATGGTGGCACCATGGGTGGAGCACTGGACTGGGAGTCAGAACACCCAGGTTCAAGGCCAGGTACTGCTGCTGACTTGCTGTGTGACCTTAGGCAACCAAGTTCCCACTCTGGGCTTCAGTTATCTAACAGTAAGGGATAGGACCAGAATATTTTCTCCCATCAGTCTCTTTCCGCTCTAATATTCTGAGGCGTTGTAAAGTGGGATAAGACCAGAATGAGTTCCCCCCAACCACCGTTAAGTTTCTGATCCTCAGCAATTTGAATCCATCGGTGGATGACGGCACCCCCTGGTGGCCTGGGCTGTGTGGCACAGCCTGCCAGAAATGCCGGGTGGCCCGCGGGTTAACATTGGTACTTACACAGGAGGCTACTAGACAATTAACTCCTGCTTACAGAGGGCCCTACGTGCAAAGGGCGCAAGTGCAGTAGGGTTGTCTCTGCTAATCTAGATCTTTCCACATCATTTGTCTTTGAATCTGAGGGCTGGAAGAGGGGCCTTGAGGAGCCAGGCTAGTCCATTCCCGCTGCCTCCTGGAGAAGGGCACCCAAACCAACCCAGCCGGGCGGTGTAATACCAAGGATCGGCAGCCTCTTCGGCCCTGTGTGCCACCAGTGGGGTGAAACAAAGCCCTCGGGGACCACTGGCAGGCCTAAGACATAGATAGGAGAGAAGGAAGAGGGGTGGGAGGGCAGGAGAGACAGGGAAGAGGGAGAGAGAGAAAGAGAGAGAGAGAGAGAGAGAAAAGCGAGAGGTGTTGCATACGGTGGGACGCCAACGCGACTGCTCGGGCACCTGAGACGGCCAACCTCCCATCAACCGCGCTCCTCTCTGCACCTGCCGAGACCTGCCCTGGAGTCTCCCCGACCGCTGCCTGGCACTGACGGGGCAGTGCAGCCACAGGAGCGCGTGACACGCCAGCCTTCCTGTACGGTGGAGGGTGCTCATGGCTGCAGGTGCCCTGGACAGTCCTCCACCTGTGACCCTGTCACTGGACACGCCTCACCATCCCTAAGACTCGAGAAGCACTGTTCTCCAGATGGCCCTCGGAGTCCTCAAAGAAGGAGCCACTGAGTCCAATCTGCTCTGGCCACTTAGGGACCCCTGAGCAGTTTAACTCCTGGAATGCTGGTTTCACCCTCAGAGGGGAGACCCTGTCCCCACCTACCTTAACAGACCACTAGTTCACTCCAAGTCTAGAGCCCAGCTGCAGGACGCCCGTGTCTACTGTGTCCCAAAGGCATGGCAGAGCCCTGGGTGGGAGTCAGGAGACCTGGGTTCTTGTCCCACCTCCACTTGGGACCCACTTTGTGACTTGGACAAGTCACTTTCCTTCTGGACCTCAGTTTTCCCATCTGTGAACTAGGTGGGGGACTGGAGCTGGGTTGTCTCTGTGGGTTCTCCCAGCTCACCCTGGCTGTCCTGGGGTCTGTACCACCTAATCAATCGTGCCTTGGTGGTATCTGGGGTTTGATGTGGGTGACCCTCCCCACTCACTTCTCCCAGAGGAATTCTGCTCCTCTCTCCCTCTCCCCTCTCCAGTTCCTCTGGTGCCTTCTCTCTCCTCCTCATCCATGTCTTAGGATTCACAGAAACACCAGCTCGGCCCTGCCAGGGTGCTCTGGGCTGGGAAGGTCTCTGGCCCTAGATGTCAGTCACACAGAGCTGTCTGAAGTTTTCCTGGGTCATCCACAACCAGGAGGTGAGAACAGCACACACCCAGGGCTATGAAGCCACGGGAAGGTACCTGGCTGCCCCTTACCCCCACCATCCCCGGCCCTGCCAGACACGGACACACACACAGGAGGGAGGGGCAGGAGGGTCTGCAGGTGGCCCATCTTGGAGCAGAACAGAGAGGCCTGATGGTCCTGTGAAGCGGGGCTCCCAGCCTGGGGCTTCTGGGGCCTGCTTAAAGATGCACCAAGATCCATTGCTTTAGAATAGTGGAAAAGCCAGACCCAGAACTATGTATAGGTGGCAAGAATCTAACTCCAATCCCCAGTTTTCCTCTTTAATTTTATGACTTCTCTGGCCAAGTCACAGGCAATGTCTTATTGCGTAGAAGTTCTAGCTGGTCACTCTTACTTATGGTTATTAGACACTCTCTAGGGACCAAGCGCTTTTAAATACTTGTGTTTTTTTGGGGGGGGAGCAGGGCAAGTGGGAATGAAAAAAAGTAGCATTTTAACAATAATATGATCTCAGTCCAAGTTTTCACTTTACAGAGAAAACAATCAGAGCTCAGAGAGGTCAGGGTGCTTGCTCAAGATCACACAGCAAATCAGAGGAAGAACTTGTTTATCTCCCCACTAGGATGCCACTGCAGGGGAAGGGGACAGAGTTAGGTGCATATATATTCCACTTTAAATTCCTCCTGCACTTTGAAATCTGAACTTCACAGGGCCTGGAGACAACTGGACTAAGTAGATATGGTACTACCCCAACTGGTCAGATTAGACAACTGAGGCACAGAGAGATTGTGTGATGTGCCCAAGGTCACACAGGTATCTAGGACTAGAATCCAGGTCTCCTGAATCTGAGGCCAGTGGTCCTCCTTCCTATATCAAATAAGATGTCAGAGTAAGACCAGAACAGCTACTCCACCCTGCCCCTCCTGACTGAGGACTCCCAGTCCCACTGTCCCATGGCCCAGCCATGATGACCCCCTATGGCCCAGCTGGCCCCGAGTCAAGGAAGCTGGCCTGTACCTGTGTACTGGATGGCCCCACGGCACGCCGGGGCACCTTGATGTCAAATCCGCCTTTGGGGTCCTTCTCCCCTCTCAAGCATGGGTCATTGGGGGGCTCTCGACCTCCCTCCCAGTCACAGATGGTCTTCCGAATTGCTTGCAGGACACTGGGGAGGGAAGAACTGAGACTCAGACCAGTTCTCAGTCTTGGAAGGAGACACTGTGAGCCTGCCCTTCCAGGGCCCACAGGGTACCAGGACGGGGGTGTCAGGAAGCACTCCTCCAGGGACCCCACCCCAGAGGTGCAGGTATAACAGACTGAGGTACGGCCAGGGACCTGCATACTAGTAAGTATCCCACATGCTTCTGAAGCCCCCTGGGTGTCAGAACGACTCTAAGTCCCCGTAGGGGGACAGGGCCTGGGGAGGCAGGAGGGTTACTTTTCCTTTGGAGCTCTCAGAGTCTCACTAGTCCAATTAAATTTCTGCATATTTAAAGTTTTTTTATAATAACTTGACACTTGTTCCGTACTTTCTCCATGATACTGTGTGCTCAGGTCTATGAGAAAACTGATTCTCACTTCTTCATCTCCCAGGGGTGGGGATCTTGGCTAGGAAGTAGGTACCATTATTCCCATTTTACAAATAAGGAACACTGAGGCCTGGAGAAGTCTTTTGGGTAAGTTCACCCAGCTCGACGGGGGTAGGTTCATCTTTGAACTCTGACACAGAGGCTGCATTCCTCTCAAATGTCCAGTCTTCAACCAGAACTCGCTGGAAGGACCCACATGTCAGAGCTACCCTGGACGCTGACTGGGCTGCCTCTCCAGCCTGCACCTGGCACCCCTTATTTTCTGATGTGCCCCTGCAAAAGGCCACCAGAAGACCCACCTGATGAGGACGTTCTTCTTCTTCCGCACCGCCTGCCTCAGGGGCTCACGCAGGGTCACCTGGGCGAAGTCCTGCAGGGCGGCATAGATGGTGTTCCGGATGGCTTGGTTGAAGACGCTCTCCATCCTGCCCATGAGCACCTGCAGGCCCTTGATCATGGCGATCACCTGGCCAGACACAGAGTGAAGGTCAGGCTCACCACCTGTCAGCCCATGGGCTCCCTTGGATCACCCTTGGCCCTTCACAAAAAAAGCAGGTAGGGAGCGAGTGAAACACCCAGGGCCACCCGCAGGGTGGTCCAGTCCCAGAATGCTGCAGCTCGGGACTCCTCCTCAGGCTGCCTTCCTAGGACAGCGCCCCCTCAAGGCCACCCTCACACACTGCTGCAGGCAATGCAGATGGGTACAGCCACCGTGGACAACAGTGTGGGGGCTTCTCAATAAAACAAAATCAGAACTGTCAGGGGACCCAGCAATTTCTCTCTGGGTAGGCATCCAAGGAAAATGAAATCAGTAAGCTGAAGAAGCACCTGCACTTCCCTGTTTACTGAGGCACTAAACTCAAGACATGGAATCCAGTGTGGTATCCGTCGGTGGATGAATGGACAATGAAATGTGGTGCAAATACAAAAGGGAACATCATCATAAAAGAGAAATGAACGAGGCCATTCACAGAAACATAGATGGAACTAGAGGGCACGGTGTTGAGTAAAGTAAGTCAGGCACAGGAAACAAGAACCTCTTGCTCTTATGTATGTGAGAAGACCGAGGACACAGTGGTGATTGGCAGAGCCTGAGAGTGGTGTGGAGGAGGGGCTGAGAGAGGATGGTTAACAGGTACAGGGTGCAGCTGGGCAGTTATCTACAGTACAGTGTGATAACCATGGTTGACAATCCCGAACCGCATTTCAAAATAGCTACTAAGGAGGATTTTGAATGTTCCTAACAAAGAAATGTGAGAGGGGACAGATATGCCAGTCATCCAGGGCTGATGACAAACCACACACTTGTGTGGAAAGGTCACACTGTACCCCTTAAATATGTATAAGTACTCTCTCAATTAAAAACACATGTATTTTAAGAGAGAAAATCTTGCTACAAAGTTGTCCGCTCGGGTGACTGTGTGCTTTGTGATGCAGCTGACCTTCGTTCTGATGTGAGATCCAGATGTTGCTGCTGGCTGTTGACAAAAAGGCCACATTCTGAGTGCCATTCTGGCTTTTGGAGACCTCTCCACATACCTTGCATCCACAGATAATGACAAATGGGGCTCCTCTGCCCCCTACCAATTTTCTAGAGAAGTTTTATAATCTTTGCTTTGGAAATACTTTGGCTTCTCACTACTTAGTCCCTAAAATCGAACTCCTCCTGAAGCAGTCCTGGGGAAGCCTCCGCTCTTCTGTGGGTGCCCTTGCTGCTCTTTCCCTCCCTTATCTGTTTGGGGGAGACACGAGACAGAGGAGATGTCCCTGGCCCAATCCTGGCTCTGTCTTTCTTCAGAGTCCTGTTGTGTTGCAATAGCCATCTCCTCCCCACCCCAGGGAAGGGCGGCAGGTACATTTGTGGCTGTGCTTACCAGTGGGTAACTCTGATGGAGTGGGGCGGAGGAGGGTGACTAGTGGTCATGGGCAGGCACCTCAATCTCCAGTCCCTGGCTTTGCTAGGAACAAACCTGATCCTCCTGCCCTGATCAGCCTCAAGTGGTCATTTCCTGATTGGTTCAGAATTCAAGGGGGAAAGGTTGTGCCCTATTAGCCTACACAACTGGCACAACTGGACACATATCACACCCATAATGATGTGCTTGACCTTGTGCACCAGGCTGGAAGCATAGCAGGGGCTGTGTGTGCCCCAGGGATGGTGCCTGGGGCCATTGGTGAGCAGATAGAAAAGGAACTAAGGGTTAGTTGAGCTTACACCTCATTAAGGAAGAAGAAAACAAAACAAGACAAAACATTTGCATTACAGTAAACTGTGAGAACAGCATTCAGGAGGGGAGGATTTTAAACGGAACCAGATATGATGGCTTTTTTGCCAAAAACTTTTTGCAGGGAGAACTAAGGGACAAGAGTTAGTAAAGGGCGGCTATGTCCCCATAGAGTCAGAAGTCCTGCTAGAGACGCAACTGGGAAACACTAAGTGAGAGGAAGGATAAGATAAGGAAGGAGTACCAGGGAATCTCCAAGCATGGAGCCTGCAGGGCTGTTGGACCTCAGGGGAGAGCCTGACAGCTTTGGGTGAGGCAAAGCTTTTCTAGCTAGAACTCGAAAACTGCAGACTACCAATAATTAATCCATCAGACTTTATTAAAATTAAAATCTGCTATTCTTCAAAAGGCATCCTTAAAAAAATCAAAGTGACACAACCACCGATTATAAAAATTACTTGCAACATATACAGGATTATGGTCTTGTGTCCAGAATAAGGAAAAAATTCTCACAATCCAGGAACAAGAAGATGGAAAGCCGACTTTTAAAAAATGGGCAAAAACATTTCAACAGATAACATTATGATAGACCCAACCTGATCTTTTCTTAAAATTGGGCATCTCGCCACAAAGCCATGAAAAGATAATTTCAGCTTTACTATAAATTACTGCAAATTCTGAACCTACTTGGAATGCCTTCCCGTGCCTTGAACTCACCCATGCCTGGCTCTCTGGCCAGATAGCAGCCCTCTCTGAAACTTTAGTGACACCTCATAAATCTTGGCCTTCCCTGGCCAGACAACGACCCTCTCTGAGGCTCTAATGGTCCTCATAAATTCTGATGTTGGGGCCAGCAAAAAAAAAAAAAAAAATG
>NW_025999869.1:16159621-16167121 GCF_001458135.2 Marmota marmota marmota
TAACATTTTGGAGGCCCCAGCGAGATGACCCTGCCCGACCAGATCACAAGACCAGACTGCTGGAAATTCTGAAGCCGGCCTTCGCTCCAGGGCCCGGGGCTGGAGAGCCACTCTAGGGGGTGCGCAACTTGAGACGTTCCAAGGCCTTGGAGTGAGCCTTCGGTCCCCGGAGCACTGCAGTGAACTGCTGCACTAAAACTATCAGCAAGCACCTGGTGGAGGAGGCCTCCATAGGTAAGTGGCGCCTTTATAACATCTGGTATCCGGTTAAGGGAGATCTCTTCTGATGACAGAGAGGTGGCCTGGCGAGGCTCATATATACTCCTGTCCGGGACAGTAACGAGAAATTGTTCTGTCCTCTGTTCTGTTCTGTAGGGAATTCCTCTGGAAGGGTAGAGAGGTGCCAACGGGCACGCACGCGCTCCTACCCCGGAGCTTTAGCAAGACGTTGCATTGTTTCTCTGTTTTCTGTTTTGGCGCCGGGTTTCTGTTTTCTTGTATTTTGTTCTGTGTTCTATATGTTTTTTGTTTGTTTGTTTTTGTGCGTTTTGTTGTGTGATTTCTGTGGTAAAAACTTAAGGATATTGGATGTGAAAATGGGTAATAAAGCAAGTAAGCCTGACACCCCTTTGGACTATGTTTTAAGGAACTGCAATGAACTTTATCCCCCTTTGTTAAGCTGGATGAGAGAAGCCCCTAGCTGGCTGCTGGAGCACACCCACTGCAGAAGGCAATGCCTGCTGGGGATCTAAGAACTGAGTATCTCCCAGGTTAACAAGTGAGACTCCTTTAAAACCCCTTGTCCCTCCAGATCAAGGGAGTCCCCTGTGTTTCTCCTTTGTTAGCAAAGCAATAAACCTCCCTTTTTCTTTTTCTCAAAACCCTGTCCTCATTATTAAATTGGCATTAATTGGCTTCAAGGTCAGGAACCGAACTTTCAGTTACAAATTTTGATACCACCACCACCCCCCCAGAACTTTTTTTAGAGCTGACTACTGAAATGTTAGGAAATGGAGTGCGCCTGGGGTGGAACCGAGCCAGAGGAGCTAATCCTGTAAGTAAAAGGAGGGACTGAGGGACTCCCAGCAGCTGCCGAAGCCCTGTTGCTTCGGGGAATTCCCTCCTTCCTTCCCTGCACTGTAAGGATTATGCCACCTCTGTCTTCATAAAAAAAGAGAAAAAGAAAAAGGGGACACTAAATGCAGTAAAGTCACCATGGAGACCCTTGATTTTACATTTCAGGTTGCCCCTCTGTGAAAACATCTGGTCCCCTTGTGGGGACATCTATGGTGCCACTGGTGTAGGAGATTTTTCTCTTATCTGCTCTGTTTTAAAGGTTTCTGTCTGTCAGCCATAGTCTGGATCTCCTCTCTGTCTGTCTGTCCTGTGTCTTTGTTTCTGGCCCTTTAAGACATGTGCAATAGTGTGTTGATATTATAAATTGTTTCTTGGGAATGATCTTGGCTGAATGTGTGTCTAAAAGATGATTTTTTATTGTAACAATCTGGTATCTGAATGAGTTTTTGAAGCATTGCACAATCTTGCAGTTAAAAGTTGGGTTTAGGTGATTGTTTAGTTTGTGATTTCAGATAATTCATGCCAGAGAACTTAAATACTTAGGATGGAAAACTAAAGAACTCTACTTCCAAGTTGGCAAGTAACTTCCCAATCATTCAGTTTTTTTTTTTTTTTTTTTTCCACCAATTTTGAATTGGGTAGCCTGGGAAAATGTCACTGTGTGTACCAGTGCATTAATTTGGACAAGGACAGTAAATCATAGTATGGTATCTGTTGACAAAACAAGATGTAAAGATATAAAATTTTGTGAATTATATCTTAAACTTGTATCATAATTTTCATCATCCGAACCTGAAAATTATGACTTATGATTAAAATGCCTTAGGCCTGAGGTGTCTGCTCAGAATAGCAGTTTTTCCCTGTTCCTTCCAGACCTCAGCCAGGACTTATGTTGAAATGCAAATGAAAGAAGCCTGCAAGCTCAGTAGGAGACTGATCTGAGGCCTAAAAAAAAAAAAGATAAATTGTATGGTATTTACTAATTACTGGCCAGTCATTTTTTCTAAGACTCTTGTTTTTTTTTTTTTCTTAGATTCTGTATTCTTTTGAGCTCATGATTTTGATCCTACAGACCTAGATTAATGTTTTTCTGATCGGTTCTATCTTTGACCAACTGTGGAGTTTTTGAAACATTGCAATGGAGATTTCACCTGCGAAAAGCTACAAGGCCTTTACTATTGTTATGTGTGCACACTTGTGTTATGTGTTGTATGTCTATATGTACATATGTCCGTATATCATATATATGATATACAAATTAACATATATAAGGAGCGCTCATAAAAACAAATTTTAAAAAGTGGATCCAAAGATCTTTAATTCATGTGATTTAAATGGTTCAATTTAAATTGGATAAACAGATAAAAATAAATGTCTTTAAATTTAAGCTTACAAGTTTTTCTAGGTGTTCAAAAAACTCATAAAATATTAATGTCTATAAAATGTCTAATATGTCTTGGTTCTAGGACTTTTCTTTCAACAAGAAAAAATGGTTAACACTGTTCAATACATTTGTCTAATATTTTGATAAATAAGTAAAGTAAATTTGATATGGTATTACTCATTCATGAGTACTTTTGTTAGATATCTGATTGATTTACTATATAAGTTTGTATAAGTTTGTTTTTACAATCAGTCATGTGTTAAAAAGATAAAAATTTCTTAAAACATAAGTTTACCCATAACATTGTGTTTATTAAGTTTTATTTTTTTCTGGTTAAATAAGAACTGTTATTTTAGAGCATTGTACTGCCATTTCTTTAAAAGCTAAACTTGGTTAATATAGAAACATCAATGTAATTGTGATGCTGTTAATGTGCTCATATCTTCCAGGTATACAAGTCTGTAAGGTAGAAACTTTAAAAGAGCATTATATCAAGCTGGTGTTCTGAAGTTGTATGGTAAAAAATATATTGGGAATTTATTTACCTGTTATCAATAAGATATGTAAAGTTTTATGTTACTTTTTACATTGGGGAACAATTTAAATGTATTTTTAAGTTAATGAGAGCCTAATCTATGTTAAGGTTAAAAACTTTCAGCCTTTCTTTAATTCATGTTTTAAATGTGATATCATATGGTGTTAGCTAATGTTCATGTGACCTCAAACAATTTATGTAAACTTTGTAAAATGATATTTAAAAAGCAAAGATCAGCTTTAGAACTAGAACATTTAAGATTTATAAAGAGCCCTGCCTTACCTGAGATAAGGCTCTGTGTCCCATCTTACTACATGTGAGAATGACTACGAAAGCAGTAGGCCAGATTTTAGTTCATTTAAAGTTTTGTTCAAAAGTTTTTTTTTTTTTTTTTCCTGTCAAGATTACTAGGATCTCAAACAGGGGATATAATATATAACTCAGCCAAAAATTCAGGGTAGCTATGACACGAACTAAATGTTTTTACTCTTGTTAATTTTATTTTGTAATTTCCTTATAAGTGATCTAAAGATACCCTGTGTTTTACAGAAGTGTTGCTTTAAGAACACAACATGGGTTAATTTAAGATAATAAGCCATCACCTACAAGACAGATAGGATAATACAGATTCCAATTAATAAAAAGATAAATAATTATAAAGTTATAGACTTTAAAGCCCAGTACTCTTAATATAAGGCTGTTAAAATTTATTTGCTGGATGTTTAAGATTAAGTTTTAAAATTAAAGTTAAATTAAAAGGGCCAGAAAAAAAAATATTTGGCTCTTGCCCTCTGAGTCAGTCTGAATCCAGGGAACAGGGGACTTCTCTAAAGAGCTTTGCAACTCTGGGCCACATAACCTCCCGATCAGGGAGATTAATGAGTCCACTGGAGAACAGAAAGCCAATCAGTGCATTTGTTATGAAGAGGAGAGTCATCAGAGAAGGGAGACATCCCTGATGCTTCTGAGGGAAGCCACATGGTCAAGCAAGATCTAGACCCATCCTAGCGCAAATGGCACTAGCAGAACTGAGAAGCTGCTCTCAAGTTCCCCCAGGACTCCCATAAAAACTCAGCTGACTGTTAACAATAGATAGAAACAAAAGTCAGTTTGACTGCTTCATCTTAAACACTTAGCAAAGACAGTTAAAACCAAAATACAGCCATTTCTGGGCATTTTAAATAATAATAATAATGATAATAATAATAATAATAATTATTATTATTATTTAAGGTATACACTTTATGTTAGCCTCCCAAAATAAGCAAGACTGGAGGCTACAAAAAAGGATTCTCAGACAGAAACGCCTGATAACTATAAAAAGAGACTATCAAGAGGAGCTGCCAGAGACAGAAGTTTTTAGTTTAAGGCCTACAGCTATTCCTAACCTACACAGGTAGGCTTGGTGTTTGCTAGTATGATTATCCAGCCCTAAGTAACAGAATTAAAGGTTGCTCTATTAGACACAGAGGTCATACCAGTAAAAGGATTTTGCAAGATCAGATGACATTAAATTATTAAACTGTATCTTACGGGGAGGGACATCTGTAACACTAAAAGTTAAATGTTAAGTTTACAGCCCTGATAACTGGGGATGTTAAAGCCTGGTGAGGGAACTTCTATACAGTGATATGTTCCAGCTGCAGCAACATTTATTCAGTACTCATGGTTTTTGTTTCTCTCATAGAAGCACCCATCCCCAGATGACTTTACAACCTGTTCTTCCCCAACCAGACTTCAAACCCAACTAAAAGGAAACTCATGTCCCTCACGCCGTGCCCCCTCATGTCACCCTCTCTCAGCTCAGAAGAAGCCAAAATGAGTGACGCCCCTCTTTTTACAACAATGGAGCCAAAAATAAATAGACTTTCAATATAAGTAATTAATTAAGTCAGGTAAAATCAGGGAGACCGGTTTTGGGTGAGTTCTAAAAAGTTGGAGACTGTTGCCTGAGGGATTAAAGTTCCCTCAGTGCTCTTCCCCTACCCTATTAAAGATTTGAAAGGGACACATAAGAAAAGGGGGGAATGATAGACCCAACCTGATCTTTTCTTAAAATTGGGCATCTCGCCACAAAGCCATGAAAAGATAATTTCGGCTTTACTATAAATCACTGCAAATTCTGAACCTGCTTGGAATGCCTGCCCATGCCTTGAACTCACCCATGCCTGGCTCTCTGACCAGCTAGAAGCCCTCTCTGAAACTTTAGTGACACCTCATAAATCTTGGCCTTCCCTGGCCAGACAACGACCCTCTCTGAGGCTCTAATGGTCCTCATAAATTCTGATGTTGGGGCCAGCAAAAAAAAAAAAAAAATGTAAACTACCATTAGTGTGATGCTTGTCAGAGTTCTGTTATCTGTAACCCCCCTTTGTGTAACTTTCTGGGCTATAAAGCTGGGCTGCAGGAAGCTGGGGTGCTGTCTTGTTCCCACCGTTTTGGGAGGGAGAGACAGCCCGGCCGGTCGAAATAATAAGCTTGCTTTAATTTGATTTTAATTGGAGTCAGTGGTCTTTTCTTGCGTCCTGGTCTAACAATTATACCAGGGAATATATATGAATGGCCAGTAAGTACACAAGAAGATGTTCGCTATCATTAGTTTTTCAGAGAAATGAAAATTATAACCTCAATGAGATTCAGCAACATTCCATTAGAATGGCTAACATTAGTAACACTGTCACGGCAAAGGAGTGACAGGAAAGAAGCAACAGAGGTCTCACAGAGAGTTGGTGGGAATATAAAATGGCACATCCACTCTGCATTGCTGTTTTCGCAGTTTCTTAAAGAGTTAAACGTGAGTGGCACATGTTTAGAATCCCAGTTACTTGGGAGGCTGAGGCAGGAGGATTGTAAGTTGGAGGCCAGTCTGAGTAATTTAGTGAGACTCTGTCTCAAAATAAAAAAATGAAAATGGCTGGGGATGTAGCTCAGTGGTGGAGTGCCCCTGGGTTCCATCCCTGGCACCAAAACAAAACAAACAAAAAAAAATTAAAAACAAAATGTGGCCATTTGAATAAAAAATAAAACTTTATGTCCACAGACATACACTCAAATATTTGAAGCAATTTTATTTATATGTTGGTCAAAACCTGGAAATGGCCCAATGCTTATCAACAACTGAATAGATGAACATATTATAGAACATCCATACAATAAAATAATGCTTAGGAATAAAAGGAATAAACTATTACACACAAAATAATGTGGGTGATCTCAAAATTGCTGAGTGAAGAAGTCAAACACAAAATGCATCCTATAAAAACTTTACTCATATAAAAATCAAGAAAAACTAACTAAGGTGATAACAACAACATAAACCTGGACCCAGAGCTGGCAGGAAGAATGAGTTAAGAAAGATTTCTTAAGCCACGTGGATATAGTCTATTAGTATCCCAAACAATGAATGTAAAAGACCCTCAGCCTTTTATTGGTGCCCAACAGGGAAATTTCAGGAAAACAGGGGTAGAACTGAGTATGCAGTATTCTACAGAGGAAAAAAATAAAACAAAAAACAAAGTTGGAAACCACATTTCCTGATTGCAAAACTTTCTACAGAATTACAGTAATCAATCAGGTTCACTGCTATACACCTGTAATCCCAGCAACTTGGAAGGCTAAGGCAGGAGGATGACAAGTTTGAGGCAAGTGTTGGGAACTTAGAGAGACCCTGTCTCGAAAAATAAAAAATAAAAAGGTCTGGGATGTAGCTTAGCTTACTGGGTTCAATCCCCAGTACCAGGTAGGGAAAAGAAAACTACAGTAATCAAAATAGTGTAGTATTAATATAATGACAAATGTATAGATCAATGGAAGAGAAAGGAAAGTCCTCAACTCAATGATTACTTTTATGGTAACTGATTTTTACGGGGCTACCAACACAATTCAATGGAGAAAGAACACTTTTTCTGACAAATGATGCAGAAACAATTGGATATCTACATACAAAAGAATGCAGTTGGATCCCTCCCTCACCTCATATAAAAATTAATTCAAGATGCACCAAAGACCAAAGTATAAAACTACAAAGAAACTATAAAATTAGAAGGAGACTCAGGAATAAGTCTCCGTCACCTTGGATTAGGCAAGGGTTTCTTTGCTATGACAGCAAAAGCCTAAGTGACAAAAGAAAAACCAAGCTGAATTTCTGGATTCATCAAAGCTAAGAACTCTCATGCCTCACCTGCAAAGTGAAAATAATCTATGGAATGGAGAAAATTGTATCAAATTATGTATCATAAAAAATTTTCACAATTCCACAGTAAAGACAATCCAGTCTTTAAAAAAAAAAAAATGGGCAAAGGCTATGAATAGACATTTCTCCACAGACATGCAGATGGACAATAGGCGCATGAAAAAAGGCTCAATATTATTATTTATTAGGAACATGCAAATGAAAACCACAATTAGATGCTATTTTACACCAATAGGATGGCTAAAATAAGACAGCTAACATCTGAGGGCAACAGAGTAAGAATGCAACCCTCAGAGGCTGCTGATAGAATTG
>NW_025999869.1:16168398-16170757 GCF_001458135.2 Marmota marmota marmota
AGGGAGGGAGGGAGGGAGAGAGAGAAAAGTCCCAAGATAATGAGGAGAGTCTCAGGTCAGTGGCCAGGCAGGAGGTCTAGGGACAAATCATTAGAAAGTGGAAAGGAAAGAACTTCAGAAGGAATGGCCCCAAACGGGGGTGGGGAGCAATCAAATTCATAAAATAATTTGTGGTTGACTTTTTGCAAGGAGTTTTACATTTTACTGGTTAAGTTTTGGATTTCCTTTTTGGTAGGTTCATAAACAAAATAAAATGTAAGGCATTATTACCTCTAAAAAAAACCTGTACAAAAAAAATGTATTCATATCAGATGATGTGACTCACCAATAATCAATAGTTACTTGGTTATAATAATATTAGGTGAACTATAGATTTTACTAAAAAGTATGAAATTACCTCTATGGAAGATGGGGAAATGGGTGTGACAGATCTAAATGCTGATGGCCCAGTGAGGATGTCAATAGAAAAAATATTATCAATTAAATAAACAAGAAGTAGTCTCATGGGCCTACTACTCAGATCTGGAGATAAATACAAGCAGAAATGGCTTAATAAGTTGAAGTCATTTCCTATTTGGGGATTTGAGGTGGAGTAGGAGGTGTAGCTCCTTTTGTTTTATGTTAAATGTCATATAGAACTATTTTTCTTTTAAAAATATTTAATATGATCTACTAATAAATAGGATAAAACTCCTCAGTGCATAGCAAATTAAGGACTAGAAGGAAATACAGCAAAATGTTACTGGTGGTTTTGTTCAGATGACATTGCCAGGATGTGGAGGGGTGAGGGCAGGGGTGGTGGAGTTGAAGGAGCATTTTATAAATTTCCTACAGCCCATACACATTCCTTTTATTTCAGAAAGAGATCCATGAACAGTATTTCAAAGTTGCATGGACCCTCTGACTGTCTTATTTTAAACAGGTCTGAGGATGACCTTTTCTTCCTGTGGTGATCACTGGGAAACTTTCTTGTAGGTTGACTATTAATGATGGAAAAGTAAGATATCAGGGAGTCACTCAGGACAATGTAAAGGGTGATTCCAATATTTCTCCTGTCTGAAATTATACCAGTGAGTGTAGCTTGGAGATCTGCCAAAGAGTAGCTATAACTCCTCACATTTGCATGATCTTTTACTTTTTCAGAATTCATCTACAGCCATTATCTTATTTGACAATTATTGTTTGATCCCCAACAATAACCCCAGGATGGGACAGGATCAATATTATTAGCTCAAGATGAGCATGGTGGGGCATGTCTATAATCCTAGGGAGGCTGAGACAGGAGGATTGCAAGTTTGAGGCCAGGCTCAGCAACTTAGGGAGACCCTGTCTCAAAATAAAAATTAAAATGGCTGTGGATATTGCTCAGTGGTTAAGCATCCCTGTTTTCAATCCCAATTCCAAAAAAAAAAAAAAAAAAGGATATTAGTTTGATTTTACAAGCTGAGGCTCAGAGAGATGAAGTGATAATAGGGCTCAGGGCTAAGGTCCAGGACTGACTTCTAGACCAGACTCTCTTAGGCTTCAGATGCTCCCAAGAAAGTAGCTGTCACAACCAAATGTGAATAAAATTTCCTCCCAATAATCTTTGTGTAAGCAAACAAACAACAACCATTAAAAAGGTCACCAAATGGGAAGTAAGAGTGTCTCCTGCAGAAATAACTACTATTAATGGTTTTGCAAATATAAATATAAATTTGTCTTTCAGTTTTGAACAAATATGCAAAACTGTATTTAGTATAAATGGGGTCATTTTAAGTGCTGTTCTTTTGGTTCCCTCATTCCCCGGGGCTGCAGATTGATACCAGGACCTCGTGGATGCTAAGCACCTTCTCCTCCCCTGAGCCATTCCTAGCCCTGCTCATTTGTTTATACTTAGCAATAGAGTGTGCATGGCTTTCCATGTAGGAACATCTTTTTCAGTGACTGCACAGTATTCAATGATATAGCTATATTTTAATTTATTTACCTGACCCCATGTTGAAAGACAAGTTGTTTCCCATAGACTGATATAATAAATAATGCTATGATAAATAACTGTACACACATCTCTGTACATTTGGCTTATTTCCTGGGACACATTCCCAGAAGAACAACTAAAGGGTGTAAACATTAAAAATGTGAATACAAATGACCAGGTTGCCCTTGTAAAAGCCCATTAAATGCAGACAGGCCACCAAAATATCAGAGAATGTCTGTCTCCCAGTCCCACCTGCAAGGGGCATCAGTGGTGTTTTAAATCTTCACTCTCCTGATGGGTCAATGCCACATCTCATAACTCGTTACAACTTACACTATCCACCCACTCAGCCTTATGGGCATTTTTCATATCTCTTTTAGCCTCCCCCCCCCCCCCCCC
>NW_025999869.1:16170762-16217636 GCF_001458135.2 Marmota marmota marmota
AAATAGCTCAACAGTGTTGGAAGCCAGACTGAAGATGGTGGAGAATTCAGAGAGAAGTGGGCTGGGAAGTTAAGATGTAGGGGAATTAAAGAGCATTGAGAGAAAAAAAAAAAGTGCTGGAGAATTTGAAGGTCGTATGTAACACTGCTTGGTGGACTGGAGTTTCATAACCTAGCTCATGGAGGGAGCAAGCATGGGCAGAGCTGGGTACCACCCAAGCATGGAGCTGGGCTGTCAAAGGGTCTGAACTTTGAATAACCTCTCTGGGTTTCTGGCGGCCAAGAGGAAGCTGGAGTGAACAGTTTCCTTTGGACTTTTGAGAACTGAATGAGTTTCTAATTGTTTCCGAATAACAGCTTTTGACAGGGATTAATCTGGACACTAGCCGGGGCCAGGGAGGAGCACGTATTCCACGAGGGCCTGTGAGCACGGTGGGCGTGTCTGTCATCCCAGTGATTAGCTGTGGCACGGGTCGGGTGGAGAGGAGCGGGGTGCGCACCTACCTCCACGAAGGCGAACTTCTCCTCGCTCGTGTAGTTGTAGCGCGTGGCTCTCTCGTACTCCTCCGCGGTGCCCGGGCAGTCCTTGTTGCAGAACTTGTCCGTGGGGTGAACGAGCTTCCAGGAGTACTGAAGAGAGAAGGACAATCCCAATTTTTGTCCATCAACTGGTGAATGGGTAACAAATGTGGCATATCGGGGTCCTGGCATACTCTTCAGCCATAAAGAGGGGTGCTGATTCATGCTTCAGAGATAAACCCTGGAAATGTGTGGAATCAAAGAAGCTAGATGCAAAAGCCTAAGTGCTGTATGAGTTTATTTGTAGGAAACATTCAGAATAGGGAGACCTACAGGGACAGAGAGGAGTTGGCTTGGGGCTGGAGGGATGGGAAGGGTGATCAGATATTGGATTTCTTTTTAAAGTGATGGAGATGTTCTCAATTTGACACTGGAGTTGTTAGACAACTCTGTGAATGTAGTAAACAACAAACAAACAAAAAACAATGAAATCACACTCTGAGCAGGAAAGTGGTATGCTATGTAAATTATATCTCCATAAAGTTATTAGCAAAGGGGAGAGGCAGGACAGACAGCTTCTAGGTGAATGGAGGTCAGTGTGAGACCCTGTGCCCCAGGACACCTACCACCTCCATGACATGGGCACTCCACTTGGATAACAGCTGAAGGCCCCGCAGGGCCAGGTCGAACAGCTCCCGGTACTCCTCATCCGACTTCTGGCTGTCCAGCCCGGAACCTGTCACCACCTGGAGGACATCCACGGTCACTCACTGTCACATGCCTGGCACTTTTGTACACCTCTTACTGATTCCCCCCAAGAACTCACAGGGAAGTGATTATGCTCCCTTGACAGGGGAACTGGACTCAAGACAGGCGCCTTGCTAAAGGCCTGTAGATGGCTGGGGTCCCAATTCAGGAGGCACAATGCCAGAGCCCCACCTGCCACCACCCAGGGGCACAGAGGCACACAGACCTTTCTTGACTGCATTCCATGTAGGAAGGGCAGACTACAGTGGCTCAAGCACATATCCTTGCACAGAGATCTTAAATATGTATATGTAAGCAAGCAACACTAACTTCCACACCACAATATGACTCTTAATACATGGGACTCCCTCTAATCTTCTCTTCTATTGCATATAAAATGCTCATCACAAGTCACTCAATTAAATCTATCTGCAGCCCTCAAATCAAACACTTTGTAGTGATGTCTCAGTCATGTGCAGAGATGTACAAATTCCCAGCTGAGAGTGGACAAGATGACTCTGTCCCTGTTCAGCTCTCACACTGGAAACAGGTGTCCCTTTTCAGTCTACTTAGTGCCATGCTACCCATTTTTTGTGCTTTGTTGGTGAATTAACAAATGAAAAAGTCCCTAGGCATAGGACTGATGTGCTGTACATGTTCCTACCTGCACGAATGTACAGGATGCCTTATGGAAAAACTCCATGTGTTAGATAAGCCTTGTTCAGGCATAAGTTACAGTGCTTTTGGCCCTCAGACAATGCCAGTGAATCAACACTGTATAACACACAATGTATCTTTAAACAGAAACACGTCTAAAACTTCATCAGTAGATGAAAACACTGTGCCCAGAAGCTCATAGGGACCCAACTCTATATTTCTCCTTGGATCAACTGTTCAGTATTTACTAATTCAGGGTTCATGGCCACTTTAAAGGATATGACTACTGCAAATGATGAGAACTGGCTTGATACAAACAGGAAGAGATCATGCCTGCTTGGCCCTCTCAACCCAGGGCTCTGCATCCAATGGGCTTATACAATAGTAGATGGAAAAAATATTCAGAAAGAATGCATCTTTACAATGTACTTAGTTTTTCTTGTTGTTATTACCTAAATAATACTGTGCTGCAATTATTTACATAGCATTTACATTGACTTGGGTATTACAAGTAATCTACAGGTCATTTAAAGTACATAGGAGGATGCATGTAGGTTATATTCAAATACTACATTATTTTATAAAAGGGACTTCAGTGCTGTTGGATATTGATATCAGCTGAGGTCCTAGAATAAATCCCCTATGGATACTTTGGGACACTGTAATTTTAAAAAATATGCTTTGGATCAGGTACATCCTTAGTCCACTAAAACCTGACTAGGAATAAAGGAGTCTAGCCCTTGGATAAATTACTTTTTTGTGGCTTACTTCAGTTGATTGGCACATTTAGTAAGAAAGCTCACCCTTGCCCACTGGGCCATTGGTTGAATGACCACACTGCCTGCATTTGTCAGAATAAATGTCAGACCAAAGACATTTCCTGAGTTTGGGTTTTGGAAAAAAACAATCCTTATGGCTGCTGGCCACACGGTGGAACCAGAGAGCAAACATGGACCAGCCCAGTCTTCCAGGATGGTGGAGCTCATAGGGCCTGTTTATCCAATGGCTTATCAGGAGGCTGTCTACTACAGGGAGAGACCCAGAAGAACACAGCACCCAAATATTAATCACAGTTAGTTCTGAGATGGTAGGATCTTACAGGATTGCTTTCTCTTCTTCTGCTTATCTGTTTTTCTTTTCCTGATTTTGTTATGCTGATCATATTTCCACGAAAATTCAATGAAATGAAATGTCACTATTGGGATTACAGGAGATTTTTTTCATAGCCCTTTTTTGTCCCTAACTGCATTTAAGTTTTTTTTTTTTTTAAAAAAAAAAAAAACAATGATCATTCCTTAGTATGTAGCTTCTAAAATATTGGATAGTGTTAGGTACACAAGTTCTCAGAACTCCTTTTCTTGAGCTTGAGGGTAGGGACAACCTGGATCCTGTGTGCAGGGGAGGGGGGGATTCATAATCACTGGGCTCCTCCTCTTTGCTAGGCACAGCACACATTCCAGATGCCACATCATCTCATTTTTTCAGTGAATCTTTTGGGATAGATACTATTGCTATTCCCCCTTTCTAATAAATTTTAAATTTTTGATTGATACTTAGTATCTATATATATATTCATAGGGCACAGTGTGACTTTTCAACACAAGTATTTGTCTAATGATCAGATCAGGGTAATTGGCATTATCTGTCTCACCAGTCATCGATCATGTCTTCGTGCTGGGAACGTTAAAAATCCTCTCTACTAGCTGCTCTGAAATAACTGTTGTCAACCACAGTCATCCCACTGTGCCACAGAACACTGGAACTTACTCCTCCCATCCAGCCATCCTCTGTCCATTACTCCCTCCTGCATACCCTTCCCAGGCTTTGATGTTACCCCCATCATGCAGAGAGGAAAGGGAAGCACAGAGATTTGAACAACTTGCAAAGGGCAGAATTAACCCTGGTTCTGTCTGGCTGTAACTGTCCACGCTCTGGGCAGCTCTGCCCTCCTGCCCCAGATGTGTAGTCCCTGCCACTCCCCAGTATCCCAGGTGTTCCTGCTCTTTCCCAGCTGCTCCTCTCCCCGCCTGGCCCACATGCCTCCGTCCCCGGTGGCCAGCGCTCACCTCACTGTTGCTGTAGCGAGCCAGCTCCGAGATGAAGCGGATGTGGTCATCCCGGATCTGAACCATCTGCTCGCAGATGTTGTACTGGGGGCTGATGCTGCTCTGTGTGCACGTCCACCTGGGTAGAAAACCACAGGGTCAGAGCCGGGCCAGCCCCAGGCTCCTGGGTGGGACACGCTCCTTCCACTCCCTAGTTGTTCCTGGTCCTCAGCCAACACGGCTGGCTCCCTGGGTGAACCAGAAAGCGGTGTCCTGAGCCTGCCAAGTGTGGTGCTGTGGAGACCACAGGCTTCGAGGAACAGTCCTCCTCCTCCTCCTTCTCTTCCTTGTGGCCATCCTACTCCAAGGAGGCTCAACCACAGGCCTTTCCAGCTATCAGGTCCACAATACTTACCAGTTCCATGGCTGGGGATCACAGCCTCTCTAGGGGTACAAGGGTTGGAATCCAAGAAAGAAAAAGCAAGGTGGGCAATCCCCCCAACTCTAAGAGCACCAGCCCTGTGGGAGGAGCTGGCTCTGGAGGGCTTGGAGCTGGACTGGGGAAATCCGGATGGGCTTGTGCCTCCTTTCCAGGGTGGCCTGGCAACATGGTCACACCCACAGTGAGAGTCCAGGACTCCAAGGACACAGGGCTGGCTTCCTCCTCCTCCTCCTCCTGTCTCTTTCCTCCTTCCCTGACCTCCCTTCTTCCTCTCTGCCCTTTCTGACAGATGTGATTAGGAAAACCGTACTGCATGGGGAGGCGGAGGCAGGAGGATCACAGTTCAAAGCCAGCCTCAGCAACTTAGCAAGGCGCTAAGCAACTCAGTGAGACCCTGTCTCTAAATAAAATATTAAAAGGGCTGGGGATGTGCTCAGTGGTTAAGCGCTGCTGGGTTTGATCCCCAGTACCCAAAAAAAAAAAAAAAAAAAAAAGATGAAGAAGAAGAAGAAGAAGAAAGAAAAGAAAGAAAAAGAAAACCATCCTGCATTGGAGAGAAAATGAACGAGTAAGAGTCCTCACTCCCCTTCCTGTCTTCCCCTGTCTGGTGCTGGTAACCCAGCAGACAGACTAAGCATGAGCTCAGAATGTTTCAGAGAGAAGTTAAAATTTTAAAAGGAGCCCTGAAGGGATTCTCCTGGGGGTGCGCAGAACAGCGATGGCCTTCCTCACGCTTATACTTTGCCATTCTTTATTTTGAGCTACTTGGAGGGATCAAGAAACCATCACTCAAACCTCTGACTTCCTGCCCTGGTCATACAACAGCCTCCTCCCAACCAGCGTCAGGTGGTCCAGGAGCCAGGCAGGCAAGGGGCAGAAAATAAGCCCCTCATCCCTGACCCCGTGCTCCTCCCACCCAGGCAGCCCCAGAGGATGGAGGCACGGGACTGGCCATCCCTGGGAGCTCAGCTACAGAGCCTGGTGAGTAGAGGTCAAGGGCACTTCACAGCTGTCCTTGAAGGCACTGAACTCTCACCCGTGACCACAGGATGGCCAGCTCTCTTCCACTTGGAAAGGCCATGTCCACTCAGCCCTGGGTGAAATGCACTCAGAAGCAACCCCCACAACGGCATCTGATTTCAAAGCAGACGGCGGAGACTGGAGCCAGATGTCCCCCAAGTCTGGTGAGCCACTGATCCCTCAGACCTCAGCACAGATTCCCTGGGATTGTGGTGGATAAAATGACCCAAGGGGAGGCGTCAGCTCACTTCACACTGGAGCCATTCCGGCTACACGTACTTACTGAATGGTCGCAAAGCCCGAGCAGAGAATCGGGAAGATGAAGATTGTCACCATCTCTCTCCAGCTGGCCAACAAGAGCCAGCGGCTCCTCCCCACATCTCAGGGAAGGAGGAGGACTCCTGCTGTCCCTCTGAAGGGACGCCATGGGCTACCACTAAGCAGGATGAGGGACATGGTTGTGCTCTGAGACCTTTTGAACCTGGCAACAAAGGGCGGATACAAAAGGGCTCCGAGCACCCTCCGCTGCTCCCTCTGGTGGCGCCAGTGATCTGAGGGTCCACCTGCCCAGGGCTCTGGGGAGGGAGGAGGGACTGAAGTGGCCCCTCGGCCCCCTGCCCGGGCCGGGCGTCCTCGCAGGAGCCTAGAGACATTACGGCAGGCACTCACTTGGACTTGTTCTCTTCATAGTGAGCACTGGTCTTAATGTATCTGGCCAGCTCTATCTGCATGTCGCCGAACAGGGGCACCACCTGCAGCTGCTGCAAAGGAAGCAAACACAGCGCGTGAGATGCGGCCGGAGGCAGGGGGGCAGCGGGCCTCCATGTGCGCCTGGGGCCTGGCCCCTTGTTTCTGCTTCTGATGATGCTATTGTGTGAACCCAGAACCAAAAGGAACCTCAGCTGGCATACTGTTCCTCCCCTGTCTCCAACCAATTCTGTGTTCTAGGCAACCGAGCTCAGAGAGGCAAAGTGACTTGTCTAAGGTCACACAACCAGTACAATGGATGAAGTCTGAGGACCAGATGGCTAGCCTTGCAGTGGAGGGTCCTTTCTCTTCCTACTGCTCCAGAAGGTAAGAAACTTCCAGCCAAAGGCCAGGGCAAACGGAAGGGAGACTGGCATCTACTCTCTACCTCCCACGCACTAGATACAGGGCCAAACACTTTAGAAGCATTATCTCAGTCCATACCAACACTGTGTGAAGTCGGGCATGGTGGGACACACCTGTCACAACTGTAATCCCAGCAGCTTGGAAGGCTGAGGCCGGAGGATGGCAAGTTCAAGGCCAGCCTCAGCTACTTTTTGTTATTGTTGTTATTCTGCTGCTACTTTTATTTAAATTTTTTTTTAAATTAAATGACAGTAGAATGTATTTTGGCAGAATACACATACATAAAGTATAACTTATTTTATTAGGTTCCCACTCTTACGGTAGTACGTGATGTGGAGTTACCCTGGTCGTGTATATAAGTACACGGCTAGGAAAGTCGTGACCAATTAATTCTACTGTCTTTCCTATTCCCCTCCCCCCTTCTCTCCGTTACCCTTTGTCTAGTCCAATCTATTTCTATTATTCTCCTCCCCAACCTCCCTTGCTGGTTTATCATCCACAAATCTGACAGGACACTCAGCCCTAGGTTCGGGGGGACTGGCTCATTGCACTTAGCATGATGTTCTCCAGCTCCATCCATCACCAGCAAATGACATGATTTCATTCTTCTTACCAGCCTCAGCAACTTAGTGAGGCCCTAAGCAACTCGGTGAGACCCTTTCTCTAAATAAAATACAAAAAAGGGCTGGGGATGGGGCTCCGTGGTTAATTTTGCCCTGGGTTCAATCTCTAGTATCAAAAAGGAAAAAGAAAGAAAGAAATGTGAAGTTAGTACTGTAATCACGTTCATGTCACTAACAAAGAAACTGACAGGCAGGCAGGCTAGCGATGTCCCATAAAGTCAGAGAGCCAGGATTAGGACCCAGGGCTCAGACTCATCTACGCAACCCCAGTGAATCCTTGGGGAAACCCTCCGAGGAGTTACCCTGAGCATTCATAGTTCTCAGATAGGAAGATGTGGTTCCAGGGAGATTCAGTGACTTTCCCACGGCCATTCAGCTGTGAAGCAGCAGCGCTAGACTTTACCCCAGGCCTGACTGTGGAGAGTGTGTCCCCTCCCTTCACAGCCGGCTTATGCACACTGACTCAAGGCAGATTTTGCAAGGGTCTCCCAAGACGAGTCCTGTTTTCATCTAGGGCTGCTCTGGAGAAAAGTAAAAGTTTCAAACTTGAAAAAAAAGCCCATTCAAGCAGCAAAACAAGACTCCTCTTGCTCCCCTTGACCCTGCCTGGTGCTCTCCATGCCACACCTTCATGAGATCTCACCAGTTATATGAAACTGGGCATTCCCATGTCTGAGCCAAGACCAGCTTCATGCCTGCAAGGCCCAGCATTAGAAAAAAATGATTCATTTCCAAAGTATGGAAGCCCCTTTGCAAAAAAAAAAAAAAAAAAAAAAAAAAAATCAAAGGCTTGATTGACTACAAGTTTTTGTTTTTAAAGATTTAGGAACAAAAGATCAACTCTCTCTTAGAGGCACTAGAACCAACTGAGTGCATAGGCTGGTGAGGCAATTCGCCTGACAGGAGGGAGGCCAAGGGGCTTATAGTGGGCCGGGGAAGAGGCTGTGGTTTTTCAAATGGGAATCCACTTAAAATCCACTCTTTAGCCCTCCTACTTCCTTGAGCTTTGGTTTATTCTGAAAACAAAAGGAGACACCTCTTTCTTTAGATGACTTCCGGAAAGGGCTAAAGGAGAACACAAGAAGAATCACATTCCCCTAGTGGAATCCCAGTGGAGCCGTGTTTGAGAACCGTGCATGCTTTCCGGGGACAGCCTTCTCTAGTGCCAACTCCTCCACCAGGGGCAGCTAGAAGCTGTCATCCTATTCTCCCACTGTTGGGGTCTGCAGAGTAACTGCTCAATTAACAGCTCCCCCTAATTTGTGGCAAATTTCATTCCTTTCTCTAGTCCTCTTGATGCTGGTGTAACCCTGGCCCCCTGCCCTGCCCCTGCTCCAGTGGCTGACCTTAAAGAACTTATCAATTTTGCTAAGGTTGATTCTCTTCTTGGCATCCAGTTTGTAAATATTACTGACATTTCCATCCATCAGGTAGAGGCCAAAGCCCATAACCTAGAACGAAAAAGGGCAGAGTGCAAAAACTACTGACGTGCACTGGAATTATTAAAAAAAAAAAAAAAAAAGCTTTAATTTGTACACATACAAATGGAGACATACATTCATTATGAAAAAAACCCTCATATTTTCAAATATAGACAGGAAACATGGGACTAATTTCAATGATAAATTTAGTATATTATGGCAGCCACTTCGTAAGCATTGAGTATATGGGCCACAGACTGTGCTTTAGGGATTTAACAATTACTGCTGTTGACCATAATTCTTAGTTCTGACAACAATCTTGTGAGTCAGGTTCTAAGCAACAGCCTTGTTCTATGGCTGGGAAATCAGAAACACAGAAAGGTTGGACAGCTTGTCAAAGTCACAAAGATGAGCTGCAGTGACAGGATCTCATCCAGGGTCTGTCAATAAAAATGGGCACATTTAGGTCCTTCTTGAGAGTAAGGAGCCTGAGGCCTATCTAGGGTGCAGCACCTCGCAGGCACATAACACTGGCCAATGGTGAATGTAAAAATATCCACCTTTCCCCCCCAAAGAAATAACAATGTAACAGTTCCTATAGAGACATGGGTGACATGTCAAGTAGGTCAACATTCTCATTTCAACCCCCAAAGCTTGTTTGTTTTCCTCCTATGTGGAATGTGCAGCTAAAGGGGGTGCGGCTAGACGTAAGCTGTGGGACAGTCACTTCTCGCTGTGCCTCTATTTCTCATCCAATACCAAAGAGAGTCGACTGGAAGACTATTCAGGTTGGATGGCTTCCCTCTTGGGTCCTACCTGTGCTGTAGGATGAGCGCAGGACTTTTCCTGTTAAGGATGCATGGCGCCCTCTGGTGGCATTTGATTTCATTAACACAAACTGCAGAGCTGTGAAATAGCTCAACAGTGTTGGAAGCCAGACTGAAGATGGTGGAGAATTCAGAGAGAAGTGGGCTGGGAAGTTAAGATGTAGGGGAATTAAAGAGCATTGAGAGAAAAAAAAAAAGTGCTGGAGAATTTGAAGGTCGTATGTAACACTGCTTGGTGGACTGGAGTTTCATAACCTAGCTCATGGAGGGAGCAAGCATGGGCAGAGCTGGGTACCACCCAAGCATGGAGCTGGGCTGTCAAAGGGTCTGAACTTTGAATAACCTCTCTGGGTTTCTGGCGGCCAAGAGGAAGCTGGAGTGAACAAGTCATACAGACATACTGCCTTGTGCTATAGTTTGAAGGTGGCTTGTTCCCCCTAGATCTCATGCAGGATTCTAATCTCCAAAGTTACATGGTAAGGGTATTAAGAGGGTGAAAACCTTAACCCCATGATGGTTCAGAGGTGGGTTCTTTGGAAAGTGACTAAATTAGATTAGCTTATTATGATGGAGGTCCCATGATTGAATCCTGGTGACCTGACAAGCAGAGGAGAGAGACCACACAGAGATACATATAGTTTCCTGCCATGATGTGATATAGTCAGGGAGGAACTTTGCCAGAGCCTGTACCATGCTGCTTGAACTTCCGGTCCCCCAAACTGTGAGCTAACTAAATCTTTTTTCTTTGTACTTTACATCAGGTATTTTGACAAAGCAATGAAATATACCCTACAAACTCAATTGAGGTGCCAGAAATGTAAGGACAGGAACACTAACCCAGGTCAGGAGTTCTTAAAATGCCAAAAGTGGCAAGAGAGAGAGAGAGAAAGAAACACTTTCGAAGATGAGGTTTGAGGGAAGAAAGAATCAAAAGGGGGGTGCTGTGTGGTGCATGTGAAGATATAGAGAAAGTTGTTCATGTCAGTGCTATAACTATTGGAGAGGAATTAGAAATAATCTTAGCAGACAATGATATATTGTGGTTAAAGCCAAGAAGGCTCATCTATGTGACTTTAGTCAATTGCTGCGAAATATTCCAAACATAATTAAGGACATCTGAGAAAAATTCGACATGCTTATGTATATTGCATATTTTTTAAATATACAAGCATAGAAAAAAATTAGAAGCATATACATCACAATTCTGAAGATGTTATTTCTAGGGTAAAAGATGGTGACAGGTTGAAATTTTTTAATGCTTTTTTGGATATCCTGGATTTTCCCCATTAATAATTTTAGGATAAAATTTGTAAACTGTTGAGATAATCATGACCATTTGACAAATTAAAGCAAAAGCCCTAAGATTCTGTTTTCCCTCTGATTCAGCAATTTCTCTTTCATAATGTTAAGCTTGACCAAAAGAGGTGCATAAAAGCTGTGCTACACTGGGTGTGGTGGCGCATGCCTATAATCCCAGTGGCTCAAGAGGCTGAGGCAGGAGGATCAAGAGTTCAAAGCCAGACTCAGCAATAGCGAGGTGCTAAGCAATTCAGAGAGAGCTCTCTCTTAATAAAATACAAAATAGGGCTGAGGATGTGACTCAGAGGTTGAGTGCCTCTGAGTTTAGTCCCTGTAACCAAAAAAAAAAAAAAAAAAAAAAGCTGTGCTATGAGGGTTTTAATGCAGTTTAGCAAACAAAAATCCCACCCCAGGGAACATGTTAAACAACAACATCCCCATAGAATGGAATAGTGGGCAACCATAAAAGTTATATTGCAGAAATATCCTTAATGACACCTTAAAGGTGCATAGGAGATATTAAAGTGAAAGAAGAGACCACATGTGCAGTGAGATCTGTATCACTGTTCAAGAAATAGAAATATTGTTCTTTAAAAATGATTTTAGATAAGGAGGAGGTGGGCGGGCAATCCCTGTCTGCAGTATGCGGTGGGGTTTACCTTGAGGAGCATGTGCTTCTCACTGGGGGTCAGGTACATCTTGTTCTCGTAGTAATCCACGCAGATGTTCACGATGTCCGCCAGCAGCTCCTCGTAGCCAGGGATCACTTCCAGTTGCTGGTGGAGACACTGAAACAGCACCCGCCCTCAGGACAAGCACAAGACACCCCCTCCTGCATCCTCACCCGCCACACAGTTTGGGCAGCAGTGACTGAGCACGTGGCTCTACTGATGGCCCAGGAGTCATGAATGGCCCTGGGGGAGAGGAGCCTTCACACCAGCCAGTCTGATGCCTGAATGCCCTTGTGAATACCACCCAAGTGGCTGGGTAGCCAGAGGTCCTGCATGCCTCCTGTGCAGGGAGCTTGCTTGCCTTGGAGCCTCTATCTCAGTCCCCGGCAATTGCAAGTAAGAAGCACTCTCTTAGGCAGAGCTGAAGCAGCTCAGCTTTACAACAGGCCTGTAGTAATTTCAGCTCAGCTCTGAAGGCATAGACTTATCTGTGCTGTTTTCATCAGACAAGGGCAGGGAAAGACCCATGGAGTGGGGGTGGGGGCACCTGGGCCAGTAGGTGTCTCCTCCTGGCAGGTCACAGCAGTTCAGAAACATCTCCTAGAGAGAAGGATCTGAAGTTCCCATCCCCGTGCTTTCTCCAAAGAAGCAAAGGGTCCTTGTGGGACACCCAAGAAAGGCACTGCTGGAGCTCTGTACAGGCAGCAGGGGACTCAGTCTCCTGGGGCCTCAGACACTGGGCAGTGAACAGAGCAGGAAGGGCCCTGCCAACTCTGGGCCTCTGCCCAGGGAGCTGAGCCTAAAACCCCTGGGGAAATGCAGGGCCCCTCAGCACTGGCCTGGGTCCTGCCAACATTCTTTGCGGCACCTGTTGTGGCTGACCTGACAGAGGGTGGGATGAGTCAGGCTATGCTGGGTATAATGGGAGAGTGACAGCTGAGTGGTCATGCCCTGCAAAGCAGGGACCAGAGCTCTGGACCTTTTCCTCCTTTCCTGGCTTTGCATATGTTGTGGTTTGTCTACGAGACACCCCCCCAAAAGCTCATGTGTTCAGAGGTGAAATGATTGGTTAATTCCTTTGATGGGCTAATAATCTGAAAGGACTACTGGGTGGTAAATATAGGCAGGTAGGATGTGGCCTGGACCATAGCTCGTCCCTGACTCCTCACTCTGTCACTCTGCTTCCTGGATGCCAAGAGCTGAGCCACCTTCCTCTACCTCATCCTTCCATCTTGATGTTCTCCCTCCCCTCACACCCAGAGCCATGGAGTCAGCCAACCAGCACTAAGGTACTAAAACTGTAAGCCCCAAATAAACTTTTCCTGCTCTAAGTTGTTGTCAGGTCTTTTGATCACAAAGCCGACCCACGGAGCATGCCGAGGGCTTTTTGTACAGCATCTCCTTTATTTCTCACGATAGTCCAGCGAGATAAATCCTCATAATATATTCAAAGTGACAGACCCATTTTATAGATGAGAAACTTGAGGCCTGGCCTTTGCCCAAGGCGTTGCAGTGGGTGGTGGTCCTGCTCTCTGGTCCTCTACCCTGGCTGAAGGCTTTCAGGGGACAAGGCCTGGAGAGGGTGGAAGGGCCATCTGTGGTTGGGAGGGAGGCTGAAGGCTGCAGTGGTTTTTCACTCTTGTGATGGGCAGTGGAGACAGAAGTTGGACTGAGCTCATCTGCTTGAGGTTCACCCAGCCTCTAGGCCCCTGTTTCCCCAAGATGCCAGGCAGGACCCACCTGGGTGATCCTGTTGTGGTTGGCCAGGAACATGGAGAGGTTCTGCGATTCCTGAATGGACTGGGGGTCCGCCATCTTCCTCAGGAACTGTGCCGCTCTGAAAGGCAGATGGCAGGTGAGACCGAAGAGCATCTGCACACCCTGAGCCTGAGGTACGTCACGTGGGCTCCCATTTCCACCCTACCCGGAGTGACACTGTCCCCCGAGGTCAGGACAGGGCATCTGAAATTCAAGGGCAGGGATGCACTGAAAATCTCTGAAGTCTTGGAAAGTTTATGGGGAGCCAGCCTCCACTGATGCAGGCGGAGGGGCCAGAGGGAGTGAAAGGAGCACCTGCCCTGGAGCTGCACTGTGAGCCGTGGAGACGCTTTCCTTATAGGAAAACCTCGATGTTTCTCAAACAAAGAATTGCATGGAAAATAAGTCCTGTTAACATTACAGGATTATAAGATGAAAGCAGGATGGGTGTAGGGCACACAGGGATCTGTGGTAGCAGAGTACCCCTGCCTCGCTCCGGACACGCAGGACGTCGGTTGTGGCCATGACGGCAGCAGTGTGCTCTAACTGTCGAGTGTGTGGGGGAGGATGTTATGCCATGAGCTATCTATGGAATCTTTGTGAATCTGACATTTCTGGGTCAGCTGAGACATGGGCTCTGCCTGCTGGGCACCCCGGGTTTCATGGTGTACACAGAAGAATCAACTTGTGAGAACCAGTCTGCTCACTCCAGGTACTCTGAACCCAAGGACAATGTGGGGAGAGGGTCCCTCCTCCCTCCCCAACAGTGACATGGAAAGCCCTTCCACCAGAGGTGGCCAGACACTCTGGGGTTCATCTGAACCTCATGCAACATGCTGGGAGTCTCTTGCTTTTAACTGCTCTTGTCTCCTCCTGGGTGACTGTGTCCTGATTTATAAAGAGAAACAACCTCCCCCCCCCACACACACACACACACAATTTTAGATGTGGTCCTTTCTTCTCAGCTGATATGGACCTCCCAAATCAAAGAGTGAGCAGTGTCTGATCAGAGCAGCCTACCTCACCAGTGACTAATGGAGGGACCAGCACATGATACAGGCTTGAGGGACATCCTTCTTCCCTGAGACCTGTGCAAAAGCATTTCCCTGAAAGATTGGGGTTGCTATCTGGATGGTGGGAAGCTGCTGCCAGAGACCACCATGAGGCACAACTGGCCTGAGCAGGAGGCTGTTAGAGAGGGAAGGGCAGCAGAGGTGGGGAGACCCAGGCTAACATCACCACCCGGGCACTGGATGGGGGCATGCCTGGATGTCTGGGTTCCATAAGCCAACTCATTTCTGTCTTCTGCATAGCAGTTTGAATGGCTTTCTGAGTCTTGCAGAAAAATGACTAATGTAACTACTAGAGTCTTGATCTGGAGTGTCCCTCAAAGGCTCCCATGCTGAAGGCTTGGTCTCCAGTGCAGCAATGCACAGAGGGGCTCCTTTGGGGAAGTGATCAAATCATGAGGGCCCTGATCTCACCAGTGGATTAATGCATTGATGGCTACTGAGAAGGGGTAGAAACTAGGTAATGTAATAGGGCCTACTTGGAAGAAGTATGTCACCGAGGACTTGCCGTGGAAGGGTAATCTTGTCCCTGACCTCTTCTTTCCTGCCCCCACCAGCTTCCTGGCCACCATGAGATGAGCAACTTGGCTCCATCACGTACATCCCGCCATGATGTTCTGCCTCACCAGAGGCTCAGAAACCATGGAATCAGGTGACCATGGACTGAAAATTCTGAAACCATCAGCCAAAATATGCCTTTCCTCTTTTCAGTTGTTTATGTTGGGTATTTTGTCACAGCTATGCAAAGTTAACACAGTAACCATTTTAAAATTACCTTCCCGGTTCCATCAAGCATGGGGCAACAAAATGGTTACGGCTTCATGGATGGGGAAATGAGGCTCTAACTCCATCTTGAGCTATAAGACCCTGCCAAGGTCAGGCTCTCCAGAGACTCAGCTCCACAGCCTGCTCCTCAAGCCAGGCTGACACAGGCCCAGCCCTGCTCTGTCTTGGGGATTGGCTAGTCGGGTACCAGAGAAGGAGCTTGTGAGCAGGGCACTGGCCTCTCCCTCCAGCTACCCAGCTGCTGCCCGGGAAGAGGGCTCCGGGGGAGAGGGTGCTGACCTCTTGTAGGCAGAGTGGTCGTTCTTGACACTGCACTTCATGTTCTTCAGCTCGTCCAAGACGGCGAACATGTTGATGAACTTGCCCAGGGTCAGCAGGTAGGCCTCGGACACAAAGTCCTTCCTGCGCTCGGCGTGGCACAGACGCTTCACCTCGCTGCAGAACCGCTCGATGGCCTTGCGCTGGAGGCAGAAGGGCAGGCGTAAGGGGGAGGCGGCCCCAGGGGTGGGGGCAGTGGCTCCCTCTGCTTTCTGGTCAAGGCTCCCCTGGGGTCTCCCCAGGCCATCAAGAAAAGGGCAGATCTGTAGGGTGGACTTTCTCAGAGATGTATTTCAATCCAAATCTGATTTTAGAGGCAACCTGGATCTGGCCCTGAGTGAGTCGAACCAATGAATTCATCCAATACACTTTCATTTAGAAGCATCAATATGTCTTATTCATTTTGTGTCCCCAACACCTGGGACAGTGTCAGGCACTGGCCAACAAGGAGAAAGAAGCCAAGAGTGTGTGAGAACCATCCAGAGAAAGGGGCTCATGATGACCAATAACTCTTTATTGAGCATCTACTGTGTTCCAGTAAAGCTGGTGTCAGGAAAAAACAAAAACAGAAAAAAACAGTTGAATAAGAGAAAAAGAGGCTGCTGCTGCGATCTGGGGGCAGTGAGCAGGAGAGAAAGAGGAGGAGGAGAAGTGGGGAAAGAAATGACGGCTCCAATGTGAGCCGTGGGCCTGGGACCCCGCAGTCAGCCACCCTCTCCTCAAAGACCACACCCAGTAGCCCTCCACCACCACGGGAGCCTTCCCCAGTAGCCCCGTGCAATCAACAGCTGCTCCCCACGAGTGGCCATGGAGCACTTGAGATGCGCACTGTGACTGAGGAGCTGCGTTCTTAATTGTACTTAATTTTAATTAACATCAGTAGTCACACGTGGCCAGTGACTGTGGTGCTGGCCAGCCGGGTTCTAAGTTACTACAGATCCTCCCTTCTGCGAATGCCTCTGGGGAGGCCTCAACTTAGCACCCCAGGGTCTTTGGGAAGCTCTCCTTTTGCAGGTCTGTCTGCCTTCGCGAAGAGACCCGTGGCTCCTGGAAGCCGGGGCTGTGCTGCTAACAGCAGCTGCGGCCTTGGGACCCACTGTGGAACAGGGCTCTACTTGTTCTTTACCAATGGACCTCATTTATCCTCACCTCCTTGTGCTACACTGACCCCGCAGGCATTGCCCCTGGGCAGGGGACTGGCAGGGAATCCGTCCATGACACTCAGCTCCATGGGGAACCAAGAAGAGGGTGCACTGTGTGTCATGATGCCCACCCTGGAGTCCAGCCTGGCCGCCAGTTACCAACCTGTCCTCCTCAGCTGTTTTTGATGCGACTGTGACACCCTGCTCCTTCTACTCACATGCCTCCCTGTGGCCCCTGTCCATCCAGCCTGCCCACTCAGAGAAGCCCTGGCTCTCTCTCCTCCTTTTTTTTTTTTTTTTTTCCATACCAGGGATTGAACTCAGGGGCACTCGATCACTGAGCCACATCCCCAGCCCTTTTTAATATTTTATTTAGAGACACGGCCTCACTGAGTTGCTTAGGGCCTCACTAAGTCACTGAGGCTGGCTTTGAATTCATGATCCTCCTACCTCAGCCTCCCGAGCTACAGGATTACAGGCATGTGCCACTACACTGGCTCATTCCTTCTTGACACCATCACTCTCACAGACCTCCCAACTGGCCTCCCTGCTGTCCTCTCTGTCTGCTCCTGCTCCCAACCTCTTCCTGTCCCCCCAACATGCCATCCACCCCTATACAGCAGCCAGAGGCTGTCACAAAACCTTATATCAGATTAAGTCACCCAAACCCTCCAGTGGCCTCCCATGGCCTTGAATGCCATCTCAGGGCCCACAGTGCCCTCTCCACAGTCTCCTCCTTCCTCTCCCGATCCCCCATCTTCACTGAGTTCCGGTCTCTCTGTCTTCCTTCTGTTTCTTAAACACATCAGACCTGAGGGCTTTGGCCTTTACAGTACCTTCTCCAGGGAGTGCTCTTGCTCCTGACCACTGCAGGCAGCCTCTCTCTCACTGCCCAGAGCTCAATCCACACACACGTCCCAAGAGACTGTCCCTAAAGAGCACCAGCAGATACTCCACAACCTGGAACTGTTTTAAATATTAGTTTGCTTGAAGCACTAATTATGCCCTGAAAATTACTTTTTATAGTCAGTCTCTCCCCATGCCCAGAATGTACTCACAGACTCATCAGATGTAACTTACATGGGGCTAGGGACATGTGTCTGTTTTGCTCACACAGGGGTTTGTAGGTAGCTTTCTAAAAATAGCTGCTAGATGAATAGACAGCATGGTACCAAGGTGCAGAGCCTGGTGCCTGGAAGACAGGTGGTCTTCTCACGTCTCCTGATGCAGAACCACCAGGCCAGCTCACCTGGAAGTACATGAACTTCATGAGTTTGGTGACCTCCGGTTCCAGCACCTCCACAGTCTTTTCATAGATCTCCACTCGGTTGGGCTGCTCATTGCACTTCACCTGTGGGCAGAGGAGGGGACTCAGCACCCTGGTTCGTCCACACAGTCCTGGTCCACACCTGTGGTCTTATTAATAAGGATACCCTTTACTCTCACAAGGGCCTCTGTTGGGAAGTAACTGATTCCAAAGCAAGAAGAAGCTGGGGTGGCCCCAGTCTCACTGGTCTGGTGGGAGGCAGAGGCGCCCAGAGACTGGCTGCACATAAGGAACCAGCCGGTCCCAAGACAGGAACACCCCCTCCCTTTTTTGGTGTTCTGTGCTATGATCAGAAGCTTCCCACTTTGGCCTTTCCCCAGCCCTGTCCCAGGGGGGTCCAGTCAGATTCTAAGCAAAGAGCAATGTTCTATCCCTTACTCCCCTAGCCATCCCCAGGCCAATGTCGGCCAACATCAGATGTGCCATTAAAAACCCATTTCCCAGCCCAGTGGTTTTCAACCATTGTGCACATCAGAATCACGTGGCAGACACTCTACAACACGCTTGTCAAAACCACCAGCAGGTCAACTGAATCTGAAGATTGAGGAGAGGCGGTTCAAGGACACTCTTCACAGATGGTCAGAAATTCTCAAAATGGTAGCAAGGGCTGGGTTGTGACTCAGTGCTAGGGTGCTTGCCTAGCACATGTAAGGCACTGAGTTTGATCCTCAGCACCACATAAAATAAATAAATAAGTAAAATACAGGTATGCATCATCTACAACTAAAAAAAAATTTAAAAAAAGGTAGCAAGTGCTAAATACCCATCCATGGATGACCAAATGGATTCAATGATGCGTTCACACAATATAGTGATGAACTCTTAGAAGGGAGGAGATAGAACTACATGAATTGCCATAACAGCACTGTCACCATAAGCTAGCAGGTGAACAACAGGATAATTTTATCCTGTTTTTTTAAGCAAAACAAAACTCTTTGTGTTCATATAAAAGACAGGCAGATGAAATCAGTAAGGCTGAAAAACTGCAAATAGCACTTCTCCCCAAGGACCAGGATTAGGAGGGGAGGAATAGATTGTTTACTTTATACACTTGTGGTTTGTTGATTTGTGATGATGGAACTCATTAGTTATATGACAATGATGGTTAAAAAAATATGTGTATGTTTTGACATAAAAAAAGTCAGTAATGAAGACTTTTTTAAAAGCAAAAGGCAGAATAATATAAAAAAGAAACAACACTATTATAAATGATAAAAATGTACAAAATAATATTCACGCCAGGGAGACGATACAGAAGAATATGCAGCAAAGTGTTGCCAGTGATGATCTTATGGAGGAAGGTGGGTTTGGCTGGTGGGGCCAGGAGGTCGTATATTTTGCTTTATACCCTTCTGCAATGGTTTAGGTGTCAGAAAATTAGCATGTACAATTTTTGAAATAAGATACTATGCATACTGTGTACTGCCCAAACCTTGAAGTCCCTGGGCATGGGCCCTGGTCATCAGTGACTTCAGGCTGCTTCATTGGATGAGAGGCCCTGACTTACCCCCTTCCACCTGGAAAAGCTCAGTAATCCTTTGTGAGTAGAGTGAGAAGGAATAAGACCCCCGCAGAGGGGTTTGAGACACATGCACAGGGTGAGGGCCGTCTCACCTGGGGAATGGCCCGGGAACAGCTGCGCCAGGTGTACAGCATGACGGCATACTCATGTCCCTCCTCCAGCATTTCATTCTGAAAGAGCAAAACCAGGGGGCAGTGAGAAATGACATCCAAGCCGCCGGCTTCTCAAGAGCCTCACTATCACGGGGGTGGTCTGTGGACCAGCAGCATCGGCACCGTCAGCAGGGGGCGCACTAGCAAGGCCGACTCTCAGGACCCCCTTGTCTAAAAGCCACATCTCAACAAAATGCTCAGATGACTCACTTGCACAAGAGTAAGAAGAACCGACCTACATCATTCTCATCAGAAGCCCAAGGACTCTATGACAGGGCTACAGTTTTCAAACAGATGGATGGCCACCTTGGAAAGGAGGGCAGATCTGCAGTTCCCACAGAAAAAGGTGTCCCAGATATAGTTAGTAAGAAAAAGAGCAAGCAAAACTGTATGTAAATAGGTCACAAACCAAAACAGTAGTGATTATAAATATATACTGAATGTAAAAAAAAAAAAAATTGGTAGCATATGTACCAAGCTCTGAATTACAAGCTCTCTCTGGATTGGAATACTGTGTTACTTTATATATCTACTAAAGTAAGGTAATAGTACTACAATACACAATAGATAATACGTAATACACTAAAATAACATAACAGTACTGTCAGTTCACACTTTGATAAGAGTCCACATTACTATTTTATAAGCAGGAGAATAATTAATATACACATGATAGAAATAAGCAACAACTTTGAAATGAGCCTGAAAAACAGAGATGACTCATCCCCTGGACTACGCCTCTGTGGAAAGAGCCCTCAACTCAAGGTATGAACATCTGGGCTAACATCCAGCTTCATCACCCTCAGCCCTTTAGTCCACAATAAATCGCTAAAACTCCCCACTTAGTCATCTATTAAAGTGATGATGATGGTGGTGGTGCTGATGTGACAGAATTCTGTGAGAATTCAACGAACGACACTATATCTCTCTCTAGGTGATCTGTAAAGGAAGTTAGAAAAACAGTCTAAACTCCTAAAAGCGGTGCCACTAAATATTAACAATTGAGTCACCATTTGACCCAGCAGTTTCACCACTAGATATATACACAGGAGAACTGAAATTGTGTCCACACAGAAATTTCTGAGGATTCAGGATTTATGGGTGACATAAATGTTCACAGCAGCATTATTCATAATAACTCAAAAATAGAAAAAAAGCCAGGCACAGTAGCACATGCCTATAATCCCAGCTACTCGGGAGGATGAGGTAGGAGGATCATAAGTTTGAGGCCTACCTCAGCAATTTAGCAAGACCTTAAGCAATGTAGCAAGAACCTGTCTCAAAAGAAAAATAAAAAGGGTTGGGGAAGTAACTCAGTGGTAAAACCCTCAGTACCAACAAAAAACAAAACAACAACAACAACAAAAAAATGGAAATAACCCAAATGTCCACCAACTGATGAATGGACAAATAAAAGTGGTCTATCCTACAATGGGATATTATTCACCTATAAAAAGTAATGAAGTACTTACACAGGCTACAACACAAACTTTGAAAAACATTTCACTAAGTGAAAGAAGCCAGGTACAAAAAGCCACTTATTGTATAACTCACTTAGATGAAATGTGAGAATATGCAAATCCATAGAGACAGAAAGTGCATTGGAGGTTGCCAGGGTTCACAGGGAGAGAGGAAGTGGAAGTGACTGCTAAGAGGTCTGGGGTATTCTTTGGGGTAACAGAAATTAGATGGTGGTGTGGTTGTATAATATTGTGAATAGGCTTAAAAAAAAAGCATTGAATTATACACTTTAAATGGTTTTATGTTATGAAAAGTATGCCCCCAAACACAATAAAGAGTAACACGAGGCCATGTCTCATTGTGAATATCTGTATCTATTAAAAAAAATGTACTTTTATTGATTTAATTTTAAATCTGCATATCTTACATATTCCATATCTCATTAGGATCAGATCAGATTTAACCTGGAGTTTATTACTTATTACAGCTCTATTTTCAACAGCAAATGTCTTTGGCAAGTCACAGTTTCAATGCTTAATGTAGAGAGCTTTTAGCATCAGTAACATGTTGTCCTTGAGATCAGAAAGAACCAAGATCAACCCGTGGGAGTCCTACAGTCATCTGCTTCAAACACATGTCAAAAAGGGGAAGTGACAGTAATATAAAGAATGTGCATCTATTTTTAGCACGCAACTGCCCATAGCAGGTGTAATGTGAACTCCTTCATTCAATGAAAGCTTTACTGAGCACTCACGGGTCCCGGGCTCTGTGCTGAACAGGGCAGTGGAGAAGATGGGCGTGGACTCTGCCCTGTGGACAGTTTAGCTGACTCTCAGCTGGATTTGTTGCACAACTGGCCTTGAATAAAGAGGCCAAGATGATATGGAGAAAGGAGTCCTGGGTGGGGCCTTGGGACTTGACTTCTGGCCCTGCCTCCCTTGGACCCATCTTTCAACTTGTCATAAGGGTCATAGTTTTCTTATTTAGAAACAAGCCAAGCTTCTTGGAGCTAAAAAAAAAAAAAAAAAAAAAAAAAAACAAGACAACAGAAAGCTCCCTAGAGCCTACAGAAACAAATGTGGCCCTGTGGGCACCTTGATCAAATTCAGAAAGACCCACGTGGGACCTCTAAAGTACTTGTCAGTAAAGAAATCTGTGTTGTTTTAAGGCACTAAGAATATGATAGCTTGTTACAGCAGCAATAGAAGATTCATGCAGTGTCCCTCTGAACCAGCCTGCTCCTTAGACTTCCCTACCAGAGTCCCTGATCTGACATTTCCAGAACACCTCAGTGTGGTTGCTGTTCCCTCTACCCCAGCAGATTGCTAGGCCCCGTAGAGCTGAGCTCCGGTGACTCTCACATGCACGTCCCCCTAGTCACCCTCAATGCCATCATCCTAGTACCATCCTTAATAACTCCAAGGTTGGGAATTTAATGATCTCAGTGATTTATCTGCTCCGTTCACTCTTCCTCAACTCATTCCACACATAACAGGTGAAACAATTCTGCTCAACTCTCTCCTATGGACAAAAACCTTCCACTGCCTTTGGACTTTTAGTGATGAATGAAAGCCCTGTGCTACAGGCTGAATTGTATGCATCTCTCTCCCTCCACACAATTTGTCTATTGAAGCCCTAAACCCAGTACATGAGAATGACTTCTACATGAAGATGGGGTGGTTAAATTCAAATGAGGTCATTTCTGTGGGCCCTAATCCAATTTGACTGGTGTCCTTATAAGAAGAGGGAATTTGGATTCCCAAAGAGACATGCTGCGTGTGCACAGGATAGACTACGCGAGGAAACAGCCAGAAGCAGTCTCAGGTAAACCAGAGTGGCCCTGGGAAAAAACCAACCCTGCCCACACCCTGATCATGGACTTCCAGCCTCCAAGACTGTGAGAAAATAAACACCCACTCTTTAAGCCAGCCAGTCTATTGCATTTTGTTAAAGCAGCCCTCGCCAACTGATGTACCCTGCACCAGCTGACCCCCATCTGAATTTCCATCAATACCATAATTTGCTCATGTGGACCTCACAGATCACACATGAGTAACCGGAAATTCTATGCCTTTGTTCATACTGGTTCCCCCAGCAGGGTAAGCCCACTCCTCCCAGACTGGTAAAATTCCATGTGAGACAGTGGAGTAAAATACAGAGAGTCAGTCCCAGATTACAGATCCAATCCCATGACTTCCTGATTGTAGGACCATGAGTAACATGCTTATTAACTTCTCCAGGCCTCTGTTTTCTCATCCCTCAAATGGGTATATTGATCCCTCTGCAAGTCCCAGGGCGATTCTGAGGACTCCAATGCATTGTGGCAGGGAATGCCTTACAGACAGCTTAAATGTGTCATTACCCTCCTATAGGGTCCCGCTTGAAAGTCACTTCCGTCATCAAATTTTCTCTAACCCTCTCAAAGTCCCTTCAAACACCGAACTTTAACTTTAACCATGACATTTACCCTTTGTGAATTTTCGTTTGTCCACAAAGAGTAGTCCAGAGCACAGATTTTTGTTGACAGACAGCAGAGTTTAGGTCCTTCATTTGTCAACAGTGGGCTCCGGTTTTCCCCAGCTATAAATTGGGTACTTTATTATTTGTTTGTTTGTTGTCTGTTTTCATTTTTAGGTACTGGATGGGGTGAAGCCAGGGGCACTTTACCACTGAGCTATATCCTCAGTCTTTTATTTTTTGTTTTGAGATAGGGTCTTGCTAAGGTGCTGAGACTGGCCTTGAACTTGCAATTCTCCTGCCTCAGTCTCTCGTCACTGGGATTACAGGTACATGCCACTGCGCCTAGCATAAAACGGGTATTATAACAGAACTACCTCACAGGGTTCATTGAGGATTAAATGAGACAATAAACTTAAAATATCTGCACAGAGAAAGTGCTCGGTGAATGGCAAGCTTCAGTATTGACTTGACTCCCTGAGAACTAGGACTGGCCCGTTTGTCCCTGGGCACCTCCCCAGCACTGACCCTGTCCTCTGCAGGTACAGATGCAAAATACTTTCAGAACAAACGAGTAGGTTTGCTAAGTCAAGGTTAGAGAATTCAACTAACATAGTGACAAAGATCCATCAGGCCACAACAGAGCCCCAGGATAAGGACTCTGGAATTCTTCCAAGTCCAGTGCTGCCTGAGAAGAAAAAAAATCAAGGAAAGCCCAAGAGAGAAGGGGATGACCCCTCCTTTTTAGAGTCAGAACCTAAGAAAGAAAATAATAGCTAGCTCTGCTTGTAGGGTGATCTTGAGTCAATAACCATGTTACTCCAAAGCCAAAGTCACCGTGTCTCTTTTATGAAGAATATTTTGCTTTGCAGAGAGACAAAGTTCCACATACTCAGTAATCAATGAAATGTAAGACAAGGCAGAATCTAACCACATGTTAACCCAGAGAGCTACAGAAGCTCAGGGAAGTGAGCGGTGGAGATCAGGAGGGGCTACAGTGAGTGGGATTTGCAAAGCCTGAAGCTAAAGGGGAGCAGTGTGCTGAGCTTCTGGGAGGAGGTGGGGCAGGACTTGCATAGCCGGGGTCTGAAGTGGGGGTAGCCGAGGACATGTCCCTGTGTGAGAAGCCGCCCACAGCCCCTCCTGCTTCAGCAGGGAGCACGTCTGCACACGTGGTTCTAGAGACTTACCATGCTGGAATGGACCGTTGCCTGCTCAATGTACCTTGCAATGCCTGTAACAAATGCATTCCTGTCCTCGAAGTTCGTGTCAAAGTTGGCCTGTGGAATTAAAGGTTAGGCACATTTAGTTGTTGGGAATGGGTCCAAGGTAGCTGGTGTCCAGGAAGCAAATTACTGTCAACAAACTCTGTGGAAACCTACTGCCATCTCACCTGGAATCTTGCCCCTCCCCCAAACACTTGCCTGCATAATCACACCAGCAGGAACAGGCTGAGGACAGGGCCCATCTGCTTCGCATGGGTGGTCAGTCACTCATCAAGAGACTCAGAAGTAAATGCCAAAACTACACGAGCCCAAAATGCTACTAAAAGTTCAGTATACATTACTTTGATCCAGCCATTCAGAAATTCTCACCTGAAGGTGCAAATCCATATGAATGAGGACAACCACTGCAGCATTTTTGTGATTAAAAAAAAAAAAAAATCTGCAAACCACTCAAATGCTCATCAATAGCAAATGGCTAAATAAATAATAGCATACACCGTACATGCAATGACTTAGAAGGACCATGAGGTGCTAGAACATATGTGGCTCAACCACATTATATTATGATAGAAAAAATACCCATAATAAATTTTAAGAAAAAGCCAGGTCATCAAATACTATAAATAGTGCTATTTCCTTTTGATAAAAAGAAAAAAATCGTATTTTAAAAACATATACATTATTATATACCAAATATACATATTTCACCAAGTATATATTTACAAGATGTACATATTAACATATGTACCAAATTTACATATTTGGTAAAATACATATATTTGGTTAAAAGGTCCATGTGTATAGAGAAGAGGGGGCATAGTTACAGGGAAATTTTGTTATACTTTCCTGTAAATAAAAACCATAAAGTTTAATACAGGTTAGAAGATATAAATAAATCATATTCATGAATTGAACCTTCAAACATGTTAATAAATCTAACTATTGAATGAAACTAAAAATATATATTTATATTTACTCACACTTAGCTATCTAAGAAGTAGCAAAAGAACAAATACAGCGAAAAAATTTCAAATGAATGCATTCCTTCTTCACAAGGCCTCTGGCCTAGCAAGCGGGGCCCAGGGACTATACTGCAGGGCTGTCTCCAGCTGCAAAGGGTGCCCTCCCTACCAGCCCCATGGGATGGTGGATCTGTGCAATCAAGGGTAGATTATCACAAGATCTCCTCTAAGGCAAAAGCAAATGCCTCTGACCTACTTCCCTGAGCCCTGTGGAGTCCTAGCGTTCTTTTCCCATACACGAAGGCAAAGTAACTACCCAGGCAGGCTCTAGGGCTTTCTAAATGGCAATATTTAATTCATGAGATCAGAATTGCCAAAACATGGTTGGTGCAGCAGCAAGAACAGCTGGGAAGGTACCTGGGGTCAGAGCACATCGACCAGCCCTCCCTGGGGTACGGAAATAGTCCTGATATACATTTGTTATCTCATCTGTTCCTCACACCGGGCTCCCCATGTGCGTGAGGGACTGCATCAGCTCTCAACCTTTAACCTTCTAGATGCAGCCCCTCTCCCTTCAGGGCAAAGGCTCTTAGGGGACTCAGAGCTCCTGAGCTCCCGGCATGCTCCGCCATTTCCATTACCTGGTACATGATGGAGGAGGGCGGGGGCTCGATGCATGGCTGCTGGTCTGGGAGGGGCAGCTCTTCCAGCAGGTCCACGTTGGACAGGGCATCTTCCAGGGTGACGTGGGTGGTCATGGCTGCAGTTTCTGTGTTCTACACTGAGGGAGGGGAAGGAAGGACATGGGAAAATTCATTTCAGGGGTTTCCAAACATTTCTTTCAATCCTTACCCTGTCCAAGTTCCTTCTGGAGAACAAAGGGGATTAAGATGCATTGAGGTCACTTTCACTTGCCACTTCTTCACATGATGTCCCCAACTTGTGCCTTCTGCATTTCAAAATCTCTTTGCAGTTTCCAAAGTGTCCATTATCTGACTGAGCCTCACCACAACCCTCTTTGACCAACATGGAAAGGTTGTATTCTGTCCATGTAACTGATGAAGAAATAAGTCCCAGAGAGGTTTGTGCAATGCGCACATGATCATGTGACCAAGGGCACAGGCCTTCAACTAATGCTGGACACTGGGACAAGTTTAATACAGGTTAGAAGATATAAATAAATCATATTCATGAACTGAACCTTCAAACATGTTAATAAATCTAACTATTGAATGAAACTAAAAATATACATTTATATATAAATATAAATATATAAATATAGTGACATTTATATATAGTCACATTTGGCTATCTAAGAACTAGAAAAAGGTTAAATACAGCAAAAAAAATTTTCAAAAGAATGCATTCCTTCTTCACAAGGCCTCTAGCCTAGCCAGTTATCTACTTTCTGTTCTTCATAAGGATATTGATCAGTTCCACTCTTAAATTATTGCACGACACAAATATCCGTGAGTGCAACAGCCAAGATAATCCACTGGAGATCAGAGCCTAGATTTTATAGGCTAACTGAGCTGGGACACCACACTCAGATCAACACTGCTTACAAAGTCAGAAGACCCTCCATGTCCTCCATAACATGAGCATGTTTTGTGAAAACCAATCAACTCTAAATGGATAATTTTGTGTCTAGGATCCTAGCGGAGTAGAGCTACCTAGATAATTTTGCCAGGCAGCGAAGTTGAAAAAGATCTGAACAGGGCAATCAACCAACTCAAGCTAATTGCTATTTTAAGATTTTAGTACCCAGCAAATAGAATATTTTGTTTTTTTCCTCAAACATATATGAAACACTGATTAAAAACTGATAAGGCATGATTTAGGATATAAATCAGGTTTCCACAAATTTCCTCTCAAAATGATAGATATATTCATCAATTACCATGCAATGAAATTAGAAATCAATGATGCAAATTATAGCAAAGGAATCCATACCCTTGACACCTTGTAAAGCACACAGAGGTCATTCAGAGCTACAGAGGAATTCAGACAGAAATGATAAAGTATTTCAAACCGAAAGAGAGCACTAACAGATGTCTTAAAGGCACTTGGCATAAAATAAGAAAGTGAAACTCAGCAAACTTAATTTCCTACTCAAAAATCAAAAAGAAAGCAAAAAAAAAAAATCAACCTAGAGAAATGAGAAGGGCATGACTGTCACAAAAGCAGAAATAAATGAAGCAACAGGAAACAAACAGAAGACAAATAACTAAACTGAATTTTACAGAAAGATTAATAATAAAAATAACCCTTTAACACACACGAGGAAGAACACACCCTGTGCTAGGCCAGAACCCTTGGCTCCCATCCTACTTGCGGGGAGGCGTGACTCAAGCTTAAGGGCTAGAATTTCTCCTGAGAATGTCAGTGACTGTGCCCTGCTTGCTAGGAAAGGTGGTGTCAGACACCCGGGAACAAAAGCACCATAGACAGGAGAACTGGGTCCAGGGACTGTGAAGGGCCCAGAGAGCTGCAGAGTACCCAAGGTCACGCTGTTCTCTCAATTCATACCCTTCAGGCCGACGCTCAGGAGGGCAGAAGCTGAGCAGCTAACGACCATGCACATTTCACCGAGTTCTCAAATACACCTTCCAGCTAGTACTATGGCAACTGCTAGGCCAGGTCCCATGAGGATACACTTCCCCTCTGTCGTCTGACAAGGCCTGTCCTGCAGGGTGGTTTCATGCCCTCTCCACACCTACACTTCTTCTTCTTCTTCTCTTATCTACCCCCTGAATACTACCTGTGGCCTTCAGTTCTATGGCTGCAACACTGCCAACTCACACACAAAAAAGACCCTCTTCTTTCTCACATTACTATGAAGTCCATTTAAGGAGGTGATAGTAATTTTATAGGATACAATGATTTACAGCCTCCAAAGCCCAATGGTTCTCTTTACTGAATCAGAGAATTATTATTTACATTTCTTTAGCCCTTACTGTGTCAGACACAATGCCTAGCATCCGACTATTTTGATTTTTCTTTTTTTGGTGGGGGTGATGTGGGGAGGAGGATAGCAGGGATTGAGCTCAGGGGCACTCGACCACTGAGCCATGCCCCTAACCCTATTTTGTATTTTATGTAGAGAAAGGGTCTCACTGAGTTGCTTAACACATGGGTTTTGCTGAGGCTGGCTTTGAACTCACGATCCTCCTGCCTCAGCCTCCTGAGCTGCTGGGATTACAGTTCTGTGCCACTGCGCCTGTCCTTTTTTATTCTTGCACCAATCCTATAAAAGTAGATACTATGACTATTCTGTTTTTGCTCTACAGATGAGCAAACAGAAGCTCAGAATTTAAGAAATTTCACAAGGTCAAGTGCAAGTGAGTGACAATGAGATTTAACTCACATCCAAGTCCATGAGAGGTGTTTGCAAACACTCTCCATTAGTGATTCTTGGCCTTGCTGTGTCAAAGAACCGTACATACAGCTTCTCAATAAAAACATGCCTGGGCCCTACCTCTATGACCAGGAAGACTATTTTTAAGAAAGTATCCTACTACCTTTTCAGTAAAAGAAATCCAGATTAAAATCACAGAGAGACACCACTTCTCACTGACAAGACTCACAAAAATCAAAAAGGTTGACCCTCCTTGCCACAGCAAGGCTGTGGAGAATAGCTCCCTCAGACATTGTGGGTAGGGATGTAAAGCAACCTAACTCCCATGGCCTGTTACCTTTTGACCAGCCATCCTACTTTTAAGAATCTAGCCCAAGACCATGTTGACAAAAGCACAAAAAGACACATGTGTACAAGGTCATTTGTGAAAACACCATATATAATAGGAAAAAGAACTGGACACGGACTATCCATCCATAGGGAACTGTCTCAATGAACCACGGTGTCCTCCACAGTGGAACACCAGACAGCCGTGAGCATTGAGGAACCTCTCTATGTGCAGCCATGGGGTCATCTCCAGGAAGGGTCAGGAAGAGCACACTCTCATTTATCTAAGAGAGGGGGGATGCACACACGCGTGCGTACACACACATACACACACACTTTATATTTTAAAAAAACAATGCAAAGATAAGCTATGTTTAAAAAAAAAAAAACTGGTTACCTATGGTGAAGGTGGAAAAAAGAGGAAATACCCAACAATAAAAAATTAAAAAAAAAAAAAGAAAGAAAAAAGAGGAAATAGACTCAAGGAGGCAGGGAAACAAGCTAGAATCCTTTGAACGTACCTTGTTTTATAGATTTGACTTTGAAACCATGAACATATTTTACATCAGTATAAAGTTTGAATTTAAAATGCAACACCAAGAACAAAGTAAAATGAAACCAATGAACACATGTGTGTGTTACTTGTTGGCATAACCACAAAGAAAGGAACTAGTCCAAGCAATTTTATAATTTGAGGGTAGATTCTGCAGTGAGACACGCCCTAAGAAGAACAAAAAAATGATGCAAAAATAAGCAATCTCATGCTGTTTTTAGTAATGTACTGGCGTATACTGTGATGAGAGTGTTTGGAGGCAGTGTGGGGTTGATGAAAGGAGCCATTAGGAAACGTTCTAGTCATTTCTGGTGTCGCCAAGAACTGGTATTCCTGACATGGCAGAACAGATACGTATGTGAGACTGAACTGAATAAGTGAAAGTCTGACACAGATTGGCCACCTTACGGTGGCTTAACTTAACAGCTTGACTTTGCAGCATTGGGAAGGCAACATGCATTCAGCTGAAACTCTTCAGGAATTTTGATCTTCTCCTGGACTAGTGATATGTGGCACAACACTCTTGCAATACCAAGCAGCAGCAGGAGCTGCTATTTGGCCAAACATATAGTCATGCGAGTGAACAACCAATATTCCACAGTGAGCTCTGTTGCTCAGGGGTGATGTTCAGCAGATTAGGTAGATTGAATGCATTTTCCACTTTAGATATTTTCTACCAACGATGTGTGTGTATGCACGTGTGTATATGATTAGATGTGTATGTATATCTCTGTGTGTATATCTGTGTATTTCATTGAGTCAGATAATTATTATTTACATTTCTTCAGCCCTTACTCTGTCAGACACTATGCCTAGCATTCGACTGTTTTAATCTTTTTTATTATTTACATTTCTTCACTGGAAAGACCTAGGAAACAATGACCATCCCGTGAGCCATGAGCACCCTAAGTGTCTAGATCTTGGTCTGTAGACATCATTTCCTACTTAAAGGAATCAATACTCCTTGAATCCAAGTATTGCACCACCCCTCACTGAAAAATGTCTAAGGGTTAGAACATTTTGTCATACCAGGAAGTAAGGAAACTATTTATCTGAGATTATTGGAGTTATGGGCTGTGTCAGAGACCTGGAAGTCAACCTGAAGCAGCTTCCACTGGCTGAAAGGATGGCACCAGATGAGCATCCATCAGTGTACCTGCAATGCCCTGGCATGAGAACAAATGTGTTCAAATCCCCAAGATCTCAAAAACAAGTAAGACCTGGTTTTTATTACTTGGTTGCTGTTGCAGGATGACTGTGAATGAACTACCGTGTTGAAAATCAGTAAATAACAAGAAGCCAACAGCTGACCTACTTTTCCTGGACAAATTAAATCCCTAGATGATCAAATGGAAGAAGAAAGAGATGTTTCTCTGTATAGAAGTATTCATTTTCTTCTCTCTCTCGGAAAAAATTGACAGAATATCTCTATTTTCCAACCCCTAAGGAACAAAAGGATCTAGGTGCTGGACCACAACAGCTGTCAAAATCACCAAATGAAAGACAATCAATATTAGGTGTCTCCTGATGGAAAAATACCACCAACATCTATGAAGACTGCTGGACCCAATAGGAAACATCTGAATCTCATCAGGTGTCTGACCCCAGTACTCGGGAGGGCAGACCAACATGTGATGTCACACCCTAGGGGGCGTAACCAGTGCAATGCTGCCTGTGACAGACTGTTGCTGTGTAGACCATAACACACTACCACAGTGTACGTTTGGATCCTTATTGGATTCTATTTCAGACAAACCACCATGAAAATAAAAATTATTTATGAGGAACTTAGAAAAATGAGTACTGGCTGCATATTTTGTAATATTAAGAGAAGAGTGTTTTTTAGATGTGATAATGACATCAAGGTCGTGTTCTAAAAGATTTTTCACCTTCTAGATGTGTCTGCTATGGATATTAAGGTTTAGATCTGAGGGGTGCATTTGTGAGACAATGCAAGAAAAGTTAGGAGTGAAATGACGGGGTAATGAGAGCCTTCACTGAATCAGTACAATAATCCCCTGATAGGGATTAACTGGGTGGTAACTACAGGCAGGTAGGGTGTGGCTGGAGGAGGTGGGTCACTATGGGCGTGCCTTTGGGGTTTATATTTTCTCCCTGGTGAGTAGGCTCTCTGCTTCCTGGTGCGATGATCTGGGCTGCTTCCCTCTGAATGCCCTTCCATGTTCTGCCTCACCTTTGACCAAGAGCTTTGAACCGAGACCTCTGAAACTTGAGCCCCAAATAACTTTTTTCTCCTCTAAAATTGTTGTCAAATCTTTTGGCCACAGTGGTGAAGAAGCTGATGAAAACAATAGATAAAAGGATACATGGGTTTGCCCCAAAAATATTACTAAGTGGAGGAGAATAAAAGATGAAACAAAATCAGCCATGAGCTAATAACTTGACGTTGTGTGATGCATTCATAGGTATTATATTCTTCTCTCATTTTATGTTTGAAACTTTCCATAAAAACCCTCAGCTCAGTGCATAAGCTCCCAGTTCTTATCTAAATCCTCTTTTTTCTTCCTCCCTGACCCTGAATCCCACTGTCCTGATCTTTCCCTCTTCCATTTTCCTATAATCTGGGTTTCTTTTGTGATTCTCAAATTTTAAAATTCCCACTTAACAGACTTACCCTGTGTTTTTCCCTTTTAACATAATAAGACCCCTGCACTTCCCATGAGGAGAATCAATAAGTGAACAACCTACTAGTCAATAAATTAAGAGTCCTTGTTTACATAACACAATCTTTCTTTTTCTCCTTGCAAATACAGCTTCTCTAATGGATTTGTGTTTGTAGATCATTCACTGCCTCAGGGAGCAGGAAATCAGACATTTTTAGCTCCAGAGTTGGAAGTCACTGCCAAATCCACTTCAATCAGAAAGCACAAACCTTTTAGAAATTTGAACAGGGGCTACACATGATACAAGTACTTCTGGCCAGAGTGATTGGTCTATTACACAATCTTCCAAATGAGAAGAGTGCTTTATGTTCAGTCTACCAACACGTGGCCATTTTGTCATTTGGGGAGAGATATTAATGAAATATTTAAAAATTAACAGTGCTCTGTGAACATCATTTACCAAACACAGCTGCAACCTCTGTGTGGGGTTTTTTTGGCAGATTTAAGTTGAACAGCTTCAAGTCAGAAGCCTGGTTTCACCAAGAGAAAATAATATCACTGGGTTCACAGGCAACTTGCTTCTGAGAGGGTAGCTTTAGGGCTTTCCCAGGCTGAGACAACTGACCCTCCAGAGGAAGAGAACTGAGTCCCATACACAGGATGGGTGGGAGGAAAGTCAGGCTTGGTCAAAGCTGATTCTGACACCCACAACCGAACCCCTGCTACTCTGCAGTAGATTGATTGGCATCGCCATTTCCCTTTTTTCACTTTCTAAAAAGAAAATAGGAATATGAGCCATTTTTACTGAAATACTAGGTTAGTATAGTGGGTAAGATTGAGTTCTGGGTTCGAATCTTTAATCTACTATACAACGATAAGCATATTATTTAACCTCTCTGAGTTCCTGTTTCCTTATCTATAGAAGGGTGATCATTTATAATAATGCCTGTTCTCAGTGATATATTCTGAGGATTATGTATCTGTAGAGCATGTGGACTACTTAACACAGTAGTCCGCACCAGAATAAGCATGCAGAAATGTGATGCCAAAGGACAAAAGTACAGCAAATTTAGTTATAGATCTAATTGGCTTTGATCCACGATTCAGGAATCAGAGCAGCCTTTAGTCTCCAAAATAGAATGAGAGCTCCCCACTGCACAAGAGCAGAACAGTGGGTTTTGTAAGGCTGGAACAAGAAAACAGAACAACAGAAAACCTGATCGGTTAAGATCAGGTTACTTTTTGTAAGAGTTAAAACAGAAAGGACTTTCTTATTATCCTGACTCAGGTGCACTGTTCTCAGGAAAAACTGACCTGGTTTTGAGATCTGTCTTCTTCCTGCAAGTTTCAGTTTGATTATGTGGCATTGAGCATGAGTTATTCCATTTTGGTCAGATCGGGTCAGGTCTGCTGGGGCCTACTGTGGGAGCTCAGCCCAGTACCCAGGCTGCCCATAATTTTTGTTAGTTAATTCATGGCTAACTGTTTTCGACAGAGTGGAGGAGTTAGACATTGCAATGACAACTCTAAAGGAAGACATTGTTACTATTGCACTAGGATCTCAAATTTATAGATTGTTCACACTGATTTCCTCCATCTCAGCTGTTTTGCAAATTTGCAAAGGCAGAGGTTAGTTCTGCTGTTTTTCTCTGGAGGATTCCATTACTGAGAAGCGAATAGTTTCACTCAAGGTCACACAGCCAGCTAGTAGCAGAGGGAGAGTCAAAATGGGATGTCTTGACTTCTAATTCTATGCTCTTCTTTCTAGACCACACTTGGTTTTGTACCTTTTAGAAAAATGAGTACTGGCTGCATATTTTGTAATATTAAGAGAAGAGTGTTTTTTAGATGTGATAATGACATCAAGGTCGTGTTCTAAAAGATTTTTCACCTTCTAGATGTGTCTGCTATGGATNGAATGAATTTAGATCATAGCCCACTCTTCCATGGTGGGTATCAGCTGGGTGTTTTGGGGACCACGTGGGAACAGAAGTTTATCGTGACAGGATGTGGCTTGGCAGGTCACAGTGTTCAGTTGGGACTCCTTCACATACCAGAGCCAGCTTCCTCACAGAAACCAAGTAGGGACAAAATCATTTGTGCTCTTCTTATGCAAATTCCAGTCAGAATGGCAATTATCAAAAATACAAATAATATTAAATGCTGACAAGAATATGGAGGGAAAGGTACACTCAGACAATGCTGGTGGGACCACAAATTAGTGCACCATCTCAGAAAGCAGTGTGGAAATTCCTCAAAAAACTAGGAATAGAATTACCATATGACCCAGCTATCCTACTCCTTGCTATTTATCCAAAAGAACTAAAATCAGCACACTCCAGTGATACAGCCACATCAATGTTTATAATAGCACAATTCACAATAGCCAAGATATGGAGTCTACCCAGATGCCCATCAATACAAGAATCAAGAAAATGTGGTATATACACACAATGAAGTTTTCTCTAGCCATAAAGAAGAATGAAATATGGGCTGGGGTTGTGGCTCAGCAGTAGAGCACTCGCCTAGCAAGTGTGAGTCCCTGGGTTCAATCCTCAGCACCACATAAAAATACAACTAAAAAATAAATATTAAAAAAACGAAGAATGAAATAATGGCATTTGCCAATAAATGGATGGAGATGAAGAAACCATGTTAAACAAAATAAATAAGATTCAGAAAATCAAGGGTCATACATTTTCTCTCATATGTGGAAGTTGGAGCAAGACAAGGAACGAAGGCGGCAGTGGAGGGGACTGGATATCATAAAAATATGATTTTTGCCAAATTCCCTGGATATATCAGTGAATTAGAAGAATGAAAGGGTGGGAAGAAGGAAAAGGGAAAGAAATATGAAATTAATCTAATGGAATCATTTTATGTCACATATAAACGTCCCAGAGGGAATATTCCCTTTATGTATATGTAGGAGGTAACAATTAAAAATAAATACATAAAGAAGCGAAAGAAGATCAGTAGAGGATGGAGAGGAGGAGGAGGGGAAGAAAAAGGAGGGGAATGGGAATTGAGGTCAAATTCCTTGTGTGCATAATTATGTCAAAATGAACCCAGATGCTATGTAGAAATCATAACAAAATTATTAAACTGAGGACACTACTATCCTACGTATACCCTATGTATATATGATTACATAATCTGCATGATTCTACATCATGTACAACCAAAAGAATAAGAAGTTATACTCCATTTATGCATGGTATGTCAAAATGCATCCTACCACTATGTACAACTAAGTAGAACAAATAAAAAAATTTTTTTAAAAGAGAAAAAGGAAACAAATATTAAACTATAAAAAAAAATTAAATGACAGCATATTAAAAAAAAAGTTCTGGAGTATACCAGAATGGACCATGCAGTTTATTCTGAACAGGCTGAGCATGAAAGTTTTAATAGGAACAATTCACTTATCCAGTGATCAAACCTCGTAGCTTTAAACACCACAGTGGCCTCTTGGAGCCATTTTTAGGGGTACCTGTACCAATCTGTAAAATAAAGGCACAGGCTAACAGCTGCCCAGATGATGAGAGCAGTAAGCCTAACAGTGGAGCATGGACAGTGAGAGCTATGCAGGCTGGAGAGCAAGGAGGCAGGTGTAGGAGTCTGGCCATGAGAGCAGGAGCAAGAACTCCACACAGCTCAGATGCCTGGAGGCTTACCACCAATGCCATGCTGCACGACAGAACCCCAAACACATGCTCCATGTATTGCCAGAATGATCCATGGAAATGGAAAAGATCCAAGGAAAGAACTACTTTTCTTCTTCTTCTCCTTCTCCTTCTTCTTTTTTTAAGCAGTACTGGGTACTGGGGATTGAGCCTTCGGGCACTCTGTTGCTATGCTACATCCCCAGCTCTTTTATTAAAGTTAATTTTGATACACGGTCTTGTTAAGTTGCCCAAGCTAGCCTTAAAATTTATAATCCCTCTGCCTCAGCCTCTTGAGTAGCTGGGATCACAGGTTTGCACCCAATACCTGGCAAACAATTACTTCTTTGAGAACCACTCTAATGTTCCCAAGCCCTATCTGAAGTTCTGTTCTGTACTCTTTCTTCTTTGGTCATGATCAGACACTTGGGTTCCTTCCTTCATACCATCTACAATATTTAATTATTAAGTGATTTACCATAATTTTGCTCCTGCCATGAAGTTTAAGCTTCCCGAGGACAGACATGTATCTAATTCACACCCTGTTTCTATGTGGAACCTTATTTGCAATTCAATGAAGTTTGGTTCTACAGAAAGGGAAAAAAATCTCATAACCCCTTCTTGAGAAAACCAGTCAAAAACTAGTAACAGCCAGGTGTCGTTGTGGGCATAAACCTATAATCCAAGCTATACAGGAGATTGAGGCAGCAGGACTGAAAGTTTGAGGCCAGTATCAGCAATTTAGTGAGACCCTGTCTTAAAATAAAAAACAAGGGCTGGGGTTGTGGCTCAGTGGTAGAATGCTTGCTTGCCTCACATGCATGGAGCTCTGGGTTTGATCTTCAGCACCCCATAAATAAATAAAATAAAAGTATTGTGTCCATCTACAACTAATTTTTTTTAATTAAAATTTTTTAAAAAAGGACTGGAACTGTAACTCAGTGGTAAAGCACCTCTGGATTCAATACCCAGTCCTCCTCCCCTCCAAACAGAAGTAGTAATTAAAAACAAACTAGTAATAGAGGGAACTTCCTTAACCAGATAAAGAGCAGTTACAAAAAAAAAAAAAAAAAAATCCTTTCCCTTAAGATCAGGAATAAGACAAAGCCTCCTCTCCCCATCTCTATTCAACATTTTATTCAAGGTCCTAGCTAGGATATAAGAGAAGGAAATTAAACAGAAGGCATCCAGTAGGAAGGAAGCTGTGCATGTTATTATTCACAGATAACCATGATCTTGTATGTGGAAATTTTTTTTTAATTTGCTAAAAATCCATTAGACTAAACAAAAATGTTCAACAAGGTTGTGGGATACCATATTAGTACATAAGATCAATTATATCTTTATATACTGAGCAATAAATAATCTGAAAATGAAATTAGGAAAACAAGTCTACCTACAAGAGCATCAAAACGAATATACCACAGGAACACATTTAACAAATAAGCACAAGACATATACTCTGAAAACTATAAAACATTTTTGAAAAAGTTTAAAGTAGGCATAAATAAATGAAAAGGCATCTCAGGTTTATAGATTAGAAGGCTCAGTATCAAGGTGGCAAAGTTTCCCAAATTCATCTAAAGCTTCAACCTAATGCCTATTAAAAACTCTGCAGCTTTTCTGAGCAAATTCCTAAGGAACTGATCCTAAAATTCACATGGAAATTCAAGGGCCCCACCTAGGACCACCAAGCCATCTTGAAAAAGAACAATAAAATTTGAGCACTCCACTTCCTGATTTCAAAACTTTCTACAATAGTTGTGATGATAGACACACAGATCAATGAAACAGAACTAGGAGTGGAAGTGATGGCTGATTTGGTTTTTGACTAGAGAGAGATTATGCACCAATGGAGAAAGACTGCACCCCCCCCCTCCCCCGCCAACAATCAGTGCTGGGACAACTGGATATTCATGAGTAAAAGAATGAAGTTGAAACCCTACCCCTTACAACAAACTATCTCAAAGTGAATGAAAGACCTAAATGTGAGTTCAAACTGTCAAGCTCTTAGGAGAAAACATAGGAGTAAATCTTTGTGACCTTGAATTATGTGGTGACATCAAAACCACAAATGACAAAACATAAATTAGACATCCTCAACATGGAAAACTTTTATGCTTCAAAGGATACCCTCATAAAAAGTGAAAGACAATCACTAGAATGAAAGAAAAGATTTGCAAATCATATATCTGCTAAGTATATACAATATCTATACAATTTTAGTTTATTTATTTATTTATTTTTGGTACCAGGGATTGAACTCAGGGCACTCGACCACTGAGCCACATCCCCAGCCCTATTTTGTATTTTATTTAGAGACAAGGTCTCACTGAGTTGCTTAGTGCTTTGCTTTTGCCGAGGCTGGCTTTGAACTGGCGATCCTCCTGTTTCAGCCTATATGAAGAATTGTTAAAACTCAAAAATAAAAAAATATTAAAAAAAAAATGGGTAAAGGATCGCAAGAGACCTTTCTCCAAAGAAGATATACAAAAGTCAATAAGCACAGGAAAAACTTAATGTCCTTAGTGACTAGGGAAATGCAAATCACAGTGACACACAATGATACTCCACCTCTATTAGGATGCTGTAATAAAAAGGACAGAGAAACTGGCACCACTACTGGGAAATCGAAAAGCTGCAGCAATTTGGAAAAACAGACTAGCAGATCCTCAAATTTTTAGACACTGAATTACCATATGACCCACAATTCCACTCCTAGGTGTTGTTTCCAAGAGAAACAAAACTAAATGTTCATGCAAAATCTTGAACACAAAATTCATACCAGCATTGTACATAATAGACAAAAAGAGGAAATACAACCACATGTTTATCAACCTACGAAGGGATAAACAAAACGTGGCAGGACCACACAATGCAGTACTATTCAGCCACAGAAAGAACTTCACTCCAGGCACTGCTGCCACCCTAAAGAAATCCATGAACATCAAACATTATGAGTTAAAGAAGCCAGCCACCCCAGGCTCTGGACTGTGCGAGTCCATTTGCACAGGACGTGTGCTGAACAGGTAAGTCTAAGGAGACCTTACAGCAGATGAGTGGTTGCCTAGGGCTGAGGTGTGGGTTGCAGGGAGAGGAGCTCAGCGGCTCAAGGGCATGAGGTTTCTCTCGGGAGTGCTGAAAATGTTCTAAAATTGTCTGTGATTATGGTTACACAACTCTGTGGATATACTAAAAATCACTGAACTGTATAGTTCAAATGGGTGAATCGCAAAGTATGCCAACTATGTCTCAATAAAAGTGGTTCACAAAAATGTTAGTACTTTCACGACCACTTTTGGAAAATTTTGGGTATAACATTAGCAGGAGGAGTCCAAAGAGACCTGGAGATGGGCCAGGGGCTTTGGGAATGCTAACGCTGCTCCCACAAGCAAAGGCTGTGGTGGGCAAAACCCAGTGTTACCCAGGACAGAGGGAGGGGAAAGCAGTGGTGGACACGCCCACACTGCCCAACCCCGCCCCCAACCTCTCCTGTGCTCCTCCCACCCCTTCAGTGTTTGTTTCATGGCCTGCCCTCAGGTCCCACCTGCTCCACCTTCTTAAATGACAAACACCTGAGTGCCAGGTGGGCCAGGTGATGGGCTTTGAGACTTAGAACAAACAAGAAATGTGGGCAGGACAGCTCCACTGAGCTCTTCTCCTACCTATGAGAAAACTGAGACCCAGAGAAGGGAAGGGACCTGTGCAGGGTGACTTGGCCAATGAGAGGCTAACACTAAGAAGACCTGGGAAGAGGAGCGAAATCAGCCCAATAACCAACATGTCAGAAGCTTAACAGAAAAAGAGGATCATGTTCAAAAGAGAAAAAGAAAGGAAGGATCAATTCTAATCTAGACAATTAATTCGAATGTAATCTAAAACAAAAAGCCATATAAGAAAAGAAATACAGGACTGGGGATGTAGCTTAGTGGTAAGAGTGTTTGTCTAGCATGTGAGGCCCAGGATCCAATCCCCAGCAGAACAAAAAACAAAGAAGCTGGGTGCGGTGGTGCAGGCCTGTAATCCCCAACCACCCGGGAGGCTGAGGCAGGAGGATCCCGAGTTAAAAGCCAATCTCAGCAATGGTGAGGTGCTACAAAGTCAGTCTCTAAATACAGTATAAAATAGGGCAGGGGATGTGGCTCAGTGGTTGAATACCCCTGAGTTATATCCCCAGTACCAAAAAACCCAAAACAAACAAATAACAACAACAACAACCAAAAAAAAACAAGACAAAACAAAACAAAAAAACCCCACACAACCCAAAGAACATTCTTTGGCCCTCTTATTATCAGCATTTATGATAATAATATAGATGCTTTAAACATGATTTAGATTAAAATAGAGCTTTGAATATATTAGGAGGAGGAGGATAGAATGATCGTCATTCATCAGAGCAGGAAGTAACAGACAATGTGCACAATAGATAAATCAAGAAACAGACTGTGAGCTTGTCATTTAGAGATCTGGAGGCAACTAGAAGGATTGGTGGGTTCTGAGTTAAAAGCAGCCTCCCCTAGGGAAGGTGAGCCCTGGATGTTTAGTTCTCATTATGAGTCTTTCAATAATGTTTGACTCTTTTTTTAAGCGCATGCAGGTATTACTTTGATCAAAATTTTAAAATTGACTTTAAAAGACAACCACCCAAGGCCTCCTTGCCAGCAGTTAGACATCAATATTGTCAGGCAACACAGTCTGCTGTCTCAGTGTCCCCCGCTGGTCTTTTGGGACCAGAGGCCTGTCACCTGCAGCTTCTTTCCATTTGGGGGACCTGAGGTCAGAGCTGAGAAGTCCAAGTCAGCCTGGATGCAAAGGCCTCTGCTGAAGGCCCCTACTTTTCTTGCTTTTTGCAAGGCAGCAGAGAAAAAGATCTCTGTGGGGAGGGAGGAGGGCTTGCCATTAACGTGCCATTTTTCTCAGTTGCTTCCTGTGCTGTCAGGGTGGAGGAAGCCTTTCCGTTGATAACCAAACCAGGCAGATGCCAACAGCTCAGGGCGATGGCTGTGAGCACTTTCAGGTGGGGAGGTCACACCAGCAAAAGGTGGCTTGCTGATTGGCTCCCACGGGGGCCCAGGGTGGCCACCCTATGAAGAACTCCACCATGACTGTAACTGGGGGGAGGAGCTGCCCCTCAGAGACACCTGCAAAAACTTAGGAAGGGAAGCTGCTGCATCTGCTGTGGAAACCAAGAGTGAGACTTCAGGTTTGCAAAGCACGCAGACCTCAGCTTATCATCGCAAAGCTGCAACTCGAACATGGCTCAGTCTGAAGACTGACTCAGTCCCTGGAGTCACATTTTCACTTACTCTAAGAGGTCTCTAAATTTCCCTGTCTGTAAACCTGGAGGATAGCCTGTAGTGGTCCTCAGCCAGGATGTTGAAACTGCCCTTTGTGAAGGTCCTTGTGTGTACCTCGTACTACCAGTCTCAGTACTGATGTTTGCAAACCAGGTATTTGTTATTTTATGTGAGGGTTTAAAATGTCCCCATAATATCATTGCTTGCATTTTTCTCTCTCCTGTTGAGTGGGAGAAAATGGGGAAAAGCTGGGGGACTGACTGTAAGGCATGAGGTATTGAGCCTATCAAATTTTCCATCAAGCTTACTTTGAAAAAAAGGAAAAACAAAAACAACCATTGAAGACTTGAACCTTTGGGTCCTTCCAACTCTACAGGAAATGGCTCTGACTATAATTGGGACATTCCACCCAAAGGGCTTTCTTAGAGAAGCTCAGATGGATTATCTACTGTGGCTAACCTGTACACAGAGCCATAAACCTGACCATGAACATTCTTTGCTTTGTGCCTTTGCTTAAGCTATCACCCTTGTGGACTGTACCCTCCTCAAATGCTGCCCATCCATCAAGGCTCAGGTCAAGGGGAGCCTCTCCCACAGAGGCCTGGCCAGCCAAGTTCTACAATAGCCTTTGTTTATCTCATTTCCTACAGTGCTCACAGTATAGACTTCACAATTTCCTACTGCACGACAAACTATTTCATGTTCTGCTAATTCTTTGGATCGCCAAGAATGCCAGGGATGGCCCTCTTTCCTGGATCTGATCAACAGCAACTAGCACAGAGATGGACACAAACTGGTAAGGTATCACTTGCTTAATTAACACTTCCTGAATGATTTGTTGAACATATGCACCAATGACGAAAATTCAATACAAAATTCATGTCTTCTGCTTAAAAAATTATTTTTTAATTTAAAACATCATGGTCCTCCAAAGCATCTACATTAGCCTCATTACACTAAGAATCTCAGACTTCTTTTAAAAAAAGAAAATTCTTCGGTCATGTGGTCTCCAAATCCAACCATAGGAAGGAGGTCCTCATCCTCTTTCCCATATGGAGGTATAACCAATTTGTAGGTTGAGATTTGAATTCTTGTCTCATCATTCCTACCTTGCCAAAACTGGTCTTTTATTTTGGTACCAGAGATTTAACTCAGGGATACTTAATCACTGAACCACATCCCCAGCCCTTTTTTTGTATTTTATTTAGAGACAGGTTCTCACTGAGTTGCTTAGGGCCTCGCTAAGTTGCTGAGACTGACTTTGAACTTGTGATTCTCTGCCTCAGCCTCCTGGGCTGCTGGGATTACAGGCATGAGCCACTGCACCTGGCCAAAATTGGTCTTAAAACATCACATTTTAAAAACACAAATTGAAAACAGTTCTCAGTTATCCCTACACTTAACATTGAGTTATTAAGCATCTTCTATGAGGTCAGCCCTACGGGCTGCTTTTGATTTCAGCTGGGCTGTCAGTGAAGCCATACAATCCCCTCATTCATCCCTCAGCTGATTTCCTATTCCACCCACAGACAGCTGTTGCAAACTTGGGATGTCTCCTAAAGTTTCCTAACCAGTCTGCTACCTTTACTTTCTGCAAAGGATCTTATCTCCTGCCTCACTTGAACACAAGTTGATAGTGATGTGGATAAACTACATAGTCCTCTTCCACCTAAAGCTTATAGTCTAGAAGCCCTGCTACAGGATGACCTGACAAACACACTGTCCAAAGACCTAGGGATGGGTCATTGTCCGTCACCTCTCCCTCCAGAAGGCTGCCTTTGCTTTCCTGTCTCACTGAACTGCTTCTGCCACTCAACCAGAATGATCCCTGTAAGAAATTCTGCCTGAATTCAAGCTCTGCCTTCTCAAAACCATTTCTTTCAGGAATTTGCACCTAATTCATTTTTTCCTTTGTTACCAGGATCCGAGAATATGTGTAAAGTGGCCATTCTTTGGGCACATCACACACAGCCCTCAGAATAATGTCCATGGCTAGAAAGCCATTACAGAAACTCTAGGCATCCTGGGAAGTGTCCCACACCCACTGACAGAGTTCTGAAATATCTTGCTACAGACAAGGCCATCCAGGGACCTTACAGAATCTGAATCACAAAGTGCCTTTCAGTTTCTCGTTGGCTCCATGGTATAGAAAGGCCACAGACTCATCTTCTTTAATTGACACACAACATATAATTAATAAATTGTTCCTTTAGGAATGGAGGGCACCCATCCAAGAGTCACACATTCAGGAGCCTCCTTCTCTTCCGATTTCCACAGCCCCTTCTCCTCAGACTGGGCTTTACAGACATTATCTCATCTGAGGTCTCCTCTGGTGACAGGCAGGCAACAAGCTAGCCAAATTGCTTTCCATTGCTTAATTTTTAAAGTCAGAAAGGTAGTGTCTGGAATTCAGGGTACACAGAAAGTTGGGGATAAGTCCTGTGTCCTAAGTCCCCTGGGCTGCTCTGACTTTCTTAGAAGCAAGACAAAAGCCAAGCATGCCCTTGTCATTTCTGGTTGGTTGCAAAATGCAGAATACACACAGAGCAAGAGGTCTTGCCTGAACTCTGGGTGTTGAAATGTGAGAATTACCTCTGGGCTTCTGTTCGTCCAATTCTTCTCTCTTCCTCCTCCTTCCCACTCAAGTTCCACCCACCTTCCTTAGAGCTTCTTACTGAAGCCTTTGCTGACATCACCGCGTAGGATCCCTGTTTCTTTTCAGTGCCTTTGGCAGGTACTGAAATTGATCAGAGTTCAACTCTCCAGGAAGAAGCAAAATTCAGGAAAGCGCCGAAGGTAGAGGGGTTAGTTAGATCTGTGGGGTTGACTATGCACTTGAGCCAAATTCTTAATGATTATGTAAATAATACATTACAGCAATAAAGGTATAAATAGAATTTTTTTTTTTTTTTTTGCTAAGCACTCTGCTCAGCGCTTTCAGGCATCCCTCATTTAACAAGAGCATCCAAAGATGTACCAGTCCCTCCCCCACCACAGCTGGCCTCCCCTCCCCTAGAAGGCAGCAGCATGTCCCTCCCACCTCCTCTGGCTAATGCAGGCCATCCTCCAAACCCCAGACATGGCTCTGCTCCTCAAGGCAAGACCAAAGGCTTTGCACAAAGGCTCCAATGAGGTGACTGATGTCTGCTTTCGTCAACTACAAGTGAATAATTAATTCTTGCCAGTAAAGAAATAGACTTATTGTTATGGTGGCCACATGGAGGCTACAAAAGCCCATTTTGTGAAGCTCTTGGTGGAACCCTGGGGCAAACAGTGGCCAAAGAGAAGCCTCTTTGAGTGTGTAGGCTGCTCCTTAAACGTGAGCACTGGAGCCATGCTCTGTTTTCCAGGAGCGCTGTTCCCAATGTTAATTAGCTTGTTGTCTATTCATCACCTAATTCGCTTTCTGGTCAATGACAGCAGCTGAACACTGAGAGGGTACCATTTATCAGAGGGGACATGTAGTGTTCTCCTGGGGCCCTGCACTAGTTTTTAAATTCCTTCTCTGGACCCACATCTATTTTGACTGGAGCAAAACTCTCCAAGCTGACTAGATTGTATACCCTATCCCCAAAGCAAGTTTTTCCTTTTTCATTTTTCAACGTGAAGTGAACAGGCAGCCTTGGGGGCCTACAGAACCAGTCAGAACTGGCCAGGAAATATAATAAAGAAGCTTAGTGAGCACAGAGCTAATGCCCCCAGCCAGAGGCTCAGTGAGCAGAACTACCCAGAGGCACAGTCTTTGCAACAACAACACACGCAGCTTGGGGCCTTATAACTACCCTGGCAGATGGTAGCTAGTGCCAGCAAGGAATTCACTATATCCAAGTTTCACATCCCACAAGTGGACACTGGGTGCCCAGCAAAAGCCTGGTGACAGTAACCCCTGACCAGTTACACACACACACACACACACACACACACACACACACACACTTCTACAGTATTCTTGGCCTGGGGGCCAAAGCTGCCCTTGCTGAATACAGAGCTGACAGCTAGTCATTTCAGAAATCTGTACCCCCCACCCAGGTAAAAATAAAACCCTACCCAGCTACCCACCCCCACTGCTACCTCAATTCTGAAATTATACCATTAAAAATATCAAATATTTTATTTTCTTTCTGGTCAAATGACTCCGAAAGCACCTGCTCTGCATCAAAAGGGAAATCCTTTTATATTTAGCTCTTCAAGATAACCACTCCCTGGTTACTTTCTCGAAAACAAGTTTTCACACTGGAGAACTAGGGAAGCACAGGGAATCCTGAGGAATTGGAGATGGGAGGCCTTGGAGAGGGACACCCAAGAGGGTTTTCTGAGGGGAAAAACAACCTTCAAGGCCTGCACAGTCCTGCCCAGGGATATGGACCTAGATTTTTGCCCTCCAAGATTTGAGGACCCCTGGGTTGTGGCATGAGTGGCAACAGGGCCGGTGCCCTAGTAAGGTCAGAGTTCCACTGCCCCAAAGGTGATAAAGGCAGGAAGTGGAAAAGGGGCCCCCACCCTCCTAGACCTGTACCCAGGAGCCAGCAGAAGGTCCTTGCCCTATTCTTGACCCAACATGGGGCGGAGGAGGAGCAGCTGACAGCTCATCAGCTGGGGTGATTTGATTGTTTCCACATGGGAAAACTGGGCAAGTGAAGTTCAAAGTCAGATGCCCTGGGCTGGGAAGGCACCTGGAGACAGACTGTCCTTCCTAGCCAGGTTCTCTGTTTAGAGAACCATAATTCTATGACACCATGCTACCTGCCAACCCCCCCCAGCCCCCCCATCAAAACAGGGCATCTCCTCCTCTTCCTCTGCACATAATTTTTTTCGGGGGGGGTGGGGTGGGTAATAGGGTGGTCTTTAAAGTATAACCCACAACAGACAGATAGGCAGCTTTCTGGGTCTACACAACTCAAGAAAACCAACCTTTTCCCCCAGGAGTGTGCCCACTGATCCCCTTTCCCCATCTCCTCCCAGGTCCCAGCCAACTAAGAGCGATGAGGGTAGGCCAGAATGCTTCAAGGCAGGTAGGACGTGCTTCCTCACTCATCAAAGCCCTCCACCCTCAAACGCTGCTGCTGCGCCCCTCGCCCCACCCATCTCACGTTCACCCCAGGGCCTGTGTGCCCAAGGCGGCTGCCAGGCAGGCCCTGGAGGCTCTGGCTGGCCCGGGGGGAGGTGATGGTGGCTGCGGTAGCAGAAGCTGGGGTGGGCGCTCTGCAGTACCTGGGCGCGAGAATGTCACCGGCGCCAGGCTAGCGGCCGCTGCAGGTGTCTCGGGTCCCCGAGATTAGCACCGCCTCCTCTCGCGCTAACGGCTGGGGTCCAGGCCGCGCACCTGCTGCTGATGCCGCTGCTGCTGCTGCTGCGGCCGCCGCCGCCGCTCCTAGCCCAGCGCGGTGCCGGCGTCTCCAGGCAGAGGGATCGCGCAGCTGGGCCCACTGTGGACCGAGGGGGAAAGGGTCTCTCAAGGCCCTCTGCCGGGCCTCCGGGGGCCCCAG
>NW_025999869.1:16218376-16219660 GCF_001458135.2 Marmota marmota marmota
CTCGGCCCCGCCCCCGCGCGCGTTTCAGCTCCTCCTTCACTCCTGGTGCTCGGCCCCTTTGCCGCCGCAGCTGTCACACAAAGAGCCGGAAATGGCTGTGGCGAGGGGCGCCCGGCGCACCCCTGACCTGCACCTTGGACTCCGTATCCAGGCCTCCAGTTCCAAAACAGCTTGCCGCTCTGCTCTGGGAGTGAAGGAAGTACTTGTCCTCCGTCCCCGCAATTCCTGTCACCAGGGAACCACACCTGCAGCCCGGGAAGGATGGAAGCTTCAAGTGCCATTCGGATCTGATAGGTCTCACAGTATTTCTAAATGTTCACTTATCTATCTGATCTTCGTTGATCATCTATTTTGTTCCAAGCACGGTATTAGAATCTGGGTATGTACTGGTGTGCAAAAGACAGGGTTCCTGCCCCCTTGGGGCTAAGTATCTACCAGCATCCAGTTAAGGCTGGGAGAAGCCCTGTCAGGTGAAATGACAGAACAAACAGGCAGGACTGGGGTAGAGACTTTCTTCCACTAAAGCTTGCTGAGTAGTGCTGCTCCTTTGCTCAAAAGAACGTCTCTCTTCCTTTCAGATCCTTGGAGCAGAATCCTGAAGCTGCCATTTTCATAGCAAGGGCCCTGCTTCTACTTCATTCAGGCAGAATCGCCTTGCAAAAAGATGACAGGCACTTCAGGAAAAACCAGGGCTCTGAAGGAACTGAAAGGACAGACCTTTCTCCTCAAGGCTTTTCTGCCATTTAGGGCTCTTCAGAGAAACTGTTCATTGAGATGCAGCCTGAGGAGCCTCAGACCAGACAGAAGTCAGGCTGGATCCAATCCTAACCTTGAGACAACTAAGTAAGGCATTTCTCCATTCTGCTCCAGAGATGCTGCCATACTCACAATAAAGGGATTATAGTTACATGAGGTAACTAAATTAGGTGACTAATTTAAAAGCATTTGAGGCATTGTAAAATGTATATAGATATAGGGGATAAAGTCTTGTTACAAAAGAGCCCTTCTGTAATGTTTTGCTAGAGCCCACAAATTAATCACCCAGCTGTTCCTACAAAGGGCTATTTATAGAGGAGTCACTTTATTCAAGTCTCAGGAAAGGGCTTGTGTGAAGTCTTTGCCTTCACCCATCTCACATCATTTCCCAAGTGCTGAGGATTCTTTTGTGGCTTGATGTTGCATCACTCATCCAATTTAAATTGCTATTTTAGAAATGATGACATATATATATATATATATATATATATATATATATATATATATATACACACACACACACACACA
>NW_025999869.1:16220193-16230751 GCF_001458135.2 Marmota marmota marmota
ATTAAAAAAAAAAAAAAAAAAAAGCCAGGCTTGTTGGCGCATGTCTGTAATCCCAGCAGCCTGGGAGGCTGAGGCAGGAGGATCACAAGCTCAAAACCAGCCTTAGAAACTTAGCAAGACCTTGTCTCTAAGTAAAAAATATAAAAAAGGACTGGGGATGTGGCTCAGTGGTTAAGCACACCTGGGTTCAATCCCTGGTACAAAAATAAATAAGTAAAATTAGAAAAAAAAATGACTATTACATATGTATTTGGCTAGATCTTAGGAAGAAATATTTCCCTGACCCCTGAGTTCTATTTACTTATAAAGGGGAAGGAATTCAACCTTTTGAAGCCACCTTGTTGGAAATCCAGAGGCTTGCCTTTTGCTCCTAGTTTTGCAACTAACAGAAAAATAATCTTAGGCAAGTGGCTTTGCCTCTCTTGTTTCCTCATCTATAAAGTGAAGTGGACTGGTTGCACGTCAATATCCCCTGAATGTGAAATTTTACATGATGTCCTTAAAACAGAGGGCATTTCCTTCTCAGGCTTAAAGTACTTCATTAACTCCCTACTGTCCTCAGGATGAAACCCAAACTCACTTTCAAAGCCTCCCAGGGTCTTCCTGATCCAGCATCTATCTTGTGGGGCTCTTACATGTGAACATACATGTTGTGCCTCACCTAAAAGGAACCTCTTTTAGTTCCCCAAATTTGCTTGGGTTTGACCTTTGCACAAGCCAAGCTTCTTGCTGAGGATGTTTTGTTCTCCCTTTTCTCTCCTCTCCACTCTTTCTCTCAGTTTACCTACCTAACTTTACTCCTCCTTCTGGTATCCCCCTAGCTGTTATGTTACTTCCTCCAACATTCCTCTGTGTCTGGCAGATTAGCATTCCTTAGGCTAAACTCCAATAGCCCCTAAGTTTCCTCAAGCATACCACTATGTTGTTGCTTTTGATTACTGATACACTTGCCTTCATCCCACCCATCAACCATCACATCTAAGAGTGTGGAGTATGTCTTGCTCCTGCCACATCCTCAGAGTCTGGCATGGAGAGTGGAATATAATGGCAGTTCAATAAAAATGGTTGAACGAACATTGCAAAATGAAATCTTTATACTTTGCCACTTAAATTTGTAGCTCTCTGTCAATTGTCTTCAGATTTCCTTTACACCCACCCCAGGCTGCACGTCAGCAATGACAGGATCCTGGCTATCAAAGGAGAATTGCTTCATCACTTGGAAAGCTGTGTTCCACACATTGTGGCTGCATGTGTCGCAGGATTGCCTTATTTTTAGATAAGTATCAAATCACTGAGGATATCTAGGTTTTCATTTAAAAAACCATCAACAGACACTGCTTCATGGAGTATCTGGAAGAAGCATGAGAATTGGTTCTAGAGAGAGAAAACACTAATAATAATAATAAAAACAACAGCCAGATGAATAAGACGTTATACTCTATTTATGTATGATGTGTCAAAATGCATTCTACTGTCATATAAAACTAATTAGAATAAAAAAATATATAAAAAGAAAAAATAATAATGACTAACATTTACCAAGTGTATTACATCTTTTAATTTTTACAAATTATCTTATTATAAAAATATAATTATTTGTCTCATCTTATAATTTTGGAAACTAAAGCAGATAAAATAATTTGACCAAGGTGTGAAATCAAATCCATGCTGTTTATCACAATTATATACCTTAAAACAGAGGGCATTTCCCTCCTTCCAATTTATGGATTTATTAACATGATTTTTTATTCCAAAAACATACTTAATATAAGTTGCAAGAATATTTTATATTAAAATTAAAATCTGAATTTAAAAAAAATTAAGGAAAGGTGTATAAATAAGAGATGGAAACAAAATGTACATACAAATCCCCCTAAAAAAAAACAAAAAACAACAACAAAAAAAAACCTCTACGAGCTTGTTAAAATATTTGTTCTAAACATTTACGCAGTTAGCAGGAAATGAGAAACCTGATAGTCAGTTACACAATTTACATTAACCATGAGATAACACCTGACCACTTGCTCCAAATTGCCTCATTTTATAGATGAAAGAACTGAGGTTCAAAACAGTTATCCAAAGCTGATATCCCAGAACCCATGAAACTAGATTGCTTAACTCTTTGAGCATGAAAAAAAATTCATTAAAGCCTATAGTTTAACCTGACATTCATTGAATTTTTAGTTGGAGCAGACTATAAGCTAAGCACTGTATGTGAATGAACTCAATTCATCCACACAGAATTCTGAGTGGCTGTTATGCTCTAGTTGAAAATTTAAGGATTTTTGTGGTTCAAACCTCTCTCTGAGGTCATTTGAAAATGCATACCTTCTGTTTATGTTTTGTTTAATTTTGCTGTTTTCCTACCACTTCAAGAGACTGATCTCCCTTGAAGGTCAGAGGTTTACACACAGCTTGATGGCCCAGAATACTTCTTTATTTAAACAAATGCTATTTCCAACAATTTTGAATAAGAACAGGTGAAAGAGGGTCTGAGAGAGCCCTAATAAGATACGGAATGCAATAATGTAGCCAAGGTAGATTTAGATTGCAACAATGTAACAGGTCCAGGCAAGCAGTGCTTCTGTATTCTCAGAGGCTGGTATAAATGGCTTTATGATCAATTCCACAGAATGATTGGGAGTATTGGAATTTGGGGACAAACAGCTCCAACTTCAAGCCCCCATTCTGCCACTTACTAATTGTAGGATTATGAATGATTTCCATTGAGTCCTATCCTTTCATCTGTAAAATTAAGATGAAAATAATTATACCTACCCCTTAGGTCCCTGGGAAGAATAAATGAAATAATAAATGTAACATACTAAGCAGAGTCAGGTACATAATAAGTGCTCAAAAATGGAAGCTATAATAGTAATATTTATCATCATCATCATCATCATCATCATCATCATCATCATCTAATCTCACTTTTGTTAAGTAGCTTTACAGCCCCAGACATGGCAGTGAAACCTTCTGTGTATCACTTCTCTCTTCTATCAAGTGAGACCCCATTCCTAATGCCATCCCCAAATTGCTATAAAAATCAAACATAATCTTAGGTGAAAAAGCACTTATAAGAAAGACAAAACAGAAAAGCAAATGAATGTGTTGTTTGTTTCAGCCTTTGGGTCCTTCTATGCAAAATCAGTCTTTGGGAAAACGCAAAAGGACTGGAAACTTCATAGCAGCTATAGATGGTGTAGCTCTAGATGGGTGGGGAGTCTCAACCTCGAGACTGAGGATTTTAATCTACTTGGTTCTTCCATAAATACTGCAATAATTCTAGCTGGTATGTGTTGGTTTCAGTCTCAGGGCTCTTGGTACTAACATAAAAATAGTAAAGAGAAGAAATAGGAATAATATGTGTTTTTATGCACTGTGGTTCCTGTGTGTGAAATGTCCTTCCAGACCCTCGTCTCCTTGGAACTTGCATTAAATACACAGCTCAGACTTAGGTCCCTCTGTGAAGCCCTCTCTGTCCTTTGTGGTCTCACAGTTCTGTGACCATATTTCCATCAGGTAACCCAAACAGTCTTTTATGATTACAGTTTCTTCTTGTTATTCAGTAGTCATGTACTACGAAGTTACTGTGAATACTCAACTAGCAAATACTGAACTGTTGTAGGAGACATGCAGTATTAAATTCCCTAAAAGCCTTTAGTCACAACATTTTGTCAACCAATCAATACTTAATCTTGTTTTATTGCATAATTCTGTTTAAGAAAAACCTGATTTAACATCTATTGTTGATTCATTAATGTGTACTAATGGTCAACAGCAATAGACTTACTTGAACAAAGCTTTTCTAATACATTTTTTTTTTTCCCTGTAAGACATCACAGTGTTTTTTGCATTTGAGAACAATACACATAATTTTAGCACTACACTTTGGGGTCATGTTAAACACTAAAATCACCAATAAAAATTACAAAAATGTGCCACTAACGAGACTCCATAAAGGTCACTTATTTACAGCCCGAGAGCTGAGCTGAGAGAAAACATTGCTCTATAGGCCATTGGGAATGTCATATGGAGAGCTGTCATCATCGACTGCTAAAAAAAAAAAAAAAAAAAAGCAAAGCCTCATATATTGATTTGAGGGCAATATAAGCAAATTCTCAAAACATGAAATCCACAAATAATAAGAGTCACATGTTTTTGTTTACATGTTGGACTTTCTTGTTAGCCTGAGAACATCTTAGAGGAAGGGCTGTTGGCTTGACCAGGTGCCTTTTCTTTGTACCCAGAACCACTCCAGTCTTCTCACCCTGCCCTCTGCCCAGAAACTGACCTCTCTGGACTGCTCTGCTAGGGCCCTTTTGCCCTCTGGCTTTGGTTGGGTTGGATCAACAGAAGTCTCAGCAGTTGATGGGAGGAAGGGAGTCATGTGTGACAGGTCACATCCCTTTGATGTTGCCTTGGGCTTCTTTGTCCCTTACTAAAGCTCTCTCCTCTCAACATTCTCTGAGGGACACCTTCCACATTCAAATGACCACATTCCCTCCTTGTTCCTCTTGGACCTAGGGATGATGACTTTTTAACTGCTATAATCAACTATGTTGGACTGGGTAATTTATTTCTCACAGTTATAGAGGCTGGGAAGTCCAAGATCAAGGCTTGGAACACCAGGTGTCATGTGAGGAAGGCTCCCTCTGGCCCATAGTTAACACCTGTTGCTGTGTCCTCACATGGCAGACAGGTATAAAGAAACCGAGTCCTTCCAGTCTTTTCATAAGAGCACTAATCCCATTCATGAGAGTGGAGGCCCCATGACCTAATTCCCTTGGAAAGACCCAGCCTCTTCATACTGCTGCACTGGGGATTAAGTTTCAGCATGAAACATTTAAACCGTAACACACTGCTCAGCTGCTACCTCCCTCGTGTTTTATTTAAAGAGTCATTTTATAAATGAGCCATCCTTAAATTATCCTAATTTGAATATGACGGGTTTGGTCCCAACAGATAAGATGTCCTATTCATTTTTTTAGACCCTGCACCTACCACAGAGCCATAGTAGGTGAATAGCAACTTTTTATGAAATAGATAATCTCTAAAACTTCTTCTGACAATATGTACATGATTCTGTTCTCCTACAAGCCATCAATACATTATGCCTTGGGGAGAATCATGAAGTCTTCGTAGATAGGGTCACACATGGGCACACTCAAACGCACATTTGCTCACGTACACAGTGCTGGCATCAAGAGGTGACTCCGGGGAGTGGGCTTTAGCACAGTAAATTTCCAGCATTTTCCATAAAGCCATAACAAATTAAAATGCATTCTAATGTAAAAATCTGTGTTTATTGTGCAAATACAGCTTCTACTCCCAACTCTCTTTGAGAGAGTACTTGGGGAATCCATAGTTCCTTCTGCATATATGCTCCCTCCCTTCCCTTCTGTTTTTCCCCACCCCCACACTCCCCATCTTGTCAAATGGCATACATTTTCTCTCTTCCTCAGAATGGTAGGATGATGGTTTTGTGTGTTGGGAGACTCAGAGAGAATTGGTGTCTGTGGGGGAAAAAATATTCTGAGAAGCATGTCTGTTCTTCCAACTTACTTTAGAACATTTCCATGTGGATTATTTATCCATGGGAGTTAGCCTGGAGGCGAATCCTAGGAACCACTGAGTAGAAGCCACAGGCTTTCTTGCCTATGCCTATGCCTACTGCAAGATCTGACTCTGCAATGGACACAGGTATGTGGTGAGCTGAAACATACAGAGTGATCAACACATCAAGGCTGCAACAGCCCAGCTTTTATTTCACTGAAATTTTAAGAGCAAGGGGAATAGCTATTTATTGCTGCCCAGCAGTGACTGAGGAATTCTGAATTATAATTTCCACATGTCACCCACACAGCAGATGACAGTGAGTGAATGAGAATGAACAATAATCTGGTACTGTGAACAAGGAGAAAAAATCATCTCCAAACTGATGTCTCTTCCACCAGCTTTGCCTTTAACAAGTTTACCCATTACGATGCTGCTAGGATGTATTTTTAAAAACAAATTTGACCTTCCCTTTCTGCTCATTGATATTTCTACCTACAGTGTAAAAGTCTGCCTTCTTAGATTTTTAAAATATGTCTAAATTTATATTCTCAGTTTCAATTTACCACCCTTTCAGAGCATGCACGTGTGTGTGTGCGCGCACACACACACACACACACACACACACACATTTACACACCAGTAACATCAAACTGATAACAGCTTCCCAAATATTTTACTTACCAAAACAAAGTTATATTTTATCTCTCAAACTGAATTAGGTATTTCATCTTCTATGACAATGCTACTCCAACATTAATGTATGTATGATCCCCTGCACCAAAATATAAATAAATAGTTTAAATGCAGATTATTGTTCAGTAAGTGAGAGTGAAGCCTGAGAATTTTTTCTTCTCTCATAAACTGGTAATTCTGTTGCTACTGGTCCAGGGACCACATTTTGAGTATATTATCCCTCTCCTGATTAATTCTATTATTTTCTGAGTTTCTTTCTGGGTTCTTCTCTTCTTTGACTATATTTCCATTGCTGTACTATAATTTTATTTGTCTATATATCTGCTGTATGCCTTCCCTACCAGACCCAGTTTCTTGAAAGTAAAGACTGCCAAAATTCTTTGTTTCTATAAAGCTGTGTACTGTGCTGAGTGCATGACACATCGGAAGCATTGGAGGGTCCACATTTAATGAATAGTTTTGAATGATATACTTTTTGGGGGGAGATAAAACAAGGTAGCCAATTTTGGGGGGTGGGGTAGGGTGGGTACCCGGGATTGAACTCAGGGGCACTAGACCACTGAGCCACATCCCCAGCCCTATTTTGTGTTTTATTTAGAGACAGGGTCTCATTGAATTGCTTAGTGCCTCGCTGTTGCTGAGGCTGGTTTTGAACTTGGGATTCTCCTGCCTCAACCTTCCAAGCTGCTGGGATTATAGGCACTTGCCACTCCAAGTAACATTTGTGTGTGTGTGTGTGTGTGTGTGTGTAAAACTTTTAAGAGTTTACCATTTGGATAAATTTGGAACTTAAGCCATGAATGATACATTTATTAAAACACAGTTTTATTTGCACATATGCAACTTTGTGTGCTCTAAAAAGGGTAAGATATATTTGTAACATTTTTATTTTGAACACTAACAGTGACTGTACACTAATAAATAGTCATCTGACTTAAGTATAAATACATAGTCTAAAAAGATACATAGACTCAAAATCTACAAAATGCAACTAAAACAAAAACCTTGTATAAGGGAATTCTCTGTGAATGCAGAGCACCATTTTCAATATGTGAGAGGGAAAATCATCTGACAAGAAGCCCGTTTTGCAATACAGGACACTGGGAGGTGAGTGATGTACACGTGTTCAGTTGAAGCCCCAACGACTCTGAGCTTAAAAAAGATAATGCCATGCAGAGGAAAGTTTTCTAAGCCAAACCACAGAGATCAGTCCATTCTGATGTTTTCCTTCAGGGCTGAATGTCCCAGAAATGGTCTCTAATTAAGGGTTCCAAAGAGAATGCACAAAATGCTAAAATGTAAACAGGGACGATTGTGGATAAGTTGAGTAAGATCATCTTCTGAATGATAGAATTTTATCTTGAGGCTCTGTTTCACAATAATTATGGTTAAAAGTTATGCATCTAAATCTCAAGCCAGCCAAAAATATCGTAATTCAAAAGAGTTGATTGCAACACTATCTGATAATTTCTCTAAGAGTTTAAACTGAACATTGGAGAAAAAGCAAGTTTGTTTTATATCAGGGAATACCCCCACATACAAAGTGTCCAAGAAGACTGCAGCTCAAAGTTGGGGTGGATAATTAAGGGAAATATTTATCCCTCTGCGGTAGGATCTACTTTGAAGTTCATCTGTAAATGGCTTCATGCAATGTGATTCGGGTGGGCAGGAAAAATTAAAGGGTTAATTAACTGAGTAACTACAAAGTCACTAACCATTATCAAGATGAGGATGAAGGTGAAGAAAGCGAAGATCCTATTTCAAGTTGGAGCTCCACATGGTCCACTGAGTGGTCTCTGCATAAGCAGCATTCCTCATTGGTGCTGTATTGATTTCTTTATGGGCAGTCTGTGGGTTTCTCCAGTTTTTGATCTCCTTTGCAATCCCTTTCACTCTCAGTAGAAGGCAGTGTTGAATAAAAACAAAGATTCTGGGCTGGGGTTGTGGCTCAGTAGTAGAGTGCTTGCCTAGCATGTGTGAGGCACTGGGTTTGATTCTCAGTATCGCATATAAACAAATAAATAAAATAAAGGTCCATCAACAACTAAAAATATACATATTTAAAAAAAATAACAAAGATTCTGCAATGGAGTCAGACTTTGGCTGGTATTTCAGCTCTATATTTCCCAATTCTGTCACCTTGGGCACATTTCTTGGCTTTTTAAAATGGGGGAAATAATATTATCTTCCTAAATTGATGTGAACTCAGGTGCATTCCCCAGGAAGGGCTTGTAGCTCAGTATATGTATCTACTTTGCCATACAAGAACTCAGTCAACAGTTGGACATCCTGTATATCCTGGAAGCACCACAGTGCTTGACTCAGTTTCCATATAAATAGTTTAACCAAGAACAAAGTTCTTATCCCTCTCCTAGAATTTTGGGAGACTTGAAGTCTCAACTTTAGAACTACTCTCTGTAAGACCACACTGGCCAACACAATGCTGCCCCCTGTTGATGCAGGTAGTACTATTCAGAGAGGGGGCTGATTCCCAGTGGCTGGAATGATGAGGATTCCGAAATAATCATTTCCTAAGCACTCTGCGTAGAAGAGGAGGCACAGTCACTTGCATGACTTGATACAAAATGGGAGCATTAGCATGGTAATGCCTTTTTTCTGTTTGTTTGTTTGTTTGTTTTTGGGTGGGGGGAGGTGGTCCTCTCAGATGCCCTCTTATTCCTGACTAGACATCTGATACCTCATGGTCCAATCATGGGATCTAAATGGTCCATCCCGATCCATCCAAGCTCCTCCAGGGAGTGATGAGGCAGTGTGCTCTGTGAAGCCTCATGAAGCTGCTTCTCAGGACATCCGGCCTCTGGTGTAAGCAGCTGCTTCAGTACATCTACTGCAGGAAACTGCGGCTGACTGCATCACAGCAACCAAGCATGCTTCCTGGCCTTAACCAACTCACTGGTTTTCTTAGAAAAAGAGTCATGCTTCTTATTCTCCTTGGCCCCCATATACTGGTATATTGTGTGGTTGGGTCAAATGAAAATCCCCGGAACCATAGCCTTAGATCCGTGCTTAATGTTAAAAATAAGAATCTGAGCTCCTACACCTTCTCTGCCTATTGTTAAGAGGTGCAAGAAGTGCTCCCTGAAAGCCGTCAGACTGAGGTCTGTGCATTCAGGTGACAAGAGGCCAGAGAGGACACAGTGACATTGCTGCTGTGCTGGCCTGCTCTCAGCTTGGTGGCCAACCCCTTGCCTGTGACCTGGCTGCAGGTCTCTGTCAGGAGGCTGCATTCATCACAGGGGCCAGTGCTACAGGCCAAGCTGCCTCCAGGAGTCCTAGGCTGGTGGCAGTTTTTAATGCTCTATGAAAGGAGGACACTCTGCCTTCAGTCACCTGCAGCTCATGGCCTGGCAGTGAGTCTCTACTAAAGTCCTGATTCTGCGATTTCAGCCAGTTGACCAAAGAGTCTGGAGAAGGGTGGCCGGTCTTCTGGTCTCTGAGGAGGAAGAAAAAGAAGTCTGAGTTCCTTCTACTTATGTGTCATAGATAAATCCAACACAAACCAGTAGAATGCAATAAAAGTATCTTGTGCTAAATTTTAAACATGATTTTATATGTATTATACTGGTAGCATTATTCTCTCGCTATTATAAGCAGGTATTCTGAAATCAAATCACCTAGCTTTAAATCTCAACTTTACCACTCATTAACTGGGTGATATGGAACAAACAGGTTCCTAAAGCTCTTTGAATTTTAGTTTTGTTATCTATAAAAGGAGATAACAATAAAATTTACCTCATAAAATTGTTTTGAGAATATAATGTCATACATAAAAATACATCATAAAATTAAAGCTAAATCTCATCAGAAAGGAATATTTAGGCATAAATCACACAATATGTATGATCTAGATGAGGAAAAATGTAACATTCTAATAAAAGAAACCAAAGAAGATCTAACTAAATGGAGACAGATTTTATGCTCATGGATAGGAAGACTAGGGTGTTAAGATATCAGTTCTTTCCATGTTGATTCAACACAATTCAAACAACAAAAACAAACAAACAAACAAACAAACAACAACAAAAAACAAAACCAGTAAGTCATTTTGTGGGCACTGACAGACTCTAAAGTTTATATGGACAGGCAAAAACAACAATGACAAAGAACAAAGTTGGAGATGCTGCTCACCTGACCCTACTTTATTTTAGGACTTACTGTAAAACTACAATAATCATGCCAGGATGGTACTGGTGAAAGAATGTACAAATAGATCAATGGAACAAACCGGAGAGCTCAGATATATATATATATATATATATATATATATCTGTCTCTTATACACATC
>NW_025999869.1:16230769-16235178 GCF_001458135.2 Marmota marmota marmota
ATATATATATGTGTGTGTGTGTGTGTGTGCATAATATTATCTATATAACTATATATAATATATAGTTACTATGTAATATAGATATTGTATATAGTTATATTTAAATAAATTCACAAAAATGGATCCATCTACATGTAATGTTTATAGCAGCTTCATTCATAATTGCTGAATAAATAAATAATTATATACATAATATGAGATATATATATATATATATATATATATATATATATATACACACTAATCTTTTACAAAGAAAAAGTAATGCTAGAAAAATTAGGTATCTACACAAAATTATTCTAGTAACAGGCCTCATCCCTTTCATAAAAATTTACTCAAACTGCATAATAGACCTAAATATAAAATGCATAACTATAAAACTTCTATAAGATAACAGGAGAAAATCTGGGAAATTTCAGGTTTTACAATGAGTTTTTAGACACAACATCAAAAGCATAGTTCATTAAGAAAAAATTAATATTGAATTTTGTTATAATTAATGACTTTTGCTCTGTAAAAGACACAGATATTATGTTAACTATAATACATTAATAAATATTTAAAAATATACAGAAAATGAAAAAACAATCTATAGGTTGAAAGAAAATATTTGTAAAACATACATTTGATAAAGGATTTTCACCCAAAATATACAAAGAATCCTTAAAACTCAACAATAAGAAAACAACCTGATTGAAAAATGGGCAAAAGATCTGAACAGACATTTCACCAAAAGATACACAGATGGCAAATAAGCATACAAAAAAGTGTTCACCATCATGTGTCGTTAGGGAATGCAACTTAAAGCAACAATGAGTTATCACTATACATCTATAAGAATGGCTGAAATCTGGCACAACTAATACCAATGGATAAGGACAAAGCACACCAGGAGTTCTCATAGCTGGTGGGAATGCAAAGTGGTACAGCTAGTTTGGAAGGCAGTCTGGCAGTTTCTTACAAAGCTAAACATAGTCTTACCATATGATCCAGTAGTCACACTACTAGGCATTTACCCAACTGAGTTGAAAATTTACGTCCCATAAATAGATCCACATAAATGGATCCGTCTACATGTAAATGTTTATAGTAGCTTTATTCATAATTTCTGAAAACTGAAAGCAATCAAGATTTCCTTCAGTAGGTAAATGTACAAACAAACCATGGTATATCCATATAATGGAATATTATTTTGCAATAAAAAGAAATGACATACCAAACCAAGAAAAGACATGGAGCAACATTAAATGAATATTACTGGTGAAAAAAGTCAGAATGAAAAGGCTACATACTGTATAATTCCAACTATATGACCATCTGGAAAAGGCAAAATCTTGGAGATGGTAAAAGGTTTGGTAGTTGCCAGTAGTTTGGGATGGGAGAAGAATGAATAGGAGAAGCACAGATGATTTTTAGGGTGGTAAAGCTATCCTATATGACACTTTAATGGTGGATACATGACATTATGCATTTTTCAAAATCCTTCAACTCTACAGCATCAAAAGTGACCTTAATGTAAATTACAAACTCTAGTAATGACAATGTATTGACAGAGGTTCACTAATTGTTACAAGTGTACCACACTTGTGCAAAATATTTATAACCAGAGAGCAAGGAGAGTATTTAGGAGCTCTCTGCATGCATTGCTCAATTTTTCTGTAAATTTAAAATTTCTAAAAAATAAGGTCCATTAATTTAAATATATAAAAATGTTAAAAGAGAAAAAATGCTAAATTAACATCAGCTATTAATATTATTATAGCATTTAGTCCTTGTAGAGAACACAAGATTTGTGCCCCCCTTTATGTCATTGTTTGTTTATTTGTTTTTTGGTTATAAAAAGCTCTAAGAAGTTGCAAATCAAGCATTATTTAATGATCTTACAAGAAAAATGAGGCTCAGAGACAATTGCCCAAGATTAATGGAAAAGAAATGGCAAAACTGTGACAAAATCCAAGTATTCTGTATAAGTATATATTTTCACATTCTACCTTTTTGTCCTTTAACAATCTGAGTTTTTATTGACTTTCCACTTCAGCTATTTTCTACTTTAGCTGAATTGTACAATTTTGTAACTCACCAAAAGACAATTAAGATTCACATCAATGTGGCTCAAGGCAGAGCCTATGAACTAAGGATGGGGGTAAGTGAGCCATCTGGGAAGATATGAAATGACTCCAAATTCTGAATTGTTGAATAAATAATAAAAAATTTAATTTAATCCTTTTAATATTTTCATAGTAAAAGTGAACTCCTAGTCCCCTATTTATAGAACTAATTTCCTGTTCTTTTCATGGTTTTATAAAGTTTTTTTTTTCTGCTCAAAAAGTTGAGGAGGGTGTTGACATAGCCCCTCTCTATCCTCTGAAACTATACTAATGACTTGTGATATTATATAGAAAATTGAATAATATTTAAGGTTGATGTTAACTTTGTTAGGGTTGGGGAATCTATCCAATTGATTAACAGAAAATAACCAATGCTGGTGAGGATGTAAAAATAAGGGGGTGGCGGAATACATACACTCTTGGTAGAAATCTGAATTAATATGTTTATGGAAAACACTATGGAGGTTCCTCAAAACACTAAAAATAGAACTACCATGTGATCCACTTCTCAACACATCAGAAAGATACCTGTACTCTCATGTTTATTGTAGCACCATTCACAGTGGCCAAGAGGACATTATGTTAAGTAAAATGTTAGACACCAAAAGACAAATGCATGTTCCCTCATATATATATAGAAAGTTAAAAAGTCAATCTGAATGTAGAATAGAGATTACTAGAGGCTGGAAAAGGTAAGAGGAAGGAGAATGGGGGAGACTGGAAAATGAGTACCAAAAGATATGTTAGATAAAAAGGAATATGTTGTGTTTCACAGCACAGTGGGCTGACTGTAGTTCACTATAACCTATTGTATGTCTTATAAAAAATTAGAAGAGAAGAGTTTAAACCTCCAAACATAAAGTAATGATAAGGATATGGAAATGTTAATCACTCTGATTTGATCTGCACACACTGTATTCATGTATTGAAATATCATATTGTATCCCATAAAACATGTACAATTACGATGTGTAATCAAAAATTACTTTTAAAAAGTTTAAGGATGTTGAAATGGTAACTACCCTGATTTGATCATTACACATTGTATACAAGTATCAAATTGTCAACAGTGCCCCAAAATATGTACAATTAAAAATAATAATTTAAAAAATGTAAAGACTTTCAAAGTTACCTTCCTGCTAATCTGTTAGTCAACCTGCTGCCTCATCCTTCTAAGAGGGAGCCATTCTCCAGGGAACAGGGTAGGCCCTGGCTTAGTGTATTATCATGTATTAAAGAGGGACAACACTTCACCTACTGACCTCTTTCCAGCAATGATTCATGATCTGGTAGATGTGGGAGGAGGCCAGTCGGGGCTTGTATAACCGAAATCCGGTACTGATGTCTTCCACTACCTCTGAGTTGCTTCTGTTTTCATATGGGATTCTGCCTTCGCTGAAGACTTCCCACATCAGCACACCTACAAGCAACAAGGAGCAAACACAGCTAAGAAAGACGTCAACCAACAAACAAAAAAGGAAACAGGCACTTGGCATTGACATTTAAGCTTCTCCCTCCAGACCACAAGAAGTGCAAAGCAAGTCTGCCTGAGGCCTATTTGGCCTGCCAGTTATTTACTTATGTATTTATTGTCCTACTTTTAAAAAACTGCAATTTCTCAACCTGCCTAAAGGCAAAGAATTCTCAAGCTAAGCTTTTTATTATTTCTAACTCAAAAGCTACAACTGAAAGTTGCAGGGGACGAAAACTGAAATGTCTATACATGCATGACATAAATGAAGGGAGTGGGAGAGATGTGACACCATGGGTACTGGTGAGGACTGGAAAACTGGACATCAAAAGTTCTATCAAAATAGGACGGCTATGGTTTGCTCCAGCTAAAGGATGCACATGGAAACAGAGCTCAGGATTGTCACATTTTCTGATCTTTAAAAACAAATCAGAAATTGGAGACTTCAAAACGTGAACTCAATATGATTTTTGAAAATGCAAGTCCAGCATCCTTGAACCAAAAATCCAAATGTACCAGAATCAAATTGTTGAGTATTGGCATGAAACCACAAGCAGATAATTCCACATCATGAAACTTTGTTTCATGTACAAGTCATTAAAAAAATATAGCTAGGTGCAATAACACAGACCTGCAATCCTAGCATTTCAAGACTGAGGCAGGAAGATCAAGGTCAAACTCAGCAATTTAGCAAGACCTTATCTCAAATTTAAAAAATAAAAATACCTGGAGGTGTAACCCAATTGTAAAGTGTCTCATTGTTTAATCCCCAGTACCCTCCCAACACAAATGTGTGTGTGTGTGTGTGTGTGTGTGTGTGTGCTGTCTCT
>NW_025999869.1:16235203-16247876 GCF_001458135.2 Marmota marmota marmota
TATATATAAAGTATAAAGTCACCCTCAGGCTAAGTGTATAAAATGCATATGAAACAAATAAATTTGTGTTTAGATTTGGGTTCATCTTCAAGAAAACTCATTATGTATATGAAAATATTCCAAAATCTGAAATTTGAAACACTTTTGGTCCCAAGTACTTTAAATGAGGATACTCAACCTGTACTATATAAACTAGGAAAAACACATGTTCAGGTTGTCTGTTTTTGACTTCTGATTTAATCCCATTTGCCCTTCTGCCCTCTGTAGAATGGCCATACCCAACCAGGGCTTTATATCATACTAATATAACCACAGGCCACCGGAACCAGAAGGAGCTTACATATCACCTAACCTAGTGTTTTCAAGATGAGTTCTAGAAACTTGAGGCAGAAATTCCCAAAGTGTGAGCCCCCAACACCTGAATAAGGATCATCTCAGAAGCTTGTTAAAATGGCCAGCTCAGAGTCCTTGGCTAAGAGAATTCAGGGGCTCCCCAGAGGTGCCTGAGGAGTTGGAAGTGCTGAGCCATAAAGAAGACTGTTCAGCACCCTGAGATGCCAGAATTTCTCATGAGATTTCTTTTGAAAGCATAGCGTTGCTGCTAAGGCAGGACTTGGAAACTATTGCTTAATACAAATGTTCTAATGTGTAGATGAGAAAACTGAGTGAAGCTCAAAGAGGTTACTTAACTTGCTCAAAATAGTCTGGCTAATTAGGGCAAAAATTGTATTTAATGACAAAGTGCAAAGGGCTGGGGCAGGCAGGAAGCTCAGCCCATCCAGGTCTCTGCTGCTCAGGCTTGCCACCCCAGTTTTCTCACACTTTTCTTCACTGAACCATTTATACTCTGTACCCATCCATCAACCTTATTTCTGGACGCTCTTTAGATAACCCATCACAGGGAGGGAGCATTTCAGCCTAACCCTCTAATTAGAAAATGTAGCAGAAAATTCCCAGGCGACACCCTGTGGATGAATAAGAGTCAGAAGATGAAGGTGCCAGTGTGGTCATTGCTTCAAACATCTCTTTGTGTGGCCCCAGCTTGGCACAGTGTGATCAGCTTTGTCATCTACAGAGAAATGGCCATATATTAGCCTTATCCTTCCTAGTTATATGCTCTGGGCAGAGAAGAGTCTCCAAGAATGAAGTCAGGACAACTTCTTCCAAGTTCATTCTATAACTTCAACCTGCTTAACAAAGTAGCAGCTAAAACTACTGAATAGTGATTTGCTTTAATGCAGAAATCAAAAGGACTAATAATTAACAAACTACTCAGTGCTCAGAATTAGACATTCTATAATGCTAAAGGTTTTAAAACTGGTACTTTCCTTAGACATTTAATCAGCCAGGATCCCCCTTGTTTCTATGATTAGTAAATTCTTAGCAAGCCCTTGGTGCAGAATGGCAAGACCACTCTGAACAGTTCCTATCCAAAAGATAATCCTTACTTTAATCCAAATTGAAGAGATCATCTGGTGTAGTTTTGTGCACATCTTTAGTATGCACTAACCTTGACTTGATTTGACATGACAAATTCAGGAAGAACATTTAGCTTTTCCCACTACACTGGCTTCATTCATTTATTCGTGCCCATTTACACTTTTTAGAAATTCAAATTCCTTACTATGACCTGCAATTTCATTGTGTTCTGTTCTTCCAAGAAATCATTACCCCCTGCTTTGGGGACATATTCAGCTGTTGCACTTGCTGGGCTTTCTGTCAGAGACACTGCTCCCTGGTCCTTTAAATTGTGACAGTTTTCTCTCATCATGTAACTTTTTGCTCAAGAGTCAGCCTTCACAGAGCCCTTCCCCAGAGCATACTAGCTAATGCAGATCTATCCCATTATTGTTTTATTTTATTTGTAGCACTTATTAACCCCTATTTTACTAATTCTTGTATCTCTTAGCTTCTTTATGTTACTGTTGTTTCCTCACCTCCCTAAAATTTGGCTTCTATCTTATGCACCATTACAGCCTGTGCACCAAATTAGCCCCTGGTTAATGGCAGATTACTCAAAAAATTGTTGTTGAATGAATAAAATACTTATTGAGGTTAAGTGTGGTGGTATAATATTGGACAAAACATAGTCCCTGCCTTCAAGAAATTTATATTCTAATCTCCTGAGTCTTTTGGCTTTTGACCAAGTAGTAGCTGCTACCAGAATTTTGCTTTTCACTTTGTTTTTCTCTCTCTGCCATTTCAAAAATTTCTAGGAGCAAATACAATAATAAGGGCTCTTTCATATATTTCTGGGCTGTTCTTACATAGGCCTTCAGTGGGATTCCCTCAACATACAGGGATCAGGGCAGGTAGAGTTATCTACATCTGACTAAGGAAATAGCTGGTCTCCCACAGTCCTAGATCACATGGGGGTGGGGCCTGGATGACACTTACCAAATGACCACACATCTGACTTGCTGCTATAGCGACTGAAAGAAAACACTTCTGGGGAAGCCCACTTCACTGGGAATTTGGTACCTGTGGAACTGGTGTATTGATCATCAAGGACGAACCTGAGAAGAGCACAGAATAGAGAGATCAGAATGTTCAGGGGCCTCAGTACTACTGCTGACATTGTGCAAGTACCATGTCCCTGTGTTACCTTGTCATCCCAAAATCGGACACCTTGATGACTTGGTTTTCTCCCACCAAACAATTTCGGGCAGCCTGGAGAAGAGATGGGCCAACAAAAGAGAAAAGAGAACTGTTGGTGGCTAGACAGTAATCCAGGAGTTTCCCATCATCAGTCTGTGCCTTTCTGTGGTATGTTGTAAGAGGGCATGGAGGAGCTCAAATGTTAATTAAGCTTCACAAGCACCTGCTGCAAGTTTGCTAGAAAGTTAATCCTTTAACAGGATGAGCAGGCTTGTCTTCACTTCTGGATTCTAAGAAATCCACAGTGTTGTCTAACCAAAGATAGGTTCCACCTGATACCAAACCCATGTGAAAGAAAATATTGACACCAGGGATGATATGAAGAAACTGTTTCCTATGTGCTTAGTATAAGAAGTTTTTGAGGTTGTTGATCATCTTAAAGTTATTCCTTAATAGGGAGAAACAGACGGCTGCACTGGAAGAACCCTTGGAGACTGAAGACTCCAGTGAGTTTCAAACTTGAAATCACATGGGGAAACACATGAATATTCCTGAGCCCCCAAAACCAGAGATTCTGACGTGGCCTAGGGTTATTCTAATGTTATTCTGGTAGATGGTGGATAACACTTTAAGAAAAACTGTGCTTGTCCATTTCCCTCATTTTACCAGGACAAAACTAAGGCAAAGAAGATCAGAAGGAGTGGTCATTAGCTCCATTTTGGAAGCATGCAAAATGAAACTCAGAGAGCATAAACTATAGGAAGGCGGGGATTAGAGCCCACATCTGTCCTCATGAAACACTTTTCTATAGGACCAGTGGATGGAGAAAGGAAGAAGCTGAGAGAGGAAGGGAGGTGATCTGTGACCTGTCATTTATTAATACATTCTCAGTCTTGCTAACCCTACATTTCAATGGGATGTGCCCTTCACCCTGCACCTGCTGGTGTTGGCCATGCATGCTCTTACCAAATCTCTGTGGATGACACACTCCTTTTCCAGGTAGGCCATGCCTTCACACACATCCAGGCACATGCCAAGCAAGGTTCCTGCTGCAAAGAGTCCCCTCTGGCTGCGCAAGTAATCCGACAGGCAGCCATGCTCCATGAACTCAAACACAAGGCAGATAGGGGCCTGCTCCAGGCACACTCCATGGAGCTGAACCAGTTTGGGGTGGGAGAGTTTCCTGGAGACAAAAGACAAGGATAAGAGCCAAAATCCAGTATCCCAAAGTGCCAAACCTTCTGTTGCTGAATTGTCACCTTGTCTGACTCTTGGTTTTGAAAATAGAATCCATACCCTCCCCCCAAAAGAAATATGTCAGTGGAGCCAAGACCTGAAGGATAACATGGAGTCAGGGTATGTGTGGACATGAATAGAGGCCAGCATAACTGGCATGTTATGGAGCAGAGGGGAGACGGGGAGAAGATTGGGAGGTGTGCAGGGTCAGACCATGGCAGACCTTGGAGACCATGTGAGGCAGTTCATTTTATTTGCGGTGCAGTGGGAAGCCACTGCCAGAGTTTGAGAAGGTAGGCGGTATGATGTAGTGTCAGAGGGGTTTGAAAGAACACAGCCCAGGGCATGCTTCACAGGGTGTCTGCAGGTGCTTCTTTTACCACTCACATCATGACTTCAGCCTCCTCTATGAAGTCCTCTTCTGACATCGCCCCTTCCTGAATGGTTTTGATAGCTACCTTGTCCTTGTTGAGCCAGTAGCCAAGATGCACCAACCCAAACTGTCCACTGCCAATCTCCTGCACAAAAGTGAGCTCCGAGGGATGGATTACCCATTTCCCTGAAGAGAGAGAGGAGGGTGGCACTTGATTTTTAGGGCAAATAATAAGGAACAGGGGCTACCAGAGAACATCATAGCTCTACCTAGAACTTTAGCTTATGTATAATATAACTCAAAGATAGCACATGGTATAAATCCTAGCCTTAGAACTATTATAGCTAATTACCCTTTATCCCAAATAGTAGCATAGAATATACATTTAAAACTATTAAAAATGCATAGGTGGCAGTAACATGGAAAGAAGAAGATTTGCAATAATGAAGCTATAAAGAAAAATACATAAATGGATTATTGCAAAGTCCCAGCCATTTCCTAAAATGTTTTTCACATAGAACAAATTTCATTTGCATTTATCACTCATCATCCATTCACCCATCGAAAGCATCTGCTATGTTCACAGCACACTGCTAAGCTTTAGGCAGAATGTCAGTGAAAGAGGGGATTCAGAGGGGCCTTCTACAGAGGCACAAGCTGGCACAGTGACTGGCACATGGCAGGCTCTCAATAAATGTTCAGTAAGCAAACAAAAGGATCGTAGCCTCAGTTTTCCTAAGGAGTAGGCTGACCAGATGATCTCTGAGATCCCAACCAGCATGGACACTTTAGGATTCTATAGTTACCAGAATAGCATGGTTTTCATAAGGAGGATAGAGAAGTATTATCCTATACCAATGTTTTTTCTAATACCATAAACAGCCAGATCTCCACCTCTTGGAGGCAGAGACTCCATAGCAAATAGTATGGAGTATCTACTGTGAACCAGACATGCTGCTGGTTAGGAATGAAGAGTCCACAGCAGAGTTTCTCAAAGTACCCCTGGGCTCCTGTGTCAAAGTCACCTAGAACACTTTTTAAAATGCAGACCCCAGACACCCACTCTCAGGGAGCATGTTGTGCTAAGTGTTGCCTAGGGTTCAGGAAGTCAACATTTTGAATAAGTGTTCCAGAAGATTTTGATGCACATTAAAGTTTGAGAACCACCAATCTAGGAGATACAAAATGAAGATTAGACCAACTGCTTCCTCAAGTAACACACAGTTTGGACCAAGAGATACACACTCAGATGCCTTCAGGTTTCAGGCAGATAATCCCAAACGGGTGAAGAAGTTACAGCGGACAGGAGGGGAATCATTGTAGGGTCTGCTACATTAGAGTGCATACTCTGTTAAAGGTATAATATTGTTTTGCCGGGTGGGGGTTGTGACTCAGTGGTGGAGTGCTTGCCTAGTGAGTGTGGGGCACTGGGTTCAATCCTCAGCACCAGATAAAAAATATGTAGGGGCTGGGGTTGTGGTTCAGTGGTTAGAGTGCTTGCCTAGCATGTGTGGGGCACTGGGTTCAATTCTCAGCACCAGATATAAATAAATAAATACAATAAAGGTCCATCAACATCTAATTTTTTTTTTCAAAAATTAAAAAATATGTAAATAAAATACATTTAAAAATATTTTTTAAAAAATTCTTTATTTGTTTGGTTTTGGTGCTGGGATCAACTCTAGAGCCTGGTGTGTGCTACCACCAAGCTATACTCTCAGTTCTAAAAAACTTTTAATACTGCATGCAGAAAGATCAAAGTTCTTGCAAAATAAACATTCATTGATGGACTCAGTAAAACCAAAGGATATTGATTTGATCTAGATGAATGTTCTGTCAGACAATCACTCCTCCAACACACACTGCAAAGTTCAAATGTTCATTAGTGCTGCTGTCTACACATATACAATATAGCTGTTTGGATGGTCATTTGAAGTCTGGGGTACAGTTAGGCTCATGGGAAGTCCACTTAGAATTTTCCCCAGACCTTTCAAGTTGTAGCTCAAAGGCCCAACATTCCCAATGGTGCTACTCACCATATCTCAGCCCTGCTGTGACAGGAGCTTTCTGCTTCCAGGAACAAACTGGATACCGGAGTCGGGTGACCAGGCCTAGGTCAATTGAAAAGCCAAAGGCAATGGTTAGAACTTTGCTCTAGCAATTTTCTAAGTTAAATCACAACAGAAAAAATCTGATGCGAGAGCTACTTTTATTTTAGAAAAAAAAAAAAAAAAACCCCAAAGTCCAGTTGCTGATATTGCATCCTGAGAAGATTCACAACACAGTTGGGTGGGGGTGAAATTTATGATTTCCATAGTAGAGTTTGCTCATGAAACGTGTGAGATGAATCAAATACTCAGCATCCTTTTAAAATTGTGTATTCAGTTATTATTTATGGCCAGCTCATCTGGCATGGAGAAACCAGGTAGCGCTCTTGTCACTTCTAAGTTTGGGTCCCTCTCTGGCTCTGCCTGCTAGCACTTACCTCCTCCGTTGTGTTGGTGATAATTGATGAGGAGAGGGATGGAGTCAAACACGTACTTCTCAGCCACATAGTACCGCTTGGGGTTGTCATTTGTTTCTTTGATGTGATAATGCTTTATACAGGGGTTGTTCTCACTTTAAACAAATCAAACACAGAAGCAATGTTGAGACACCAAGTGTCTACTGGCATCCCTTTCTTATTGTTTTTGTTTCCTAACTTCTCACAAGGATGGCAGATACAGTGTTTCAACTTGTGTATACCCTTGACAGATTGGTCCTGGTGCCCCCAGTGTTGTGCTAAAATGTACTCTGGGGCTGCGCCTAGATCCTATTGGCAACAGCATTGGATGGATTGATTGTTTCTTTCACAGCTTCAAAGTGGAGGACTGGTGATATAGATGTCATTAGCTGACTGTCAACAGTGTCTGTTGACAAAGCCTCTCTGGCCCCTTAACTTTTGTGTGTGTGTGGCGGGGGTACCAGGGATTGAACTCAGGGGCACTCAACCACTGAGCCACATCCCAGTCCTATTTTGTATTTTATTTAGAGACAGGGTCTCACTGAGTTGCTTAGTGCTTTACCGTTGTTGAGGCTGACTTTGAACTTGACATTCTCCTGTCTCAGCCTCCCTCAGCTGCTGGATTACAGGAGTGTACCAATGTACACTGCTCTGGCCCCTTAACTTTTATTTGACTTTGAGCAGAAGAATTGACAGAGTAGGCCTGGCTCCCATCCTAAGAAAGTCCTGCTTGCAGAGTTAGCCCTTGGCAGGTATTTGGAAATTCAGGAGGGCTCTCGCCATTCTCTAACCTGCTGAGGGTGGCAGGATATGACTAAAATATGTACTACAGTGTGGCTTATGCAGAATGTAAGCTCTCCTTCTGGAAGTCTGGGATTTTGGTATATGCTAGGCACAGGGTGCCTACTTAAATTGCCTCAAATAAAATCCTGGGTGCTGAGTCTCTCCTGGATCCTCTGGTGGGCCATACTTCACCACATTGCAACAACTCCTTGCTGGAGAAACAAAGCATATCCTGTGTGACCCCACTGGGAGAAGATCTTGAAAGCTGTGTTTGGTGTTCTCCGGACTTGGCTCTATGTGCCTCTCCCTTGTCTGACTTTGCCTTCTATCCGTCTGCTATGTTAAATCTTAATAAATGTTGTCTAGCAGTATTGCAGGGGGTGTCTTCCTAGTGAATCAATGAACCCCAACACAGACTTGACCTCTCATTTCTGTCCAGCATATCTTATGGACTTTCAGGCCTCTGACTTCCAATAAACATCCCTAGGACACTTTGAAGATTATTTTTCTATTAATGTTTATTGCATTTTTGGTTATTGCCAAAGTGCTTAGCAATTTTCTAACTAGAAGAGGATTTGAGACCTAGATAAGCTCTTAGACATCATTTTACAAAGAAGGAGACTGGCGAGGGTGGGGGGCAGCTAAGCAGTGAGTGTCTTGCAGTCAGTTTGGCTGGAGCATGAAGAGGGTTTGCCCTGTCAGCCCCGTTGGCATAGGTGCTTTTTGAGCTTTGGTTTCTTCTGTGTGAAGTGAGCTTGGCAGTTTCTGCCTTCAGGGATTCTCAGGATTGAAATGGTCTGTCAAGTTCCTGGCACTTGGTAAGGCCTCAATAAATGTGGAGAGTTTTATTAGAAGATCCAGAATTGGAATTCACATATTTTTGCTTTTGGTTGGAAATTATCTTTTCTGTTACTCTGTGTATTAAATAATATATTCATCAAATGCAAATATTTCATTTCTTTAAGAGCTCTGCTAATGGCAGAGCTAACCAGGGGAGTACCAGGGGTCCAGCCAAAGCTCTGTCCCTTTCTAACTCTCTTCAGTTCTGTTCCTGGCCCCTTTGGCCTTGGTTCTCCTAGAGAGAACAGGGGAAGCTGCACAATTTCTAGTGGACCTCTACCTGTGACTTTGCTCTATATTACCCCACACCTGAAGTGTCTCTCCCTATTCTGAAGTGTCTCTCCTATTCTTCTGAGCAGAGACAGCACCGTACCTCACAATAGCCTTGGTGAAAACAGAGAGCGTGTATGTTCCCGGAGTCCTGGAATCTCGGACCATGAAGGCTCCTTCTTTGCCCTAGAATGTGTTAAAGGATAGAAGGTCAGTGATCTCTGGAAGCCAGGCTCAGCCATGCAGCTCCATTTTCTTGATTATGGAAGGAGGAAGAACTATTCAGAACAGAGCAGACTTTCAGTAACAATGGCTACTATTTCTTGACCCTCCATGAATCAAAGACTATGCTAGGACTGACATTAGTGGTGAATAAAACAGACACAAGCTCTGCCTTCTGAGGGCTCACTACCTACCAGACTCTGCAGGTAATTTCCAACCCTCACCACAACACTGCAGTCTAGACATTATTATCTTCTAGTCCCAAGGAGGACATCAAGTGCCAGAAAGCTGAGTTGGCTTTCCCATGACCCACAACTAGTAAGTGTCAAAGTTACTTATTTATTCATTCATTCATTTATTTTGGGTACCAGGGATTGCGGCTAAGTGGTTAAGCATCCACGGGTGCTTAACCACTGAGCCACATTCTCAGGCCTTTTTTAAAAAAAAATGTTTTGAGACAGGGTCTTGCTAAGTTGCTTAGGGCTGCACTAAATTTCTGAGGCTGGTTTTGAACTTGTGATCCTCCTTTGTCAGCCTCCCAAGCCTCTGGGATTATAGGCATGTGCCACCATCCAGCTAAAGAGTTGGGATTTAAATTGTGGTACATCAGCCTGTTCTACTGCTCCATAAGGCCTCCATCAAATGGATGTTTGGTGCCACTTCCTCAGTCCTTCATAAGGGAATAAAACTACCTCTCCTGGAAGCTCCATCAGTTCCTTAATGGGAATATATTTCCCAGACCACTTCCAGTGTACTGATTTTGCTGAAGGGCAGAAAGAATTTAAATTCCTGGCTTCATGAAAGAGGTGGGGAGAAGGGAGTGCCTGAGAATAAGCCTTTCATCACTCTGACAATTTTGCTAGCAGTAATAAAATTAAGCACAAGCAAATGGATATGCCAGTGTATTCATTGCTGGTTGGGATTTTAAAATCTGAATATTCATTGCTGGTTGGGATTTTAAAATCTGAATTTCATTATAAGTACTTCATGCCTAACATTATGCTCCTACCCAGCTAAAACTCTGCATTGGTAACATTTGCAAAGCCTATTATGACTCACTTAGACATGATGAGAGTTGTGAGAGAAGGTTAGAGTTACACTAGGGTCTGGTGCAAACAGCATAGCATGTAGTACACAGAGTAAAGTAGACACAACACAAACCAACACAAACCCCTCCATCCTCCACTCCCAAGGTGCATGCACAAACACTTGAGAACCACTGACCTAATTCAGCTCCCTAAACCATGTGTCCCAAACTTTGTTCATTATTTCAACCAGCTGAAAAACTTAAAGCACAGAGGAGCAACATAACATAACAGCAAATAGTTGAGCAGCTCCCTGCCTACACCTATGTGCCCAGACCTCCAGCATGCTCACCTTGGCACCTGAACTTTTAAAATTCTTATATTTTGCAGTGTAACTTTATGAACCATGGAGTTTGGTGCTTACTAACTTCCCTGAACAACCATACTCTCTTTATACCAGTCACACCAGCAGTCCCTGACTCCCAAAATTGTGCTGATAGTTACAAAGTTTGTCCTTATGCTTGTACAGAGGTATACTCTGCTTTTGGTAACTTGACTAGAACCCTGCAGGAGGACAGACGTGGGGTGGGGGACAATTGGTCCTTGTATCATTGTATATTCATGCCAAACCTATAGATTCCCACATGAACTCTGGGTATGAGTACTCAAAGTCAGAATTCTGAAACTCCCAAGCTCCTCTGCTGAAGTCTCTCAGTAGACTATTTTGGAATGGGAAGCTCAGACTTGCTCTCTGCTTTTCATTTGTAGCCTTCCTTTTCTAAGGCAGTGAGCTTGGGCTGCCCTCACTGCTGCCTGAAAGCAGGGGAAGAATTGAGGGAAATAAGAAAGTTACTACCTTTCTTTTTCCTAAGGTAATCTAGTATTTCGTCTTTCTCACACATTGAGTTTATTTTAATTATTCTTTTTTAATGTTCATGTATTTTAATAAGGATTTATTAAGTGATGGGAAAGACTGCTATAGACAATAAGGTACACATCTAACAAACTTAAAATCAAGTAGATGAAAATCTTTTAAATGAAAATACATGAACCTGTTAAAACAAATTGTGAGAGTTTAAATGAGGAAGAAATCACAGGGCAGATGGAAAAGTATTTGTTGACTAAATTAATTACAATACAATGAAAATTAAGGACTAAGGTTTGTGTATTATTCTGCATGTCAGTTTTTTTTTTAAATTCAAAAGAATGAGTTATAAACCTTTGGAAAACACTAATGCCATCCTGCTTACATCATCAGACTCCTTTGTGGAACTATTCTCTATGATGTGCTCTGTGCCAGCCCTGGGGCATGATAAGAGGAGTCCTAACCAAATTCTTATATTTTTTCTCTCACATAGGAATGTAGAATGTAAATTGTTTATCCAATGAATTGTTAAAGACTCTTTTAACTTATGTTTTAAAATCATACTTTTAAAAATTTATTTTTCAAAGATTTTTATCCCTTTTAGGTCAATAGTTTTGTTCAGTTTCTGAAGTAGTGGGACATCAAAATCTCCAGTTTAGTTCATTTGTTTAAAAAATATCTTCTGAGGCATAAATTACATGCCACAACATTCATGCCACAAATACATGCCATTTTAAGTGTATAAATGGTTTTTAGTAAATTTCCAGAGTTGTGCAACCATCACTATAATCTAAGGTTAGACCGCTTTTATCATTCCAAAGAAATCTTGGTCCCATCTGCATGTCTTTCACAAAGTCTAAATTCTGACTATAGATTTGTCTATTCAAGACATTTTGTATAAACGGAATCATATAATATGCTGTCTTGTGTGGGCTTCTTTCACTTAGCATGTTGTTTTTAGGGTTTATCTAAGTAGTAGCAGACAATGGTAGGTCACTTCTTCTTCTGACTAAATAATATCCTGTTGTATGGATATACCACATTTGTTTATCCATTCATCAGTTGATAGGCATTGACTGCCGTGAATAGAGAATTTGTCTAAATTTTTTTGCTCCACCTTGTTTTGGGGTATTATCCATGTCTTGCAGGTAGCTACAGCTTGTGCTCAATTTTTTCTCTTTTGCAAATAGCTTTTGCTCTTGACTTATTATAATGCAATAGGTTAAACTCAAGACAGAAAAAAATCACACTCTGAGCAGAAGCAGACTGTATCTGAATTGTAACTTTTTCTAAAGGGGAAGACACATAGACTAAAAAGATCAGACATTTCTCAAGTATCTGTGAACAGAGGTTATGTGAACATCTCTCCCATCTAATTAAGAAGAGTTCTTATTGATGTCATTATTCTTCCAAAAAAGCCAGTGGTTTTTTTGTTTGTTTGCTTTTTTTTTTTTTGGAGAAAAATTTGTAATTGCATTAGAGCTCAGCTGTTAAGAAGAAATGTTCCATAGGCCCTGGAAAAAGGAGAGGTAATGTTTGCAGTTGCTCTGCTGAGCATGGAAGGTTCACCTTCTTTTAAACATATTTTTTCGGCGCTGGCAAGGTAGAGAGAACTGTGACCATCCACAGAGCAGGCCCAGCGGCCTGCTGAGAGGCAGAGCCGCCCCCCACCCCCAGCGCCTGCCAGGTAGGCAGAAAAGGCCCAGTGGCCCACGGCTGAACAGAGCTTCCAATCACTCCTGCAAGGTAGGCGGGCCTGCGACCCACCAGCAGAAGAGGAGCAGCTGCCTGCTGAGAGGCAGAGCCGCCCCCTCCCCCTGCGCTGGCAAGGTAGAGGAAACTGTGACCATCCACAGAGCAGGCCCAGCGGCCTGCTGAGGGGCAGAGCCGCCCCCCACCCCCAGTGCCTGCCAGGTAGGCGGAACGGTGACCACCGGCAGAAAAGGCCCAGTGGCCCA
>NW_025999869.1:16250214-16268816 GCF_001458135.2 Marmota marmota marmota
GGGGGGGGGGGCGTGAAAGACAGAGAGAGAAAAAGCATCCCTGCTTTAGTCCAGAACATGTCACTAAACTCGGTTTATCTGCATTTTATACAAAGAAAACAGGCCAGATACTTTTTTTTGGGGGGGGGGTGGGTACCAGGGATTGAACTCAGGGGCACTTGACCACTGAGCCACATCCCCAGTCCTATTTTGTATTTTATTAGAGACAGGGTCTCACTGCATTGTTTAGTGCCTTGCCATTGCTGAAGCTGGCTTTGAACTCACAGTCCTCCTGTCTCAGCCTCCTAAGCCACTGAAATTACAGGCATTTACCACTGCACCCAGCTGTGACACATACTCTTTAAGAGGAATTCTAACAGTCTATAAAATTGTGAATTCCAGATCTTTCCTGATTAAGTGTGTGAGAGTCAATTTCCTCATCTATAAAATGGTTTTTGCAAAGCTGCCAGAAGAATTAAGTATATAGAATATAATCATATTCCTGCAATAGGATCCCAGAATCAGGCCTATGAGGGTTCTTATTGGCCATTATTATTACTTGCTATGGTGCATCCTCTGTTGGAAGCTTGAATTCTATTGTCTGTCATTATCTGAGACATGCTGACTGTGTTAGGAGTATTTTTCTTTTTTTCTGTGCAATTTTAAGGGGACCTTATAGCAAATAAGGTCAGCACAATGGTAAGAAATTGTCAAAAGACAGACTGATGATTCATGGCCTTGTCACATTGCATTAACTTTAAGAGTGTCTCTGATATGTAGCTAGTTTTAATTTCTTCTGTTGAAACACTTCTGTTATTAAGTCAATACTCTATCTTTGACATCTTAGACTCATGCAAATATGATGAACTGAGGCCTTAGACAGAGCTCCTGTCTGAATTTGGGGACATCCAATGTGTGAGATCTCTCTGCAAGGTGTACTAAGTGAGTTATGGGGCACCTGCTTGCAAGGAACGACACACCCTCTACCTACCTAGATTTGTTGAAACAGAAGAGAAACTGCTGAGCTCTAAGGCAGAGTGAGAACAGAGCCACTGGAGAAGTAAGAATAGTGTGTCATGAGGTTAGAAGGTGAGAGAAACCACATCCAATGAATAGGGAAAGAGAGGCCTAAGAGGCTTCTTGGAGGAGGCAACATTTGAAGAAATGACAGGACACTGAGGAGATTCTTTTTAGTGGTTCTCAAATATGGTTAAGTCCCAGAATCACCTGGGTATCACCTCTAGAGGTTCTGACTAGTTAGGCCTAGAGTCCTGGAGTCCAGGAGTTTGGGTTTTTAAAAAATTTTCCCAGTGATGCTCATGATCAGCCAGGTTCTCAAGTTTATTAAACATTTGATATATTCATTTATGCATCCAACAAAATTTATTGAGAAGCTACTTTGTGCAAGATAAAGTTTTGGGTACCACAATGCAGAAGGAACATGATAAAGGGTTTATACTTCAGTGTAGAAAACTGTATGGGGCTATACACTAGAAGCTTTAGCTAATAAAAACTGAAATGAAACAATTCATATCTTGAGAGCCCTAACTTGTTAGATAAGAAGACTCTAAGTACATCTATAAAACAATATGGCTATTGTTTCAAACAGCAGAGAAGAAATGCAAAATATGGCAAGAAATTTTCATTCAATTCTAGTTGTCCAGAATCTGGACTAAATCTGACAGGACTCACTACAATTTACCCTCAGATTTATCAAAGGAGGAGAAGAGAATTTGGCAAAGGAGTTCAAAATACTAGTAAGGAGGAATTTTTTTAAGTACTTGAGCAGGAAAAATGGATTAAGTGCCTCAAAAGGACTGCTATAAAACAGAAATCATCTTTATCTAGTCATTGTTCTGAGCTGTTTGAAGTGCTGTGTAGACTTCATTAACCAATGTGTGGTTGAAAATAATAAAACTGCCTTTGTTTAAAACTGCCCTTGTTTACCTCAGGTTTTTAATTAATTGTGCCATCTCTTAATTAGTTCTGATTAGCCAGGTTTTAATATGTTTTTCAATAACACAGGTTGGCGGGTAGGTCCAGATGCTGAGCAGCTACAAAAGCATTGTGAATTTGGCTTGAAATAAAATATAGATTCCTGGGACCTAACTTTGAAGATTCTGATTCTGCAGATCTGGAATGGGAATGAGACCTGGGGAATCTTTTTTGTTGTTGTTGTTTGTTTGTTTTAAACATTTACAGCAATTCTAGCACGTTTTCCATAGGGAACCACAGAAACTGATTAAGTGCTGAATTGACATAGAACCAAAGAGTAACCAAATTTGATAAGGACTCAACTAAATTCTTCTTTCTCCACAAAATTCTTCCCAATTCCTGCAGCGTTTACTTGTTTACCTTAGACCATCCTCTGAGTCTTTCTTCAGAACTTGTCTTGTTTCCCCTTGAACCCCAAAGCCAGGTGCTGTGGTCAACAGTGTCCACAAGACCAGGAGCAGAGGGGTAGCAGGAGTACGGGGTAACTGATTTAGTGCACTGTTTCCTTGTACTCGTTAAGGCTCAGAAGGAAGAGGGATGTCTCCAGGGTCACACACTGAATTGGTGACAGAACATGGGCCCAAATTCAGTACTTGTTCCTCCATACTATGCTTCATCTCTTCTCATCCCTCTTTCCTATAGTTGCTAGTTCTGCAAATCCTCAGAACATTTGTCACCAGATATGAAAGCCATTGCTAATCTGACATGTCAATCCACTGCCTTGGTGTCAACCACTGCATGGCTGGAAAAACAGTGAAATTTATTTTATTTTAAGTCAAGAGACTTAAAGATGAAGGAGACTTACTGTGTCCAAAAGAAGTTTTTCAGCTTTGTCTCGGCTGATGCTCTTGTTATACCACCTGAATGAAGCAAAGGTGCTGTGTCAATAACATTTAAAATGGTTTCATTATTTATTTATAAAAGATAATGCTAGATGACTGCATGACTGATTGACTCTACAACAGGTACAATCAGAAAAATAAGAAATTATACCCTATGTATGATATATCGAAGTATACAACTGCATTTTACTGTCATGTATAACTAATTAGAGCAAATAAAAAATTAAAATTAAAAAAAATAATGCTAGAAAATCACATGTACATTTTTTGTTTCTACTAGTGTTTTCAAACTCAGAGGCAAAGTCATGATCCATTTCCAAGTAGTAAATATTTACTTGGTGAAGAAAAAATAAAACAGAATTGGTAAAATATTGATCATTGTTGAAACTGGATTTCAGAGCATTCATTATATTATTCTCTCTACTTTGGTAAATGTCATAAATTTTCCATAATGAAGTTTTAGAAAATATTCGTCTTCCTCTCCATTTCATAAGTCAGTGGGTGGTAGGAGTAGGAGGGTGTTCGGGTAGCTATAAAAAGCTAATACCAGTTTGAGAAGTTAGCAAATATCCTTCTAAAACAACTGCCACATTTTCCTCTTTAAGACAGGTTTTCCAGATCTTTTGTAAAATAATTGAATTATTTTTATAATTTTGGTATCTGATTAAGAAAACAAATAAAAAGTGGTGAAGAAAAATATGTATAATTTTTAGGGAATAAATTTTTGAATGTTATTATAATTTTGAGTCATGTCCTGACCTTCCCCGCCACTTGTTTGGTAGGAGTAAAATGATCTTCATTTGACAATTAATCCAGAAAACAGAAATTCTAGGTGTGGAAGGAATAAACTTGCTTGGCTACAAGAATAACAATGGATAAGAGAATTGTTAGATTGATTTGAGTCTTGTAAACATGGTGGAATGGACTTTATACCTCCATGGGCTTTTATGCTTATTTCATGTGTATACACCAAGCAATTAGAAATGGCTGCCTAGAGCTGTGCATTGTAAGGTTTGAAGTCAGCCTAGGCACAGGGGTGAATAGGGTCATTATCAAAGAGTGAGATCTACTTGAATTCAGTTCAGAGGGAGGGAACATCAAGCAAGTGTGTCACAATTTGCCTCCTTCATCTTGTCTGACCCTTCATTTTGCAGAGAAGAGATCTGCGCTCCAACAGGTGAAGTACAGTAGTGCCTCATTTGTACTTTCCCCTTCTGTGATTTCACTTACCCATGGTCAACTATAGTCCAAATATATTAAATGGAAAATTCCAGAAATAACTCAAGTTTTAAATTGTGTGCTTTTTCTGTGTAGCATAATGAAATTTCATACTTACTATTCAATCTCATCCAGGAGGTGAATTTTCTCTTTGCCCAGAGTATCCACACTGTATACACTACCCACTACTAAATGACTAACTGTCTTGGTATCAGATAAACTGCTACAGTATCTTAAGTGTTTTATGTTCAAGTAACCTTTATTTTACTTGATGATAGCCGCAAAGTGCAAGAGTAGTTATTGGGGCTGGGGTTATAGGGCACTTGCTTAGCATGTGTCAGGAACTGGATTCAATTCTCATCACCACATTTAAATAAATAAATGCAATAAAGGCCCATTGACAGCTAAAAAAAGAGTAGTTATTATATCAATTTTATTATAGTACTTTGTTATAATCATTCTAGTCAGTTACTATTCTATCAGTTACTATTAGTAACTTCTTACTGTATCTAATTTATAAAGTAAACTTTATCATAGGCCTGATTATGTGGGAAAATATATCTAGAGTTCAGTACAACCAATGGTTTTAGGCATCCACTGGGGGTCACGAAACATATCCCCTAAGGATAATGGGTATGACAGATAATGGGTATTTGTTCAAGGTCATATCTCCACAATCAATATGCCAATTTATGATTATGGTACCACGTGGTACATGTTTGTCTTATGCAGAGCTTACCTGACAACATTAAGTTCAAGGATAAAATATCATCACACTGAATATCTTTTATATATCTAGATGAATGTTAAATATCTGGATGGTTAGTTATAAGTCTTTTTATTTTCTATATGAGATTTTATAACCTAAAAAATGCAAGCTTATAGTTTATAGCATAAGTAGGGCCAGTGGTCTGTTTTGTTTGTATGGTGTGGCATTTTATTTTGAAAAACTATTAAAAATTCTTTAGGTGAAAGAATACACTTTTTTATTTGGCCAATTTCCACCATTCCTTACTAATTTATATTCTGTTAAAATTTTTAATTTCTTTTCTCAATCTACACAAAGAGATTCTGATTAAACACACAAATGAAACCATTCAGCTTAGTGGTCATTTTAAATAAATGCCTATTATTTTTCTCCAAAGACATTGATTATAAAAATATTTTTTTTCTATTTAAACATATCTCATATATGTTTCATTTCAACTTGAGTATTCTTGTAACTAATGAATCTTGCATATACTTGATCAAACCAAATCTCAGGTTGAGAGATTCTTAAGAAAATGATGACTCTTCACTACAGAATCTATTAGAATTTCAGCAACAAATAACATGACCCCATTTGAGCTAACAAGGACCACACTGAGTTAACAGGAGTCTTTTTTAAAAAATAATTTTTAATTATACATGGACACAATATCTTTATTTTGTTTATTTATTTTTATGAGGTGCTGAGGATCAAACCCAGTGCCTCACATGTGTGAGGCAAGCACTCTGCTACTAAGCCACAACCCCAGCCCAACAAGAGTCTTCATTAGCTCATATTCTTCAGTTCTGGCACCTTATATTTAGTGAGTACTTAATTTTTTAAAAAGTTTTAAGTAATTATAAACTTACAGAAAAGTTGAAAGACACTATAAAAGAACTACTATATACACTGCACCCAGATAAACAAGTGGCTGAAATTTCTTACATTTGCCTTTCCATTCTGTCTGTATATACATATCGATAGTAATTTCTTTTTTTCCTGAACCATTTGAGAGTGGATATTTACTCCTAAGTACTTCAGTGTCTATTTTCTAAAACATAACATGCACTTATATGGCCAAAGTATAAATTACAAAAATATTGCAACTTAACATCTGCCTAATTGCAGAACCTACCAAAATTTCATTTGTCAACAGAAATATTTTACGGTTGACCATCCAATGTAGGATGGGGGCATTTAGTTACTATGTCTCTTCATTCAACAATTTCCAAAGAACACCGGAAATATTCCTTAATTTATCTAATATTTTCTCATGAGTAACTCAAGCTGTGAATTTTCTGGGTGAGGAATATCACAGAGTGATGTTGTACTGGATATTATTCTCAGTATATTACACAGGGAGATACATGATGTCTTTTTATCCCATATTGATATAAATTTTGATTACTTAGATAAAATGAAGCCTACCAGTTTTCTTCATTTTTGTAGTTAAAAGCTATTTATAAGGAGATACTTTGAGACTATGTAAATATATTGTACCTCATCAATTTAGTTCTGACATTCGTTAATTTTTGCCTGAATAAGTTGATACCTTGTTATTTAAACTTTATCATTCCTTCTACGTTCTTTAATTAGCCCTGGACTATGAAAAAGAGTCTTCTCTTATTTATTTACTTACTTACTTACCTATCAATCTAACTATATAGTATACATTCTTATTTGATTCAATGAATTATAGTCCATTACTGTCATTATTTATTCTGATACTTAAATTGTTCCAGTTTAGGTCAAAGGGAGACTTTTAAAGTGACTTACCTGTCCATTTGACATGTTCAATTGTGTACTTTTCTATTTTCTGGATCAAAAAAATATTCCTGTTCTTTCCCTGCCCCAATCCTGGAATCCTGAAGCCATTTCTTCAAGAAGTTCTGGTTCTTTTCAGTGGGGAGTATTATTTAAGAATCAAGACCTAGTGGTAGGTGTATATGTTGCTACTGTGATGTCTTGGCTTCTGGACCTTTCAGGCCCTGAGCTAGGGCATTTATGTACATGGTGAGTACTTTGCATATTATGATCAAATTTTGTTAAACATTCAGCAGTTTCATTAAAATTACATCCACACGGACTTTCTTCTAAATGATGGTTTAGCAAAAACTTTACACAATCTGAACAGATATTTAATATCTATCTGTTAACCTAGTATTGGAAGCATTGCATTAAACCATATTTTATGTCCATATCTGATCTAGTGTTGAAAGTATTTTTTTTCTTTTCAAGTAAGATCAATATTCTTGGGATTCTCAATAGAAACTTTTATTTTTACCACAATCTTCTCAGGCACCTGAGAATCACCCTTTTGATAAAAGGAGAGGGCAGCATGTGGACTACCATCCTTTCTTATTTAGGGTGGACCTTTATCATCCAGCAGGTCAGAGAATGGAAAGAAGACAATAGGCCAAGAAAAGAAACCATCAATCAATATTTTACTCTTAACCTAGGGAGAATTCCTTAGTACCATATTTTTCAAAAACAAATAAAATATCTTACTCATAGGTTTCCAGGTTATTAGGAGATTTTTCCACCAGATAACTGCTTGGTACATATCCTTCATGCCTGTTAAAAAGGAAATTAGTGTTTAGACTAATACAGAACTTTTATATCTTGGTTTTATAGGTTGAAGTCTCACATAATTTAGTGTTTGTGATATTTTAAAGTTTCCAAATAAATGTTAAAAGTAACAATTACTTGTTAGTTGTTAAAAGCAATTGATTTTACTGCTAAAATATAAAATATAATAAATAACAAGAGGCTATTTTACTTTAAAAGCTTTGCTTGCTGCTGTCCTCATTGCAAAATTTCCTCTACTGGAAAAAAAAGATTAATGTTCAGTCTCTATTTTCTATAATGAAGCATTTTTGTGTGTGTAATATCAGCATTTTTTCCACTTTAGTGCTATCATTTTATAGTCAGGAAACCAACATAATTAAAAATTTTAAAAATGACTTTCCAACCACAGGTTCTGAAAGATACTTCCAGTTGTATCACATGCTTTTAAATTCAAGGCCTCCCTAGTTGAGTTTCTTCAGATACATAAACATGAGAAAATAGAATAAGGTCAGGCTGGATTTGGGGGTGGGGGGGTCACTTTTCAGTAGAAATATGTGCAGTTTGATAAAAACATAATAAAAATAATTATATATATAATCATATATATGTATATATGTATGTATATATGTATTCCTTATATATACCATATATATACTATACATATTATATATATATATATTACACTTGTAAAGAGTTCTGTAGTTTTCAAAGTACTTTCCTATCCATGATTTAATTTAAAACCAGAAGGTGAGAACAGAACCCCTGTCATTCTCTGGTTTCTGACTTATAAAATGAGATGCCTGAACTAGATTATACATATAGAGTCCTTTCACACTTTGCCAATGTATAAAAAGATATCTGATATTTTCTTTCTTCTTGCCCCATAAAGTGTTTTAATTTTTAAATATAAAGCCAATTTTCAATCTAGTCATTATGTTTCAAGGGGAATGTGTAATCTATATTACAGAGTTATTTTGAAGAATGATTAAAACAGGAATACAGATGCCAAATACAGAATGATTATCTTACATTTTAGTAAGAGATTGCTAAATAACCATGGTACACTTTCTTTGGAGAATTGACATTTGGCCTCAGGATCATCCTTAATATAGTGCTCTTGGCAGCCATTGCCAAATGATGGAAGCCATTTTGTTCTGAAATTTGTCATTTCTTCTCTCTCTCTCTCTCTCTCTCTCTCTCTCTCTTTTATTGGTTCTTTTACTTATACATGAAATTAGAATTCATTTTGACAAAATTATACAAGCATGGAATATATTGTATTCTAATTAGGCACCCATTGTTGTGGAAGTACACAATGGTGGGATTCACTTAGGTATTTTCATATAAGTACATAAAAAAATTATATCAGATTAATTCCACTGTCTTTCTTATTCCTATCCCCCACTCTTCCCTTCATTCCTCTTTGTCTAGTCTACTGAACTCCCCCTGCATTATGGTTTGGCTCCCACATATTACTGAAAACATTTGACCTTTTTTTGTTGTTGTTGTTATTGTTTTTTTTTTTTTTTGATTGTCTGATTTCACTTAGCATGATTGTCTCCAGATTCATCCATGTATTGGCAAATATCATAAAGTCATTCTTCTTTCTGGCTGATTAGAATTCCATTGTGTATATATCCACAATTTCTTTATCCATTCATCTGTTGAAGGGCACGTAGGTTGCCTCCATAGCTTAGCTATTGTGAATTGTGCTGCTGTAAATATTGATGTGGCTGTGTCACTGTAGTATGGTGACTTTAAATCTTTTGGATGTATGCTGAGGAGTGGGATAACTGGGTCAAATGGTGGTTCCACTCCTATTTTTTTGAGTAATCTACATATTGTTTTCCAGAATTTTCCCTGTTTCTTGCCACATCATATATTTACAATTATATTATCAGAATAAATAATATATTTGCTGTTGAATAGAATAATGTATTTTAATAGCCAACTAAAACTGGGTTATGTACTCAAATGATATTTATTCTTATCACTTTTATGTGGATATATAGAACTTACAAAGCTCTTTTGATTTCCATAATCTCATTGATTTTTCTCAGCACTGTGAGAAAAAAAGCTGATATTATCATCTGCATTTTGCAGATAAAGAAATGAATTCACAGAGCAAGTAACCTGATTATAGTCACACATGACAAGAGTGGCTGATACTGAAGTCCAAGTCCTCTCTTCCATCTCGTGTACTTTCCACTGTGCCACACTATACAGGAAGTCCTTTATAATGCCCTTGAAGTGCAGAGCTGAGCCTTCCCACAGGCCACTGAACAAAGGGTAAACGGTCATTTGAGGAAGGAAGACCTAGAAGAAAAAATTCCCTGACACATTTGATATGATAAATAATGTCCATTGATTGAACTGATGAATTTCTAAGTAAGTTCATTTGTTTGTAGTTACAGGGATTTTATCTGCTTCTCCCCAGAACTGGCAAAGAGAAGATGAAGGGAGAAGCCATGATTCATCTAGAAAGGGCAGCTCCAGATGACAAGCTTTGGGATCTGTTCTTAAACTACCTGCCTCTCAAACCACAGTCGTCAATGTGATCACATCTTGCCTACCTTCTTCTGCCTCCAGCTTCCCCTACAGTGGGGTTGATAAGGATCCCTAAAGGGAGGACACCTGGAGAATGTAAATTTCTGTGGATGCTAAGTCATGCCTTAATCTTAAATGCATTCATGTCCCTCTATTTTTACCCATCAGATTGGCTTTTCTTCCTTCCTTTCTCGGTATTTATTTTTATTTTTTGAAAATTTAAAGTGTTGGGACTTCCTGTTGGAAGAGTATGAATTTGGCAAGCTTTTTCAGGATATTATCTATCAAAATTAAGATATCACATACTCTGACCCAGAACTGTTAGAAATGTGATATGTATGTATTTACACACACACACATAAACAAACATACACACACACACACACACACACACACACACACACACACTGGAAAGATTGCCAAGATGCTAACATACATGAACAAAGCAAAATCTTCATTATAGCCTTGTTTGAAATAACAAAGAAAAATAACCTGGAAAATAAGTGTTCATTACAAAATTATTATAATTTAAAAAAATTTTTTTAGTTGTTGATGGATGGACCTTTATTTTATTCATTTATTTATATGTAGTGCTGAGAATTGAACTCAGTGCCTCACACATGTGAGCAAGCACTCTATCACTGAGCCAATTATTATAATTATCATACATTCTAACGCTGTACAATTGTGTTAAAAGAGGTAGATTAGCATATGGTGATATGAAAAGATGTCTGAGATACATCACGAAAGTTTAAAAGAAACGTAAAGGACAGAAAGAATCATCTTAAGGCAAATGAACAAAGGATGGATTTGTATCTGTATAACTTTCTTGTCCAACACACACAAGAAAGTATTAATAGTGATTACGTTTGTAATTGATAGGGAGGGAAAATAGAGGAGAGCTTATTTTTCATGCACATTTCTTTCTATTTAGTTTATTATTTATTTATTTGCAGTGCTAGGGATCAAATTCCAGGCCTAGCACATGCTAGGTAATGGGTCTGTCACTAAACTACACCCTACTTTTTTCCTTTTAGCTCCCCAAATCCCCTTGTTTTTGTTGTTGTTGTTTTTAAATAAAATATTGGCATAGACTATCTAGATGTTGCAATGCTGGAATGTTCTTTTTCATGTTTTTAAACCAATAATAACCTCATACTTGAAACATTTAAACCCCTAATATGAACATGTAAGAATGTTAACACAAGCCAGGTGTGGTGGTGCACACCTGTAATCCCTGTGGCTACAGAGGCTGAGACAAGAGGATCACAAGTTCTAAGTTAGCCTCAGCAACATAGCAAAGGGCCTAGGTAATTTAGTGAGTCCCAGTCCCAAAATACAAAATAATAAGGGCTAGGGATGTGGCTCCATGGTTAAGCACCTCTGGGTTCAATCCCTCCTGGTGCCAAAAAAATAAAATAAAATAAAAATATGGGGTTGGGGCTGTGGCTCAGTAGTAGAGCACTTGCCTACATGTGGAAGGTACTGGGTTCGATCCTTAGCATCACATAAAAATAAACAAATAAAATAAAGGTACTTTGTCCATCTACAACTATATTTATTTAAATGTTAATACAATTTTTTTATTTGCAAAATGTTGAAAATAACCCAAATGTCTAGGAATTTGCTAAATTAGGATACATTTATGTGCTTAACCTATGCAATTATTCAAATCATATTCTGAAGAATATTGCAGGGGTTGGCTAAATACCTCAGATAAATTAAAAGGAAAAAAATAAAGCCGTATAAAGCAGTGTGGATCTCATGCATTTAAATTAAGCAGTAATAACTAGGTCAATGCATCCCAGAGCATTCTGAAGGCTAATAATAATAATTTGATACTTCAGATTAGTGAAGGGCTATGAGACATTTTCCATTTAAAAATCCTATGGTGAGCAATCATTTATTCATCCAACTTTATTTTCTGCACCCATAATGGATTGAATAGTTCAACGGCTGTGGTCACAACTAAATCTTCAGAACCTTCTTTCTGATGCTTCCTGATATAACCACACATCTGCACCATCTCTATACAGCTTTTCTTTCCACTGAAAATCAGCACTTCAAAATGGTATATACCTTCAGCCTTACTTCAACACTCAAGAACAACAGTGCTTTGCAGAACAAGTTGCCAATCTCCCAAATTGCTGGAGTCAGTGGAAAAACCCAGGGGGTTTTCAGATGAGTTTAGGGCTGGGAATGTACAGGGAGCAGGCAGAGAAAGTGGCTACCTTCCGGCCACTTCTGAGAATAGCAAAGATTCCAGTCACCCCTTCCTCTCCCTCCTGCCTCTGCTCTCCTCTCCTCATCAGTGAGGTGGGCACACTGAGGGAGGAAGGACAAGTCATTCTGGTATGTTCTTCGTTTCCACTGTACCTCAAATGCTGGGACAGGAGCCATAAAGATGCCTTACCCATTCTTGTCTTGAACTCTCCACCAGTGGATCTCAGAACTGTCCAGTAGGTAGTACTCTTCATTTCGCTGCAGGGCAAGTTCCTGGGGATCGTTGGTTTGGTAGTCATACAGGGCAACAACCAGGGTTTCTTCAGGTTCCTGCAGGGATCGCTGGGGAAGAGGTGCCAAGACCAAGCAGAGTCATAAGAAGGAGGTAAAGGTCATAGCAAAGACAGCAAATCCCTGCATTGTAACTTGCTTCTGGATCTATGCCAGCTCAGCCCACCAGCTCCTGCCAACCCCTAAGGTATCTGCAGAGATGATCTATTTTTCTCTAGTTAGCTTTCTTTATATGTTAGAATTATGATGCTGAATAGAACTCAAAGGATATCAGTGCCCAATTTTTTCATTCTACCAAATAAATCCTGACAACAGTGAATGCCAAGCAGTCACATGCTTTCCACAAGTCTGCTGATTTCTCTGCCTGCACCCTGCCATAGGCTGCAGCCTCTCCACCAGAGCATCATGCTCCTGTGAAGGAAATGCAGGTGACACTAAGCCATTCGGTCCATGCTTTGCAGATTTGATTTATGAGTTCATCCCTAATCCATTGAATCATGTTGGAGCTGGGATTCCTCTGAGAGAGATCATTTAATCCATTCTTTCATTCAGGATGGGGATACAGGCCCAGATGGGGAAATGAACACAGCCAGTTTAGGTAGCAGTAGTCTTAAAATGCTATTAACACATAGGCTCTTTCTTTCACTTGAGACTGTCTAGCCTATGTCTCTGACCTGCAGTACCTTTCTTAGGATGAAATATTAAAATGAAGAAAAGACTAATGCAAACAATCACCAGAGTTCAGGATGGGCATAGGTTTGGGAATGAGGAAACATTGGAATGATGTAGTTACTGGCTAGAATGTGACTTAGTGTCAGGAAGTCACAAGTTCTCTGAGTACATTAAAGTATTTGGTAGTATAAAAACACTGGAGTTAAAAAAGAAAAAAGAGGCTTGTCTTACTGATGTAGGCATGTCATCCTAGTGCAGCTCAGATGCATATCTGAAATCCAGGTATTTGTGGAGTTTGTGAGGTGGTGGTGTACTGGGTACTACAGATAAGAGTTGATGGACATGAGGCTTTTGCTGAGGAACTAATGGGTAAAGAAATTGTGCTCAAGGGCCTCTGAGGAAATATAGGAGGGATATGGTATGGCATTTGTCTCCTGATAAGTCCATCTCACTGGTTAATTCTTATGAAGAGAAAGGTCAGAGCAGATTTCTCAAATAATGGAGGCATCCTTCTAAAAGGATAGCACAGGACATCTTGGGGGATTATTAGGAATGTTAAAAAATTTGAGGTATGCTACACTACAAAATGCTCTTCGGTGCCCTACAACTTTTGAATGTCTTTTTAAATATTCTTCTGGTGAGAAACCTGCTTATAATTATGATATGTAAGAAGACCCTAGGCCTAGATCCTACTCAATCTAAGACAGAGTACTGAATTTCCCAGGAATGCTACTACCCAGTGCATGGAAGAGCGCTTACACTTTGCTTAACTGAGAATTTTACCAAGAATTTTTAATTATTTTGAAAAATCACATCACAAATATTAACATTATATTTGGGTCATCAGTAAAACATTCCTGCATCAGTTGGGTTCCAGCTGTCAATTTCAGTGGAATTCTACCTACAGGCACAAGCAATTGGTTATTCCTCCTTCTTCAAGTACAGCCATGCCACAATATTGATATAGAGTTACGTGCTATATATTTTTTTTGTTTTTAGTACTACACTTACATCACTTATTGATTCTTTTAAAAGGATGTTTAGATAGGTTGTGTTATTTTTGATTGTCTTTTCAGGATAACAAAAGGATCTTTGTAACATATTTGTCATAAAAAGGGAACAATGGGTTTGATAGGGTTAGGAACCACTAGATTAGAGTAAGAAGATCAAGGGAAGACATTTGTAGAAAATGATGGACTTTGTGCTCAAAAAGGCTGCTTAGAAGCTGAGGGGGTACAATGAGGCTTGAAGTAGATGAGGGTCCCACGTCCTGGCTTCTCTGCTTTAAGCCTCAAAACACCCCTGATCCCCAAGAGCTCTCTTGGCCGCAGGTGGGGAGAGCTCCCCTGGGCTGAGGGGCCCTCCTAGACAGCCTGGGTGGCAGTGGCAGGGGTAGAGTAGGGAGTGAGGGAGAAAGGACATAGGCAGACACAGTGCTGAGTGGCCTCTTAGGAGGCTCTTCTGGGTTGACTGGGAGGCGTCTTAAGGATGAGCTGAGCTCCTGTAAATAAGGGGGCCAAAAGGAAATGGAATTTGGACTTCAGCAGAAACCATGACCTTGTTTGCTCCCTAGAGAGGTCTGGGACTGTCTGACCATGGAGATTCTCCATTTTGACCCCAAACAGCCATCCTTCCTCTCTGGAGGACCTCTCCACAGTCTTTTCTCTTACAGCATGAGGCCTAAAACAGCTTGAAAACATTGTTCTCCTCAGGTAAGAGAGCAAGCAGGTAAAAAGAGAAAATGACTTCAAGCAGCTCAGAGTAAGAGAAATGTTGAAACCGCTTTAGAGGTGTGATTGAAATTAGAGCAATGGTTCAGAAACCCTGTGGTCACAGTGTTCAAAACAGTATGGATGCTGCTCCTTCAGGTGTGAAAAGCCAAATGGCAGAGTCCGAGGGGCGATGGACTTCACTTTCATGGACACTGAGAATAAAGCAGGAGCAGACTGACTTAGGTTGAGTGGAATGGGTTTGGGTGGGATTGCCAGGGGAACCATCTGCAAGTGAGAGCAGAGGGGTTCCAAACCACATCTGCAAGGAGAATGTTAAAGCAGTCTTCAGAGGGCCAGTGGAACTAAAGTAAGGAGCTCATTTTCTGCTACAGTAGCACAGCTCTTCCCTGTTGTGAGGGAGTAGGCTGATGACAGATCTAAAAACCAGCCTGAAGTTTTCAGGATTTAGATCTTCCTTCATGGGGAAACTGCCAGTTTTGAAATGTCACCACGTTGGCTGTTGGGGGTGGGGGGAAGCAGAGCTCAGTCTTCAAGAAGAAGCGTGAAGAGTCAGAATTGGTAGATTCTGGAATAGAGGAAAAGTGCTTAAATGTAGGTATTGGGAATTATATGACCAGAAAATGAAGGCCAATTCTTTCCTGCTTTTTGTTTTTGTTTTTTCCTGTCTTCTTAACAATCTTCCTCAGAGTTGGTGCTGTACCATGGAGTCATATAAATCAGTATATTACAGATTCTCAAACTTGAATGTACCTTAGAATCACCTGGAGGCTTATTCAAAGGCACACTATAGGCCCCTACCCTAGATGTGTAGATGCAGCAGGTTTGGGGTGTTGCCTGAGAAGCTGCATTCCTGTCAGGCTCCCGAGCAATGCTGATACTGCTGGTCTACGGACCAACCACTGAGAACCACCACTCAAGCTAAAGACCAGCACACCAGAAACTGCATCCTGCTAAGTGTGCTTTGGAAAGCCTCCAAGACATCTCTTGGGACTTGATTACCCAAGCTCTAAAATGAGAATAAAACTATAACCCTCTGAGGTGGGTAGAAGAGATACTTAGTTTTAACACAAATAATGAAAAATAAGGATATGCTTCATGACAGAGTGTTATCAAATTTATATCTCTAGAGTGCTAATATGTCAAACCACAGAGTAAATACACAGTTTAATATCTGTGACTATAAAGTGAAAACGGAGAGGTGGGGCTTCAGCAGCCAAGTGGCCCTTGAAGTGGACAGACCCACGAAAGAGCACAAAAAACACGCTGAGTCATGCTGAATCGCCAGATCTGCGGTATCTATCCAGGGTTTGAGAAGCATGGGCAGTGCCCTTGGGCCTGCAGCTCTGTCGGCCCACCTATGCCTGGAGCTGGCTACTCACTCACCCTGTTATCTTCAGGAGTAGGAGGAAGAGGCTTCTTTGAAGCTGAAACAAGAAAAACAGAAAAAGAAGGTGAGCATGAAACTCACTGGGCCCAACCGGAGGTTGGGGGCCTTTCAGAGAAAAAGGGTGGAAGGAAAACAACAGAGGGAAAGGGGCCAGAGGGAGATGACGAGACACACAGAAACTAGAGTTGGCCTTGGCAGAGCCTGTTTATCTCTTTCACCGCTGGTTTCCAATTACCTTTTCTAGAAAACACTAGAGACTTCTAGAAATTAATATTCTGAACTTTCTGTATTCCCAGGAAAAACTTGATTGGGGTGGGGGTGAGTCTTGAGCCGTTTTCTGCAGGTACAAAGACTTCCACAAATGTATGTGCCACCTGCTAAGGCCAGGAGTGGGAATTGGTGACTCAGGGGACAGTGACTCACTGGTTTCCTGGTGTGTTGTGGGCCTGAGGAGGGGGTGGATGAGGTGGGAGGTCATTGCGCTCCTCTTTGAGTGGGATGAAATCTGCTTTTAATTGGCATTGAAAGGCCTCTGAACTTGTTGCTTTCCCTAAACTACAGCCCATCTCTCTCCACCTCACTGTCTGCCTCTCTCTACTTCTCTTTATGTCTCCATATCTCCCTCTCTTTACTCTCTTTCCTCCTTCCTCCCTTCTCTGCTCTCTCTCCTTTTCCTTCTCTTCATCCTTTCATCTCTCCATCTCCATCTCTCACTTTTCTGCTTTGTGGCACTGCGAAGGTCAGGGCTGGCATGAATGGGCCACCGTTGTATGTCTGTGTGGAGAAACACATGTGAGGGTAGGTGAGAGATGGCACAGGCTTCAGCCCAGTGCAAAGATTGCTTTCATCATTAGAGATTAGAAGGAAAGGGGTTATATAGGCAGGCAGTGAGGCCTCATCTCAACATGAAGTGGACTTGCACTTGGACAGCCCCCGTCAAGGGATGTGGGAGAGGAGATGAGCACATTGAGGTTGTAGCCCAGCCCTGTGCCAATTCCTTAACCAAGGGCAGGCTGGGGTATGAACTTGGGCTCACAATTAATAGACAAGGATAACACACACACTAAGAAGAATAGTTCCTACTGCACTCAACATGAGCTGGAGACTGGTGGTCTGACCTCAGCTCTATCAATATAAGCTGTATAGCCTTGAGCCCCTTCCAGCACCAGACATTCTGTGACTGGCCTTTTTCTTTTTCTGTGGCCTTGTTCTTTCCTTCCTTCCTCTCCCTGTGTGTGACCATGGTATGAAATGTGATTAGGGCTGGCTCTCATTACAGAAACCAGTGATGCTGTGGGTTGGTGTGGCAGGATCTATTTCTACTCAGCCATTTCTGCTGCTTTGCAGTTACTCACACTGTCCTATCTTAGCCTCAGATTCTTTCCTCCACAAATAAGAAAGACTATTAGACACAGTTAGCATTTATTGAGAACTCTCTAAATGCCAGGAGCTGTGCTAAGGGTTTTCACAACCCCCAAAACCTCCCAGCAACCACACAAAGTATAGGAACCCTGTCTACATATGGTGGGTGAGGTTATTTAACTGAGGGTTGAGGAGATGCTCAGAGGCGGAGATGGCAGTGGGATTGCAGCAGGACAAACCATTAGCAGGTGGCTGCACAGCACACCCATGGAAGTGGCTGAGAGTTGCTAGGTCTAGGTTAATGTCGGTAGGAGCTTGACATGACCAGCACTAGTTATGGTGAGTCAGTCCGATGCGCCTAGCACCTCAGTCAGGTGTCTAGGATTCAGCAGAGGGAACATATGTGCATACTGCAAAGGAATAGTTGCAACATGCACATTGAAAACTCCAAAATGGAAACACAGATTCAAGGAATTTAAGAGTTGGAAGGGGCCATGGGTATTTTTTCATTTTCGGCCCCTAAGATCTCTCCTACCATTTTAGAGACAAGGGCATTGATGGTCAAGTGACTCATCTGAGGGACCACAGCACGGTGCCAGTAGGAATTTGGAGACCAGATTTCTAGTTCGGGAAAAGGCTTCCACTCACTGAGGCAAGGCTGCCCCATGCTGCTATTGTAGTAGCTTCTGCCCGCACTGAAGGTTCTGTTTTTTTTTTTTTTTTTCTCATCACATGCTGCCCTCCCAAGTAGAACCAACAGGGCCAATGTGCACAATCACTGACTTCTGAAGCTCAGTAAATATTCTCTGGGGCCAATGGACTGGTGACCTTGAAAGACTTTCTTTCCCGAGGGGGAAGGTGAGAGGTGGTGGTTTCTTGAGTGGTGCTGAGACAGGCTGTGACTCAGGAAGCCACGGAAAACCCAGCCACATGTTACATCCGCCTGCTGTCAGTCTCAAGTATTAAGTTAGTGAAAGAGAGAGAGAGAGAGAGAGAGAGAGAGAGAGAGAGAGAGAGAGAGAGAGAGAGAGAGAGAG
>NW_025999869.1:16268824-16317008 GCF_001458135.2 Marmota marmota marmota
AGAGAGAGAGAGAGAGAGAGAGAGAGAGAGAGAGAGAGAGAGAGAGAGGAACGAAGGGAGGGAGAGAGAGAAAGAGACAGAGAAATGAGGGGATAGGTAGCCATGGTAGGAGAGTTTAGAGAAGAGGAAAGTGGAAGCACCAGCTTGTTTGGGCCATCCCTCATTCAACAATGGATTTGCAGAGCCCTTTCCAGCATGAATGCTCAAGGCCATCCATTTATTTACCATCACACATCTACCCTACAAGGCTGTGGGGAGCAAGAGCAGAACATGCCATGCAAGTCTATTAGAGTGAAGCTGCACTTTATTAGAGGTTAAGGTACTAAAGTTATAATACAAGATATAATCAAGTTGCTGTCCAGTTCCCAGGACTTCAGCCTTTGATGCCAAAGACCAAGAAACCACTTCTGTTTTCACTTTGCTTTTAGACCATAGCCTCCTTTCCTCTGAGACTGTGTAAGTAAAGACCAAGTTTGATGGGTAGTAAAATAAAGGTATTTTCCTCCCCTCTCCCCCAAGGGTATAGAGTTGAATTTGTGTAATTAGACACATATGCGATGTGATGCCACTTTAACAAATAATTAAGAAATACAAATAAAACATAAATAAGTATAGAAATAATGAATAAGTATTATGTATTTCTTAAGGCTGTCAATATAAACTTAAGATTTAAGTAGACTACACCATCAAATTTCCTACCACTAGGTTATATCTCAAACTTTACTGTGCACACAAATCTAGAGATTTTTGTTAAAATGCACATTCTGATCCAGTAGATCTGGGAGGAGACCAAAGAATTTGCATTTCTAACTAACTCCCAGGTGGTGTTGATGCTGTTGGTGTGAAAACCATGCTTTGAGTAGCCAGGAGGTATATAGACACCGACCTTGAGATGAATGAACATGAGCAGAGTGGAGGTAAAGAAAGATGATTCCCCTCTGAAACTTCTGAAAATGTAGAAATTCACATCTAATCCTTGACAGCCCAGTCCTTTCACAAAGAAAAAATGGAATTCCCAGTCTTACCATTCTTAGTTGGATCATACTGGGCACAGCCTACTGCAAGCTTCTCCAGCTGAGAACAGCACCTCCACCTCCCATCCATCCAGAAATTAGGATGATACTTGGACACCAAACTATTATTGTTCCTCGTTTCTGAAAGGGATTGACACCACAGAAGAGTTATTTCCAGGGCATTCTTTCAAGGATCATCAGTGTCATAACCTTCCTGTTGTGTGATCTGAGCAAATATTATCCACAACAGTCAGAAAAATGGCAAATAAATTCACTGTGCTATCTACTGGGAGAACACGTGTTAGATTTGGCTTCAGCAGATCTGTGTTCTTCTTTGGTTCTGCCTCCAACCTGCTGTGTGTTCCCAGGTTGGTCAAACCCTCATCTGAGCCTCAGTTTCCTCCACTGTGCAATGAGGTTATTAAACTGAATCAGTGAACTTCACAAAGAGGATTTAGGGGCAATGGGAAGTCTGAGAGGGTAGGATTCCCACCTGTTCATCTTCTCACTTCAACCACAACAGTTTTGCTTTTAACCCTTCTAGATGTGAATTTGAAATAAAATTCTGGTAGGAAAATAAAGGGACTCTGCTATTGGAAAAAAAAGAAAAGTATAAGACCCACAGAACTAGCCAGTTGATCACTAATGCTCCTTCCAGCTTCAACATCCTATGTGTAAAACCCCTGCACAGAGGGAGGGTGCCAGTGGTTATGCTTGGACCCTTTTGATTACTTTTTAGTGTTTGTTCTATCTGTCCCATGATGTTTTTAATAAGGGCACTTTCCGGCTTACCCTGAACTTGCCTGTTCATATTCCATTTGAGACTCAAAACAACAACCGTGGAAGTAGATAGCACTTGTAAGTTTATTCTCAATTTTCAGATAGAGGAATCATGGCTCCAGAGATATAAAGAAGCTTGCTTCTCCTTAGTCCTTGCCGCTACTTAAAGACAGATTAATATTTGAACCCTGATCTCCTGACAAATTGGGTGCTTCAGGCTAAAAGACCATAATAGTCACACAGATCCAGTGCTTTTTTTTTAGGGGGGGGGTGAGTCTTGTTCTAAGTGCCTTACAGGCCCTAACTCATTTAATTGTCCCAAGAACCTCATGACTGTTATTAGTCAAAATTTATAGCTGAGGAAATAGAGACACACAAAGGTCAAGGAACTTGGGCAAGGTCACACACTAATAATTGGCTAAGCTGGAATATTTACCTTAGTGACCTGGCTCTATATGCCATAGAATTAAGACACTGTGCAATTATGTCATCAGAAAGGTAAGGCTTAAGAAATGCACTTTTTGATGGCCTGAATGGCTTAAAAGTTAGCTAGTGTTTATTGGATGCTGACTATAACCAGGATAGTTTCAAAAGTTTTTCTCACATCAGGTTTTAGAGGCAGATTCTGTTATTCGCTCCTCCTCTTCTTGTTTAATAGATGGGGAAACCAAAACTCAGAGCAGCTAAGAACTTGCCCAAGATAGAAGAGTAAATGGAAGAGCCACACGTTTAACTTAAATAAGCCATCCAACCCCAGGCCACACTCTTATCTCTCACTTGTAGCAGGGATTACAAACTTTTTCTTAAAAAACCAGAGTAAATATTTTAGGTTTTTTGCTAAACAAGAGAAAAAACTTGTGTGTGTGTGTGTGTGTGTGTGTGTGTCTCGGCGGGGGGGGGGCGGGGTTCTTATTTAAGACATTAAAATGGGCTGTTTAAAAATGTATAAATCTTGGTCTTAGGGTAAATACTTGGGACCTTATCAACACCAAAAGGGAGAAATGTTTGGGGTTAGTTGCTCTCAAACCACATTCTACTCTATTGTAGAACCCTAGCCTACCATAAGATGAAAGGTCTCAGTGACTCAATGGCACAGGAGTCTGATTACCTTCTTTAAGGGCCAGCACCCAGCGCTGCCGGCTCTCACGGTCTGGAGCAAACACATACAGTAGGTAGTTGTCATGCACAACCTGGGGACATACACAAAATCCAATGTGAGCAGGGTGCCCAAAGATGGGTGACTGACAGCAGACACATCTGGCTTACTGGCTGAAGGAGGGGTCTCCAGTGTTTGTCATTGTTCATATAAGTAAATCTGGGTAATCAGGGAACTGGTCTCTAAGATGTTTTTATCCAGGTGTTTAGGGGCTGTGCAATCAGAGGGTAAACATCCACATCTTAGGCTGCTTGTCTGAGATTCTATGCCACACAAGCTACTGCTAAATTAAAATAGGAGAAATTTCTCCTCTTGACTAGATAGCATGTTTATTTCTCCATGATTAAAAAAAAATCCTTACAGCATATGTAAGAATAAGTTATTAGATGACAAATGTATAATCAGAACTTTTAAAATTTCTTATTTTAAATAGTTAAAGGCTCACAAGAACTTCCAAAAATAGTACAGAGTTCCTGTATGCTTTTCATCTACCTTTCCCCACTGATAACATCTTACATAACTGTAGCATACTTTCAAAGCAGGAAATTGACATTAGTACAATACTATTAGCTAAATGAGAGATCTTTGAATTTCATCAATTTTTTCATATACTCATTTGTCACTGGGATTTTTAACACCTGGGAAATTCATGTGAATCCTTTTACTTTTGCTCTTGAAAATTCCAACTTATAGGGGCCAATTTTCTAGTAGGAAAAAAAATATTTTCTATGACACATTTAGTATGGAATATTCACCCCTCATATTGGCAAGCAAGTATGGGATGTGCAAGGAGATATCCACATGTTTAGAGCCATAAATGCCAAGAGTGATAAGTCAGACGTACTATAGGTACCTTCCTCCAGCTCTGTTCAATAGAACTTTCTGCAGTGAAAAATAGTCTATAATCATCTGTGTCCAACACAGTATGTACTAGCCACATGTAGCTATTGTACATGTGCAATATGGCCAATGTGACTAGGGAGCTGAATTTTTAATATCATTTCATTAATTTAACCATCCACATAAGGCTAGTGGCTACTGTGTTGAACAGCACAACCATCTTCAGATAGTTCTTTAATTGCAAAATTGGAATCTTTTTCCCTTAAAAACCTTGAGCAATTTATAACCAAGGATCACAATCTGTTGTCCCACATCATGAGTAAATGGCACGGGAACATTAGGTGGGGCTCTTGAGAACAGCTCACTCTTCCTCCAGGTGCAGAGTAACTAGAACTTTCCTTGAGATATGGAAGAAACGAGAGAAAAGAGAATGAAAAAAAAACAACCTTTCAAGATTTTGTGCTTAGCCATTGCTGAATGAATGTTACAGCAGCTTTCTCACGGCTTGGTCTAAGTTCTAGAGCTGAAGAGTTATTTTTTCTTCACTTTCTCTCACAATGACTGAGGATTTTAATCATGGTCAGGGAACAAGAAACTATCTGCCCTAGGCCTGGTAGACTTACCTGAAATGGGTACTTATAGTGGCATGGGATGCTAATGTCACTTTTCACAATCTCAACACATTTGATTCGAGAGAGTTCAATGGAGCCCTTCAATGTACGCTTTTTCTGTGAGAAAAAAAAAAAAGTAGATACCATTTAAGTAGCAGATAAGACAATATTTTTAACTGGAATGCTTCTAGAAAGCCACTGCTAGATGAGTTCTATTACCTTTGTAAATTAACCTCAATGTTCTCAACCACAAAACCTAAAGCTGCCTCCTGGCCTTCAGTCTGATTAAATACAGTCTGAGAAAAGCACCGAGCAGACTTGTCGGAGAATGTGCCTTCTAAATGGTCTTCTTGACAAAGTCACTATACAGTCTCATATACCCTCCCTGTCCTGGTGACAAATAGAAGTATTTGCAGAACTCGTAGCTGGGAAGTGTAGTTCATTTTCCTATGGAAATGAACTAAAGAGTTGCCAATATTCTCTGCTGTGTGCCCATCCAATGACATTTTTCACACAGTAATTTTCACCCAGGCCTGACCTGGGTGGTAATGGATGCTATGAGTGACATCTTTCTTTCCTGAGTCTGGCTTCTCCATGTCCCTTACTTATTCACATTACCACAATTCCTTTCTGTTCTCTGTAACTATCCCTCCTGTCCCACTTTTCCCACTTTCCATTAAATCTTACAGGCCCATGTCTCATTCCCTTGGAAGCTTGCTAGATATATTTCCCTGGTAATTATGGTGTTTGTGATTTTTAATGATGTTACATGTTGCCCATTTGTAAGGGTCTTTATGCTTGGAAAATGGATCCCAGGGGATGGGATGATTCCTTACACAATGGGACCGATTCTATTGGTAGGCTGTCAAGCTTCAAGGAAGGCTAGTTAGGGAAAGGCTTTTAGATAGCAGAGGCTTTTCTCAGGTGCCTACAATTAGGCTGTCATTGAGCACAGAGTTTAATTCAGCTATGTCATTGCAAAACATATTGTAGATTGTCCTTTCTAAAGAGGTAGCAAATGGTGGTAAAATCAGTATGATATTGGAAAGGAGAGGTTTAAAGTTGGGCTTTGCCTCTTATCAGCTCTGTGACAATTCATCTAACCTTCTAGAATCTTGGTTTCTATATCTTATGAGAATAACACCACCTACCTTTTAAGGGGTTGAATAGGGAATAAAAATATGATTATATACACAAATTGCCTGGTTTATAACAGGTGCCCCTCAAAAAGGGTACCTTCCCAAATACAGAGGCTAAGGAAATCCTAACGACTACAAGACAGTCATTATACACAGATGTACTTGGTTATCACTGAGATCCATGACATCATCAAATTCTCCAGAAGTGACTGCAGTCTTAACTTCCTGCCTTTTGATCCTCAGGCTGGAAGCAGATCTTTGCTTTAGTAGTTGAGGCACAGAACTGAGGTGAAAAAACTCAAGAGCTGAGAAATAGACCTCATCAAATACAGGGAAGCTTTGTGGTGTGTCTTTTTAAATTTTCTTATAAAAACTATTTTAAGCATTTTTGAAAACCAAAATCTATCCATGTTTAGAAAAACAACAACAACAACAAAAACAACCCAACATGGAGATATGTGAAGAAAATATTTATAATGCCTTATTGTCTAGCCTTCTCTAACCCTGAGGTAGCCCAGGGAAGCCATTTGCAATGTCGTTTTCTTTCTCCTGTACATTTATAGTACACACACACACACACACACACACACACACACACACACATGAGTATCCACTCACATATTGGTTTAGATGTTGCTTTTGTAATTTAACATTACAAGGTCTGTCTTACAAACCTCTGCAAACACGTACCCTTTGAACTCAAACTGACTTCTCATTTAGAGTCTTCCACAGCTAGAAATACATGCCCTTGTTCTGCCCATAATCATAGTTCTTGGGAATGGCTGATCTGTTTTGCAAAACCAGAAGAGCACAGAGGAGCTAGCTGCCTTTTCAACACCCATCTGCAACTCTTATGAGCAAGGAGCCTGACTTTGAGGTTGCCCTGTTTCTATCGCTATGGGTTTATTTCCTTAGTATATCTCGTAAAATGAAACAAAAGGCTCATGGCAGCATTGTGAGAACTCTGTTGGCTGACATTTTTGTGTTTGAAAAAGACTTAAGTTCAGAGCTTTTTGAAGGGCCGAGACCAGACATCTGTGCCATCTCCCAGTGGCTAGCAAAGAGGCTGGCCCATGGCAGAGCTAACTAGGAAGAGAAGACCAACCAGGCCAGAACACAGTTTAAATCATCTTAATCAGATTTAGGGCATTTAACTATTCAGAAAATATTTATCAAGTGTCAGCTATGAGCAAGACGTTGTTCTGAGTTCAGGAGATGGGGCCCATAAACGCTGCAGACTCTCTCATGGGGCTCATATTATACATAGTCCATGACTTAAGATGGTTTGATTTAGGATTTTGTTTTTCTTTGACTTTACAATGGTGTGAAAGCATTCAGTAGAAATTGTACTTCAAATATTGAATTTTAACCTTTTACTGGGCTAACAACATGTGGCGCCATACTCTGTCTCTCAGTGCTGGGCAGTGGCAACAAGCCTCAGCTACAGCCAGCCACATGGTCACTAGGAGAAACAATCAGTGCGGTACTCTAGAGTGCATTGTGTTGCTAAGCCAGGATGTTCAGTAGGTTAGGTGATTAAATGCAGTTTTGACATAAAATATTTTGAACTTATGATGGGCTTATCAGGATGTAATCCTATTATAAGCTGGGAAGGCTGAGAGACAAACCAAGTGCTATAAAGAGAATGGACAGGTAGATTTTGTAGATCTCACTGACAGGTCATTAGAGCAGGACCCTGGAGACAAGGCATTCCTGGGAGTCATCTGTGAGCAGGTCTAGGGGAGTGAACAGTCTCAGTAGAGTGAGCAGCCAAGCAAAATCCCTGGGTAGAAAAGTGCTAGGTAAGTATCTCTTCGCAATGGAGCATAAAGTAGAGGCAAATATTAAATGGAGTTAAGAGTAGGGATAAAACTTCTATGTGCGATTCTAAAGCAGCACTGTCCAACAGAAAAAGGAATGCAAGCTAACCATGGAATTTGTAGTTTTCCAGTAGGCACATTCAAAACAGCAAGAGTAACAAGTAAAATTATTTTGACAATTATGTTATTTAGCCTGCTATGTCTAAGATATTATCATTTCAAACTGTGATCAACATAAAAATTAGTGAGATATATTCCTTCTTAGTACTATGTTTTTAAGTGTCTGTATTTTATAGCACATCTCAGTTTGGACTTGCACGTGTAAAGTGCTCAGTAGCCACACAATGTTGAAGGGAGGTTTTTTCATTTCAACTCAGATGATCCCTTTTGATTTCTTAATATTCACTGGTTCCAAACATGGATTTTAAGAGACATATGTTACTTAGTCCATCAGGTGACACCACTTTTGGGTTTGCTTTTCTGTGGGAATGGATTTCATAGTTCACCATCAACATTCCTCTCATTTCCAAATGAGCGTCAGATTTTCCTCCTTCCAATGCATCCTGTCTGGCCAATGTCTCCAGAGGCCCCTAGGCCAGTTCTACTTGGATCTTAGAAGATCCAATATGTGGTAAATAGCAGGACCAGTTTTTCACTCCTGTCAGTCCCTGGGGAGCAGCCAGTGAACAGGCTACTCACAGTTCAGTCTCTGAGAAACCATGATTGTCTATAATCATCTCCAACAACTCTATTATTTCTGAAAAATGCCAGGATAAAACCTTCTAAGGAAACCACACAAAAGCTGCCAGAAAAAGAGAGAGACCAAGTCAAATCTGCCCTCATTCTTACTTGTTATTCTGTCGGCACCACTTGGGGTAAAGCCACAGGGTTTAGCTTAGCCTTGTTTCTTAGCTCAAAGCTACACTGTCCTCACATTTGAATGCATTGCCTGTACATCTGCATGTGTCAAAACAATCCAAGATGCTGATGTGTACAAATCTGCATAAAAGGCAAGCTTGTGCAAGTAGCTTTTATATACTATTTCTTTATATGGTATTATTTTGTATAAAATAGAACTTGGATTGTGAATTTCAAAGAGAGAAGCAGGAAAAACAATAACAGACAATAATGAGGGCTTTTTGAGCATTTATACTTCAGGCACTGAACAATCATTTAATCATGATCCAACAAAGTATCATTCTTTTTTTGTGTGTGTGTGTGTGGTACTGGAAATTGAATTGTTAATCAGGGGTGCTATATTACTAAGCTATATTACCAGTCCTTATACTTTAGATTTTGAGACAGGGTCTCATATGTTACCCAGGCTGGCCTCAAACTTGTGATCCTCCTGCCTCAGCCTCCCAACTACCTGGAATTGCAGGTATGCGCCACCTTGCTGAGCCATTCCCCCACTTTATAGGTAAGAAAACTGAGATTGGGAGAGGTCAGCTGTCTTAGTGAAAGGGCAGCATACAAGCTCAATTTTATGACTCCAGAGCCAGGCCACATAACTACTGTGCTTCACGGCTTTGTGCTTACTCCGATTTTCATAGAAAATATTCACTACCCAAATCTGATGCTAAGCAATCAACTGCATGACCTATTTATTCAAGCCATGGCCTGGTAGAGGTTTATCTCTGCTTCTGCTGGGTTTCAAAGGTGGAGCACATTCCCCACTCCACCTTTGACTCCCTAACAGCGCTCCTCCTTTGCTTGGCTAACAGGCAGATGCGTAAGGAAAAATTACATGTCAGATTCCCCCCTCCAAAGGGGGCATTTCTACTTTTCTGAAAAACAACAGAACTTTAGCTTTCTGCTTTGGTGAGGCAGAACGAGTCCTGGAGCTTTCAGGTCCGGCAGACTCAGGTTTGAAGCCTAACCATGTTTCTTACCAGTTGTACAATCCGAAGCAACTCATTTGTTTTCAAAGTGGCATAATTATAGTCTCTGAATCAATGGGTTAATTAAGAGGATTTTTAAAAACTAGATAAATCTATGAGCAAATTAAAGTCATTAAAATGGTAATCAGGTCACTCAAAGGATACTTCCTTTCCTTATCTTTTTCAAATGGTATCCATAAAATAAGTCCTTGTTCTTTCTTTCTATGTCCACATTTTCTTTGGGAATTTTCTTTTGGACAAGTATGTAAACAAGAACCACCACTGGGGAGAACAATTCTTTATTGTTGATGATTTTGACAACCAAAAGTCATTTGTCTATTTTGCAAATTATTTGTAAAACCAGGGCAAAATCATGAAAGGTACTGGCTTCCTGGACATCTCAATTCACCACATTTGCTCTCTTTAGCTTTTTGTATCCCCTCCCATTCACCTATAAAAAGTTTTCCCTGAATGTTCTTTTATTTAAAGTATAACTTACCTACTGGCCTAAAGTTTGTCTTGTCTCACAGAACTTTATATTAGAAATTATATCAGAGATTTAAGCTGACAGGGAGCTTTGGTAATGGAATTTTAAGCATCAGCTGAGAATATTTTTCACAGTGAGTCATCTAAAGGAGTAGGGCATTTAAGACTCCTGAGATCACAAAGTAAAATTAACTGCATGCAGCAATACCAGAGTCTCTCTAAGATCAGGAGATGTTTCTAATGATGATTTTAACAAGGCAATTCAAATGTGTTGTTCAATGCCTCTTCTGGATATAGAACAGCCATTGTGCCATCGAAATTCCACAAATCTTCCTTGAGGTAACCCACAAATTCCTTCCCATTCCCCTAATTTAGTGTTCTGGGTTTTTGAAAAAGGGTGTTCTCAAATGGAAGGCCTAGAGAAACAGAGATTCAGGTTTGGAAAAGCCAGGATTTAAATCTTTCCAATGACAGGCAGCACTGGGTAAGCTATTTGGGTGCTCTGATCTTAGTTCACTTCCTTCTCATTCTCTTGGTTCTTCAGTACTAGTGGGGATGATCACAGCTGCCACTCAGGGGTTACTAGGACTTGAGCATCCAATAAAGATGTGATCATTACTGTCTCTGTGGAAAAAGTACTATCTTGTGAAACAGTGTGATTTGTAATTCCCTGTTGCTGATTCCTCTCCTTCCCAGCCTACCTTCAATGTGACTTAACCCAAATAACCTTGGAAGCCTAGGCTAAGGCAGCTGACATCCAGTTCTCTGGACCAATGTAAAACCATGAAACTGTGACCCATCCACACCTGCCTTCTTTTCTTTCCTTGTTTCCATAAGACCTCTAACTCAGCTAACCCAGTCATCTATTTTTTTTCACTTCAGTTTGTTCACATTGTGGTTTACCATGAGGCTGGTTGTGGGGAAAACAATTTAGTTTCTTTAATGTCTGCCGTCTTCAATAGTAGCACCCTGACTGCGCAAAGACAAAAGGCGAGAATTTTAAAAATTGAAAAAAATAATAACCGATGTGATTCTGCAATCTGTATTTGGGGTAAAATTGGGAGTTCATAACCAACTTGAATCTAATGCATGAAATATGATATATCAAGAGCTTTGTAATGTTTTGAACAACCAATAAAAAAAAGAGTAGTATGAAAAAAAAAGAAAAAAATAATAATGATAAAGAAAAGGAAAGAAAGCAAAGAAGAAGAACTATATTCTTATGTAGATTTCAGAAGACAATTTAATCCTCTATTAATATTATAAATGTATTTTCTTGAAAGAAACTATGAACACAAGAGTTGTGGAAATGGTCTTGGAATTTGGGAGTAGATGATAGAAAGAAGGAGTTTTTCTTTTCCCCTCATATATTTCTGTCCTCTGGGTATTTTACCATAATCACATACTTCATTTATTGAACTAAAAAGTAGTTAACTAAAAGAAATAAATATATTCCCTTGTAAGACTTATCCTATGAAAACATTTGTCCAAAATGTATAAGTACATATGAAAAAGGATATTCACAGTAGTGTTATTTACTATACTAAGAAAATCTAGAGAAACATAAAATCCCATTAGTTATGGTTTACCCATCCTGTGATGACTCTGCAGCCATTAACAAAGAATAAAGTTCATCTATACAGAAGGACAAAAATGCATATTAAATGTATGAGAGAAGATTTAAAGAGTTGCAGAAGTATTTCATTTTTTGAAAAATAAATAAAATAAATATTAATTTATGAAATAGCCAAAAAAAGTAATTTAAGAGAAAAATTATTGCAAGCTGCTAATGTTGGTTATTCCTGTGAATGTCAGGGTGGCAGAATTTCACAGAGAAAATAATATATTTCTATTATATCTGAAATTTTAAAAAATGAGCACAAAGAAAGAGGAAAGGCAGAAAAAGGGAAATACAATTTTAAAGTAGTAGACATTTTAAAACACCACACTGTAATATTACGTTGACAGGTGGTTATGGCTACAGGGCACACATTCAACTCGGGGTGGGTGAAATGGTGCAATTCTTTGTGCCTGTAACCTCATAACCCCATTAGCAGAAAGCAGCAGCTAGGCAGCACCTGCCACCTGCTTTTCTGTGTCCAAGGAAGCTCAAGTTCATGACAGTCCTCTTATATTCTTCTTGAGGACTAACAGATTCTAATTAATCAATTCTTTGTGCTGTTAGGTGGTAATTTATAAGTAAAGCAAAAAATGCAGAAATAAATTCTATGCTCAATTAATGTTTAAGATAACATGGTCTGGGCTGGGGTTATAGCTCAGTTGAGTCACATGCATGAGGCACTGGGTTCGATCCTCAGCACCACATAAAAATAAATAAATAAAGATATTGTGTCCATCTACAATTTTAAAAAATATTAAAAAAAAAACAAAAAAGATACCATGGTCCTAAGACTAAAAAGAACATTTGTTTAGATTTGCTTACAAAAGTGGGCAGAGAGAAAAGGACTTAGGTGGAAACTAAGATCAGGGACCAAGCGCCATGTGCCAGGCCTGTAGTAGATCCTTCAGGTGTCATGCACGCTGCTCTGTGTGCTTTGAGAAGCATGGATGAGAAGGATGATAAAGAATATTCCCAGTAGTTGTTATTTGTTACACTAAGAAAATTTAGAGAAACATAAAATTCCAGTAGGTATGGTTCATCTATCCTGTATCTACTCTGTAGCCATTAACAAAGAATAAATTTAGGGCAGGGGTTGTGGCTCAGTGGGAGAGTGCTCACGTAGCATGTGCAAGGCCCTGGGTTCGATCCTCAGCACCATATAAAAATAAATAAATAACATAAAGCTATTGTGTCCAACTACACTAAAAAGTAGATATTAAAAAAATAATAATAAGGTTAAAGCCCTTCATCTTTACAGAATAGAAAATATGAGATGTTTAATGGATTTGAAATAATACTTTTTTCTCCAAATCTTTTCAGCACTGAAGAGTCAGTAGCCTAAGCATATAGTTAATAATGACTTCACTGAATTTTAGGAAATAACTCCTTACACAAAAGCAATGTTCAGTTAACACAGGTTCAGGAAAAAGCAGGTAGAATCAAGTGTAGAGCAGAAAGTGATGATTGTGGGTGCATCCTATGACAAACTTTTAATGGAAATAACTTGGAATAAAAACAAGAGCTCCTATTATTATTAAGGAAATTACTAACAACTTTGTGGAAAATCAGGTAAAAGAACTGTAGTTGATTCTTGAACATATTTCCACATGCTCAAAGTTGCTAAGAAAACAGAATTGCAAATAAATTATACTTAGATACCATTTTTTAAAAAAACTTCTCAGACTAGCAAAGATCAAAACATAAGATAACAGTGTTATTGAGGTTTTGAAAACACAGGCATCTCACATGTGGCCCTGGGCAAAGTTAATTGGTAAACTTTTATGGAGATTAATTTGGTCATATTCAACAAGTTAACAGATGCAAATAGCCTTTGACTCAGCAATTCCACTTCTAGAGATGGTTTTTTTTTTTTTTTCTGTACCAAGGATTGAACCTGGGGTGCTCAACCACTGAGCCACATCCCCACGCATCCCCAGTGTTTTTTATTTTAAGATAGGGTCTGGTTAAGTTGCTTAGGTCCTCATAAAAGTTGCTGAGGCTAGCCTTGAATTTGTAATCCTTGTGCGGCAGCCTCCCGAGTTGCTGGGAATTCAGGTGGGTACCACCATGCCCTTCTCTGAAGATGTTTTCTATAGACCACGGCTTCTTAAGCTCAGCGCCATTGACATGTAGGGCAATTCTTTGTTATAGGCCTTTTCTATGCATTATAAAATATTTAGCAGCATTCCTGACCTCTACATTAATAAAATAAATTTCATTATTTGAAACTGTTAAGACTAGGGACCTGTGGAGATGGAGACAGAGTTTGTCTTTTTACCTCATATTCTTCCATACTCTTTGAATTTTACCAAGAACATATTTCTTTTATTGTATTAAAAAACTGTTAACTAAAATAAATAAACATAATTCCCTTGTAGGACTTAGCCAATGGAAACATCCGTCCAAAATGTGTAAAGATGTAGAAAAAAGTATTTTTTTTTTGATACTGGGGATTGAACTCAGGGGCACTCAACCATTGAGCCACATCCCCAGCCCTATTTTGTATTTTTATTTAGAGGCAGGGTCTCACTGAATTGCTTAGCACCTCACTGTTGTTGAGGCTGGCTTTGAACTCGTGATCCTCCTGTCTCAGTCTTCTGAGCTGCTGGGATTACAGGTGTTTGGGCCACCACAATCGATTGGAAAAAGGATATTCATAGTGGTATTATTTATTACACTAAGAAAAGCTAGAGAAATTTATATATCCATCCATAAATAGACAAATAATTAAATTAGTTATGGTTAACCCATCCTGTGGGCTATTCTGTAGACTTTACTGAATTTAATATTCCTTGGCTTTGATTCATAACCTACTTTTGCAATTCTACCATACCCAACTTCCTTCAAATGGTATTGTATACTTAATAGTATTCTTTAAATTGACACTTTTTCCAGATAAGCAAATTGTTTTCCAAAAGAAAACTTTAAACTCGAAACATAAATTTTAAAACACAAATTCATAATATCAATTATAATAAACATAATTTAAATTGAAAATATGTTAAAACTAGTTTTGTCCATGTGCCATCTTGTGTGCTCCTCTTAGTAGAACCTCATTTTGGGTAACACTAAATTGGATCATTACACATGAAATTGACCTTAGTGTGGACTATGAAAAAGGGTGATGTTTGATGTTAATAAACGTAGTCTCACTCTCTGGACCCATGATCCTGGGGGCAGATGGGGTTCTGGTCAGCTTCCTCATCCTGCTTCAGCCAGAAACTTGCACTTCTATTTGTTCTCTTTGTGGGGATGAATATAACATATGCGTATGTTAAAAGAGAGTTCTATTGAAGAAATTTGAAAAACCCCTGATGCCATGATTTTATGAGTAAGAAAGCTAAACCCCAGATAGAGTAAGGAACTGACCAAGGTCACCAGTGCCCAGGCTCCATTCTATTAAGCCACTCTGTTGCTGCTTCCTATCCTCATTCCACTTCTCTAGAATTACAGCCTGTCTGAAATCATCAGTACAGTGGATCCTATTAGTAGATCTAAATCTATGGAGAAGTCAAAAATGACTTCTTTGATAGCTTCCTTATTTCACTTGCTTCTTGATTAGATGCCAGATGGCCTAAACCAAAAAGCTCCTTCATGTGCAATTTTCAGACCCCCTAAGATGGGGACAGAATCATATTTTGCAGAGTAGGAGGCTGTCTGAGTATCCCTCAACTCCTACTGTGTAGGTTTGTCTACATATGTCTAAGACTGACCTTAAATCAATTCATCTCACCTGTGCATAAAATACTGTACATCCCCCTCATAACACTCAAAATTTATAAAAGCACTGTTCTTGAAAATCACAATGAGTTTCTTTTAGTTTTATTAGTTCCTTTTTAGAACATAATCTTCTCTGATGGTTCTGTGTACTGCTTCAAGCTGTTTGAAAGATGATTTAGCAGTGAATTGATCAAGGCCAGAAAATGTTCTTTTCCCATAACACAATTATCCTATTTGGGGCAGTCTATCCTAAAAAGTTATTTCAAAAATGACTCAGTCTAACATTAGGTACAATATTTTTTAGTGTTTCAATATATGACATAGTAATCCTACTTAAGGAACTCTAATTTTTTTTTTTTTTTGGTACTAGGGATTGAACTCAGGGGCACTTGACCACTGAGCCACATCCCCAGCCCTATTTTGTATTTTATTTAGAGATAGGGTCTCACTGGGTTGCTTAATGCCTCACTTTTACTGAGAGTAGTTTTGAACTGTGATCCTAGTGCCTAAACTGCCCGAGCTACTGGGATTACAGGTATTTGCCACCATACCTGGCCTAAAATGCATATTTTTAAAAGGAGACAGTGTAATATTAGATACATGTATTTTTAGTGTTTATTATACTTAGAAACAATCAGAATATTGATTCCTAGATGGGAGCTAAGTTATCCATTTGTCCAGGTACATAAAATAAATGTATATCTCTCCAATGAACTGACTAAACCATTAAAAATTCATATATATGAGAAAATGATTATTTCGGAGGAGATATATAAATATATATGTATCTCAACCCTTTGGTAGCTTTTTATTGTAGCTGGAATAAAATTCAAACTGCTTGCCACGATCCACAGTGGTTCACACAGCTCGGCTCCCATCTCTCACCTGCACTCGTCTCTTGAATTCTGTGTGCACCAAGACTCTGTTACTCACACAGGTCAACTTTATTTCTAGCTCAGTGCCTTCCCTTTGCCCAGAATGTTTTCCCCATTTCTTTGCTTGACTGACTCTTTCAAACCTCAGCCTAGATATACATTTCTTCTCTAACCATCTTCCCTCCCAATCAACCCCAACTGCTGCTCAGACTTGCTATAGAGCCTATGGGTCTACATCTTCCCTGTGTAGTCAGTCACTTGCTTACCGTCTCCTCCACCAAAATGTAAGCTTATGAGGGTGAACACCTCATCTCCATTATTTAAGACTGTATTCCTCACTTCTAGAACAGTGCCTGGCATGCAGCAGATGCTTGAAAAATGTTTGTTGAACAAATTACTAAAACATTTCCTTCATACAGTGTTAGGTTAAAAATAGAGTTTTTTTTTTTTAAGAAGGGGGAGAAGTTTTATATGTGAATTTTTAAAATAATAAGCAGGTATAATTTTGGTGACTTTAAAACTGTATATTTTACTTTTTAGATTATTATTTTAATCATGTAAATTTATAGTGTAAGATGAAATGGGTAAATTGAACTATAGTCCCCCCATGTTCTGAAGAATACTGTAACTTACTACTTCTAACTATGTTTTGGTTCCTTCTAACTTCCCACTACCCTCCTTTCCTCCAAAACTTCCCAACTCCTACTAATCATCATTATACATTGTGATCAACTTTTCTTGACATCCACCCATGAAAGAATATGCAATATTTGTCTTTCAATATCTGACTTAATTCACTTAACTCAATGTTAAGTGAAATGCTCCACACATTTTTCTACAAATTATAAGTTTTCATTCATTTTATGGTTGGATAATACCCATGGTGCATATATATGACATTTCCTTTATCCATTCATCTGTTGATGGACATCTGGGTTGATTTCATATCTCGTGTATTATGAGTAGTATAAAAATAAACATATGTGTGCAGATATCCCCTGATAGGCTGATACCATTTCTTCTGGGATATACATTCAAAAGTGGGAGAGATCTATTTTTATTTCCTTGAGGACCCTCCTTACTGTTCTCCATCATGGCTGTACTAATTTACATCCTCACCAACAGTGCATGAAGGTTCCCCTTTGTCCACATTTCCACCAGCATTAGTTGTCTTTGATGACCGCCTTTCTAACTGGGGTAAGATGATATCTCATTGTGGTTTTCACTTGCATTTCCCTCATAGCTAATGAAGTAGACCATTTTTTTTCATAAATATGTTGGCTTTTTGAATTTCTTCTTTTGAGAAGTATGTATTTATATCTTTGTCCCCTTTTAGTAGTACTAGAAATTGAACCCAGGGGTACTCTTCCAATGTGCTACATCCCCAGCCCTTTTTATTTTCTATTTTGAGACAGGATATTGCTAAGTTATCAGTCTAGTCTAGAACTTGCAATCCTCCTGCCTCAGTCTCACAAGTTCCTGGGACTCCCAGTGTGCACAGCAATACTCCATTTTCTTTGCCTGGCTAGACAAGTCTTCATTCTTAGCTTCTAGATGCTTCTTTTGTGAATTCAATTTAAGTTATGTGATCTCTTTTAATTCACTAGATACTGACTGACCTCCTATTAAGTACTAGGCACTCTTAGCTAATGGTGTTACAGTGATGAATAAAGCAATCAAGACTTCTTCCTGTTGATGCAGATAGCAAATAAACAGGGAAACACAGCAATAAATCCACAGAGTAAGTGAAAATACAAATGGCTGAAATATCTATGTACTTCCAAAAAAAAAAAAAAGAAACAGGATCCTGGGAAAATGTCTGAAGAGTCAGGGAACAAGACAGAACCGTGTTCTGCAAAACTTTGGGATGTTCCAGACAGTGGGAAAAACTAGTGCAAAGACCCTACACTGGATGATCCTGAAAGAGTGCACCTCCTTAAGTATGTGTCTCATTTATCTCACCTTGGTCCTGCTTCTGTACAAAGCACATGTACTGGCCTTCTGCTGGCAGTGTTGAAGGTTCAGAAAGAAGGCAAATGTGGTAGAGGCACATAAAAGGAATGTAGTGGGAAATGAAACCAGAAAGGCAGGCAAGGTGGTCTCATAGGCCATAGTTGAGAATTCACTTAAATATTCTAAACAGCCACAAAGGCCATGAAGGGAAGGAAAATATCTGATTTATAATAAGTTTATTCTGGGTGTTGGGTGGATAGCAGACTGTAAAGCTTCAAGTGTTAGCAGAAGTCTTTCTAGAATTGACTGAATCACATGAGAGCCCATGGCTGATGAAAATCTCAAGCAGAAATGCTCAGGTAGGTTTAAGAATATTATCCTCAGAGGATTTTTCTGGATAAGGGAAGAAAGGACGAGTAAGTCAGGGTGGAGGGAAAAAGAGAACAGAGTTGCTTGGTTCTCCTAAAAAGAGTTGGGGACTGAGGAGCTGGCCCGAATGCCCCCTCCAAGGAGTCTTACTTATTTACTCCTGCACTTAGGGACCTCCCTTCTGATGGCCTAGGAGTCTTGCTCAGTTCTTAGTTAAAGACTAAGGCATTGACCCTTTTTCTTCTTGGGGTTCATTTGTGTAACTCTAACCTCCACTGGATCTATACTTATCCCTTTCTCCCTCCTTTCTTTTTCTCCCACTCTCCCTTTATCCCTCCAGATGATGATACCATCTTTAACAAATTAGATGCCTGGCCTCACCAAGAAATACTCCAATGGAGACTGTTGTGGGAGAATGATATTAATAAAATAATCATTTTAATAAATAGGCAATCACAACTCTGACATTTACTCTGAAGAAAGGGTACATGTTGGTGTGGCAGAACATAACAGGAGGAGGAGGATACAACCTAGTCTAGGGAACTCAAGGAAGGTTTTTCTAAACAAGTGACATCTGACATGGAGGCTTTAAAGGTGAATACAACATAGTGTGGCTGGAGCCTAGGGAGATGGGAGAAAAAGGAACATGTGCTGAGACAGAAGAGAATGTGTGGCAGATTCTGGTGCCCATCCTCAGGGCAACAGAAAAACACTGAAGTAATACCTGAGTTTCTGGTGAAGGTCATCAGGACTTGATTACAGTCACCATGTGAATGTCACTTGGGCTGACCTGCAGAGAACGGGATGGCAGGATGGGGTGGGGTGGAGTGCTTGCAAGGAACAATCAATCAGAGGTGGCAGTGGTCCCAGGTGGGAGATGTTGGTGGCTTCCAATAGGAAATCCCAGAAGATTCTAGGGGAATGTTCGGAATAAAAGCTGGCCAATTCTCTCATTTCTTTTTGGATACACAAGAGCTCCCCAAAGTGAACGAAGACAAGACATGTCCTGGAGTGAACATGGCAATTATAAAACTCATAACATACTTCATTGCAAGAGACCGGGGAGCATGGAGTGGTGATTTTCAGGAACACCCTTTGCATTGAAGACTTCAGAGAAGGAACACACCACACACTTTGTCATAAACCAGTCCAGTTCCCAATTACTAACCAGTAACAAATGCTAGTAACAATAGGCACCGTTTGTTTGGGAGTCCTGTAGCCTTTGGAGACATAAGAGACCTCAGGCAAGTTACTTAAGCCTTCTTCTCCATTTTCTAATCTATAAATGAGGGTAATAATAGTTCTTAACTTACAAAGTGAATATAAGGATTAGATGAAATAATTCACATTTGGCACAGTGTTTGACACATAGAAGTGCTCAGTAAGTGTTATTACTTTATTGTCATTAGAATAATGATGATCTTACCTTAGCCAGGGGTTGAGAGAAAATATTTACAAACCACATATCTAATAAAGAACTTATATCCAGGGTATGTGTGTTTGTGTATGCGTTTGTATATACAATAGTTTGAGAACAAGCCAATTAAAAAATAGGCCATTGCACCAGGCACGCCCATAATCCTAGTGGCTCAAGAGGCTGAGATAGGAGGATTTTAAAAGAGAATCTTACAGCATCATGGGGTTTACAGAGAGTCACAGCTCAAGCAGTAAAGCTGGTCTTTGATCCAGATCTATATGACACCAGAAGCTGTTTTTTTTTTTTTTTGACCACTATGCAATAATGTTTCCTAAAGCAAGGAAAAGGGACCACCTCCACACCTGCCATATTTCATTGAGGGAGGACACAGGTTATAAGATATGCTTCATCCCATGTAAGTGATAATGGCTCCCACACCATAGGAAGCACTACAAGCCTGATCCTTAAGGTGCAAAGAGGCAATACAATAGAAAAACCTTCTCAGTTCTCCCAAGGGTCTTTCAGAAGTTCAAGGTGGTGCTTGGGCATAACTGAATAATAATGACCTTACTATGTCGCAATTAGCCTGAAGCTTGTAACAAACTTTTTCATGATTTACTTGACATCTCTTGGAACAAGCAGTGTTGAGTTTTTACAATAAGAAAGAGGCATTTCCAGAAAGTAAAGAAGGATCTGAATTCAGCTCTACTTGGCTACACTGGCCTCACCAATCTGTGATGCTTTTCTCCATGGATGCTACTTTTTCCATTATGTTCTTACTCAAAGTGAGCCAGAGGTCGTCCATTTTTTTCTTTTACCCCTGAAGAAGATCTGGTATCAATCACATGCAACTGAGTATATTGTTCAGTTGGTGATTACTTCTCCAGAGATTATTTTACTTAAGTCTGCCTGTAATGTGATAGGTTCAGCTTGCACTGGCTGATTGGTAAATTTCCAGGAATTTGTGAGCTAGTAGACACATCACATTGGTAATCTAAAATGGCCATGATGGGATCATTTTTTACAGAGAAATCCATAAAAACTATGAGGGAGGGCTTCTCAACACCTCTGCTCTCATCACTAACATTGTTATATATTTTATGAGCTAAGTACCAGTCTTTTATCTCTCCTTGTCCTCTGTAAAAGAATTCCAGCCTGTCTGTAATCCTGGTGGCTTACAAGGCTGAGGCAAGAGGTAGGAGGATCACAGGTTCGAAACCAGCCTCAGCAACTTTGCAAGGTTTAAATAATTTAGCAAGAACCTGTCTCAAATTAAAAAAAAAAAAAAAGGCTGGGAATGAGGCTTAGTTAAGCACCTCTGTGTTCAATCCCTGGTACCAAAAAAAAAAAAAAAAAAAAAAAAAGAATTTCAGCCACCAGAGACTATTTTGCAAGGAAATTGGCAGGCATAGGAAGAACGTAGAATCATTCCTACCCTCGAGTCACCACCTGCCAACTCTATGCGTCTTTTTGACCCCTGCTTCAGTAGGATGAAAGGTCTTCCTGGCCCCTCTGAAAAACTTGTATAGCACATCTCAATAAGGGAAACAGCCATCTGACACCAAAACTGAACACTTGTTAAAATAAAAGGCTCATTCAATTAGCAATGTAATGACAAGAAGAATGGATATTTAAAGTTTAGAATAAACAATGTACAGAATTTATTCTTGAGTATGTAAGGGGTTATTTTCATACAGTTTTATAAATTGACAGAAGATTAGAACTGCTGGGAATATAATTTCAAAAATGCAAAAAAGAGAAGCTGAGACCCTAAGAGGGGCTGACCAGGAGCGTACAGCTCCTGATGCATGTCTGTCTCCCCGCATGCTTACATTTAACCATAGAATAGAAGTCCAGGACCCTGGTCTTAGCTTGGCTTTGAAGATTCTTTTAATATTTCCTATTATTTGAAGATGATTATTTGAAGATGATTATGTTATATCACCCTGCCAGCTTCTTCAAAGATATAAAAATGATACAAAAATGGCTAAGTTTTACTAGGTGCTGACTATGTGACAAGATACATTAAGTAGCTTACGAACTAAGTTGAACTATATGAAATTGCCAACATCTGACTTTTATTATCTGCTAAGTGGTAATCTCAAATAGTTGGGCATAAATATATTATCTGATTCTTTGCCATTTTATGAAGTGGATACTCTTACCACACCCATTTTAAGATGAGAAGACTAAGGGTTTAATTAAAAAATAAAAGGGTTCTTTCCACAAGGGTAATGCTGTTTATTTATGAGTGATGTACAGTATACTCTTGTGTGCAAATTGATGACCCCAAACTATGTGATTTATATAGGGAATACACAACAATAATTCACATTCATTTTTCAGTGACCTTGGATAACTTTCTTACTAATAGATTTCGATCATATTTAAAGAAAATTTTTAAAAAACATTATTTGTGGATATTAATCACTGGTGTTAAAAAACAAGAAATTTGATGATTGTGCATATGTCCTATATAACCTAATGGAAACATTAGGTCACACACCCATATACACTAAAAATTGACTTAGGCTATGTGATTTATTAGGTATATACAATGAATCCCTTAAGTTCAAAACTTGGCTCCTGGTCACCTATCAAGGGGCCCTTGCACATAGGTAATTCCATGTGATTTGTGCTTAACTTCTAAAATATTAGTAAGAGTCTGCTGAAGATGACCAATTCTTTTCTAAAGACAAGCTAGTGATATTTCACCTGAAACTGTAAAAAGCCAGGCATCCATTGGCTCTAGAGCCAGCCACCTCCTCCAGGACTACACTTCATTGAACATTTGAAAACCTGGCTCTCCAAAGACTCCAAACTCATTCCTGCAATTCCTAAGTCATACACCCATGGGGAATCAGAGCACCTTTATCTCTAAGTAACCATCAAGCACCTAATAGAGTTTCCCCTTTAGTAAAATATAAACAACAATCTCTCCCTACCTCTCTAGTGATTTAAAAGCAATATAATGATATAATAAGAAGTCCCAAACAAGCTTTGAGGAATTGCTGAGAATGGCTAAACAAGAGCCACTACATAGAAACAAAGGATTTTTAAAGAAGGAAGGGATTTTGTTAGGTAATTTCTAGTCCTTTAATTTAAAAAAAAAAACAACAAAACAAAACAAAACAAAACAAAAAAAACTGACACAGGAGATAGACATTTGTCCAGACTTTATCACTTAATGAGAAGCAGAGTTTCGTCTCCTCACTCCTCATCTAGTGCTTTATCTGTCAAAGTACATTGCTGTGTTCATTGATTTTTTCTTTTGTAATTACAGATGCTATGGAATATGAAAATGTCTTCAGATATATCAAAGACTGGCCTAGATAAGCAGCCACGATCCCCTATGTAAGAACCACTGGTCTGCATGCAGAACACCATGGCTCAATATGCCTAGTCTTCTGTGATGTTTTCCAAGGGATAAAGAGGTCTGCAATTGTGCCTTGCAAATTTTAGACTATTAAATGCTTGGGAAACAATTCTAAGATATCATGGAAGTGTTGTCCATTAAAACAAAGAGTTGAATTCGTAAACATGTTTTAATACTGTACCTACCACTTAATCATTCCAAGTACTATTTTTTTCTACTGTAAAATAAAAACATTGGGCTAAATTATTCTTGAGGCCCCACCAAGTACAATATTTTACTAGTCTATGTTCCATAGAATGTAGTATATTTCATACAAAGTTGAAGTTCTATCCAATCATAACATTTGTCACATGAAACATTATTATTTTGTAGGGGAAAAAAGCTGATGAACGTTAAAGTTGTAGTTTTTGGAAGTGAAATCACCAAGTACAACATCTGACCTCTTGACTCCTCTCTACATTCTCCACTGATTTCCCTACTGTGCTCTTTGCTTATTAAACCCAGCATGCTTGGGTTCCATGTTCTATTTTATTCCATGTATATCTTTCAGAGTCAGTGAAGTCTAAATATAACATATTGTAAAAAAAAAAAAAAAAAAAAAAGACAAAAGAAAGTCTTACATACCCCATGACGATCCTCAAAGTATGCCAGGCTGGTTTTGGTTAAAACAAAGAAGCGGACTTTAAAGTTAGAGGGAGAAGTTCTTCTCTTTTGTTGGGATTTCTTGATCAGCTGTTCTTCCAGGAGGATCAAGTTGTTCATGATCCAGTTCTTGAAAAGTGATGCGTCTTAGGCATCACCCCTTAGCACAACCAGAGCAAACAGCCTCTGGGAAAGGAATGTGACAGGCAGGCAGTTGATCTTCAGAGAGCTGCTCAGAGGCACCTCACCTCCAACGTTATCGTTTTATCAACCCTCAGTCAACTTGCGGAGCTTCTCTTCTGATGTCAAAGGCCATAACCACATCCTTTCGAAATTCACAAAACTAAGAGGCACATATAAAAAAATATATATATACCCTTTGCTACATGGTTTGGAAATGATGTTTGAAGAAACTTAGAGTCAAAATTATATTAGCGATTTGATGTTTATTGTCATAGTTCCTGGTTTAGCCCACCCAACAGTTAAGACATCTAGCACAGGAATTAAGAATGTGGGTTCTGGAGCCCATGGAGCCCCAGCTTGGGTATAAGTTTCCTGTTGCCACTGTAACAAATTGCTACAGACTTAGTGACTTCAAGTAATGCAAATTAATTGTCTCACAATTTTGTAATTCAGAAGTTTGGAATGGGTCTCACTGGGCTAAAATCAAATTGTCAATGAGCTGTGACCCTTTCCCCAGGATCTTTATCAGAAAATATGTGTCCTTGACCGTCCCAGCTTCTGAAGGACACCCATACTCCTCCAGCTCATAGCCAACAGTCACAGGTCCAGTCCTCCTTGGAAACCTCTTCTTCCCTCCTCCACTTTTGACCCTTGTGGTTATACTGGGTCCATTCAATCTAGGATCATCTAGGAAAGTCCTATTTGAAGTCAGCTGATAACAACCTCATTCTCTTTTCTACTTGAATTCCCCTTTGCCATGTAACCTAGCATACACAGAGGTTCTGGGGACTAGGACATGGGTCTTACAGGGGCCATTACTCTCTCCTGATCTACCACTGGAACCAGCTGTGAGGCCACAGGCAAATTATTCAGTGGTGCTGAGTCTTTTTTTTTTTTTTTTCATCTGTGAAAGTGAATAACAGTGGCTCTAGACAAGGCGCTGCAGGGTTCCTCTTTGGCTCCCTCACTTCTTGCTCAAAGGTTCTCACCCCAGTCTACAGTCTGCCCCTGTCCCCAGCCCTCTGTGCACACCTCTCATGCCAGTCCGCACATGCTGCTCAATCTGCCCCAGAATGTCTTTTTGCCTCTGCTTTTTTGGGTTAACTCTGAATTATAATGCCAGCCTCGGCCTCCCTGTACTCCCTCAGGGACTCCTTCCTGGTTTTCCTAAGTCAAATCCACCAATCACAACAAGGCACCTTCTACCTTTCTCTTCATTCCCCTCAGAACAGCATTAATCATGCATCTGGAGGGTGACTTTGGGCTGTCTCCTCACTTGAGATAGGGATCTAAGATTAAGAGAGAGAGATACTGAGTCTCAAAGAAAACAACCCAAGAGCCTTTAAGGTGCAGAAAGCACAGTTGTAAATCTTGAGTGACATGTCCTTGGCCTGTACCCTTGGAAAATAAAATACCTGAGCACAAGGAAAACAGGTAAAAATTTTTGTGGCTCTACCTTGCTCCATGTCCAGTCCCGTCCTAATTATAGCCTTTCTATAAATATTAGACCCCAACCTACAAAAGGGCTTCTCCCTTGAATGTGTAACCACTTTCTAAATAAACCTCTGCCTATGCATTTGTCTGGCTCCTGCTGAAATTCTTTCCATCACATATGCCAGGAACCCTGCTCATCCTGAATTGAATTCCCCCTCCCTCTGGGAACTCCTTGGACCCTCCGGAGACATCTCTTCTCCAGCTACACACTCACTAGTTTAGATGCTCCTCAAGAGTAAGGGATATGTGTGGTTTTACTCACCATTATATACTCAGCAACAAACACATATGAAAAGTTTATTTGAGAAAATGTGTTGAATGGATAATCACCAAATTGGGGTGGGCAATTCAAAGAGAGACTGAGCATAAAACTCTTAGCAGAAATAGATTTGAAGTTTATTTTTAAAATTTAAATCAAAGCTTTTTAAACTTCAAATAAGAGCCCACAGAAGTTTCTCTGTGCTACATATAGATGATTGTTTTTGTTTCCTAAAATTTTGTGGAAGAACAGAAAATAAATGAATATGCCAGAGCAGCATAATAAAGAATGAATGAGCTCTGAAAACAGAAAAAAAACTTGCACTGGAATTCCAGCTCTGTCACTGATTAAACTCTCTGTCATTTACTAAACTGTTTTTCTTGAAGTAAGCTTCTTGCCCTCTCTGATCCTTAGCTTCTTTGGTAGGTCATTTGAGAAGTGCATGGCAGACACTGTGAATACTGAGTTCTAGTAGTCATCTACTTTTGAGTTGGAACATTGTTGAGGTATAATATGTGAGACATACTTCTACCATGAAATTAATAAGTAAGGAATTTTGATGTAAGCAAAGGTGGCATGGGCTGGATAGGGATGAATAATGAGACACAATCGTCATTACTACTGTATAGGAGTATGACTCTCAAAAGTTTATTTTTGAGTGTCAAATATCATTTAATGATACACTCTAATTTTATTTCATATGTCAGAAATTCCTGCGTAATCAAGACACGTACGAGGGAAAAGGGGATATTTGAATGACCTCTATTCTGTGATTTTAAGACATGTGTATATGGAAATACACTGCACAAGAGTGGTAGAGGTAGGGTTTTGTTTGTTTGTTTGTTTGTTTTGGTGTTTTGTTTTCCTGAATATGGCTTGAGGAAGGGATTGTTGTTTTCCTCAAATATCTGCTTCCTTCTTCTTCTTAGAATAACTGACTCCCTGAAGGTTGTCTGGACCTCCAGCCAGGCAGAATAAAGACTATGTTTTTCAGATCCTTTTGTAATGAGGCATAGTCATGTGACTCTTTTCTGGCCAACAGAATAAGGCAGAGGTGGAACTGTCCTTAATAGAAATCTTCATATCGTTTTCTTTAGCTTTTTCCTCTTCCTGTTGATTGGAATGTTGAGATAATGGCTAGGGATGGAGCAGCTATCTTATATCATGCAGTAGAAATTGCATGTTAAGGAAAAGGAAGCATATAGTAGAAAGAGCCTGGAGTCCTGATGACCATAGATCTTCCGTGCTAACCCTGGGTCAACTTTTGTAATACAAAGTGAAATAAACTATGTACTAAGATCCTGCAAATTTGAGGTTTCCTTCACTAGTGGGAAACAGATTCTATCTAATACCATGTACTACCTTCTCAAACTATACTTTAAACTCTTTTGGGAAGGGTAGATTGATACCTGGTTGATTCAGGTTAAAAGATTTACAGACTTCACAGTGTTCTCACTTGGGAAAGCAAAATATCATCAGGAGCTGTTGTAATAGTATCTTTTATTTTGTTGTCTTTCTGGAGTACAATCATAAATAATTTTGTTTTCTTTCTCACAGAATTTTCAAAATCACCTACTGCGATTAGTCTCTGTTCACACTTAAGAAGATCCAATATTTTCTCTGTCATTCTAATGAAAAAGTAAACAAATAATCTCTTAAATAATTTTTTTAGTTGTAGATGGACAGAGTAACTTTATTTTATTTATCTATTTTTATGTGGTGCTGAGGATCAAACCCAATGTCTCATATGTGCTAGGCAAGTGCTCTACCACTGAGCTACAACCCCAGCCCAAATAATTTCTTTTTATTTTTAGTTTAAAAAGTTCAGGTTATAGGAGACAAATTCAAGAAGTTCTCACTGCCCAAAGATAGAACAATTTGGGCATATAAATGAATAATATCTGCAATAAATTGAAAAGCAATAAAAATGTTGAAATCATGAGTTCATAAAGTAAATGGAAAAAAAATATTCCAGACAGGTGTGGTGGTGCACACCTTTAATCCCAGCTACTCAGGAGGCTAAAGTAGAATTGCAAGTTTGAAGCCAGCCCCACCAATTTAGCGAGCCCAGCTCAAAATTAAAAATCAAAGGGGCTGAAGACGTTGCTCAGTGGCAGAGCACTTCTGGATTCAATCCCCAGTAATAAAAAATAAAAATAAAAATAAAATAATATAAAATTCAACCCATTGACCATATTTGGAGAGTGGTGAAGATCAAGTTATTATTTTGAAAACTGGAAATAAAAAGGTAAAACGTATTTTCTTGCTCTCTGTAGAACTATATCTCAGTTTAGTAATGAAATATTTAATGATGTGAAGTCCTTTAGAAAGCAAATTAATGAAGAAGGAATGAGAAAGCATCGCTACTTTGCAACTCTAATAACATAGCGGGTTATAATCATCAGTGGCTGCTACATCATTACTAAAAAGCTGATAGGAAAATGTACAATTCACGAAGCTGACAACACTTTAACAGACTGAATAATTCTCACATCACAAGAGAGACAATCAGACATTGCACTTCTCCTGAGGTGACCCAATAAAACCACTCACAAAACCACTCACACAGGAGTCATTCCAACAGGAAAAAAAAAAAAAAAAATCAAACGTGAATCTAATCAAACCTCTAGATCTAAATTTGAGTTTGTAGAAAATAAAAGAGATAAAGGAATATCCCCCCTCCCCCACCCGACATGTGATAAAGATGTTAACTGTGTAAGTCCCGAATATTCAGAACACAAAGGAAAAATGACTGGTATCTGCAACAGATAAATTGGAAGGGAACCAACGATTACAAGAGACTTTAATAGATATATCAAACACATAGGAGGATTTTGTTTGGATTCAGAATTAGACAAATTAACTGCATAAAAACTGAATGGGACAATTAAGAAAGTTTGAACACTGACTAGAGATTTGGTGATACTGAGAAACTATTATTTAGTTTTTAAGGTGTGATGATGACACTGTTGTCAAAAAAGAGTACTTATTTTTGCATAGAAACATGCCCATGATTGTTGAGACAATCGAATATCTAAGATTTGCTTTGTTACAATCCAGTGGAATGGAAAAAATAGGTAGGGGGAGAATGAAGAAAGTTCTCGACAATTGCTCAAGCCGGGTAATGAATTGGGGGTTTATTTGTGTACTCTGCTCACACTGATAAATGTTTGAAAGTTTCCATGATAAAAAGTTAAGAAACGCCAGTCTAGTTCAGTGCCCTAATCAGAATTCCAAACACATATTCAATTGAATGCTTTTCTTCAATGTCATCAAGTGTGCTTTGGGATTTGAGGCCTGCTGTCTTTGCCACTATGCCTAACTCCTCCTTCCCCACACACTAGCCTGGTTTCTAATTTGCCCTTCAGTCTCAGGCTACAGAAATGAAGCTACAAAAATAATATAGAGTTAATGCCTTCAGGGTGTGATGGATATAAATTTGCTTTTTATTCTATGGGAAATGTCTGTCATGTGTTCTGTTTGCAGTTTTCCATTGAGGGCTCTGATAGCTGTTCCTAGTAGAAGAGATACCACTCTATCTGGCCAACGAACCCAACCTCCAGCCATTGGGCTTCTGCAGGTCTACCTCCCCCTGCCCTCTATGACTCTGTTTTAGATTCCTTTGCCCACTAGGTTGCCTTGGATGAAATTTCCTTGACAATGAGCCACATGCCACTTTTCCCTCCCATGACTACTAGAAGATTAGGGCATTCATGCCCTGCTGTTGATGGATATACCACTTGTTCCAAGTACAGCCTCTTCTCCCACTGACTCCAAATAATCAGCTTTTCCACAAGCCTTCATCAGCATCCCGTTTCTCCCAATGGGATTTAGACACTGTCCCTATATTTCCAAGACTCTTTGAGACTCATTCGAGACTCACCGAGTCATCCTTTTAAGTCCGTATCGCTTGGCTTCTGGTGGATGCAAGTTTCCATTCTCCTTTCCTTGGGTTGGAGGTGAGAAAAAATGCACAGCATACTAAAAAAACTCTTTGTCTTGATTTCTCAAGCCTTGTTTTCTAAAGGCAAGCACTAATGGTGGCTGAGCCCTGACTGGCAGAACAGGTTGTACCTCTATGGTTGATATACCACCCTGCTTTAGGATACAGAAGCACTTAATTCCTTTAATTATAGTTTTAAAAGGCTTTGGAGCCTCAAATGAAAGTGAGTTGAGAAAGCCTCACTTAATATCAAGAAAAAAATCCAGTCAAATTAGCACTGTTGGATCCAGATACTTAAGCAATGACATCAGAAGTCGTGCTTACACCTCCTCAGTTCTGGGCCAGCTTCAAGCTCCCGCAGGTTTTACTCCATGGCAGCAAAATGGCTGCCAGCCATTTCACTAGTGGAACTGGATTTTCTTCCCTCCTAGTTTCAGAAAAGATCTCAGTATTGTACATCAATGCCTTACCGTCGGTGATATGCTCACAAGTACCAATCAGTACAGCCAAGACGATGAAATATTTAGTAGTCCAGCTTTAGGTCTTTACCTCCCCTTGGATGTGAAGGTTGGGTTGACTCAGCCCTACCAGAACCCCTAGACTGATGGTAGGGAGGGGGTTCGGTTCTCCAAGGAACGCCGAGTGTTGCCACTTGAGGAAGGTGAATACATGCTTGATCATCATTGGTGAATGATGAATGATCTCACCCTGAGACCTAAAGACTACTTGATTGTCTTATCATTTGAGGTTCTATAACTCTAGACCTCTTTGGGGTGGAAGATAGCCCCTTTGGATAAGCAAAGGTGCTTCTTATAAAAAAAAGAGATTCTTCAAATGTCCTCCTATGATATGGCTTTGAAGTCCTTTATTTCCCTATGATTTCCATCCAAACTAAATTGGTATGATATCCATTTTAGCTGTACTATCTAGAACATTCCAGTCGCTACATAGCCTATGCATTAGTCAGCCTATATATTAGACAGACAGACAGACACACACACACACACACATACATGTCTCCATACATATATGATTATAAAAAGGGGATTCACTAGATTGGCTTACACAACCAGAAGCTGGATAGTCCCACAATGGCCACCTGAAGCCAAGAGAGCTGAAGGAACCAGTAGCTGCTTAGCCCAAGAAGCTGGAGCTTCAGAAGAAGGATCAATGATGCAAGACTGAAGGCCTGGAAACTCCCTGATGAGTCCCTAGTCAGATTCTGCTTTGGAAGAGTGAAGCAGCAGAAATCCAATATTGTTAGATCTCAGCAGCAATCAAAGCCTCCATTCAAGAAGAGTTGAGTTTTCATCCTCATTAGGTTCCTTGTTCTTCTACCTTTTTTTTCCATCCACGTTCCCAACCTATTGGAGTGTGCTGCCCACATGTAGAGTGCATTCCCCCCTCAGTGTGCTATCCCACATATCAGTCATTCCTAGAAACACCCTCACGGACATGCCCAGGAGCCTCTTAATCTTAGGCATCTCTGAATCCAATCAAGTTGACAATTCAGATCAACCACCACAGCCTGTTTCTTTTGTAAACAAAAATAACAAATCCTTATTCCTTCTTGAACTACAATGCTAATGAAAAAAGCAGCATGAGTGCAGGGAAGTTACCTATGTCAGATATTCACAGCAGTGGTCTTGTTTGTTTTGGTACAGGGGATTGAACCCAGTGGCGTTTTGCCGTGAGCTACATTTCCAGCTCTTTTCAACAATTTTTGAAGACAAGGTCTGACTAATTTGCTGTGGATCTCACTGAATTGCTGAGGGTGACCTCAAATTTGCAATCTTCTTGCCTCAGTTTCCCAAGTCACTGAGATTACATGGGGTGTTCCAGTCACTTCAGTGTTTTTCATAATGGAAACTACCTATGCATGCATCAGTTAAAGACTAGGTATACTCTATGGTGCACCCATTCAGGAGAATATTAACATAATCATGAAGATGAATAAAATATATTTATAATGTATCATTCTAGAAAAGTACAATAAATATTGTTAAGATAAAACAAGTAGAGACAACATGTACAGCACATCTAATTCTTATAATACAAATGCTTTATGTCTAGATTAACATATATGTATATGCACAGGGCAATATCAAGAATATTACATTATAGGCGTGGTTGTACATGCCTGTAATCCCAGCAGCTCTGGAGGCTGAGATGGGAGGATCACAAGTTCAAAGCCAGCCTCAGCAAAAGTGAGATGCTAAGCAACTCAATGAAACCCTGTCTCTAAATAAAACACAAAATAGGGCTGGGGGCGTGGCTCAATGGACAAGTGCCCTTGAGTTTAATCCCTGGTACCCAAAAAAGAAGTTTACATTATCAAATTTCCAGCAGTGGAACTGGGAGGGTAGAGAGATGTTTCACTTTTAAATTTATACAATTTCAAAAAATAATATTGTTGAAAAAGATTTTTGTTTCTAATTTAAAAGAAATCATTGACATGACTAGAAGACAGTGATAATTGAGGTGGCCAAGAAGCTCAGAGCTAATTTTTGAAATACATCTGTATCTGGTTCCAAAAGTGATACATATTCTTTATGAAAAAAAGCAGATCAGCGAATATAATTAAAAATCTCTTCTAATCTCATCTCTCAGCGATAATCAATGTTGTATTTTATATTTTTCCAGAATTAAATTTCACATTTACTTGCAATAATTATTTTATCTCATGAATCACTTACCTCCCTCTACTTCTATATGGTTTCTGTTCTTTATTTTCATTTTTAAGTAACAACTGTTTTATTATTTGTGTGTATGTGCTTAGTTGCAGTCTTCTTCAGTGCAACACCAAAGAAATAAATACATAAACTGAGGTGGGACATCTCACAATTTATGAACAGCATCAACTAAGAAGGGGTGAGAGGGAAACTGTCCTAAGACTGTGATGAGCAGGAAAGAACTTTGGTTCAGAGTAAAGCTAAATAGAGCAGAGTAGATGAAGGGGACTGGAGGAGGGAGGAAGGGGGAGGAGAGGGGACACTAGTAGGATCATAATGTTGAGAAATAAAATAATTTGAATCGCCTGTCTGACTTCTTTGATGTGTACCAGCTCATTTTCCTTTTAAACCAAGGATGGAGCAGGCTGATTTGCATACTGGGCCACAGGGGAAGATTTCTGTGCCTGCGGGTCTTTTCTGTCATCAGAAGGTAAGGCAGAAATCAAGTTGGCTTCCTGAAGTCCTAGGTGCCCAAAGCAAACCACAATTCATCCCACGCCACCTTGGCTTGTGGCAATCAACATAAATGCACTGTGGATTTATTTTAGGCCTGGGGATTTACCCAGCAGGTACATATTGTATACAGTATGGAAATCTCCCCACCCTCACATCCTGCCTAGCTCATAACATCTCCCCTCACTAGGCTGCATACTCACTGAAAAAGCTGTCTCTCTGCCTTGCTTTTCAAAATAATACATGGGGAACAAAAGATACTGACTTGAAACTTCTTCCCACCATAAATGTACAGGTAGTCTTCAGTGACTTGTAGTCTTATGTGTCTATATATACTCAGTATAAGTACAGCTTGTATTTTCATTCTTCAAATCTCTTCAACATTGGGCCAATTTAAAATGTAAAAAAAAAAATCCTTAGAACTATGGTTTTGAACTTTCCCTATTTTCTTCAAAACTTATAGTTTAAGCTCTTTACTTAAGCCAATGGTTCATTAAAAGTAATTTTTTAAAATGTCATACAGGGTCGGGTTTTTTGTTGTGTTTGTTCTTATTTGCTTTTATCTTTCTTGTTTTGAAAAAATATTATCCTACTGTATTAAATATCTTGGGAGCTGTGATAAAAATCGATTGACATGTGAGACTATTTCTCAACCCACCTATATAGCCCTATATATCTGTCTTCATTGCCTATTACAGAGGTTCTTGATTGAAATAGTGTTAAGTCTTGAAATCAGGTAGTGAAACTATTTTTGTTCTTTTAAAAATTGTTTGGCTATTCTATGTCTGGTGAATTCACAAATAAATTTCATAATAGACTTGATAACTTCTATTTTTAAAAAAGAATTGTGGTTTTAACATTTTCCTTACTACAAAATAATTACTATTGGCTAAATATAGTGATAAATATTATTAGTTTCACCATTTACTGAACTCATTCACTATTACCCTATCACATATTTATCTGCCCTCCTCCTATTGTCTCTGTGGCTTCAGTCTATGTTCTCTTACTAGTTGTAACTCCTCTGAAGTTAGGATCAGAGCTTATACATACTCCATCATATTTCTTGTTAAAAAAAGTTACCCCAAACTTGTACATAGAAAACATGTAAAGCAGGAAACATATATTTTCAATATCTTTAAAGTTCTGTGTAAGGATCATTTAATTATCTAAGAGAATGAAAGAAGAACATGGAATTGTGTCAACCAGTCAAAACTGGTGTTGCAAGTACTTTTAACAGCTTCAGTGAGATATTTTTCATACAATATAAAATTTATCCCATGAAAGTGTATAGTTCAGTGATTTTCAGTATATTCCCAGAATTGTACAACTATCACAATTTAATTTTAGAACATTTTCAACACCCCAAGAAATCTGTTACTGATTAAAAGTCTTTGCTCTGTGAAGTTTCACAGTAACTTGTAGATCTCCATTCAGAATCAATGTAAATGATTAATGTTTGGTAGAAAAGGTAAGCCCCAAGGTTATAATTTTATTGCACTGGAGACATTTGACCAGTTTTGCAACTAAATTGGCAATGATACTTCACCATTCTTTCTCTATTGCCAGTGCCTGTTCCTTTAAATGTCCTTTGAAGCAGCTTTATTGTATTGGTTCATCCACCATTGATTAATTAGATTAAATCTTTGACATAGGATCTTTCTATATTTGTGTCAGGTTTGTGTTTTACAATGTCTGAAACATATTTTGACAACCTGAATATTTTTAGAATAATGATGAATACAGAGTGGATGATCAATAACAATATCTTGATTGACTGGAGTTCTGTCATATTTTAAACTCTGGAATAACACAATGAATTTTCACAAAGTTTTAAAAATCTGAAAATGAATTTAAACATTATTTTGGACTTTCATCCTCCAATTCTTAAATTTAGTGTCAAAATTAAATTTGGATGAAGCTATGTACTGACTTTATTTCTAATAACAAGGCTTGAGTCAATGAATAAATATTCTAAGAATATATTTTTAATGGTGCAATATTTTTACAATCTATAAACCAAATATTATTTATTTGTATAGAGGTGGTAGTATATACAGTGGAACAAAATTTGAAAAGTTTAAAAGGGAATACTTTAAAAATAGTCCCTCTCCTGCTATTTCTCTCATATGACAAGTTGCCCCAAGATAGCTCCTATTATCAGTTTCATGTGCATCTTTTCTCTCTCCTTCTTTCCCTCAATTTTTTATTCAGACCTATATGAAATATTATGGGTGCTATTTTACAACTTGCCTTTTCACTAACATTTACTGAAAATTGTTCAACATAATAATTGCCTCAACTGAAATGAGTCTAGAGGCTGGTCACTTTTCATTACTTTCACTGCCACTACACTTCTTCCTACCATCATATCTTGCAGGAGTTGCTCATTCTCCATTCCTGTCCCCCTAGCACCTATACAAACTCTTTTAAATATGGCAGCTAGAAAGATCATTTTATATGTGGATCAGATCATCTTCCATTCAGAGCAAAGCCAAAGACTACAATGGCCTACAATACCCATTCATGGGATTTGCTTCTCTATTATCTCCCAATTGCCTATTAGCTTCATCTCTAACCACCCTTTCCCTAATTCACTTCATTCTTTCCCTGTCCCCTCCTTGGAGTTCCTCAAACATACCAGCCATCAGGGTCTTAGGCTTTTGCTATACCCTTTGACTGACAGATCTTCCTCAAGATGTCTACATGCCTTTTTCCCAGACCTCTTTTATGTCTTGGCTTGAAGGTCACTTATAATTGAGCCTTCCTTAAATACCACCTCCCCTTCTCCTGCACACACTCCCATCCCACATACCTACTCATCTTTCTCCATAGCCTGTACCAGCACTGGACATACCATATAACTTACTTGTTTACTGTCTATATCCAAGATAAATATCCATAAGGCCAAGGATATTTGTCTATTTTATCTACTGCTATATTCTCAGAACCTAGAACAGGGTCTGGCACAAATCATGCATTTAATAATATTAACCAAAAGAATGGATGAACTTATTCTGCATGGTAATTGTATATTTTTGCTCTATTAATGTGACTTAGTGTAGTACAATTTAACTTTTGCCATATTTTGTAACTTTCATAACTTTTGGTTTCTTGTGACCTCAGTGAAGTTGAGTCTTGTGAAGTTTTGTGAGTCTTGTGAGTCTGTTAGTCTCAGTGAAGTCTGAGTCTCAGTGAAGTTGAAGTTGAGTCTTCTTTGAGTCTTGATCTTTTCCTCAAAAATATAGGGATAATAGTTATACCTATATTAAATATAATTATACCCATATTTAATCCTATTGTGAGGATTAAAATTTTTTAAAATGTGAAGCAGTTAGAACTATGCCTAGCTTATAGTAAATTCTCAATAATATGATCATGTTATCCATCATTTTTATGATTCACCTGAGAATTCTATATCGTCGACTATCCTATACATAATAACATAATGATAATATTAATATATGGTAATATAAGTAGAAAGGGAAAATCAACTTTTTTAAAATAGTGTTGACTTTTAGCAATTATCCCCTCATAATACAAAAGAAGACACTTTGTTCTTTCTTTAGAGAAGTAACTCAACATCTTTAGCTCTTCATATTTTAGCTCTTCAGGGGTAAAGAAATTTATTATTGCATTTCCCTTTCTATATGGCCCCAAAACAAAATAATTGTTCGTTAAATTTTGTTGGATGAATAAATGAAAGAATAATAAATCTCATTGAACATAATTTACTGAAAAGTTGAAATGTGCTAGGCACTGGAGTAAACACGAGGGATATGAAAAAGAACATTTTGTGACTGAAGTTCATTTCAAGACCTCCACATAGGAATCACTGCATATGGGGGATGTGCATTTATTTCAGAAGTAGTTTTCTAAGTGGGGGAGGGGGAATTTGGATTCATCACCTTGTGTAAAGTAAAAAGAAAGGCTCCAGGAAGTTGTCTTTGCCACAATTTCTCTGAAGAGCTTTTCAAAGAAACAAAATGTCAATGATTTATCAAAAAGACATAAGGGTAAAGGAGTAGGCATACCAGTATGGGAAATCCTATGGTGATTCAGGACCTCTATGAACTCCTGTGGTTCCCAGTTATGTCCCCACACATATCGCTAACTGCCACATTTGTGTAGAACAAGATTATAACAGTGAGCTATGCAGCTTGAGGTAGAGCAAAACTTCCATCTTGGGTTCTAAGATCTGGATTAGAATCTGGTGCTGGGTTAGAATCTGACCCTAAGCAAGACTACAAAGCCTCAGTTTTCTCACCAGAAACTTATGTTTTTGAAAAATTAATCTCCTACAGATGAGAAAATGGTTGAGAAAATTGTCTATATCCTGAAAACCACTGTAACTGTAAAGACTCTGGTTCTGACAGGTAGCAGCAGCCCCTCTGGACCATTCATTCAATAGCCACTGTGTGCCTGCCAGCATTTAAATTATTTACACACAGAGGAATGAAATCACTACTCTTGGCAGGCATACAGTCTACTTCCAGGATCTTAAACCAGAAAGTAATTCAGCTGAAACAAAAATACATTTGCTGGACGATGGTCTTGGAGGAGTATCTGTACCACCAGAAGTGAATAAATACAAACTAGATATTTACGATAGCAGCATGGTTTCATAACCCAACATTTTGGTTAAAAAGAACATCCAGCCTACCCTAGCAGGATCAGCCTGCCCTTGTGGAGGTGGTGGTATATTTGCAGACAGGCTATTGACCCAGCCTTGAGAGGGTAGCTGCTCAGAGGTGAGGACAAAGGGGTGTGTGATGGTGACAGGTCACAAAGGACAGGAGAGGATAAATAAGGTGGTTTGAAGAGACAGAGGCAGAAGCCTTGCAGGGAGATGGGCAGTTGCCATCATTCCCTCTTCTCTCTTAGGGACTCAAATTGTGGCTGGCAAAGATGTCTGGAATAAAGAGACCCAGGAGTAGCGAATGTGTGTTACCTTACTACACAGCCCACAGCTACCGTTCAATGGGTGTGTTCAATACTTCCATGGGGGACCTGCAACGACAACTGTACAAGGGAGGAGAGTATGACATTTTCAAGTATGCACCCATGTTTGAGAGTGATTTTATCCAGATTAGCAAAAAAGGAGAGGTGATTGATGTTCACAACCGTGTTCGAATGGTGACAGTGGGCATCACCTCCACCAGCCCCATCCTTCCACTACCTGACGTCATGTTGCTGGCCAGACCTGCTAAAGTCTGTGAAGAGCATGCCAGATGTGGCCGGCCCATTAAAGGGAGAGGACGGAAGTCTGTGAAGACTCTAGAGCTCACCAGGCTACTTCCCTTGAAGTTTGTCAAGATCTCCATCCACGATCGTGAGAAACAGCAACTGCGTTTGAAGCTTGCCACAGGCCGGACTTTTTATCTGCAGCTTTGTCCCTCTTCAGATGTACGAGAAGACCTCTTCTGCTACTGGGAAAAGCTTGTCTATCTTCTGAGGCCACCAGCAGAGAGCTACAGCAGTACCCCAACAATTCAGACTGGGGACGGAAATATTGAGGATGACAAAAGCCTACTGGTAAGTATTGACTCAGGAAAATGAGGCAGAGTGCTTTGGGAGAGCATCTCAAAGTGGGTCCTAGAAAGTTTTTTGTTGCTCTCTGGGGCTGAGCTGGGAAATGCACTGCATTTGAAAAGGCTCAAGGCCAAATGAGCCACCACTAGGGGCTCAAGTAGAGGTTTAAAGCGCTTCTCCAAAATGTCCCATAAGATTGGTTGTCAAGAGATCTTATGTATTAACTACTCTGTCTCACACCTGGGGTTTTAGTCCCTTCTATGACATTCTGATTGCATAATCTCTTCTTGAACTCTTAATACACAAACCCAGTCAGCCTAATTTGTTATGGACATTTTTAAAATATATTTTTATTTTTGGTGCATAAAATTGTACCTATTTATGTGTACAGTATGACATCTCAATGCTTGAATACAATGTGTAATGATCAGATCAGGGTAAATGGCCTACCCAACACTTAGACATTTATTTGTTTCTTTGTGCTAGATTCCTAAATCCTCCAAAATCCTATTAGCTATTTTGACAAGCTAATTGCTACCAACTATGGTCATGCTATAATGATATAGAACACTAGAGGTTATTCCTCTTGTCCAATTATACCCCTATATGTGTTAATCATCTTCTCCACATCCCTCCTTCCCTATATCCTTCTAATGTTCTGGTAACCACTAATCTACTCTCTACCTCTATGAGATCAACTTTTTAGTGTAGTACATTTTAGCAATTAGGAAGCGCTTCCTTCATCTGAACCATGTTTGCCTTTCCATGATTATCATGCACTGATTTTTCTTTAAATCAACACAACCCACTTGTGTGCATACACATGCAAAACTTGCTTCTGTAGCCACCAACATGTAAAATGTATCTCCTGACTCAATAATCCCACTTCTAGAAATCTGAAAAGGTAGAGGCACATGTATGTAAAAGAAATTGTACAGGGATGGGGACTTGATTCTGTGTTTTCTTTGGAACTAGAATGGTTGAAGTGAAACTGAGTGATTATTCACAGAGATGCTACTCTTGTAACAAACAAGAGCTTAGATTTGAGGGTTGCAAAGGTTCTTCCTATGATAATATCTTGAGTTGCTCAGCTCCAGGATGAAAAAGGAATGGAAAGTTCTGGCCTCTCCTTTTCTATCTCACCTGTTTCTCCTCTCCTTGGCACAGGCCTCAGGCATCCATGGAGAAGGAGATCAGGATTCTGGGCTTCTAAAGCTTCATGAACTGTCTGGAGCCTCCTCTTCTGCTTATGCTGGAGGAGAGGGACTTCAAGGTGCTATTGCAGCTGTCATCAGCACTTCGGGATCTACCAAAGAAGGAGCAATAGCAGGGACAACAGGTGGCTTGACTGTTGCAGGGGCAGCAACAGGAGGTGGGTCAGCAAACAGCCCTGCCTCAGGTGCTCTAGGTATAGCAGCAACCATGCCTGGAGGTGGAGGCTCCAGCCCGGTAACTGCAGCCCTGGCAGGAGCAGCCACCAAGGATGCAGGAGAAGCTGGATCTAGCAAGGCTTTAGCAGTTGCTGTCTCCTCAGAAGAAGTGAATGTAGCCTTGGCTGGTGCTGCAAGCGGTTCCACTGGGCAAAGCTCCTCAGGTGGAGCTGTCAGCATCTCCCCAGGCAGCAGCATGAGTGTGGTGTTTGCAGGGACTGTAACAACCAGTACAACAACCAAGACAGGAAAAGATGAAGCAGCTGCGGTGGCACCCCTCGTATCAACCTTGCAGAGCGAAGGCTATATGTGTGAACGGGATGGAAGCCAGAAGGTTTCCAAGACCAGCAGTGAAGACCGGAAGGAAAAAAAGGAAAAAAAAGAAAAGAAGGACAAACGTGCCAGTAGGAAAAGTTCCCGGCACTGGAGAGCAGGTGAAACCCATCACAAGGCAAGCAGGGAAAAGAGCCGGAAATCATCCTCCCATCGGTCTGTATCTGAACACCACGGAAAAACAAAAGATGACAGGAAAGACAAAGGGCACAGGAAAGGACGGGGCTCATCTCACAAAAGTGCCAGCCATAGTTCTTCTACCAAGGAGTCCAGGAAAATTCACAAAGTGGGGAAGAGCCGATCTTCAACTAGTTCAGTTAACTTAAGTAAGAAATCCAGTAAAATTGGCTCTTTTTTGAGGAGCTTCATGGTTATGCCCAGTTCAAAAACAGTTGTTACATCACGTGATAGACAGCTAGACATCGTGACCAAGACGGTGGAAAAGCACAACATAGAGAGGAAGGTGGAGAGAGCCCAGGAAGGCAAGGATCTAGAGATCTCTGGTACTGTGACATCTGAGATGACAGAAAGGTTCATCTTTGAAGCCAAATCCATTTAAATAGAAGCTAGAGCAGGAAGCTGTGAGATCAAGGGCTCAGAAGTATACCCAGTGAGCCAATTTTAGTTTTCCTGACTGCAGTTTAAATAATAAAGGTCACACAACTCCAAAATAATGCAATTTTCTGTTTGAATTTCTCTATCCCACAGCCTGGCAATGACCTCATAGTGGCCTCTGTGACATTATCTATGCTCCAGGCAGGTAGAGCCTCTCACCAGAAGTGCAGCAGAGCCAGTGTGAGGCAAAAGCTTCAACCCTTTCTGCCTTTGGTTCTTTAAGACTATGGAGGTCATAGACTATGGGATGAATGCCCCCCACCAGGTCCCCATGGCCATCCTCCCTTTCTTCTGAAGGTCTGTGAACATGAACATTCAGTCCAGTTCACAAACTCAGAAAAGACAGTCTTCATAAACCCACGGGAAAAAGGGAAAGGGTATAGTGGCATTTGAATGCAATGGGGATAGGGGATTCTATCTAGATTAGGGATTGGCAGACCATGTTCAGAGGACCAAATCTTGCCACAGCTTGTGTTTGTGAATAAAGTTTTACTAAAGTGTAGGCACAGCCTTTCAATTATATACCATCTATGGCTGCTTCCACACTGAAATGACAGATTTGCATTGTTGCCAGAGAGACTATAAGGATCACAGTCTACAAATATTTACTATCTGGCCTACTACAGAAAAAGTTTGCTGACCTCTGACCCAATCTTAACAATCCTCCTTCCTCCTATGTAAATACACAGGACAAACTCTCAAAAATGCTTACCAGGAGATAGGAGAATGTTTATAGTAAGATCCTTTTAACAGCGAGATCCTGGAAAGAGCTCAAATTTTCATCAAGCAAAAGAATTGATAAAACTGGTATATGCCTGCAGGGCCCATTAGACAGCAGTGAAAATGAATAGCAGCCATTCACCTTAGCATGGATGAATCTTACACAATGTTGAGTAACAAAATAAAAAAATACCTTGACATTTCATCTGTAGGACAGTTCAAAAATAAGATCAAACAATGGTCAGTGATGCATGTTTTCTGAAAGGAGAAAAAAATTAAGGAATGATAAACACAAAATTCAGGACAGTGGTGACATACAGGGTGAAAGGAGTGACATGTAGGAGGCAGACAAATTTCAACAGTGTGAATTGCCATATTAAGCAAGAGGGTGTATCCATGGGAGTTTATTATTGTGACTTTAACATCTTTGAAATCACATGGATTTTAAATTACTGTCAGCTAAGGGGCTGTTGTATATCATTGTCACTACTTTAGAAATACTTTAATCAAATTATTTCACTTATGTTTTCATTTTTATATGTGCACAAGAGAGGTTTGTGACAAACTAATTCTGAAAGATCTTTTGAAAAGTTTAAAATGAAAATTCTGACATAAAAAGAACATGTGGAATTCAGAAATATGTAAAGTGTTTAAATATATTAGTATGAAATAATAGGAGGCCAAGGGTATAGCCGAGAGGTAGAGCACTTGTCTAGCATGTATGAAGCCCTGGGTTTGATCCCTAGTACTGAATAATAATAATAATAATAATAATAATAATAATAACATCCAAAATACTATGTAGTAAATAGCTATATAAATTATGTATGTCTTAAAAGTGATTCTAAAAATTTAAAACTTATTCCACATTAGAAATGAGAATATAAATTAAAAAAATCTCTATTATAAAAAGTTGCATTGGGGCAGGGGTTGTGGCTCAGTGACTAGCATGGGTGAGACACTGAGTTTGATTCTCAGCACTACATATAAATAAATAAAATAAAGGTCCTTTGACAATTTTTTAAAAAAGGATTAAAAAATTGTTTTTTGTTTGTTTTGTTTTGTACCAGGGACAGGGTCTCACTAAGTTGCTTAAGCCTATCCTAAGTTCCTGAGGCTGGCTTTGATCTTCCTACCTCAGACTTTTGAGCCACTGAGATTATAGGCATGAGCCATCATGCCCAGCTGCATTTTGTTCTTTAATTTTTAAAAATGATAAATTCATGAGTCTATGGAAAGACTCCATCTTGAAGTCTTCTCAGAGAATACAACCTATGCCATTTAGTGTAATATTCCTTCTGATTTCACTAAACTTGTGAAAAGAGTTAGTGATAGCCAGAAAAAGCATAATGTAGCATGGATGATTTTGATTTTAAGTAATTTTAAAATGGAGTACATTTCCTTGTTACAAAAAAAATAATGTAAAATAATCTATTTCTAAATCTATTTTTAGAAAATTTATAACACATAGATATAAAAAAGAAGAAAACAACAACAGATGATAAAAATTGGATTTGAGAAAAATGACTGTGGGAAGTTTGTATACTTCTATGAGCCTGAGTGGGGAGACCTACCCAGCCTTGCAACTCTTGGCTTATTCTCTTCTATGACACTAGCATCTATGAGGACAAAATTTGAGTTTATAGAAAAACTTAGGGATCTTCTCCAAAGAAACAAATGTGTGTTCAGAGGTGGAGAAACTCATAGGTATTCTAGGAGGAACAGTGGAGTGCTAGTATAGGGGAGAGCTTTCATCATTGTTCTGGTGGGTGGATAGAAAATCCCATTTTGTGATTTCCAATACTCAAAGACTAACAGGTACCAGAAATTCAAATGTCCTTGGAGTTGATACCTGAATAGTGGGCATAGGTAGAAGGAGGGAAAGAGATACATTTAAGGTCTGAGAGGATCACTGGGGAAGGCCCCCTAGGAATTTGAGTGGTTGCATATGAAGTAGAAGAAAAGGGAAATTTTTCCAAACCTTTGGCATACAGTCTCAAATTTACCTCTATGCCAGATGCTGAAATATTCAGACTACAAATACCTTAACCTTATGATTGTGCAGACCATGGCTTTATCTTTTGTTCTTCTCCTAGTGCTGTTTTAAACACCTTGCCCCCTTGAAGGGCTTCTTTAATGTGAACATAGTTTATCTAACATGTAAGGTGTTGACTGAATAGACCCACAATTTTAAAAAATGCCACTAAAGTGAAGTGGAAGTGGGGACCTGCCCACCACAGTGTGCTCTGCCAGGCACTTTCTCTGCATTTCCTTTTCTATCTTGACAGTTCATCACAAAATACCTAAGTATTTCAAAGCAACAGGCCTCTTCCTCCAGAGAAAAATATCAATTGGGGCATCAAGTCAATACCCCTATCAGATAAAGGACAATATTTTTAGCAACAATATTCATCACCATGGTAGCAATTCAGCACCTGCAAGTCCAATGAGACAAGATGGTTGATTACCAACAGGTGTCCCCAAATTAAAGTTTGGCATACACACACAAGTACAAAAATAACAGGGAGCTTTTGCCAACAGCAATGTAAGATCACTCATGGGGTTGTCATGTTGGACTGGAGTCTTTAAAGGAGAGGAAACATATGCTATGGAAAGAAGAAAATAAGGTGCCTGTCATGGGTGGCAGGGTAAGAGAAGTAAGAGAGATGCCAGAGAGAGGGGACAGGCTCAGATGATGTAAGGCTTCAAGATCCATTGTCCTTGGTGTAACAAGAGGCCACCAAAGCATTTTAAGTTAGGAAATGACCATATCAGGTTTGCACCTTTAAAAGGTCACAGTGGTTGCTGTGAGGAGAAATATTGGGGAAGGGGGTATTACTATGTGACTTTTGTCACTTCCTGTCTTTTGCAACAGGATCTAGAAAGATTAGAAGTGATATTCTCAAATACTTCCCATTAGAAACATCTTTATAGACAGACTTAGGGATGTACCACGTGGATGCTCCCTCAATGAAGGGCTTGTGGCCCCAGGTGCTGGGCATGGGCCCATTCACAGCCATCAGCTGGAAGTTAACTATGGAAGCTGCCTCAGTTGTAGAGAACTCCCTCATCCAGGTAATGGTCTTCCCAGAGTCCACATGCAGAACTAGACAAAGTCATGTATAAAGCTTGGCTATCCCAGAGCAGCACAGATCAACCTGGAAGGGCTCTCTTATTCCCAGAGCTTCCTTTGAAGCCTGTATCCAGGCTGACTTCTCTGTGCACTCATATCTCATCCATGTCTCTTCCACAGGTGAAGGTCCTGAGATTACTTCCCACAACTCCACCTTGAAGTCTTCTCAGAGAATACAACCTATGCTATTGTGTTAGTGTAATATTCCTTCTGATTCCAATACACTTGTGAAAAGAGTTGGTGACCGCCAGAAAAAGCATAATGTAGCATGGATGATTTTAAGTAATTCTAAAATGTAGTACATTTCCATATTAAAAAAAATACAAAATAATCTATTTCTAAAATTTGTTTTAAAAAATTTAGAACACATAGACATAAAAAAGAAGAAAACAAATATCCCAACCATTGCCTTGATCATTCACTGTTTACTCAAAACTGGGCAGGCTACACTTAACACTTCCAGAAAGATGAAGTAGACCAGGGGCAATACGGAACTTTCACTTTCGTTTAGCCAGTCAAAGATGCCCCAAGATCTAGGGGTGTGAACTGAGGCCAAGTAGGAAATGTGGATTTCTACAGCCCTTCAAAAGTGAGTGCTAGTGCCCCGCCCTCAATGTCAGAAGAAACCTGTTAATCAAAAATCACTTGTTATACCAAGAAGCAGGAATATCTAAAACCAAATGAAAAAAAGATAATCTATAGATGAAAACACCAAGATGACAGAGATGTTAGAATTATCTGACAAATATTTTAAAGCATCCATAAGAGAGAAATTAGAAATACACACACACACACACACACACACACACACACATATGTATGTGTATACATATATTGGTACCAGGATTGAATTCAAGGGTGCTTAACCACTGAATGAACACAAAAATCCAGCCCTTTTATTTATTTATTTTTTTTGAGACAGGGTCTCAGTAGGTTGCTTAGGACCTTGCCAAGCTGTGCTGAGGCTGGCTTCGAGCCTGCAATCCTCCTGAGCCGGATTATAGGTGTGCACCACCACACCCACCTAGAAATATTCTTGAAAGAAATGAAGAAATAAAAATCTTCAGCAAAGTAAAAGAAAGTTTCAGCAAAGAAATAATAATAATAAAAGATGTACAGAAGAATCAAGCGGAAATTTTAGAGCAGAAACTATTAAATGGTGTTTAGTAGTTTAAACTAGTTTAATAGTTTAAACTCTTTAAACAATTTAAAGAGCAGAAAACTTAATAGTTGAAAAAAAAGGGAAAAAACTTCAGTGGTTAGGTTTAATAGCAAAATGGATGGAGAATAAGAAAAGAATTAGCAAACTGAAGGAGAAAATAATAGAAACTACTCAGTCTGAACAACTCAGAGAAAATTGGGAAAAAATAATAGTGAACAGAAAGAGCTTCAGGGAACTGTGAGACTATAACAAAAAAATCTCACATTGCATCATCAGGCCCTGGAAGAAGAGGATAAAGGGCAATGCTGAAGAAATACTAGAAGAAAAAATAGTAGAAAACCCTAAAACTTGGCAAAAGACATCAACATACAGATTCAGTAAGCTAAGTGAACACCAAATAGGATAAATGCAAAGATTCCACCCCTAGACAAGTCATAATTAAGCTCTGAAAACAAAGAAGTCTTAAAAGCAACATAGAAAAATGAAAATGTACCTAATAAGGAATTCAAATAACAGTGAAATTCTCATCAGAAACAACAGAAGACAAGTAGCCAACATTTTTCCAAGTGCTAAAAGAAAAAAACTGAAAATCCAGAATCATTTGCCCAGAAAAGTTGTCCTTCAATAATGAATACAAAACCAAGACATTTTCAACTGAAGGAAAACTACAACAACTGTCACCAGTGGGCCTGTCCTAAAAGAATGGCTCTTTCTCTTAAAAAGAAAAAAATATTTCAAGAAAAATAAAATAAATAAATAAAATGGGGGATAGATCTTAGAAGATGATGAAAGGACATGATAAGCAGAAAGATGGGAAAATACAACGGATTTTCCTTCTCCCTAACACTTTCTAAATTATGTTTAATAGTTTAAACAGAAATTATTACACTGTGTAATTGGTTTTAAATATTTGTTAAAGAGAACTAAGACCATCATAATGTAAATAAGGAATAGAATTGAGAAATAAAGGGAGGTAAGATTTTTATATTTCACTCAAACCATTAAAATGATAAAATGAGTAGACTATGAAAAGTAAATAAAATGTAATACCTAGAGCAACCACAAAAAAACTAAGTATACTTAAAAATGCTATAGACAAATTGAAACAGAATTCTAGAAAATGTTCAAGTAACCCACAGGAAGGCAGGAAAAAACAACTAGAAACAAAACCAGAGAGAACATAAAATCATAGTAATTGTATTAAATGTAATAACCTAAATCAATTAAAAGACAATATTGGCAGAGTAGGCTAAAAAGCTCAACCAAACTACATTCTGTCTACCAGAAAACCTCACTTCAAAGATAACAATCTAGGCATATTAAAAATAAAAGAATGAAAAATTATTTTATGAAATTATTAATCAAAGGGAAGCAGAAATAGCTCTATTAATATAAGATGAAATAGACTACAAAGCAAAGAAATCAATGACTAAAGCTCTTGTCTCAAGACCAGAAAAAGAAAGGAAAAATCCAACACAACCAAATTGAACCCAAGCTGAAAGACAGAAAGATAGTAAAACAAGAGCAAAAATCAATTAAATTGAAAGCAATGAAACAGCAGAAAAAATAAACAAAACAAAAGAGCTGGTTCTTTGAAGGGGCCAGTAAAATTGACAAACTTGTAGCAAAACTTACAAAGAATAAAAGAGGAAAGGCATAAATAACCAACATCACAGATGTGTAGAAATGAAAAAGGTTATAAGTGGATACAACAAATAACTCTAAACTCATAAATTTGACAACTTGGATGAAGTGGACTGCCGCAGTCTGGCTGGGCACAATCAGGAGCCACTTGTCAAAAGAAACTAACTTTATTTTTAGAACCACACACGCCAAACAAAACAGCCTCTCAGGAAAAATCCTCAGAACCTCAACTGCCACCACCGGCTTTCCACAAGCCTCTCTCTCCCACACAAGCCTCTTTCCACCTCCCACAATCCTCCTGCTCTTGAGGCCGATTGGCTGGGTCACGTGGGCGGAGCCAAAAAAGTCCCCCAATGAGCAGCTCCGTGGTCTGAAAGGGCAGGGAAACAGTCCAATGAGCATCACCGCAGAGGAGCCAATCAGCTAGATGTTGCTGGGGCCGAGGAGCCAATCAGCTAGATGTTGCTGGGGCCGCTGTGAGCCAATCATCAGCCGGCAGCTGGAAGTTTGCTGGGGCCCCTTCCGCTGTGGCTCTCAACATCTCCCCCTCTCTGTTTAAACAACAAGCATGTGGCTTAGGGACGTGTCTGTTAGGCAGTCCAATTCAACATATGGTCCTTACCCGTCATCGGATGAACTGACCTCTAGGCGTCAGCCTCCTGTCTTAGGTTGGTACCACTGCAATTGGATCATACCCGTCACTGACTACCGGTCCAGCATACAGCCACACCTGTGGAGAGGTCTTTGTACCAGCGGGGGGGTGAGGTTCTTTGCCTCACCTCTGTTGGCCCCCAAATTTTAGCTGGACGATCATGACAAGCAGAAGGGAGGAAGATACACCAAGCCAATTGAC
>NW_025999869.1:16320151-16361155 GCF_001458135.2 Marmota marmota marmota
ATGCCGCAGTCTGGCTGGGCACAATCAGGAGCCACTTGTCAAAAGAAACTAACTTTATTTTTAGAACCACACACGCCAAACAAAACAGCCTCTCAGGAAAAATCCTCAGAGCCTCAACTGCCACCACCGGCTTTCCACAAGCCTCTCTCTCCCACACAAGCCTCTCTCCACCTCCCACAATCCTCCTGCTCTTGAGGCCGATTGGCTGGGTCACGTGGGCGGAGCCAAAAAAAGTCCCCCAATGAGCAGCTCCGTGGTCTGAAAGGGCAGGGAAACAGTCCAATGAGCATCACCGCAGAGGAGCCAATCAGCTAGATGTTGCTGGGGCCGAGGAGCCAATCAGCTAGATGTTGCTGGGGCCGCTGTGAGCCAATCATCAGCCGGCAGCTGGAAGTTTGCTGGGGCCCCTTCCGCTGTGGCTCTCAACAGTGGACCAATTCCTCAAACAACATATTTGAATATGGAATATATATTGTGAATTGACCTATGTAACTTTTGAAGGAATTGGTACTATGTTTTAAAAATCTCCCTGAAGTAAGTCTCCTATTCTATATAGTTTCAATGGAGAATTCTACCAACTCTTTGACGATGTAATCCAATTTTATACAATCTCTTCCAGAAGACAGGAAACTTCTTAGTTCATTTAATAAAGCTAGTAATAGCCTAATACCAAAACCAAAGACAGTATGAAAAAAGAAAACAGTAGAACAATAGTCCTCATGAAACAAAAATCTCTAACAAAAGCAATTCAATGGAAGAAAAATAGCCTTTTCAAGATATGATGTTGGAGAAATTGAACATCAATAGGAAATAAAATAAAGTTTGACCTAGTCTTGCACCATATTAAAATACAGAGCTCAAAGGTATCCAAAAGTTATTTGACTTCCTTAATAAAATGTCAAAACTATATAACTTATAGAAAAAATAGGGGATAATATTTGGAATCCAGAATTACAAAAAGAGTTCTTCAATTTAGTATCAAAAACATAATCCACAAAGGAAAAATTAATCATCAAAACAAAAAACACTTCCCCTTTGAATGATCCTAGTACAAAAATAAAGTTGAAAACAGGCACAGTGGCCAGGCGTGGTGGCACAAACCTGTAATCCCAGTGGCTCAGGAGGCCAAGGCAAGAGGATAGTGAGTTCAAAGCTAGCCTCAGCAACTTAGCAAGGCCCTAAGCAACTAGTAAGACCCTGTATCCAAGTAAAATATAAAAAATGGTTGGGGATATGGCTCAGTGGTTAAGTGCCCTTGGGTTCAATCCCTGGTACAGTACAAAAAGCAAAACAAAACAAAACAGGCTTGGTGATGTTAAACTGTGGTCCCAGCTACTCAGGAGGCTGAGGCCTTAGGAGGATCACTTGAGCCCAAGGAGTTTGAGACCAACCTGAGAAACATGGAAAATATGCTTTAAAAAATACACAAATAAATAAATAAAAGGTGCAAACTGTAAAAAATATTAAACATCTGCAAACCATTTATCCAACAAAGAACTAGTATCTAGAATATATAAACAACTTTCAAAACTTAAGAAATACTAAAAACATTAAGGAAATAATCCAATTAAAAATTGGCATAAAATATGAAGATAAATTTCACCAAAAAACTATATACAAAGATCATATAAAATCCATAAGATATTCAGCTTCATTAATTGTTAAGGAAATGCAGATTAAAACCACAATGAGATAATACTATATGCTTATGAGAATGATTAAAATAAACCTAATAAGTAGGATCAATAAATCCATAGAAGTTTTATCACTCAAAAATTGCTGGTGGGCATACAACATGGTAATGGTACAGCTGAAGTAGTCACAGACCTATGACACTTTGCATCCCTTAAGATTAATCTATTTAGTCTCAGACTCAGAACACCCAGATAAACATAAATTGAGCAACAAATATACCATTGATGGTAACTTAAAAAAATTATTACATTTTTAGAGGTCTATTCTTTTGAGAAAAGTAAAAGATGAATAACTAGAGCATTTGGAAATACGTATATAAGCACTAGATTATGATTTCCAACCTATTTTAATGTACCTAAGGCAATTTTGTTAAAATATTGGCAAAATTAAAAACTTGTGACTAATGATTTAATCAAATCTCTCAGAAGGGAATGAGACAAAACATTTAGCTTTATAGGTTTAACAGACATACCAGAAAATTAGGAGTTAAGTGGACCAGTCTCCAAGACAACAAAATTATGATAACACACCTGATGTGACAGGGTGAGAAATCAGCAGAAATACTAAAAACAGGCTACAACCAGCTAGAAAAGGTCAATGAAATGAAACCCTTAAAATAGGACAACAGTCTTCCCTGTTCTAAAAATAACACTGGGGACTCTCCCAGACAATAAGGGGAAAATTCCAGATGGTGAGGGGCAGATCCAGGAGAGGTACAGTCACTAATGTAACTGCATTTACCTTCACCTCATTATCATAGTAAAATGCAAACCCTTAGGTGGAGACTTAGGATAGTAGTGAGACATGTGACACATGGTGGGAAGCATGATGAAGACTGCAGGTACAACTAAAGCCTCATCTCTACATGTGATGATATGAAGAGACTGAGACCCTGCCTACCCTACAGATGCCATAAAAGCTGTATACCTCTGTCTTTTGCTTGAGGCGACCTGACACTCTTGATCAGTGCTCTCTCCCTTCCTGCTCTAGAAGACTCCCCAACAAAGCTTTGCCTATGCTTTAATTCTTTCTGGTTGTGTTTCATTTCTACCATCTCTAGACCCAAGGTCCTGAATTACAGTAACACAGTCATTCTGGAAAACAGTTTGATAGTTTCTTAAAAACTAAACATGCAATTATATAACCCAGCAATAGCACCACTGGGCATTCATCCCAGAGAAATTAAGACTTATCTTAATACAAAAATCTTTGCACAAATATTTATAGGAGCTTTGTTTATAATAGTCACGATCTGGAAGAGAAAAGATGTCCCTCAGTGGTCAAAATAACCTACATCATGCCATGGAATAAAGGCTAGAAACAAAAAATAATGTATTATTTATTTATGCAACAATCCCCAAAGGTAACATACTGATTGGTTCCTTTTACATAACCTTCTCAAAATAAAATGAAACGTAGAAATGGGCAATAGGCTAGAGATTACGATGTGTTACAGAGATGGGAATAAGAGGGAAGGAGATATGATATGAAAGGGTATCATGAGAGACTCTTGTGGTGATATGATTGTATTGTGACTACATCACATTGTATGTGACTACATAGTATTGTACTGTACTATAGTTTTGTGAGATAATATCACTAAGGGAAAGTGGGAAAATTGTACAAGCGATTTATCTGTATTATTTTTCACTATTACATGTGAATCGACAATTATCTCAAGACAAAGAATTTGATTTACTTAGCAAGCTGTTTTGGATATGGACAAAAAAATTCCAAAGTTTATATGGAGAGGCAAAAAACCTAGAATGGCTGACTCATTATTGAAAGAGAAAAACAAAGTCAAAGAACTGCCACTAGGAGACTTTAAATTTATGACAAAATTACAATAATGAAGACAGCGTGAAAGGGTAGACAAATCAATAGAAGAGAAAAATAAGCCCAGAAATAGATACATAATAAACATAATCAATTAAGTTTTTTTTTTTTTTTTAATTTTTTTTATTGTGGGTTGTTCAAAACATTACAAATTTCTTGACATATCATATTCCACACTTTGATTCAAGTGGGTTATGAACTCCCCCCCTCACCCCATACACAGATAGCAGAATCACATCAGTTTCACATTCAATTAAGTTTTGACACAGAAGCAAAGGTAGTTCAATGAAGAAAGGACAGTCTTTTTGGCAAACTGTGCTGAAACACTGGAAGCAATAAAGATGTCCTTCAATAGTGAATGGATACTAAACTGTGGTACATTCAGACAATGGAATACTATTAAGGTATGAAAAAAATCAGCCATGAAGCCAAAAAGAGAAATGAAAGAACTTTAATTGCATATCACCAAAAAAAGACAAAATACTTCATACTGTATGATTCCGGGTATGTAACATTCTGGAAAAGACAAAACCATGGACACAGGAAAAAGTCTGAGGATGTCCTAGGGTTTGGAGGGAAGGAAGTATGACTAGGTAGAGATCAGGGAATTTGTAGGGCACCAACAATAGTATAGAAGGCAGCTATGTTCACCACTATACCACCAACACTTCACCAAGATATTCACCCAAACTATTTTGTATGGCACTAAAACAGTGGTGATATGTCAAACCCATGGAACGCACAACACCAGGAGTGAACCCAATGTGAACAATGGACTTGAAGTGCTAATGATGTGTCAATGCTGGTTCATCAATATCAACTCTATCACTCTGGTGTGGGATGTTGATGTGAGGAGAGGCTATTGAGTGTGTACAGGGAGGTGGCATATGGGAATTCTTTGTTCCTTCCACTAAATTTTGCTGCAAATCTAAAACTGCTGTAAAAAAATAAAGTCTACTAAAATAGTGGATTGATTATATAATTACAGAGCCTTTTTCTTGATTCTTGGGAATGAAAGCTTTTACTCCCATTGCACATGACTCTTTAAATGCTCTTTGAAATCTGTAGGATTGCTATCTTTGTCCATTAATAAGAGTACATACAGAGGAAGATACTAATAGGACTAACCGATGTCAAATTTCATAGTAATTTTGAGATCATGTGATTTTTTTTAAATACATGAAATCTTAAATAGAAGGTGAGAACGCTATCATTGAAAGTGAAGACAATGTGAACAGCCTATAGCCCTACCAGCCTGGCTCCATCTGCCTCCTGGAAAGCATTTCCATCACTTAGAGATCACTAACTTTTCTTGATTTTTCTCATTTAACTAGGAAAAGATGTGGTTTATCCAAGGTAACCCATACTGGTTGAACTTTGGTCTCCGGAGCCTTAGGCCAAGATATTTCACATTCTGCTCCACCCTGGTTGAATTGGAAAGCTTCTGAGCCCACGTTAACACATTGAAAGTCAAGTTGGGACTGCGTTAGTGGAAAATAAGGAGACAAAGGAGCCACAGCTTCAGAAGTAAGACAGTTAAATACCATGAATGTCTCAGACTGGAGTCTGTATGAACTAAAGGAATGGCAAGAGTCTGAATTCATAAAATCTGTCTCTGTCCTTGGGAGGTCCCAAGTTCTAAGAGTTCTTATAGATCGGAAGCAGAACTAAGTGGGTAAAGATTTCTTCAAATAACTTCAGAGAGGTAATATGTGGGCTTGCAATACTTGGAGCACTATATCTGCAGGATCTAGGACAGTAGCTGGCCTTTAGTATGTGGGCAATAAATACTGCATGAATTAATGGATTTACTAGAAAATGAGCACATCAATAAACTCTTAAAAACCTGGCTATGATGGAATTTTCATCCATATCATCTGAAAATAACTCTGATCTTTGAATGTTAGAGTTGCACAGATCTCCTCTCTTTAATGGTAGTATTAAATTACCGATACGTCTTCATTTAAAATGATAATATTTTGTCCATCATGGATTTCTCAATTTTTATTTTTAAAATGTGGCATTAGAGTATAAATAATAGTATTTATTTTGCACCTGAAGCAAATGATTCACAAGCCTCACCCTAGTCTTGGTCCTGATGTGATGCTGAACGCAAGCAGCTTGTGTTTGTACACACTTGTCATTCAACATGCAGTTATTTCCTCCTTTATTTTGCTTTTGCTCAATATTCACCTTTCAACCAAACAATATTCAGCATTGGCTATGTGAGAGGCAATACTGGGAATAGTCAGGACTGATTCCAGGTTAATCAGGAACTAGGAATAGCCATAGAAATAAAGCAGGCACAAATTACACCTTAAAACAGAGAAGCCCTGCAATAAGTAAAGAAAGGAGGACATGAGTCAGTAGAAAGGTAACTCTTATTTGGGTGAACTTGGAGAAACCTCTTGGAAAAAGTCACATTTGAGATGAACTTAAAAAGGGAGCTTAAGTGGATTGGATATATCTCAGATCCTTTTGGGAGTATAGAGGAAATAAATCAATTAAATAAAATGGGTAGATTTTGTGAATAACAGGTATGACAATGGCATGGCTATATTTTCTTCTGTGAGATTCCACATAATAATATAAATATACTTCAATAGCAATAGCTATAGCAAATATTTCAAAAGGACTGGCTTGCCTTTTTGTAGGAGTCTAAATCTATTTGTAGTTCTTCAGTTTGGAATCAATAACTGACAGATGTCTCCCTTGGTGGCACCCCATGTGCAGGACACCAATCTTTCTGTTATTGAAGAAAATCTAAACTGCATAATACTGTAGATCCCAAATGCCAGGGTTATTGCTGCCTCCTGCTGGTTAAGAAAAATAAAAATGTAGAGAGCAAAGCAAACTGAATCCCTCCCACATACTGCACACAGGTCTGGGTTGTTGAGATTGTTATTCATGATAAGGTCATTCAAACCAATGAAGTAAAAACAACAACAACAAAAAAGCGATTAGTAATTGAAATTATACTGCAGACTTCAGGGGAAAAATGCATTATGATTATTCTTGCCCAAAGGACATTCATTTAAATAATATATGTAAGCTGATAAAAATCACATGATAGGAAGAAGCAGGTGCTGGAGATGACAATTTTATGCTAGCTTCCAATTCTTCCATCTGCTGATTAAAAAGACCAAGATACAATGTCACGACTGACAAGAGCTCAGAGATTCTTATTAATGAACCTGTCTACAATGATAGAGGTAGGAAGAATAACAAAATCACCAGAGTGCTGAAACAATTAAGACTTTCTTATGCAAAAATAAATAAATAAAACCCTGACCCCGAACTTTAACTATATTCAAAATTAATTCAAAAAAGTTCATGGACTTAAATGTAAGCCTTAAAACTGCTATAATAAAACAAAGAGGAAAAATCCTTATGACTGTTAGGCAAAGATTCTTGGATAGGACACAAAAAGCATGAACCATAAAAGAAATTGATAAACAGGACTTCACTGAAATTAAAAACCTCTGCTCTTTAAAGGATGCTATTAGGGAAAATGAAAAGATTAGCCACAAGTTGAGAGAAAATATCTACAAACCACATATCTAATAAAGAACTTATATCCAGAGTACGTATGTTTGTGTATGTGTATATATACAACACAACAGTTTGAGAACAAGCTAATTAAAAAATAGGCCATTGCACCAGGCACAATGATGCACGCCCATAATCCCAGTGACTCAGGAGGCTGAGGCAGGAGTATCCCACGTTCAAAGCCAGTGTCAGCAATTTAGTGAGGCCCTGAGCAACTTAGGGAGACCCTGTTTCAAACTAAACAATAAAAAGAGCTGAGGATGTAGCTCAGTGGTTAAATGTCCCAGTACCAACAATCAAAAAAGACATCTAACACTAGGAAAATACCAATTAAAACCACCATACATCTACTAGAATAATCAAGTTAAAAAAAGAACAATTACCAGGTACAGTGGTGCATGCCTGTAATCCCACACCTGGGAGGCTGAGGTAGAAGGATTGCAAGTACAAAGCCAGCCTTAGCAACTTAGCAAGGCTTTAAGTAACTCAGTGAGACCCTTTCTCTAAATAAAATATTTTAAAAAGGGCTGGGGATGTGACTCAGTGGTTCAGTGACCCTAGATTCAATGTCCAGTACCAAAAAAAGGGACAATTAATAAATTCAGATTGAGGAGGCAGAGCAATTATAACTTACAGGTTGCTAGTAGAAATGAAAATGATGTAATCTCTTTAGAAAACTGCTTAGCAGTTTCTTATACAGTTAACAATTCTATTCTACATTGTCATCCAAAGGAAAAGAAAACAAGACTATACAGTGTCTTATATGTGAATGTTTATAGCAGCTTTATTCATAATCACCCCTATCTGAAATAATCCAAATGACCATCAGCTGGTAGATGGATAAAAGAATTATGTACATCTATACAACAGAATATTCCTCACCTTAGAAAGGAACAAATTACAGATACATGCAACAACTTTGAGAGACTCAAAAGTATTATGTTAACCCATTCAGTCACATCATCCTAGATGTGGACTTATATTGAGCAACAAATATATCACTTATGGTAATTTTTTCACCTGTGCTAATTTATTGCAATATTTGTAGAACTGGAAACTTGGAACTTAACAGGTTAAGAGAAAGACACAAGACACAAAAGTCTACATACTGCCTGATTCCATTTATGTAACATTCTGTAAAAAGCAAAATTATATAAACAGAAATCAGATCACTGGTTACTAGGGGTTAGGCTTCATGAAGGGAGGGAGTTGAATACAAAAGGCCACAAAATAATAAACTTGTTCAAAGAGAAATAAACAACATAATTCCACGCAAAACAGCTACAAAAATACCTAAGAATAAAATTAACCAAGGAATTGAAATGTCTCCTCAATGCAAATGTAAATACACTGTTGAAAAAAATTGAAGGGAACACACACACACACACACACAAATGGCAAGATATCCCCCATTCATAGATTGGAAGAATCAATATTATTAAAATGTCTCTACTACCCAAGGTACTCTATAGATTCAAGGCAATTTTCATGAAGTATCAATGTTATTCTTTACATAAATAGAAAATAAAATCATGAAATTTATATTTAAAAAGCCCACAAAAATTGTTCAGGTGATAGAAATGTCATATGTGTTAATTCTGGTAGAGGTGGTTACATGGTATATCTTCATCAAGACTCATTTAAGACTCATGTACATTTAAAGTTAGTTTTACTATATAAAAATTACACTTCAATAAACCTAGATTTAAAAACAATTAACAGGGTGAAGAACAACTAAGAATATTTCTGATTCCTACTTAGATATAAATGATAGACAATGATATGCCAAGACTCTAAAAGAAGGAAAATGCCAGTTACTACATAACACTGTCTGGATTTGTCCCCTCACCTCCCTTTACTTTTCTTTTGCTCATTAGTTATAGAGCATACAGGTTTCCTTGCTGTCTCTAATTCAAGAAGATCATGGCAGTCTCAGGCTCTTTGAAATCTGTTTCTAAGATCTCCGCAAGATTAATTAATTAATTAATTATTCACGCCCCATTTCCAAAGTCCCCCACTGTGACTTCCCTAACTACCCTCTTAGATAAAGTAACTACCCCAATCCACATCACTATCACATTAATCTATATATTTTTTTCTCCATAGCTCTTATCACTATTTGAAATTCGTATGTGTTTACATACTGTCCTTTGTATCTCTTCATTAGAAGGTAGGGCTTTTGAATGTCTTCTTAATCTTTAAAGACTTGTTGAACAGATGTATTCCTTGTTAAACTATAGTAGTTTAGATCCTTCAAACATAGGCAAGTAAGCATTTTTATGCATCATATGATATGATGTTTATATGCCCCCTCAAATGATATGGATTTTATAGCCATTACTCATTTACAGTCTACTGAAAAGAACACTGGAATAAGAATCAAGTTCTAGATTCTAACCTTGATCCTGCTACTAACTATAAGACACTACACTTGGGGGCCAGTGATTCCATCTCAAGAAAAAAACGCACAATTACAAAAACATATATACACAGGGATACTCATCAAACAGTGTAATTACAGTAGCAAAAACTGAGAGAAAAACAATTTTACTCAATGGGGCTCTGGCTAAATTGACTATATCCATCAAAGTCATGCTATGAATTCATTTTAAAAATGATGACTGTATACTTGTCCCCACTTATCTAAGGTTTCACTTTCCAAGGTTTCAATTACCTTTGGTCAATCATGGTGTAAAAATAGCAAATGGAAAATTCCAAAAACAAACTGTTTTAATTAATTAATTTATTAGTGCTGGGGATCAAATCCAGGCCTTATGCTTGCTAGGCAAGTGCTCTGTCACCAAGCTATATCTCTAATCCCTAACTAAGTAATTTATAAATTTAATTTATAAGTTTTAAACTGTGTGGCATGTGAATATCTATGGAAAGAGAGTTCCAGGCAAATGCAGTGGCCCAGAGGCAGGAATGTGCTTGCCATTTCCTGGGAAAGAAAGAAAGCCAGTGAAGTTGGAGAAGAGTAAGCATGGAAAGAAATGGTGGGTATAATATAATATGATAGGTATCCAAAGACTAGATTTTGTAGGGCCTTATATAGGCTATGGTGGGGACATTAGATTTTATTCTAAATGTAACAGAAAACTTTGGAGAATTTTGAATAGGGGAATGGTAGGTTCAACCTTACATCTTAAGAGAGTGTGGTAAACACAAGGACAAAAGTAGAAGAGAGGAAATTAGTTGGGAGGCTAGATCACAAAGTCCAGGTGCCAAGGAATAATGACATGAACTAGGATCATAGCAGTGGGAATGGTGAAAATTAGTCCTATGTGAGACTTGACTTGTTTTAAAATTGAAGTAAAACAAAAGGCTGTTACAGCAGTTTCAATGGAATATTGAGAGGAAAAGACAACTCTTTAGATTTCTGCCTTTGCAAATGAGTTAAATGCCATTGGGTAAAGATGTCTAATACCTTTGGATACAGGAGTCTGATGGGCACAGTGTTCCACAGCCTGCATGTCATCACTTGGATGTTATGGCCTGGATTATATCTGGCTGAGAAGCAGCTTGAGAACTGAGTCCTAGGGCAAATGTGCCAAGTGCTACTGACAGCTGGGAGTGAAATGAGGACTGCAAATGACCACTGGAAGTCACTGGTGTAGGATACATAGGTGTCAGGAGTGGAGAAAAAAGCCTGATTGGGGCAGGCTCAAAAGTGGATAAAATTTCTTTACCAAAATACTTGATGTTGGCTGGGGGATTAGGGTGTGTGGTTATTGAGATGGGGAGGAACCTACAGAGCAAAGGTAATTAAAAGACACATTAGCTAATTGAAACACATAGAACTTCTTTGGAACCTGAGATAACTGAAATGCAAATACAAATGTGATAGTTGATAATAAAGAATAATTATTAATTTATTTTAAAATAAGAATGATTCTATGGTTATATGAAAAAATGTCCTAACCTTTTAGAAAATCAGGCTGAAACAGAAATGAAATGAGGTCGATGAGCAGATAACTGAAGTTGGGTGATGAGTATTCTTTACTCTCTACTTCTGCTTACACTTGGAATTCTTCATAATAAGCTTTTAAAAAACAAAACCAAAGAATCCTATTTCTAAAGAGATATAGTTGAGCACTTTTATCAGAATTAACAATTTTATTGTTTATGTGTAACATGCTTTGACTTCCACAAATTCAGAAATTTGTGACATACTTCTCATAAAAATAAGCCCCCAAAGAAACATTTACATCAGTTTTTTTTTGTTTTGTTTGTTTTTCACTTGATAATTTGTGGGCTGGAAATATAAAAGGGATCCCTGAATTCCTAAATGAAAATAAAAGTTAATGGATAGTTAAGAAATGGAGATTCAGGGCTGGGGCTGTAGCTTTGTGGTACAGAGCTTGCCTAGGACGTGTGAGGCACTGGGTTCGATCCTCAACACCACATAAAAACAACTTAAAAAAAAAAAGGCATTGTGTCCATCTACCACTAAAAATAATAGTAATAAAATAGAAATGGAGATTTAGAAAATATTACTGGTTCCCAATCAGGTTCACATATACTTCCAGTATTTATCTACCTATAGATCAGTCAGATAAATATATCTATGAGTATATATCTCACACACAGTCCAATTTCATTGTTTAAACATTACTTTTGACAGTGGGTTAGCGTTAAAATTTTTTTTTAAAATACCTGTCTTTATATTTTCTATGTAAATCAAACGAATGTCTTAATTTTAAGTGCTAAATTTCTTTTTTTTTTTTTTAAATTTTTTATTGTTGGCTGTTCAAAACATTACATAATTCTTGATATATCATATTTCACACTTTGATTCAAGTGGGTTATGAGCTCCCATTTTTACCCCAAATACAGATTGCAGAATCACATCAGTTACACATCCATTGATTTACATATTGCCATACTAGTGTCTGTTGTGTTCTGCTGCCTTTCCTATCCTCTACTATCCCCCCTCCCCTCCCCTCCCCTCGCCTCTTCTCTCTCTGCCCCCTCTACTGACATTCATTTGTCCCCCTTGTATTATTTTTCCCTTTCCCCTCACTTCCTCTTGTATCTACTTTTGTATAACTCTGAGGGTCTCCTTCCATTTCCATGCAATTTCCCTTCTCTCTCCCTTTCCCTCCCATCTCTCATCCCTATTTAATGTTAATCTTCTTCTCATGCTCTTCGACCCTACTCTGTTCTTAGTTACTCTCCTTATATCAAAGAAGACATTTGGCATTTGTTTTTTAGGGATTGGCTAGCTTCACTTAGCATAATCTGCTCTAATGCCATCCATTTCCCTGTAAATTCTATGATTTTGTCATTTTTTAATGCAGAGTAATACTCCATTGTGTATAAATGCCACATTTTTTTTATCCATTCATCTATTGAAGGGCATCTAGGTTGGTTCCACAGTCTTGCTATTGTGAATTGTGCTGCTATGAACATCGATGTAGCAGTGTCCCTGTAGCATGCTCTTTTTAGGTCTTTAGGGAATAGACCGAGAAGGGGAATAGCTGGGTCAAATGGTGGCTCCATTCCCAGCTTTCCAAGAAATCTCCATACTGCTTTCCAAATTGGCTGCACCAATTTGCAGTCCCACCAGCAATGTACAAGTGTACCCTTTTCCCCACATCCTCGCCAGCATTAAGTGCTAAATTTCAAAGGCGGAAAAAAAAAAGGAAATACTACTTTTGCTGACGAAAGCACAAATACTCCCCACACCTGGCAGGTTTCTACCTTGCCAAACACAGAGCACAGCTGGGCGACGCAAAGCGGAGATGGCGGGGGCAGAGGGTAATGCGCAGACGCTGTAGCAAGGCAATGTCTGGGGCGGGACTAGGGACTCCATTAAAGGACAGTCTTTGCAGCCAATCAAAGGACAGCATCAGCGCCTTCTTCCTGAGAAGGAGACCGGAAGTCGGATTTCTGCTGCGGTGGCGGAGGCGGCTGCTTGAGTAAACCAAGAGCTGAGGTGAGTGGGCGGCAAGGCGTGGGCCTTCGGTCTTCTTGCAGATTTCCTTCCGGACCCAGCCGCTTCTTCTAGGCCGGGCTGGGTGCCGGCAGACCTGGCTAACTTCGGCCTCGGAGGCGCTGCCTCGCTTTCCTCACGCGTTGCGAAAGCATGTCCTCCCCGCAGCTCTGAGGCTCTGGGTGGGCAGCCCGGCGAAGGTGCTCTCGGACCCCGGGCCGACGTGCCCGAATCCAGGCGGGGAGCCTCGGGCTCTGATCCCCAGCCACTGGTTCTCAGCCGTGTGGCCTTGGCGAGTCACTTGTCCTCTTTTACGGTCTGTACAGTGAGAATGACCATGGCCATCCCTCCTTCTGGGAGCAGTTGTGAAACGAGCCGAGTTAATGGGGGTTTCCGCGGAGGGGTAGAGCCCCAAACTGACCCTCAGATTCATCCCGCGAGGTTTTAAAATCGACCTGCAGGGCTGGGCTTTGGTGGTGCACCCGGTAATCCCAGCAACTCGGGAGGCGGAGGCAGGAGGGGAGCAAGTTCGAGGCCAGGTTGGTCAATTTAGGGGAGACCTGGTCTCAAAGTAACTGGGGATGTGGCCCAGTGCTGGAGCATCCCTGGCCTGGGGTCACGCCCCATTGCAAACAACAACAACAACAAAATTACATACCGAGGGGTCAATCAAATCTCCAAGTTAATCAAATCTCCAAGGGTGGGATCCTGGAGTACTTTTCTTTTTTTGATGAAGACTCCCCCAGCAAGCACTAGGTTTGAGTCTGAGAACCGACTAGTTGGTGCTGGTTTTACTAAAATAACATCCCCATGGGTTTTGAACAGTTGACTCTAAAGAGGTGATAGAGAAAAGTTATTTATTTATTTTTTTAAGTTTTTTGTACTGGGGACGGGACCCAAAAGCACTTAACCACAGGACCATTTCCTCGCCCCCACCTTTTTTGAATTATGAGACTCAGTTTCGTTAAATTGCTTAGGGCCTGGGCTGAGAGTCACTAGGATTATAGGCTTGAGGCATCACCCTAGGGGTGGGGGGTGGAATTTAATTTCAGTAATATGTGAAGTACTTGTATGGTTTAGACAGTCCCATGCCCTTTTTCCCTCCCCTGCCTCCCCCACAAGAGTTTGTACTTTGGAGTTGAAAGGACCTGGGATTAAGAATTCTCATTGTACCATTTACTGGCCTTTTGATCTGATGTAAACACTTCCCTACATTAAGACTTGGGATCCTCATCTCTAAAATGAACTTGGTAATAGTTTTTAATTGGAAGAATTGTTGTAAAGATTACATTAATGATGGTACTCGTCTTATATTTGGCCCTTCCAGTGATAACTGCAATGATGCACATTTGTAAGGAAGCACAGAACTCCCAACCTAAAAAGGTTTGAGTGGTAAAACTTGGGCTGTCTAAATTGTTTGTTTTTTGTAGTTGTAGATGGATAGAATGCTTTTATTTTATTTGTTAATTTTTTTTTTTTTTTTTATAATGTGGTGCTGAGGATCAAACCCAGTGCCTCACACATGTTAGGCAGCACTTTTCCACTGAGCTGCAACCCCAGCCCTAAAATTTTAAGAACCAGTTCAGTAATTGTGTGGCTTTGGTTATTGTACTCTGGTTATAAGAGAACATTCTTGTTTTAGTGTTTGGGTATAAAAAGATGAGAAACCAGTAAAGCAAGTGAGTGGAAATGTTAAGATGTAAAGAATGCAGTGGCCCTGGCCTATAATCCCAGATATTCAGGGGTCTGAGACGGTAGAATTGCAAGTTTGGGCCAGCCTCAACAATTTAGTGAGGCACTTAGTAACTTAGCAAGACCTGTCTCAAAATAAAAAAAATAACCCCTGTGAATCAGTGGTTAAGTGCTCCTGGGTTCAATCCCTGGTACCAAAAAAAAAAAAAAAAAGGGTTGTAGCTTAGTGTGTACAGTGCTTGCCTATCTTGGAAAGGCTATGAGTTGGATCTCTACACCCCCCCCCTCCCCCCGCAAGACATTTAGAATACAGCTTTTCTGTAAATCTGAATTAAGTTGGAAAAGTCAGTTATAACTGTTTGCAAGTAAACCGTATTATGAACAGTTGAAATGATACATGTTTTCATAAACAACCTTCTATCCATGTTTTCTTAATGGTTATGTAGACATTTTTATTCAGCCATCATATCAATGAAGGAATAGATTATTTCCAATTTTTCTACTCTATTCAGACAATGCTGCATTAAACGTCCTTGTGTACGTCTTTGCTTGTAGCAGGATTTTTATGGGATTAATTTCTAAAAATGGAATTATTGATTCAAAGAATATCAGCATTTAAAATTTTGGTACTGCCAGATTAAATGTGTGAATCCTTTTTCATTAGTTGTCTAGGTGAATTTCCCCATAGTTTCTTGGGTGGTACTGGCATAAGAACCTAAAGGAATTATGCAGTGATCATAATTGATGTGGCTTTTACTGTGAGGCTTGAAATAGGCCTTGCTGCTATGAATTTGGAATGACTACCCTGAAAAACTAAGAGAAGACTGGGACCCATTACTGAAATCCAGAGCCTACTACATAGGAGAAATTCTAAGATCTGTTGTTGTTGTTTTTTTTTTTTTTTTTTGGTACTAGGTATTGACCCCAGAGTTGCTTTATGACTGAGTCAGATCTCCAGCTCTTTTTATTTTTTGAGACAGGGTCTCACTAAGTTGCTTAGGGCCTGGTTAAGTTACTGAAGCTGGTCTTGAACTTGGAATCCTCCTGTCTCAGCATCCAATGTCACTGGGATTACAGGCATGTGCCAGGGGGAATATTCTAATATCTACGGAATAATAGAATGTTTGAAATCTTGATAGCTGTGAGAAGAGTTTTGATAGAGATTAAAGTTTTATATTAAAGTTTGGATAGAGAAGGAGAGACAGAGGCAACTGAGTGGCCAGGGACATAGGAGGAAAACATGAATGTTGAGGTCAGAGAAGCTGAGAAAAGAGGGGAAGTATGTACTGGTAAAGAAATGCATTGTCTGTTGGTATAGTCATATTGAGTTGGTAACTCATATTGTTCATGACTATTGCACCCTTGATTCTGGCAATATTCTCTGCTCCACTCTGGTTTGGTGGAAACCTAGAGCTGCTTCACAGTTACCGTCAGTTTCCCACAAATTCCAAGAACAGCACTGCTACTAGTATGTTACTTGCCCTACTTAATCTTAGAGGATGCTTTATCTTGAATTTGATAAGATTAGTCTAAAAGAGCACTTGGGAATCTTATTAGATGATATACCTACCCTTAAAGTGGAATGAGTAAGTTATTAAGGTTATTGTGACCTAAAAAGTTACTTAGCTTGAGTTTGACGTTGAAATTTAAGTAAGAAAGTTGATGTGGCCATATAAAATTGTGGGGTACAGTAGGATATAAAATTGGGTTATCATTTACTCCAAGAACCTTGGATAACATCAAGAGTCTGAAATTTAGCAATGTTAATTTGTCAAACTGTTTATTAGTATTGCTTTTGAAATCGAATCTATAATAGAAAACAAAAGTGATTGTGATAACAACGGGAGACAGCATGTGTACTTTGGCTATGGAAAAAGAGTAGAGAAATGGAGGGTAACTAATGAGGGGTTTGGAATCCAGATTTTCTTTGTAGATAAAAAGATGCTACAATATTTTTTAATGCTGATGGAAGTATTAAGGAAAGAAAGAGCATGTGTGCATGGTTGATGATATAATGCTTAATTAGGAAAAAACAGTATCCTTTGCTTATTGTAAATGTTAATAAACTAAGGACACACCAAAGTCAGAAGAAGGAAGAAAATATTCTGCCTCCACCCTATAATTCCAGCAGCTTGGGAAGCTGAGACAGGAAGATCGGGGGTTCAAAGCCAGCCTCAACAACTTAGAGAGGCCCTAAGTAACTCACTGAGACCTGGATCTCTAAATAAAATATAAAAAATGGGCTGGGGATGTGACTCAGTGGTTAAGTGCCCCCTGTGTTCAATCCCTGGTACCAAAAATATTATTCTACATTTACTAATGTATTGACAGGTTTGATTTGTAGCTCTATTCTAAATCTTTGGTCTGTTTCTGTAGGTTCTTGATCTTTCACAATGGGTGAACCACAACAAGTGAGTGCACTTCCACCACCTCCGATGCAGTACATCAAGGAATATACAGATGAAAATATTCAGGAGGGCTTAGCTCCCAAGCCACCTCCTCCAATTAAAGACAGTTATATGATGTTTGGCAACCAGTTCCAGTGTGATGACCTTATCATCCGCCCTTTGGAAAGTCAGGGCATTGAACGCCTTCATCCTATGCAGTTTGATCACAAGAAGGAACTGAGAAAACTCAATATGTCTATCCTTATTAATTTCTTGGACCTTTTAGATATCTTGATAAGGAGCCCTGGGAGTATAAAACGGGAAGAGAAGCTAGAAGATCTTAAACTGCTATTTGTACATGTGCATCATCTTATAAATGAATATCGACCCCACCAAGCAAGAGAGACCTTGAGAGTCATGATGGAGGTCCAGAAACGTCAACGGCTTGAAACAGCTGAGAGGTTTCAGAAGCACCTGGAACGAGTAATTGAGATGATTCAAAATTGTTTGGCTTCCTTGCCTGATGATTTACCTCATTCTGAAGCAGGAATGAGAGTAAAAACTGAGCCAATGGATGCTGATGATAGCAATAATTGTACTGGACAGAATGAACAACAGAGAGAAAATTTAGTTCATAGAAGGGACCAGATTATAGAGAAAGATGCTGCTTTGTGTGTTCTAATTGACGAAATGAATGAAAGACCATGAAGGGTATTTTTCTTCTTTTTTTATTTTGTTAAATAGCATCATATATTCCTCTCTTTTGGACAGTCTTAAAACAGGTATAACTAAAATATAAAGGAATTTGTTTTTCTTGACTCCAGTTTTTCAATGATGAGATGCCATAGGCAGGATTTCACTGTGTAACAAGCGTAGGTGAATGAGTACACCTGTATTAAAAATAATCACCTTAAAATGCAAAGTGTTTGCTGTTGTGTGGGATATTCTGATTTTTGGAGTTGCAGTAAAATTTTGAAGATATTCTTAATACTAGCAAGCTGTCATCCTTGAAAAACAATTTTATCATATGCTTGAATAATGAAAGTACAAAGTGTTTAGACTTAATCTCCAAAAAGCATGTTGAGAAAGGAACCCAGTAGAATTAAAAAACGGAACTTTTTCTCATACCTTTTCCTGTAGACTCACTATCTCAGCTTCTTCTCCCTAACCTGCATGGAATGTTGAGGTGGGGATTTTATAAGTTGTGTTATTTTTCCAATTATTTAATCAGTAAGTCCTTTCTTTTCTTTTCTGTTTTTTTGGTACTGGGGATTGAACCAGGGACTCTTAACCATTGAGCCACGTCCCCAGCCCTTTTTATGTTTTATTTTGAGACAGAGTCTTGCTAAATTGCTGAGGCTGGCGTTGAACTTAAAATCCTCCTGCCTTCGGCCTCCTGAGCTTCTGGAATTACAGGCATGTGCCATTGTGGCCAGCCCTTTCTTATTTTAGTTGCATGCATTCATTTTAGTAATTAAGATGTCTATGTAGTTAAGTACCCATTTCCTTTAAATCTGAGCTCAGGCTTGCTTAAGGCTGGAAGCCTGCAATGGAATAAGGGTTTGCTGGCAGAGACTGCTAGATATCTGTCAAAAATGTTTACTTATTTTTGAGATTACTTAGATATGGCTGCCCAGCAAGGGACCACATTTACCCATTCAGGGCCATGCATCTATGTGGAGACTATGTAACTAAGTTCTGGACAGTAGGAATCCAGGTGAGTCCTGTTAAAATTTCTTGTGTGGTCCTCCTTTTCCTACCATCTGCTATTTAGATGGGCATACTCAAGATAACTAGACTGGAAGCCATTTGAAGATGGCAAAGATTGTCAGTTTGGACTTTGAATGATAGTGAGATCTAGTTTTTCCTTTCATTAACTCCCACATCTTTCCCACCTAATTCAATTTTTTTGTGAGCAAGAAATAAATTTGTTTTAAGATTTTATTTCTGTATTTTTTTCTCCTTTCACCCTACCCTTCTTCCACCAAGGTGGAGAGGCAGCCTGATATCTGAGGATGCCTGCCTGGCATTTTTGTAATATAGGCCAATACTTCTCAAAATGTGGTCCTGGACCTACAGATTCACCTCATCAAGAACTTTTTAGAGATGAAAATTCTTAGCCCTGTAACGAGTCCACTTCATGCTTTGGCTAACCCTTGCTACTCTGCCACTGCGATTTATTTTTAAACTGATACTTTCCCCCACTCCTCTCCCTCTCCCCTTTGCTAACCATAGGAGAAAGCAAGATAACTTTCTTCTGTCCTAGGCTGAAGTTGTGTGTTCTGCTCATGACCATAAGAATTAAAGATTCCAGATTTCAGGGCTGGCATCAGTGGGACTGAGAAATGGCTCTCAAGTCTGCAATTATGAGTTATGACCTGAGTGTAGCCTTTGTATCCCCTCATTAAAAGCCCACCATTTCCCCTGATAGAATCAAAGCCTGTGGGAAGGGAATTTCCTGTTTCTCCTTTGCTAGCAAAGCAATAAAACTACTTTTTCCCTTTTCTTAAAATCTTGTCCTTGTTACTTACTGTATGGGCATTGGGGAAAAGAACTGAGCTTTCTAAGTATCATCCCCACTCCAGATCTTCTGAACCAGAAACTCTAGGGGTAGCGTCCTGTACTCTGTTTTTTAACAAGCCTTCCATGTGATTCTGATGCACAAGATAGAAAGATAATGCAATTTTCCTAATGTCCACTTTTGACTCTTCCTTTAGTGAGTTTCACGTAGCAGAGGATTTGCTACACCAAGATTTCATTGGCCTTGGAGCTGGAAAAGTTCAGTTTAAAATGTACAGGTGGGCTGGGGCTGTAGCTCAGTGGGAAAGTGCTTGCCTCGTATATGTGAGGCACTGGGTTCGATCCTCAGCACCACATAAAAATAAATATACTGTGTGTTCATCTGTAACTAAATAAATTTTAAAAAAATGTACAGGCAATTGTCTGAGAAATATACTACCTTTGCCTTCATAAACCAGCTTTGTAGGATTTTCAAGTAGACACTTCTTTATTAGGTAGCTACTTTCTGGTATGTATTTGATACAGACCTTTGGGCACCAGAGACTGCAGATAACACAATTTAGGTCTCTTAAGCTTTAATCAAAGTGAGGCATATCCTCTGATCCCCTAGTTAGGAAGCAAGATGAAAATTTTCTAGCAATTGAACAACTCTCCAAAGAAAATTTTGTCTTAATGACCTTGGGGTGGGGGAGGGTCTTGCACTGAGGTACAAAACCAGTTTTTGGCTACTTCTGAAATTCTTGTATATAAAATGCAGGGAATCATCATTATGAATTACAACAGCTAGTTGAATATGTGCATGGGGAGGGGATTGAGGAGTTAAAATATCATGGGTAATCTTTAGAACTCTGGAGGATCTTATTTTGCAATACACAAAACCTGACATTAACTCTTAGACCCTGTTTCAAAAGGGGTTTGGGGATGTAGCTCAGTGGTGCAGTGCTTGCCTAACAAGTGAGAGATCCTAGGTTTAATTCCCAGCATCTCAAAAAGTAAATAAAATAAAAAGGGACAGGATGCAGCCCAGTAGTAGAATGCTTTCCTAGCGTGGGCAAAACCCTGGATTCCAGCCACCAAAAAGAAACCCCACATGTTGAACCATTCTTTCTGTACTTCTGTGTCTGTCACTTGGATTTGCCTGTCTTTTTAAAGAGGTTGATTGAATAGAGGCTAGTTAACTAGGCATGAAGAATTAGGGGATTGCATATCTGATTTTAGCTAAGTCAATGTGTTGAGACCCAAATCCTGTAAGGATTTAACAGTCCCCACTAATGTCCACGTACGGAAGAAGCAGTCTGTTTCTCAGATAAAGGAAGGTATAATACTGATGATACTGGTACATATTCACTACAAAGTAAGCACATGTAAACTTTGATGGCATGTTATGATTTAGATATTAGGTGTCCCCACAAAGGTCATGTGTGACACATTGCAAGAGGACTTAGAGGTGAAATGATTAGGATATGAGATCCTGAACCTCATCAGTGTGTTAATCCCCTGATAGGGATTAACTGGTAACTGTAGGTGAGTAGGGTGTGGCCAAAGGAGATGGGACCCTGGGGGTGTGCTTTTGAGTGGAGCTCTCTTGATGCCATGTCCCCAGTTGCTTTCCCAGCTGCACACTTAAACCATGATGTTCTGCTTCATCCCAGGCCCCAAGGAATGGAGCCAGCTATCTGTGGACAGACCTCTGAAACTGTGAGCCCCCAAATAAACTTTTCTTTCTTAAAATTGTTCTTGTCAGGTTTTTTAGTCACAGAAGCAAAAAACACTGACTAAAACATAGCAAAAATAAACAAATTGTACAAATATCTGTCGTGAGAGTGGTTTCCCCCTGATTATTCATTCATTCCCTGTATTCATTTGATGAATACTTATTATTGTCCTGTATATGCCTAATACTAGTATTGGATGAGTGGGGAAGGGAAAGAAAAATGAAAGAAAGATAATAAAACAAATGAGTTAAGTTTTGAAGATGATTAGTTTGCTGTCCCACCAAAAATGTATGAGTAGACCTTTTTCCCCACATCCTTGCCAATATACCACAGTGAATCTCGCTGTCATGCCATCATGTATATCCATAAGACACTAATTAAAAAAACAACTATAAATAGCAGAAAAATCTGTAGAGGGATGAGATCATAGGGGAGGGAGGAGGGGAAAGAAAGGAAAGAGGAAGTACTGGGGACTGAATTAGAATAAATTATATTCTATGCTTTTATAATTATGTCAGTGAATCCTAATATTATATATAACTAAAAAGAACCAATAAGAAATATTGAATGGAAGTTTCAGGAATTAAAAAAGAAAGGCCATTTTGGCTGCAATATTGTAAGGGAAAAGGTGGAGCTAGAGAAACAAGTGAGGCAGTTGGAGGGCAGAGGCACAGCATGTAGAAAGCCAAGGGAGAGTATATATTCTAAATCTGATGAAAAATCAATTGCAAACATTCATGTAGCACATTGATAACACTATTCTAATCATTTACATACTGAGTTTTTATTATCCCCGAGTCAACACAATGAAATAACTATTATTTTTACACTCATTTTACAGATGAGGAAGTGGAGGCTCAGAAACGTTGTGTAATTTACCCAAAGTCACAGAAACAGAAAGAAGGCATTGCCGTTTCAAAGCCTAGGTAGTCACCCTCCATTTTAATTTACCTCTCTTGTTTCATCACACTGCTACTAAATCATAGGTAAGTAAGTAGAGAAACCAAGAGTGGAATCCAATATGTTAACCGTAACGATCAAATTTGTAAATATGACATGATACCAAACTGAAAGAGAAACATTTTAAGTGGAATTTATGAGTTCCCTTCTTGTATATTAAAGAATTCATGTCTTATTCTCAGACTTCTATATCTTAAAGATATGCTGTCCTTATAGTTCTAATCTTCCTAATCTAAGTCAGGAATCAGTCAACTATTTTGGTAGCAGTCCAGTTAGTAAATATGTTATGCCCTGTGGATTATTCTAAGAATCAAATGAGAATGGCTACAAAGCACTTAACATAGTTCCTGGAACAGTACTTGGAAAGCTATTGAAAATCAGTTAATAACTTCCTTACTAGTCCTTCTTAAAGTTTTATTTTTAATTGGCAAATAATCGTATATATTTATGGGGTGTATTGTGATGTTTTGATACAAGTATACTGTATTTTCACTGGTCTTTTGCTTACCATTGACATTTTGGGTTTCAAATTGCAATGTGATGAGGTTACCAGTGAGTGGCACTCTTCTGTCAGGTTTAAGAAGCTGTAGCCAGTTTTCTAGGAGACTAAAATGAAGCCCAGGGGCACTGCTTATGACACCCTAATATTAGATACCCTAACCCTTAGTAGCTAATGTCAGAATTAATTTAAATCTTTAGATGCCTAATTGGTAGCCATGAAATCATAGTGGAAAACACCACAGAATGCTAGAATTTGGGCTTCCTATTTTTCAGCTATGTAGCTTTGATTTGGCATACTAACCTCCATGGAAACTGAGTTTCCTTAACTGGTAATTATGATACTCATAGTGTAATGCTAAGAATGAAAGAGAAGTTCCACCTGATTCCTTCTAAAACTCATTTGCCCCCAAGCACATAACATAGTCAGATCTCAGACCTGCTAATCATCTGTAAAGAAGTCTGATTTTGAAAGGACTGTGAGGATACCCAAGAGACTTAAGTGGAGCTCTGAGTCACTGCTACTGACAAGGGAGAGCGATGAAGGAAAAAAGAGGAAGGCAAAAATAATAGCAGAAATGTAAAAGAAGCATTACTATAAATAGAAGAAACAGTTTAAAAAAGAAGAAAATATTATAGATAACTTTATCCCAATACATTTGGAAACTTAAAGAAAGTGGACTAGTTCTTAGAAAAATTATCAGTACTAATTTAAGAATAGATAACCTGAATAGTTTTCCTAATGATTAAAACAAGGAATCAGGCTGGGCCTCATACTTGTAATCCTAGTGGCTCAGGAGGCTGAGGCTGGAGGATTGTGAGTTCAAAGCCAGTCTCAGCAACTTACTGAGGCCCTAAGCAATCCAATGAGACCAGAAAAGGACTGGGGATGTGGCTCAGTAGTTAAGTGCCCCTGGGTTCAATCCCCAGTACCAAAAACAAAACAAATCAGTAGTCAAATTTTCTCACAAAGAGAAATTCATGTTCAAATAGCTTTACTGGCAAGTCTGTCAAATATTGCATACACACACACACACCACACAAAAAATAAAAATTGTTCTAATCTTATACAGATTCAGCACAAAAAACTAGGAAGTATTTCCCAACTGTCTTTATTAGGCTAATAGTATAAACAAAATATTAGCAAACTGAACCTAGTCATATGTAAAAATAAAATAAAAAGATAATATTTTATGGTCAACGTTTTTATCTCCAGAATTACAAAGGAGTAGTTAATGTAATCTACTAAAATAATAGATTAAAGAAGAAAAAATAATCTTAAACAGATGTGCAAAAAACACAAAATTTAGCATCCATCCATAAAAAAGAAAAAAAAAACTGTATTAGAACATTAGGAATAGAATTTTCTTAATATAATAAATGGTATCTCCACAAAAATCTACAGCATGAATTATAACCAAGATGAAAACCTAAAACCTTTCCTTTGAGAACAGGAATAAAATAAGGATGCCTGCTATTAAACATGCACTAGATTCCCTAACCAGCATGGTTAAAAGAGAAAAAAAAAAAAAAAGAAAGATTGGAAAAGAAGAAACTAAACTGTCATTATTTGTAGAAAATAATTGCCAGAGGAAATTTTAATGTAATGTACAGATAATTTATTATTAAATATTTATTGGTTGCTAAGAAAAATCAATACTCAAAATAAATTTTATTTAATATACCATGAACAAACAGAAACGAAAAAATTAAACAAAGCTACTATGTAAAATGACATAAAAAATATGAAACACCCAGATATAAATCTAGAAATAAGTTGAAGACTTTTATGGAGAAAATTTTAAATTTTATTAAGAAGTTTTAAAGAAAATATAAATATAAGAATAGATAACATATATGTTAAGGATTGAAATGCTCAACATTGTAAAGATGTTAAATTTTCCATGAATTGATCTGTAGATTTAATGTAAGGTAAGCAAATTTCCACCAGGTTATTTTAAATGTGATAAGCTGATTCTAAAATGAATAGGAGTTCAGTGGGGCTGGGGCTGGGGCTGGGGCTGAGCGGTAGAGTGCTCGCCTAGCATGTTCAAGATGCTGGGTTCAATCCTCAGCACCACATAAAAATAAATAAATAAAATAAAGGTATTGTGTCCAACTACAACTAAAAACAATATTTAAAAAAACTAAAAACAATATTTTAAAAAAAGGACTCAGCCAGATTACCCTTGAAAAAGGATAAAGGGAATGATATTTCTTCTAAGATATCAACATCTATCATATTGCTACTCTAATTAAACAAGATAGTGCCCTGGCAGAAGGATAGACAAATACACTATTGTGTAAAACAGAAAGCCAGGAAACAAATCTATGTCTGTATAATTTTTAAATTTTTTTTAGCGTATTATAGTCCTAAGTAATATTGGGGTTCATTTTGACATAACATACATGTGTGGAATTTAATTTGTTCCATTTCAGTCCCCAATGCTTCCTCTTTCCCTCCTTCACTCCCTCCCATTAGTTTGAAATATAACAGAGATGACATTTCAAAGTAGTAGGAAAGGGGAAATACTGGGGAATGATATTGACCAAATCATATTGTTGTAGCATGTGCATGTATGAATATGTAACAATGAATCCCACTATTAGGTATGATTATAATACACCAATTTAAAAATAAGAAATGACAAAAAAAGAAACATAAGTCATGGGAAAATGCTGGAATTTTCAGTAAATAAGGCTGGAATAGAATGTGTGAAAAATCAATTCCAGTAGAATTAAAGACCTAAGTATGAAAAACAAAGCTATAATTTTTTGAAACTAATGTTGTTTTTGAAACTAATGCAATTTAAAAATCTTTAGGAAAGAGAAGAAATTATAAAAGAAAATGCAAAACATACTATCCATGAAAGAAAAGATTGGTCAAATTTACTTAATTAAAATTAAGAAATTGCATAAAACATAAAATGAAAATTCACAATGTGGGAGAAAACATTTATAACAGATTAAACCATTATGGAACTAGTACCTAAAATATATAAACTATCTGTATAAATCAATATGAAAAACATAGAAACCCAAAAGAAAAATGGACAAAAGACTTAAACAAACATTTGTTCGTCCCTCTAAATTAAAATGTTTTGTAAACAAAAGAAAAAGATGCTTAACTTGTTAATAATGAGGGCAATGAATATTAAAAAGACACCGAGATGCTATTATACTATTTTAGGGGTGGGGTCAGTACTGGAGATATAACCCAAGGATGCTTTACCAATGAGATACATTCCTACCCCCAAACCTTTTTATTTTTTATTTTTTTATTCTGGGACAGATTCTCACCTGGTAGTGAGGATCTTGCTAAGGTGCTGAGGCTGGCCTTGAACTTGCGATTCTACAGCTTCAGCCTTCAGAGTCTCTGGAATTTACAGGTGCATGCCACCATACCTGGCTGATGCTATCATATCTTTACCAGTTTGACAAAAAACAAACAAAAACCCCCAAATAAAAAAAGCCAACTTGGGCAATATTTAGGTTTCATGACAATACAAAGTAAGAGAATACGAATATGTAACAATGAATTCAGAAAGCCTTTTTTGAAAAAATACATTTTGTGTGTGTGTGTGTGTGTGTGTGTGAGAGAGAGAGAGAGAGAGAGAGAGAGAGAGACTGGGAATCTGGTGGGAGTCTTGGGAATTAAGCATCTAACAAGATTCAAGATATTTCTACCCTCTTGCCCATGTATCTCAGTGGTAAAGCATCGTTGGGCTAGACCCCCAGTACAAAAAAAAAATATGATAGAATCTCATTATCTTTAATTTTCATTGCCTTAGTTATCAACAAGTTATGCATCTTTTCTTTTGTTTATAAAACATTCTACTCTTGGAAATATAGTCCAGAGACTCTCATATATGTATACCATGATTTACTTATGAGAGTGCTCAGATGGCAGTGTTTATAATAACTGAAATGGGAAATGAAATGTCCATCTAAAAGAGATTGAACAAACAATTTGAAGTGTATGCATGCCCAGGAAAAGTATTAAGTAAAAAAAATAAATAACCTACAGGGACACACAGCAGCAGAAGTGGATCTCACAAATTCACTGCTCAGTGGTGGGGGGGGGGGAACCACCACAGTCAATATGATTTTGTTCCTATAATCTTTAAAACCAAGAAAACCTATACCTATAATTTTGAGATCCATACATAGGTGGCAAAATTATAACAGAAAGACAAAGAGACTATTACTGCAAAATTAAGGATAATAACTGTCTCTATGTGTGCAGGGTAGTGATTAGGAAGGGACACAAGTGCTTGGAGTGCTGGTGGAGGGGCCCAAAGGAACTTCTGCCAAGTGACAATGTTTTATATGTTTGAGTCCTGGTTATTTGCGTGTTTGTTCAGTAAGTATTAATAATCTATAAATTTATGTTTATGCAATGTTCTGTCTCTATTAAATTTTCTATTAAATAATTTAGCTTTAAAGCCATATTGTGACATCATCATTACCCATTGTACTGGGAACAATTACAGAGTCTGACACGACCCATATTGGCAAAGATGTGGAACATCAGAAGGGTTCTCACTGCCAGCAGGAATGTAAGCTGCAATAAGCACCTTGAAAATCTGCTAAACATTATCTTATAAAGTGAATGCTATGAGCAGAGAAAAATGAGAATGTGGGTCAGGGATAAAGGAGGAAAATAATAAAATGAGAATGAAACAAGAAAAGGGACCTCTTTGGGACTGATGAGAAAGAAGAACTGAAGACTGCTTCCTTAACTAGCTGAACCTGTAATAAGATGAATAATAGGTAAACAGAAAGGAGCGTTTCCACGCTGGAGAGCATGTTCAGGGTGAGAGAGCACCCCCTGCTCCCCCATTAGCAGAACCTCTGTAAGGTGGTGAGACCTTCATTTACAAGATGACAAAGCAGATAAGTATGTAAAAACGTGGATGTGTAACAGATGTGATTCTGCAATCTGTATACGGGGTAAAAATGGGAGTTCATAATCCACTTGAATCAAATGTATGAAATATGATATGTCAAGAGCTTTGTAATGTTTTGAACAACTAATAATAATAAATAAAAATAAAAAAAGCAGATAGCATTGGCCACGGTGGTGACTCATTGCTCAGTAGACTTTTCTCAGCTGTGGATTCCTCACCATTTTTTTCCCAGTTTTGTCACTGGGGGGTCTTATTTCCACACCTCACCCTGTTTCCTCTATACTGAAGACATTCGGGTACTCAGGAAGAAGCAGCATGAATTTCTCCTTAGAACTACCTTCTCAGGTAAACGTGATGTCTCAGAATGCTGACTCCTGTTCACGGGGCCATTGTTTTCTGGTGTAGTGAGTCAAAGAGCCCTGGAGAAGGCTCTAAGCTGGCTCTTGCACTTGCCTGAGTGTGACCTCAAACTTAACCTCTCTGGTGTCCATCCATAGTTACTAAATACAAAAACTCTCTATAGAACATAAGAATTATTTTATCATCTCCACAGTGTCATGAAGGATGTGACCTTGTAAGTTAAAAAAGACTGCTTTGGTAAAATATCGTTGTTTTCTCTCCACCCCCAACCCATCAGAAGACCCATGCTTATTTGCAGGGGCAGAATTCTTTTCCTTTTCTTTGTCCCAAACCTCTCCAGTTAGAGGTTTGTTTTGCCACCCAGCATTCATTTCTCTTTAAGTGCACCACATTTTAAAAATGATTTTTTATTTAAATTTATTTTAGCTTATCCAGAAAAAACATAAAAATTATACATATTTACAGGGTACCACGTATGATGTTTTAGCATATGTACATGAAACATATCTCTCAAACATTTATTGTTTCTTTATAATAAAAACATTAAAAATCCTTTCTTTTAATATTTTGAAAGACACAATATATTATCATCATCTTTAGTCATCCTGCCATGCAAGGGGACACCAGGACTTCTTATTCCTGTCTATCTGTAATGTAATGCCCATTGGTTGACCTCTCTCCATCCCATCTTCCTCTGTCCTTTCTCTAGCTCATGGAAACTGCCATTCTACTTGAAACTTCTTCTGTTGATGTTTTTCCATCCCACATATGAGTGAGATCATGAGTGAGATCATGAGTGAGATCATGAATAGCATCCATTATGTGAATATACCAACTTTTCTTTATTCATTCATCCATTGAAAGTTATTTAGGTCGTTTCCACTTTTTTGGCTATTAATAGTGAATAGAGTTGCAATAAACACATGAGTGTAGATATCTCTTCAACATACTCATTTCATTTCCTTTGGATATATATATACCCAATAGTGGAATTGTTGGATCATATGGTAGTTCTACTTTAAATTTTGAGGAACCTCTGTATTATTTCCATAATCACTATACTAATTTACATTCCCACCCACAGTGTGCAAGGATTCCCCTCTTTCCACATCCTCACTAGCACTTGATATCTTTGGTATTTTCAAAAACATCCATTTTGAGGTAGTGTCTCCTTGTGGTTTTCATTTGCATTTCCCTAATGATTAGTGATGTTGAACATTTTTTCATTTTTCTGGCCATTTTATGTTTTTGTTTGACAAATGTCTATTTATATCTATGGCCCATTTTTAAATCAGGCTATTTATTTATGTTATTGAATTTTTGGAGTCCCTTTTAAATGCTGAACATTAACCCCTTGTCAGATGTATAGCTTATAAATATCTTCTTCCATTCTGTGAGGGTTTTCTTTTCACTGTGTTAGTTTGATGTAATCCCACTTGCCTATTTTTGCTTTTGTTTCCTGTGCTTTGGGGTCTTGTTCAAAAAATATCCTTGCCCATTCAATATCCTGAAGCTTTTTCCCTGCTTTTTATAAATCCATTTTTAGTGGATTTTTTGTAGGTGGTGAGAGATAGGGGTCTAGTTTAATTTTTCTGCATATGAATAACCAATTTTCTTAGAACCATTTATTTTAAAGATTGACATTTCGCTAATGTGTGTTCAAAACACTTTTGTGAAAAAACAGTTGGATGTAGGTGTGTGAGTTGTTTCTAACCCTGTAGTCTGTTCTCTTGGTCTGTGTGTCTATTTTTTATGCCAAACCATGATGTTTTGATTACCATACCTTTGTAGTATGTTTTGATATCAGGCAATGTAATACCTCCTACTTGGTTCTTTATGTTCAAGATGGCTTTGGCTATTAAGGGCTTTTGGGGGGGGGCAGGAAGGCTCCATTTAAATTTTAGAAATTTTTTCTTTTAAGTTCTGTGATGAATGTCATTGATATATTGATACAGTTTGCATTGAATGTGTAAATCACTTTAGTTAGTAAGAACATGTTAACAACATTAATTCCATGGAGTTCATCACTCCATGATGAACATGGGATGTCTTCCCATTTTTTTTGTGCTCAATTTCTTTCACTAATGCAATGATTTCTAAAATGATTTATAATGTCCTTTGTAGAGATCTTTCACCTCTGTGGTTAAATTTATTTCTAGATATTTTAGTGTTTGTTTTTTTTTTTAACTATTGCAAATGGGATTTCTATCTCAGATAATTCTCTTTTGGCCTATCGTAATGCTACTTATTTTTGTATGTTGATTTTGTATCCTACAACTTTGCTGAATTTATTTATTAGTTACACTAGTTTTTTTTTTAGTGGAGTTTTGGGGGAATTATACATAAGATCATGTAATCTGCAAACATGAATTCTTTTCTAATTTTGCTGAGCTTTGTTTCTTTCTCTTATTGCTCTGCCTAGGACTTCCAGAACTATGTTGAAAACAATGGTGAAAGTGAACCAGGAACTTAATGAGCTCCTGTCTCAATATAAAAAATTAGAAAAGGGTTGGGGATGTGGCTAAGTGTTTAAGCACCCTTGGGTTCAATTCCTAGTATCAAAACAAAAAAAAAAAGAAAGAAAAGAAAAAAAGAAAGTGGGTACCTTTGTCTTGTTTCAAATCTTAGAAATAAAGCTTTAGTTTTAGCCTATTCAGTGTAATTTAGCTGTTAATTCACTATAAATTACCTTTATTACATTGAGGTATGTTCCTTTTACACATAATTTGTTGAACTTTTTTTGTTACAAAGGATATTAAATTTTATCAAATTTATTTTCTTTATATATTAAGGTGACAATATTGTTTTTGTCTTTTATTTAGTTGATTTGGTGTTACCACATTTACTGTTTTGTATTTATTGAACCATGCTTGAATCTTTTGTATTAATAGTACTTGATTGTGGCAAAAAATATTTTTTTTGGGGGGTACCAGGGATTGAACTCAGGGGCACTCAACAACTGAACCACATCCTCAGCCCTATTTTGTATTTTTTTTTAGAGACAAGGTCTCACTGAGTTGCTTAGTGCCTTGCTTTTGCTGAGGCTGGCTTTGAACTTGTGATCCTCTTGCCTCAGCCTCCTGAGCACTGGGATTATAGGCGTGCATCACTGTGCCCAGTAAAAAATCTTTATAATGTGCCATGGGATTTGGTTTACCAGTATTTTGTTGAGGATTTTTGCATATATTTTCATCAATGATATTGGCCTATAGTTTTTTTTTGTTGTTGTTTATTTATCTGGTTTTAGTATCAGTGTAATTTTGGTCTCATAGAATGTATTTGGAAGAATTCCTTCCTTCCTACTATTTGTTGGAATAACTTAAGGAGAATTGGTATTAGTTCTTTAAATGTTTGGTGGAATTCTGCAGTGAGGACATCTGGTTCTGAGCCTTGCTTTGATGAGAGTTTTTTTGTTTGTTTGTTTGTTGTTGTTGTTGTTACATACTCAATTTTGTCATTTATTATTAGTTTTTCAGGTGTTCTATTTCTTCATTATTCAGTCTGTGGTTGAAGAATTCCATAGTTCTGGATCTAAGGTGAGGCAGAAAATCGTGGTGGAAAGGGATGGTGGGCAGCTAGGAAACAGGAGGAGGGAGGAGAGAGAGAGACAAAGGGGCTGGGATAAAATATACTTTTCTAGGGCATACACCCAGTGACTTACTTCCTCCAACTAGTCTCTATCTTCTTAAAATTTACAATTTCCAGCTTCCACAATCCATTCAAATTATTAATCTATCAGCTGTATTAATTCACTGAAGAGGTCAGAGCCTTCATGGTGCAATCATTTCCTAAAAGCCCCACTCCTGGACATTGCTGCACTGGGGACCAAGCCTTCAAGTACACAAGTCTTTGGGGAACATTCCAGATCCAAAACATAACACCCTGTATAGATCTGAATTATTAGAACTCTACACTGGAGACCACCAAGTGTTAACTTCAGTCAGAAACTACGCTATTGATGATTTCAGTGGGGTCCACTGACTCAAGTCTTGCCTAAATTTGATGTTTTCCATAATACCAGTTAGTAAATCCGCATTTAAGCCAGTTCTAGTTGGGTCTTATGTCATTTCCTGCATAAATAAAATATTGGATCTTTGGTGATGAAATGTTGTTGGCAAAAGGACAGCAAAATCAATGTAAGAACATACAAAGACATGTTTTGAGAAGTAGTTGATAGCAAAGGAGAAATTTGCCTGGGTACATGTGTAGTCTTGAAGATCCTGAAATACTCCCTCTAGGTTTGTCCAAGATGTAGGTGGTCTGAAATAGCTCTCTCAGTGCTGGGAACTGGCAGTGGGACAAGTGTTGAAAGTAACTTAAAAAAATGAGCAGACCAAGTCACACACAAAGAAAGTACTTCCATCCGAGGTATGGTTCTTGAACTGACAAATGATTTAATGGTGAATGCAAAGAAATGTTTTTAAATCTTCTCTTAGATCCCATGTATGTTCATGATAGTCACAGTTGTCCAGGAGTGAGGATTATTTTCTGGTTATGTGCCAGTAGGATGTATTGACATTAATAAAAACTATAGAAAACATCTGAGACAGACTCATTATGGTGGAAGATGTAATTTCATGGTACCATGATCATGGCCTTTGCATTTTTTTAAATTCTTATCTTTCAGAATATTCTACAGTAAATGTGACTTATATAAGAAAATAAAGTTTTTAAGTACTGTACAAACACAAATTAAAAAGCACTTTTAAAGGGAGATTAAATTGGATAGTCATAATTGGGAGTCAGAAGATCTAGGTTACAATTGTTTAAATTCTTACCCTTAAAATCCAGCCTCTGTGTCTGAGATTAATATAATCTAATTGATATTCTGTGAAATAAATAAGAAAGCATTTTCAATTCAAATCAAGCACTTGGAGGGAGACTGCCTTTAGTGTCACTGTGGCTGCTCCCCAATATCCCAATGTCTACTTTTCTGCACTTTCCCATCATATAGGGAGCGAGCTTTTCCAGGCAATTTCTTTCATACCACTCCCTGTTCTCCTGTCTCCTGACCTGGGTAAAATTCTGAAACTTCAACTTTATGAATTTTGTAAAGTGACCCCTTAGTTATCTATTATTGTATAATTCTCATTATGCCTAATTCTAATCTTTCCATTTGGATTGTGGAGGCTGTTTTAGAAGTCAGAGATATGCTGCCACTGTTTTTGATGATTAAAGAGGAAACCAAAACCACAAACTTGACCTCTAGAAGAATATCTATCCATTTACATGATTATAGCAAACACTCTACAACCTGCCCTTAAGAAAATGTATGACACAACTTTCTGAACTAATTTAGAAGCTAATTTATTTCAATACAAAATACATCTGATGTGTCCTTTTAAAAATCAAAATATATTGTATATAATTAAAGAATTATAATCTTTGGATGTGTCTTTTATGTTGACCTTTGCAAATGGAGAAACTGGGACATGAAATGTCCATCGAGGACAACAAATCTACGGAATCTATGTAGCTGTAATAAAGAATGACCTGTTTTCAGAGCTGAAATGCAAAGACATTCAGAATATAATGTTGAAAAAAAAAGTTGCAAGCTGACCATCTTTGGTATCTCTAAATGTGGGGCAATTTGGAAACTGTGACGGACTGTGAAGTATCTTGGGACCAAAAGTTAAGCTGAATCTAACTAAACTTTTAGAGCTTAATTTTGATTGCCAGAAATACAAAGAAAAGAGGAGCAATGTAAATGACACACAAGGAAAGAGAAAAACCCAGAATGTGAAATGTTTCCCAGGACAGCTGGCTTGTATACCCAGTCAGTGGCAGAGGGAATAAAGAGAATTCAGACTGAGAGGGACTTAGAGCCACACCAACAAACTGCAATGTGGGGACATTGGGCCTGGATTTAAGAAAGTCAATGGAATAAGAGCACTTTATAATTAATTGGGGAGATTAATTATATATATAAATTATATATACTTATATAATATACATTAATTATTATAATTTATTGTATAATTATAATTTTTATATAATTATTAATTGTATATTAGTAAATGTGACTATGGACTGTATTATGAGGTGCAGAAATGAAGAAAGTCTTCATTCTTAATTTTATTTGTTTTGTGTGATTATGGTAGTATGATTGTGCAGCAGAATTTCCATTATTTTTAAAGAAGATGCACATGAAAGTCTGTAAAGGTGAAATAACATGTCTATGGTTTGTTTTAAAATACCTTAGCAGATAAAATAGCAAAAAGAAAATACAAAGTGCTAAACCTTGTATGTGGCATACTGTTTCATAATAGAAAAGGTTAAGAATATATATTTCATTTTTTGTATGTTTCCATGGGTTATTTTGTATATTTCCATGGATTTATGAAAGTGGAACCCCCCTAAAGGGTAGAAGGAGAAATGGGGTATGTATGGAGGGGTGGGAACAGCCTTCTTAACATAAGCTTTTTGTATTACTTTAAATGTTTGCATTCATAAGTATTACCTGCTATTGTTTGGAGGTTGTTTGTATAGGTAAATGTGATCCCCAGTATGGAGACCATGAGCCTTAAAGGATTGGGGCCTATCGGGAATTGAGGAGGTGGCAGGGGTTGTCTCCCTCAAAAGGGATTGAGGTAGTTCTCATGAGGCCCTGAGTTAGTTCTTGAGAGAGATTGTTGTAAAAGGAGCAAGGTTGGCCCCTCACCTGGTTTTTGGCTTCCTGTCTGCCATTTGATGTCTCCCTCTTTCACACTTTCCCATCATTGTGATGCGTCCTCCATGATGTCCTCATTGGAGCTGAGCCAATGCTGATATCATGCCCTTGAACCTCCAGAACTGGGAGCTAGAGAAACCTCTTTATAAGTTACCTAGTCTCGAGTAACAGAAAACAGACTAACCATTACTTAAACACTGTTCAAAATTAAATAACAGCCCAGTGCAGTAGAGCATACCTGCAATCCCAGTGATTCAGGAGCCAGAGGCAGGAGAATTGCAATTTTGAGGTCAGCCTGGTCAATGTAGCAAGACTGATCTCAACATAAAAAGTAAACAAAACAAAACAAAGACACACACACACACACACAAAACAAAACAAACAACAACAACAACAACAAAAAAAAACTGGGGATATAGCTCAGAAATAGAGTGCCCCTGGATTCAATCTCTAGTGCTAAAGAAAAAAAAATAAAATTTTATTTAAAAAGGGTGGTGCGGGGGTTGCAGCTCACTTACCTGGCATCCTCAAGGCCTTGGGTTCAATTCTCAGGACTGACAAAGAATTAAAAGATGCAGTGTAGGTTATTTGTACACTTATATTCATAGCAAGATTATTTGCAATAGTTGAAAGGTGGAAGCAACCCAAGAGTTTACCTACTGAAAGCAGAAATGTGACCCAATTTCAGGCTTAAAAAGGAAGGAAAATTCTGCCTGTAACCTCAGGTACTTGGGAGACTGGGGCAGGAGGATTGCAAGTTCAGGGCCAACCTGTTTCAAAATAAAATAAAAAGGGCCAGGGAGATAGTTTAGTAGGAGAGCACTCCCACGTTCAATCCCCTGTGACTGAAGATTTAGATTGTTTTTCAAACAATTGAAAAAGAAATAACTCAGCTAGGCACAGTAGTGGCAGGCCTGGCTGTTGCAAATAAGTCATATTTTAGACAATAGTCGTGTGTTTGGGTAAAAATTCTTGAGTGTATTAGTATAACAGGTTATTTTCTTTTTGTTTTGTGGAAAGTGTAAAGCATTTGAACAAGGGCTTTAATGATGATTTTTTTCCTTGCACCCATGCTGTTGATGACTAAATGTAGTAGTCTGATCATGATGTCATATAATTGTGTCTGTTAAAAAATCCAGCTGGGGTTGTAGCTCAGTGATTGAGTGCTTGCCTAGAATGCACAAAGCCTTGGGTTCCATCCCTAGCACTGCAAAAATAGGTAAGCAAGCAAATAAAACAAGCTTCAAGGAAAAGAAAAAAAAATCACCAAGAAATCAAAACTGAACGAGTGTGAACATTTTCAGGAACAGGCCTCTACACACAAAGAGAAGGGATTAGAGTAGGTCTCTAGATGCCTTCATGCCTGGACTTTAATAAAATAATAAACTGTTAATGTTTTATAAAGGTGATCCCAATGGCGATTGTAGAGATGGATAGAAAATAGAGTCATAAGCCACAAAACTTATTCCTTATAAGAAGGAATCAAAAGCTGAGACCTGACACTTTTAAAAGCCTTGCCCAAGGTCATGCTGCTAGTGCATATGTCACCAGCCCCATGTATTATCCACTCTGCCCTATGCTTAAACATGGATGTTTTCTGGCTGTTGTAAACCACGTGGGCAGGCATATTTAGGACAAATGTTAAATTCATGCAATGTGATGCAAACGTGGAAAAGTCTGGGGCTTAGGAGACTTGTGTTCCTATTCTAAATTACAAATTACATGCCTTTGGGCAAATAATTTTTCTTGAGTCTCAGTTTCCTTGTGTGTGAAATGAGGCAATTAACTGTGATCTCTTGAACAACTACCACTCTGTTATGCTATTTAAGTACATATACCAAACAAGTTGAATGTTTCTATTAAATGCATTTAATGGCATCCAGGTGATGAGGAAATTCAGGAAGGCAAGACATAGAGGAAGGCCAACTGTGTTTTCAGAAACCACTCAGTCTGTAAACTCACTTCCCTTTTGTAAAGAAGCTTTGGGATTTAAGGTATCTAGATAAAAGTCACTCTCCCAGGGCTGAGGGCACGTGGGGCTGGTATTGCCTCAAGAATGAATGGTGTGGCTGGAACACAACATTTTCTGGCAGTTCATGCCAGAAGCCCCCCGAAAGTGAGAGTACCTTGTGTTCATGAGATGGAATAGAATACTCCGATCTCCTCAATTCCATCCAAAGTCAGGGAGTAAAAAAGCATTACCGAGAGGAATATGACTTTCCTAAAAGGCAGGGTTTGAAAGTTTGAAGGTCGAAGTCAGACTATTAGAGTGGAGAGCTGTGCATATATCACCTATTCATTTTATAAATTTATAAGTGAGGAAGCTCAGATTCAACAAGGTATAGGACATGAACGAATTTGTGTTAGAACAAGGACAAGAACTGGGTCATGATCATATTGGCAGTTGTCTATGGATGTGAGGATAAGGAAGTTGCCATCCATTGTTCTGTTCTCCAGCTCCTAGTTCAGTGCCTGCATAGAGTACCTGCTTTATGAGCACTGACTGAATGAATGCATGAACCGTATGACTGCATTTTATATTCCCCGTTAACCAGCCCAACTTGCACACTGTCCATTTCGGACCTACTTAACCTAAGTAATAAGATGAGGGTTCTTTCTACTGGCTATGACTAACACTTTTGTTCCTCTGAAATATTGCTTCCTCTTTGTTGAGGCACCAGGACAAACATCATCATTTTCACAGGATATGTGGGGTGTGGTATGACAAACAACTGGGGCTTCTTTTAATGTGACTGAAGATTTAGCAGCGTCAGTACAGACATCATTGGTAGTTAGACACCCTCAAGTGTGGTCTGGCAATCAGCAGAAGTAGCTGCCATTCATGTGATTGTGGAGGAAAGAGACAGTTGGAGGAAACACTTAGTTCATCTGGAGAGTTCAAACTGTGCCTAAACAGAGTCATCCTCTGACTCTTCCTCTGAAGAGCCCATGTTTTCACATCTTTCTTTTAATGGTATCCTGTTACTGCTGCTGCTGCTGCTACTTACAAGTAAGTGTGGTGTGGTTATTTACAGTTGGAGAATGATGCTGGACGGAGGGCAAGATAGCAAGAGATGCAAGGTGGTCCTCACAACATCATTTGTTGAGGTACAAGTTTGGAAGCCACCTAAATGTCCACCGGTGGAGGAGTAGGTAAATAAATGTGATATTTCATGATACAAACAGTAAGCCTGACTGAATATACTGGTATAGAATGTCTCTCAATCACAATGCTTTTGAAAATACCAAGGGGTCAGCATAATGTACGGCAGGCTCCTCTTTGTGTGTATGCATTGGGAAGGAGAGGGCAAATCTAGACATTTCTTAATGTGGGCTCTAGGGAGGAGAACTGGGAAATGGGAAAAAGGTGGGGGAGGAAGTCAGACTTCTGATGCACTTTTTATACTGTTTGAAGGTCTTAACCTATAAATGTGTGTGTGCTGTAAAAGGAATTAGTTTTAAACCTCAAAACAACCTGTGAGTGGCTTCAAATATACAAGCTTCTTATTTGGCCAAAGCTATTTATTCACTGTGCCCCTGGACCTTTTGAAAAAAAGAGAGATTTGTGTTTGGATAGCCACCCTTGATTGATGAGTAAGTAGTTCCTGACTGACAATGAGATTTTCTGTTCGTCTGTTCCAACAGCTGTGTCTTCTCATGTTCACAGAACTGTCCACAATTTTCTCCTAGTTCTCAAAGTGGTGGTTCTGATAGGAAGGGTCAAGGACCCACGATACCTGGAAACTGTTAGAAATACATGTTCTCAGACTCCACCGCAAACCAACTGTGCCAGGAACTGCAGTGGTGGAGTCCCCCATTCATGTTTTCACAAGGCTTCCTGGTGATTCTGTGGCTGCTCAAACATTAGCATAGTGAACCATCCTCCAAAGGGGGCATCAGCCGTGTTCTCCTCTGCATTCTATAGAGCTTTGTTTGCTGTATTCCTAAAATAAACTAGCCTTACTCAAGGTCTTGCTCTCCTTCCCTCTTTCTTCAGTGTCTTCAGAAGGGGAATACATAGTTGAGGTGGGTCAGGATGCCAGTTTGCCCTGCAGCTACAACCCCATCTCTTCAAAGAGTCTTGTGCCTGTGTGCTGGGGCAAGGAGTCCTGTCCTGTATTTGGATGTAAGGATTTGGTGCTCAGCACTGATGAAACGAATGTGAAAGATCAGAAATCCAGCAGATACCAGCTAAAGGGGAATTTACACAAAGGTGATGTGTCCCTGACCATAGTGAATGTGACTCCAGCTGACAGTGGGACCTATTGTTGTCGGATCCAGTTTAGAGGACCAGTGAATGATTACAAACTAAATGTGGAGTTGATCATCAAACCAGGTGAGTGGAATCTTTGCATGCCTTCTCTATGCCTAAGATTCACATCTTAATCACAATAAACATTGATTTTTTACTACCTCTGAGTCCCCTAATTACAGTTCTGGGGATGGACCCTGAAGACCTAAAGTTTTATAAGCCCTTCCTGTGATTTCCAGCAATGTTTAACACCCTCCAATATATTTTGAATGTCCTGGATGGTATCTACAGAACTGGAAGACAGCCTAGATTAGTGATTAGATACCCTAACTGCTCATTAGAATCACCTGGAAAAGCTAGGGTATGGTGGCACATGTCTGTAATCCTACTGACTTGGGAGGCTGAGGCAGGAAGATTGCAGGTTTGAGATTGGCCTCAGCAACTTAATGAGGACGTAAGCAACTTAGTGAGACCCTGTGTCAAAATACAAAATAAAAGGGCTTGGGATGTGGTTAAGCACCCCTGGATTCTCTCCCTGGTATAACAACAACAAGAAAATCATCTGCAGAGATCTTTTTAACTACTACAATGCTTGGGCCCCACCCACAAACAGAGAAATCAGCATTTCTGGAGATGGAATCCTGAACATCAGCTTTTCATGGATTCTACCCCAGATACAACCAGGATGTGAACCACTGGACTTTGCATGTGTGTTGGGGGAGGGGTTCAGGTTCTTGTATGTTTTAAGATTTATAGGGCACATACTTTGTGACCGAATGGGGCCAGGTTCCAATCCAACTCTGCATTGTACTAATTGCATAATCTTAGAAAAGTTATTCGAACTCTGTGACCTCCTCTGTAAAATATGATAATAATACTTACATATAGGCAACTGAATGGATAATATTTTATGCAAAGCCTTGGGTATGGCCACTTGTGTGATTCTTAGTTCCATTAATATTGAGACTGTCACAATGATGACTGCCTCTTACCTCTGTCAAAAGTTTGAAGTGTGTGTTCTCCCTCAATGAAGGAGTTCAGCTTGGTTTGGAAGCTGAGGATGTGTCTGTCTTCATTTATTGTCTTTCACATTTTTTCTGCTGCTCCTTTGATTCTCTGAAACAAGCTCTCTGCACTCAGAGAAGTCTCATCCTTAATGTTGGTTTCTGACATTAGCCAAGGTCAACCCAGCTCCAACTGCCCAGAGAGATGTTACTACAGTCCTTCCAAGGATGCTTACCACCGAGGGACATGGCTCAGGTAATACATGGGGCATAGGAGGAAGCCTTTAGCTGGTAACTGAGCTCAGAGGATGAGGCATGGATGTTTTTCTGCACCTGAAATAGTGTTTGAGGTGAAGGTGGTAGTGAAGACATCCTGAGTTCAGATTCTGGATTAGCTACACACTAGCTAAGTGACCTGGGCCAAGTTCTTTCACTTCTCAGGACATTAACTTCCTCTTCTGTTCAAGGAATGAGTTTGGAGACTTTTGGATTCCATGACCCAAGTGAAGTTCCCCACCCATGCTAAGAAAGAATTTTGGTGATCTATATATTTGCCAAATAAGGAAAGAAAAGTATCTATTGCCATTATTTCATTAAAAAAAAAAACATTGTCTCTTAATCTTATTTAACTTTTAAACAATTAATAAAAGTATTTTATTTAAATATTAAGTAAATCTAACTTAATGGAAAAACTTATTACATCATCCTCATTATTTTCTGATTTATTCTTGGACCAGTGATATTTCTGCATGTATTCACCCCAATCCGTGTTCAGGGACTCTTAGATTAGATGACTTTTAGACTTCTCTCTAGCTGGAATAAAGCCCATCAGCTTCCTCAGATTAATTCTTTAGCTAGTTCACCAAGGTACTTCAGAAGAGAAGGTAGGACAGAATACAGACCTCAGGTCACCTTGATCAAGGATGTTAATACTATGATTCCTGGTCCGAGTCTTTGTCTCTCTCAAATTCTATGAAGCTCGTTTTTTTTTTTTTTTTTTTTTTTTTTTTTTTTTTTTTTT
>NW_025999869.1:16361168-16415549 GCF_001458135.2 Marmota marmota marmota
TTTTTTTTTTTTTTTTTTTTTTTTTTTCTGTAAATTGAGGTTAAAAATAGGGAAGTGTCACCTCGTAATGCTATAGACCATATAAGTCATGCCTTAAGAGTTTTAAGTCAGAAAATGTATCTAAAATGCTTAGTTTCAGTACTGATTATAGTACTTACTCAATATAGGTTAGCTATTGCCATGAATAATATCAGAAGGAAGAATGAGATTATGGTTAACTACTTCAGTGACAAGTAGAATGGGTACAAAATCAAGCTCTTCTTATGAGCTCTGTAAAGTTTCCCACCTCTCTGAATCTCAATTTTCTCATCTGTACAAGGAAGGCAATACCAGTGTCTACTTCATGAGGTACTATAAATAATAAACAGTAGGGCTGAGGATGGGGCTCAGTGGTAGAGCACTTGCCTAGCTCATGTGAGGCACTGCGTTTGATCCTCAGTACCACATAAAAATAAATAAATAAAATTAAGGTATTGTGTCTAAAACTACAACTAAAAATAATAATAATAATAAGAGTAAACAGGATAATGTATGTGTAAATACAGCATAGAACCTGGCCTATAGAATTCATTTAAATATTAGTTATTATTATTATAGTGATTAACTTCACCTCTTTAAAGGTTCAGGCTTTGGTTGTTCTCTAGTGACTGGAAGCCGTTATCTCTTTTGTGATTAGTGAGGAAATTAAATACAGCAGGAACAGATGATCACCCACATTGTGGGCTAATCAATCATACAGGTGTTTATTATGTGCCATTGTTTTATTTTAAAGAACTTACAAATATAGACCTAGGTAGGACGTCAGGGATCATTTAGTTCCACTTTTCCACCCTGTGCTTCCATGCATCTTCCAATATCACCACTGAGTAGGTACCTGCTGTATATCACACATGCAGGCATACAGGACATAGGGAGTTCACTTCCTTGCCTATACCATGAGCCGAAGTCCCCTTCCCCTTAGATTTTGCTTGTTAGTTACTCTCCTCCAAGACAACAACAAAGGGGCCATCTCTTTCATCAGAGAATATAGGGACTTTACCTAGATAGAATTTCTGAGCTTTTCAAGGGCCTGATTTAAGAAAACAGTTGAATAAACAAACCAACAACGCCGCCGCCGCCGCCCCCTCCCCAAAAAGGCAATTGCTCCAAAACAGGAAAACAAAACTAAAAGTGAAGTTAATGAACATCTAACAACTTGCCTATATGTAACATTATGTCAATTAATCAAGGTGAGTCAATTCATAGGTAGTCTATGATTTTGTTTAATGTGATGTGGTTGCTTTTAATGTGTTCAATATAAAGTGGAGTGAAGCCTTAAAAAGCCAGGGTTCCCAGGGCTGTGGAATGTGCTAAACCCACCTGAACACAGGACAAGTGTCCTCTCCCTTCTTCCTAAAGGAGGTGGGACTGGGTCATGGGTGAGTCCTCAGCTCTGGGAAGACTAGTTTGAATTCCAGATTTCTCATAGGTAAAGTACTTCTGTGATCATAGGTAAAGTACTTCTCTAAGATTCAGTCTCTTCATCTGAAAAAATGGGGAAAATACTCTTACATACCTGTTGTGGTGAGCACTAAATGGGATTGTGGCTTTAATAGTGCTAAGCACCATGTCTGGCACACAGACAGTGCTGAGCAGATAGGGACCACTGCATTTATACACTTTGATATTCTCTCTGCCTGCAACCCACCCACCTCCTGGGTTCTCCAGAAAGAAACACTGCAACTTCTTCCAACTGTCCCCCCCACCTTGGCTGATGGGGAAATCTGTGAAAATAGGCTTTGATAACTCAATGTGCTCCATCCATTTTATAGATCATTGTCATAGCAAATGAAGTTAAAAAAGAAGAAGAAGAGTCAGTCTTAACAGTTAGGCCAACAGCCAAAATTATAGGGAAGCAGAAACTGGATTTTCATTTGAAAATCTTGCATGTGGTTAAGATTCATGTTTACTTAGCAGTTCCATTGTGGTTTTTATACTTTAATTTGCTAAATTCCTTTCAGGTAATAGGCAAAATATAATCTTGTTCATATCTGTTTCTTAAATAATTTTAGGACGAGAGTATACCTTTATAATATTGAAATCATAGTCTGCTAAACTATTATTTAGTTGAACCTGATATGCATCTTAAAGGGTTTAGACTTCAAGGTTTCCAGGAGACAGCCATGGTGTTTAAGGAGTTTAAGAGTCTCTGACTTAGTCATAAAAATGAGGAAGCATGTTTTGTTTTCCCAAAGCTGACAAACAATTTGTGTTTAGAATATAGTGTCCACAAGATCAGGGTCTGGGGCCTGGGTTTGTGGCTCCATGGTAAAGTGCTTGCTTAGCATGTATGAGGTACTGGGTTTGATTCTCAGCACTGCATATAACTAAATAAAATAAAGTCCATTGACAAAACTAACAAAATATTTTTTAAAAAAATATCAGGGTCTGTTCCATCAGGTTTGCTGCTCTCCCCTAAACCTGGCATAGAGTTATACATTATTCCTTGACTACTTAATCAGATAAAAGAAATAAACAAATCAACCAAAAGGAAAGATGGTGAGTTGACAGCTGAGCAGCGTGGTCTTTGAGGTTGTGAGGGTAGATGGTAGAGAATGTATGCTTGAAACCAAGTGGACCTAAATTGGAAGGTCATTTCTATCATTCACTAAACTCTGTGACCTTGGAAAGTCACTTAACTTCCCTAACCCTCAGTAGCTTCATCTGTCTAAGGGGACTAACAGTCCTGACACTTTAGGATCCTTATTTCGAATGCTAAGTGAGATACTTCATTAAGAGTTTGGCACAATGCCTGGGTCCTGGTAAATTGTAGCTAGAGTTCTTATTTTCATTTGAAGGTAACCGAATACTCTGTCTCCCTCCTAATGAATAAATGTTAAACTTTTTCTAGAAAATGGATTTTTTTCATTTCTCTCAAAGTCTAATTAGAATATAATGACTGTCATCATTGCTATTGAATTTTTGTAGAAGCCACTAAAGCCCCTGTGGATAAAACAAACTACATATTCAATATAAGTCGTCCTGACAAAAATCTGTATTTCAGGAAATAGAAATAGTTGGGGTTCATTATCTAGATGAATGTTCCTGGTCATCCGAAGTTGATTTATAAGCAATCAGTAAATTCTGTTGTCTCTCAATTAGTTATTGTGAAGACGATGGGGAAGAATTAGTTTTAAGTAGGATTATAGACATCATTCAGCTTTCTCTGATACAAAAAAAAAATTTTAACTATTGACTATCTTCCCTCATTTGTGTGTGTTTGTGCTTGTGTAGTGGAAACACAGACCCTGGGGACCTTCCATGATAAAAATCAAACAGTAAGTAATTTTTGTGTGTGTGTGCTAACAATCTCAACTGCATAAAGAAAATCTGGCTTTAGACATCTTCTCACCTACCATTTCCTTGGGATGGAGGAGGCTTACCCCCCTTAGCTTCAGATTCCTTGTCTGTAATGTGTTGATGATGACAAACCGAAAAGAAGAAACATTAGCGTGTTGTCCCTCTTCTCAAATTTTACAGTTGTTACCACTGTGGAAGTTTCTAAGACTTTCTAGCTTCTTCCAATACACTTCTTCTTGCTTCCCTTATATCCCAGGCAAAAGGTTGATTCTGAAATTTGTTCATTTATATTGACAGAACATCAATCCGGAATATTCAAAGCCAAGAATTTATGTCATTTAAGCATAAAGTAATACTTGATTTTACCATAGTTTTAGTGTTCCCCACATTTCCAGAGTGAAAGAAAAATCACAAGAAATCAAGCTTGTAATGGTGACTTAAAAATTCTTTGAGGGCACATCTGGGAGTCTGTGTTACTTTGACTGAATCTCCTACCTGTATGTTCACATCTGGCCCTCAGCATCCCGTTTTTGTCCCTCCCTCTTTGCAATCAATGACTGCCTTTTGAGTACCTCTGTGTGACCACAGTGCTTACTGCACAATACTTTGCAGGCAAAGTCCAGCTGCTGCAGAAATAATGTGATTGAATAAATGTGTACATGTTTATTGAATAAATGAAAGGTTTAACTCTTCCCCAATTGTTTTAAAAGTCCCCACTACTACTGGTTTTAAAGGAAGACATGGACTGAAATTTTTGAAATAGGAGGATTTTTTATGTCTCTCGATTATCATAAAAATAAATTAATTAGAGAAGTAGCAATAATGTCTACCATTGATTGAACATTTATCATGTGTCAGGCCTTGTGCTAAGCATTTTATATTATATAAACTTAGGTTTTCCAATAATTCTGGAAGTTCATTTAACACTTGGTGATAGAGCTAAGATTTGAATCCAGCCCTGTTTGATTGCCAAGTCCTGGTTCTTTTGTTACATTATTTCTGGGAAAATAGGGGTTTCACTGCAAGGCATTTAGTGTGGACCACTCTGAAACTCTCTGGGGGGACACAGGGTATGCTAAAAGAACAGGACTCCACTCAAAAGCCCATTTTTTGGAGTGTGGGGCGAGATCCATTTATTAAGAGCTCTTTCTTTTTTTTTTTTTTTTTTTTTTTTNCTTTTTAGGTCTTTAGGGAATAGACCAAGAAGGGGAATGGCTGGGTCAAATGGTGGCTCCATTCCCAGCTTTCCAAGAAATCTTAAGAGCTCTTTCTACAACCACAGTACAGAAGAGAATACTCCATTTCTTTGTTAACTCCAATAATTAAACTAATCCATTTCTTTCGTGGTTTGAGGCTTGTCTAAAAGGAGACAGATCAGGGGTAGTTTTAAAGTCCCTTCCATACTGTGATGCTGTGAAAGGGATGGTCTGACTCCAAATCTTGGTATTGGCTGAGTACACAGCTAATTTCTGAACATTTGCATCTTAAATCCTGTTTTGTGTTTGCATAGCAGATATCCACATTTGCTGATGAGTTCCAAAGCTTTGGAGCAACCACCAGAAGAGGCCTCTATATTGGAGTAGGAATCTCTGCTGGGTTGGCTCTTACGCTTATCTTTAGTGCTTTAATTCTCAAATGTAAGTTGTTGGATATGGTTTATCTTTCCCTCCGATAGGAACTGGAAATGTTGGAATGAGAACAAACCGAGATAAAATTTGACTTTGTGCTGGGCATGGTAACTCATGGTAACTCCCAGCAACTCCAGAGGCTGAAGCAGGAGGATTGGAGGCCAGCCTCAGCAACTTAGAGAGACCCTAAGCAACTTAGTGAGACCCTGTCTCAAAATTGAAAATAAAAAGGGCTGGGGATGTGGCTCAGTGGTAAAGTGCCCCTGGGTTAAATCCCCAGCACAAATATATATATATTTGTGTGTGTGTATGTGTGTGTGTGTGTGTGTGTATAAAACTTTGTACCTAAAGGTGATTAGGTAGGCTAAATACCCACTATACTCCTAAACCCTCACAATAATAATAGCTAATAATTATTCAGTGATTACCACATGTCAGGCAGGTCCTGTGTCAAATGTTTCACATACATTTTATCATCATCACCATTAGCAAGTTTCAGAGCTGGGATTTAAATTCAGGCAGGCTGATTCCAGTATCTTTTCTGCATATCATTAATTAAGAAGACTTTTTTTTTCAGTGCTGTGAATTATTGAACCCAGGGGTGCTCTACCACTGAGAGACATCCCAGCCCTTTTTTAAAAATTTTATTTATTTACTTTTATGTGGTGCTGAGGATCGAACCCAGTGACTCACATGTGCTAGGCAAGTGCTCTGCCACTGAGCCACAACCCCAACCCCATCCCAGACCTTTTTATTTTTCATTTTGAGACAGGGTCTCCCTAAGTTGCTGAGGCTTGAACTTGTGATCCTCCTTCCTTAGCCTCCTGAGTAGCTGGGATCATAGGCGTGAGGTGCCATGCCTGACTCCTGTCAGCTCTTGAAGTGTAGCTATTCCTTGTCTAACTGCCCAGTCAATAGCTCCACTTGGATATTTCACACATTTATCAAAACAGAGCTTCCAATTCTATGTTATTCCACCTTCCTTCTCTGGTCTTTTCCATCGTATTTTACCATTGTCTGTCTCGTTGTTTAAGCCAGAAATGCAGAAGTCATCCTGCTCCCATTCCTACCTCTTAAGATGCAGTCCAACTTCAGTTCCTGAAGTCTTTCTCCAAAATATATTTAAAATCCCTCATTCTGCATGTCTTGGCCACCACCTTACTATAAGGCACTGCCTTCTCTGCTTTCTTCCCATTTCTTTGTTCCTCCTCCCTCCTTCCTCCACATAGCTGACAGTGATACTAACACCCAAACAGACCATATCTCTGTCCTTCAGTGATTTCCTATAGGTCTTAAAATAAAACCCTAACTCCTTATCACGATGGAAAAGTCCTGTGGCCCCTAGTCACAGCTTACTCCTCAGCCTTCACCTGGGGCCGTTCGTTCTCTTAGCCACTTTTTGGTTTCAGAGAATCACCAAGATCTTTCCTAGGGCTTCTCTCTTCTTGGAAGGCTTCCCGTGGCTCTTGACACAGCTGACTCATTCTTTTCTTTCAGAGCTGAACTTAATGATAGTTTCTGAGAGTGTTGCCCTATTCTCTGTTTCAGTGTGGTTTTGGTTTCTCTCATACATCACACTTTGAAATTATTTCGTTTTTCTACTTACTTACTCTTTTCTTTTCCTTCTACCCTATCTGCTTTCTTCTCTTTTTTCTCGTTTCTCCCATGCAAGCTTTGTGAAGTTAGGACTCACAATTCACCTTTGTGTCAACCATGCCTAGCAAATTGCCAGACACTTAGAAGAGGCCTCGTGGTATTTGTTAAATAAGAAAATGCATCTTCTTTATTTTCTAGCATAGTACATAGAATAAACTAAGATACACATGGGGAGTTTGATTTAGTTTCTTCTAAGCAGAGACCAGATTTCCCTAAACAACAATTACCCACAGTGAGCCCATTTTATTTCTTATTTATTTTACCTAAGCACATTTATTCATTTTACTTTCCTCTTTACCTAGGGTATTCTCATAGGAAAAAGAAGTTACAGAATTCAAGGTAAGAATAGGAATGGGAGAAGGAGAATCTGAGCGGCCCCCTACCCTAATATAGCTTTGATTTTTGCCCTGAGAAGGTTTGGCCTGGGGTTTGGGGGGTCTAAGCTTGTATTTCTTTTGCCTGCAGTCTAATTATGAAATGCAAATTTAACATGCTGCTCTGTTTGCTCCCTGATCCGGTTAGCTTCCTTAGTTCTAATGTTAAGGTATAGAATTTATCTCCCTATTATTAAGAAATGCTTATTTATCTCTGTATTAATGGGGATTTTTTTCAGTGAACTGAAACCTCAACTTATTGAGCACTTACTATGTCCAGGGGGGTCAGGGCTGGACACTGAGGTAACCAAAGTGAACAGGAAAACCAGTCTGTTTTCAGGGTTTTTATAGCCCCACTCAGGCTTTTCAGCTGATGATGTATAGGATCACCAGGGCACTTAAGCCAACTGATGCAGGACCAGCCCTGTAGCAACTGAATTGGAATTTTGATGATGAGGACTGAGCAGGTGTTTCTCTGAAAGCTCTCCGGGTGGTTCTGTTGTGTAGTCAGGGCTGAGAGTTAATTCGGGTCCCTGTCTTCATCATCATTCCTTACTATTTACACCATCCATTCCTGATCGACATAAGTCACACCCTTATCAGATTTTCCAGTTTTAGTAACATTTGGTGCATTACAAGAATGTAATGTATTTTGAGAAGCAAATGACTGTCCATTAAATACTATCTAAATCACTGATCATTTTAGACTAAGATAAATGTGGTATATTATAAAGACAAAATAACATGTAATAAGAAGTCAAATAAAGTAACAAGTAAAATATTCAATGATTAGTGTTCTTCATTAAAGCAGAAATTGGGAAATATGATTATTATTCAGAGGTAACATTGATAGGAATTAATTCATCATTTATGAAGTTATATGATTAATGTTCATCCCTGTCTACAAATTGTAAACTCCACAGAAAATTAGGAACTTGTCTGCCATATTAATGACTGTATCCCCAGAATAGTGCCTGATCCTATTAACAATCAATATTAATGATGGAATAAATTAGTATTTTTCACGGTTGACCTGTGAGGCAGGACTCACATTATTTCCATATTACAGACAAGGATACTAAAACACAAAGTTTACTAACACTTAACCTCTATGGGATTTTTGTGTTCCATTCAATTCTATCTCTCTAGTTGCATAGAACAGTGTGTAACATACTAATTATTTCTTGAATGAAAACAAAACATAGTGTACGCCTGTAATTCTAGCAACTCAGGAGGCTGAGGTAGAAGGATTGCAAGTTCAAGGCCAGCCTTAGCAATTTAGTGAGGCTCTAAGCAACTTAGTGGGATCCTGTCACAAAATTAAAAACAACAACAAAAAAATATGGAAAGGGCTGGGAATGTGGCTCAGTGATTGACAGCCCCTGGGTTCAATCCCTGGTACTCAAACAACAACCACCACCAAAACCAAAAAAACAACAACAACAAAGATTTATGCAAATCTTAAAGCTAGCATGTATCAGAGAATTTGAACTCTAGTCTGATTGGATCTACAACATAATTGTTCCCATTTATTTTTCCTTTTGAAATTGTTCAAGCTCACAGAAAAATTGGAATGACAGTGCAAGGAACAACAGAACCTCCACCTGAACTCCACATGTGGCATGCGGCACATTCTGGCTTTGTCCATTTCTCCATATGCACAATGGTTTTTCTGAACTATTTGTAAGGAAGTTGTAGACATCTTGACATTCACCTAAACATTTCAGCTTTTGACCACTAAGAATAAGGATATGCAGTTTTTCTATCTAAGAAAAATGAAGTTAATTCAGATTTTCTCAGATAGTCCCCAAATTATTTTATGGCTTTTCCCCCCAGTCGACATCCAATCAAAGATCATACATGTCTCTTCAGCAAAGCCTAATCTTATTATTATTATTTTTGGTATCAGAAATTGAACTCAGGGGAACCTGGCCACTGAGCCACATCCCCAGCCCTATTTTGTATTTTATTTAGAGACAGGGTCTCACTGATTTGCCATTGCTGAGGCTGGCTTTGAACTCTCGATCCTTCTGTTTTCAGCCTCCTGAGCTGCGGGGATTACAGGCGCATGCCTCCACACCCATCTTAAAGCCTAATCTTTTAACCTCGTTCCATGTTGCCTGCAGAATGCTTAAATCAACCCCAACACTTTTCTTTTCACAGTCTCATCACGCTGGCCAACCCCCGTCCCTCAGGATTGGCAAATGCAGCAGCAGACAGGATGCGCTCAGAGGAGAACATCTACATCATTGAGGAAAACATATATGAGATGGAGGACCCGAATGAGGACTACTGCTATATCAGCAGTGAGCAGCAATACTGACCACCTCTGGGTTCTCACCTTTTTATGCCATTGAATCCAGTACCTTCATTTTTGACCTTGGTGTTGTTTTTTTCAAAACTAAGATGTGTCAGCTAACTGGTTTTACAGGTTCTGTCCAGGGGCACGAAGAAGAGTGTTCCTATTTTCTGGAGATAATTAGCTCACATTGGGGTTCAACCGTGACCTTTGCTGTACATCATTACCTCTGTATCCCAGCTAACAGGGGTATCCAACCCAGAGACTGCCAATCATGGGCATTAGACTTCAAATGTACTTTTATGCACATTAGGGATTCTTGATATGAAATCTCTCCAAGAAATTCAGGCTTATGATGTGACTGTGAAGCTCCTGAAAATGTAGAGTATACTGTGTGTCGAGACATGTGCTTTTCTTCTTCAGTACAGACAGTCTAAAGGGGCACTGATTTTCATGGAGGTCTATAATCCTTAAAAGGGTCCAATAAGCCAAATGTTGTGGTACATACCTGTAATCCCAGCAATTTGGGAGATTGAGGCAAGAGGATTCCAAGTTGGAGGCCAGCTTCAGCAACTTGGCAAGGCCCTAAGTGACTTATGGAGATACTATCTCAAAATAAAAAATAAAAAGCTTGAAAAAAAAAGAAAAAGAAGAAAGAAAAGAAAAAAAAAGGTTAAGTTATGAAAGGAGGGGCTGGGGCTGGGGCTAAGCGGTAGGTTGAGTGATCACCTAGCACGTGCAAGGTGCTGGGTTCGATCCTCAGCACCACATAAAAATAAAGGTATTGTGTCCAATTATAACTAAAAAATAAATAAAAAAGAAAGGAATGATCTTGAAGTTTCCCTCTGAGTTTATGCTTTTTTGAATGTTGCCTGTCCAATGGTAAGTGCTCACCTCTGCCTCAGTTAAGAAGACAACTCAGCAGGCCTGTGGTGTGGCCGGAGAACATGGGGAAAAGGAGTGTGTGTGTGTGTGTGTGTGTGTGTGTGTGTGTGTGGCCAAGTTTTGCTTGTTGCACTCTCAAAAGGAAATATCTCTGCCCAACTTCTCCATTCATGGAGAGAACTGGAGCTGTATTTTCACAGAAGAAGAACTAGTGACTGAGACTCTGTTTCCTGGTGAAAAGGAGGCAAAGGCTTCCAGCAATCTGTCTTGTCAGCATCAGACCCCTTAATGGAAAGACAGTGGTCCCTGAACTTAAATTCTAAGATAGGGGAGACTATCCTTGTCTTGTTTATTGTTGCCTTCCAGGCTCTTGCCTGACTCTGAAACTTGCTAAATAACTTCAGAATGCAGAAAGGGAACTTTCTGGAGAGACTTTCCATTGCAGAGCTCAGACAGAGCACGCGTCTGTAACTTCTCGAGTCTGTAACTTCTCGAAGAATTCACAAATACTCTGAAGCTTCCATATCTGTTCTTATCTGGCCAAAGTGGCCTTTGTTTCTCAATAACATCTTTCTATTCAGGATCTTGTTACTCTTTTATGTTTTTCTCTTTCTGCCTTCCTTAGCACATAAAGAATGTGAAATATGTCTGTCATCCCTGACTCTGGAGGCTGAGGCAAGAGAATCACAAGTTCAAGGGCAGCCTGGGCAACTTGGTGAGACCTTGTGTCAAAAAATTAAAAGGCTGGGTGTAGCTCAGCGATAGAATTCCCCTAGATTCAATACCCAATACTGGGTGTGTGTGTGGATGGGGGGGGAGTGAATCAACAATATGGACGTGTTGCTGACTGAAAATCACTCCTCCACAGCTAGCTGAGGAGGAAATTGCTACTGGATTGAACAGAGAAGATGTTGGTCACTGAGCATGCAGGCAGCCTGTTTGTTTTTACAAGTCTTTCTGGAAGTCTTATTGTGTGAATTAGATGGAATTTCGGCTATAAATAAAGAGATTTGGAGAGCACTGGCTTTCTATAGCTGATATGTAAGAGAGATCATTTTGCAAAACTAATATTGTAGGCAGCAGTTCTCATACAGGCTGACAAATTAAACACAAGTGTTTTATAAAAATCATGAAATTCTAGTGAGAAAGAACATGAGAACACATTTGGACCAGATCAATGGTTTCTCCCCAACGATATTCCTATCCTATAAAAATCTTTAAACAAGAATATTATACAAATATGATTACTGCAAGGGTATTCATAAGAGATTTTCTATATCAATCGAAAAATTGTTGATTAAATGGTTCAGTTAAAACGAACTAGGACGTTTCATTGAGTTTTTTGGTTAATTCAACAAATACTTATTAAGTGGTTACTATGTTCTGGCACTGTGTTTGGTGCTGGGATCATGGAGCAGGGCCAAAAAAGGCAAATCCCTGGCCACATGAAATGTCACTTAGTCTGATAGGAAGGAGAATTCACGTCCATTTGTCCATTCAATGAACATTTATTAGCAACTACTCTTGGACAGGCATTGTTGTGATATCTAGAACAGCAGTGACCAAAGCAGTCAAAACTCTGCTCTCGGCAGGGGGCAGTGGCACACTGTAATCCCAGCTACTTGGGAAGCTGAGACAGGAGGATCAAGAGTTCAAAGTCAGTCCCGCAACTTAGCAAGGCTCTAAGCAACTCAGTGAGACCCTGTCTCTAAATAAAATGCAAAAAAGGGCTGGAGATATGGTTCAGAGCCCCTGAGTTCAATCCCTGGTAACAACAACAACAACAAACATAACAAAACAACTCTGCTCTCATGACTCTGATGCTACTTGTCCTTTGACAAAGCTCTGCGATTAAGCGAAAGGAAAAGTAGTTCTAGACTAAGTGTATGTAATTGATTTTTTGTTTGTTTTGTCCTTAAAATTATGGGAGACTGAGCGCAGTGGTTGCATGCCTATAATTCCACTGCCGTGAGTCGGGGGAACTGTGAATTCAAGGCCAGCTTTGGCACCATAGCAAGACCCTGTCTCCAAATTTAAAAAGGGTCTGGGAATGTAATGCAGTGGTAGAGTACTCACCTAGCACATGTGAGACCCTGTGTCCATTCCTAGTATGGAAAAAAAGAAAAGAAAAACAACAAAAAAGAATATACCAAAATTAATATTGTTATATCATTGGGACAAAAGGTTGGCAAAGACTTTCACTTTTTTCTTTCTTTCTTTCTTTTTCCTGTTATACTTTAATTATTTTATCCATTTTCTTTGGTAATAAAAATTGAATTTTAAAGATTATAGCAGTGTTTTCCTGTCTGCTTTCCTTTTCATAGGAAGAAATGAGGACCTGGATGGGTTAAGGTCAAGGTCGGCAGTAGGATGTGACAGTAAGCCAGGCCTGGGATCTTGGTTTTTGAGAGTAGGATTCACTCTACACTAGTATTATAATGGAGAAGGTACACAGGGAAAAACAACAAAAACAAAACCAGAGAAGGGGAAAGGGCCCAGGAGATGGAGAGTAGTAACTTCAAGTATTAAAAACAATGCCACCACCATCCCAAGGCTTTAATGAGGGTTTTGACAGAACAGTGCACATCTCACAAGTGGCTGCAACTCAGCTTGGTGCCCAGGTCTTGGTTTGGGAGTGTACTCTTTGGGTGTTCTTTAAAAAACTATCCTAGCCTAGCACCATGGTATCCAAGCACTGGAATCCCAGCATTCTGGAGGCTGAGTCAGGAGAATTACAAGTTTGAGACCAGCCTCAGCAATTTATGAGACCCTCAGCCATTTAGTGAGGCCCTATCTCAAAATAAAAAAGAGCTGGGGATATAACTCAGTGTTAAAGTGCCCCTGGGCTCAATCCTCCTTATCAAAATAAGTAAATAATATTTAAAAAAAAAACTATCCTAAACTTATGTAGTAAAATCCTAATGCTATTAAATCTCTTTGACCCATTTTCTTCCAAAGATGGATATAGAGGAAACGCCTTATCTGCATATGATGATAATGCAGCAGGTCACGCTGGTTAAAAGTGAACATCTTAATCCAGAAACAAATGTGATGTTATCTTCAATGTCTTTAAGTGGACAGTGAACATAGTTTTGGTTCCAGGACTGAGGAGGCCCCACAATCTCTTAATTCTCTAAGGAAACATTCTGTAGTACACAAGGTAGTTCCAGCGGCCTGAACAGGAACTGGTCACTCCTAACATCCTTGTATACAACTTCAGAACCCTGGTCCTCTCAATTAATGTTAATGACATCTGAAGGGTATATATAAATCACACTGGGACCTGCTATGCTTCTAATTTTCTTTTTTTTTTTGGTACCGGGGATTGAACCCAGGGGCACTCAACCACTGAGCCACACCCCCAGCCCTATTTTGTATTTTATTTAGAGACAGGGTCTCATTGAATTGCTTAGCCCCTTGCTTTTGCTGAGGCTGGCTTTGAACTTGTGATCCTCCTGTCTCAGCCTCTGGAGCTGCTGGGATTACATGTGTGCGCCACTATGCCCGGTGTGGTACTGATTTTTGAAGATGTCAGTTTATTTTCCTAAACTTCTTAGGGGAGAGATAGTAGTTTTTTATTTGCATAGAATGTTCCATTCTTACTTAGCCTGGGTTGATTAATAAACATTTATTAAAATAACATGTTGAATGGCAGAACAGTGGAGCAGAGGTAGTTAAAACCGGCTTTCACTTCTGCATCTGCCCCACTGATGTGGACGGGTCCTTGATGCTGTTCCTCTTTTTTGATTTGTTTATTCATCTGCACATTGAGGGGATTGGCCCAGGTGTTTAAAGGAGCTTCATGCACCACCATCTCAAAGTCTGCGTGATTTTTCAGACTTAGATTTTGATTTAAAATTTTTATCTTTGTTGAATCTTTTTAAATAGCCCAGCAGAGTCTGGTGGTGCATGCCTATAATCCCAGCTACTCAGGAAGCTGAGGGAAGAGGATCGCAAATTCCAGGTTAGTTTCAGCAACATAGTGAGACCTCGTCTCAAAATTAAAAATAATAAAAAAAGAGCTGGGGATGTATCTCAGTAGCAGAGCACTCCTGGGTTCAATCCCCAGTACCACAAAAACAAAGATAAACCCCTCACTGGGTGCTGTATGAATAATTCTTAGGAATTATGGAAACAGGGTGATCATTAAAAACAAAAACAAACAAACAAACAAACAAAAAACAACAAACAGAAGAAAACAAACAGCCCAGCAGAAAACAGATACTATTCTAGTCCACTAATATTTCCCTAGAATGTGTTTAAATTAGCAAGTGGGTCAAAGATTGGCTGATTGAAGAGACTCTGTTTTCAAACACACTTCCCTGTGCTCTTATTTAAGGGTGTGGCCAAGAGATAAGGAGTGGAATCCGGGAGAAGCCGTCTTTATCTATGAAAACCTTTGGAGGGAACGTGACCGACCACCTGAAGGAAAGGTTGTGCCAAGACCTGTCTGCTGACTCATCGGTGAGTGGGGTGAGTGGGGCACTCTGCAGACTCACTCTAAAGACAAAGCCAGAACACCCACCGCGGCTTGGACTTTCTCAGTGTTACATGGGATTAGGACACTAGGCCCCATGAGGACAGAGTTGGTAGAATAGGGGAAGTGTACATAAAATGGAGCTCTTTGGACTTGGGGGAGATATTTATATTTATTATTATTTTTAGTACCAGGAATCGAACCCAGGGATGCTTAACCAAGGAGCCACATCCCCAGACCATTTTATTTTTTTAATTTTGAGACAGGGCCTCGCTGAATTGCTGAGGCTGCCTTTGAACTTGCAATCCTCCTATCTGAGCTGCTGGGATGACAAGCATGTCCCACTGTGCCTGTCTGAGAGAGTCTCATTTAAATAGAATAATAGGCTTATATAGCTGAATTACTGGAGCTTTTTGTGAACAAGGTTAGCATGAGAAACAGGGAGGAAGAAACCTGTCGTGTGGAACCTTTGGATTAAGCTATATTACTTAGGCCAGTATATGTAGGTATTTTATAATATTACATGATATGGAAACAGCATTTTATGAATAGAGGGCATAGTCATATTAGCAGTTTTGTTCATTGACTTTTGTGATTTGTAAAATATTTATAAAAAAATAACTCAATTTCTAGTGTTATGTTGGCTGATGTTGGCTACTGACTTTTGCAGGTTTATGGTAGAAACCACTGAACTTTTAACAGGGGTCCACTTTATGCTTTGCAGATAGCCCTGGCTGTTCTGCTACTGCAACTAATTTTTAAAATGGACGTGTTTCTTTCTCTTGTTCTCTCCCTGTTCCTTCCTAATCTCAGGGGATACAGGATTACCTTCATTCCCTATTTTGGGCAGTTAGTTGTCTTTGAGCACCCACCCACCATAGAGGAAGGAAGTAGTCCATACTTTGGGAAAGGTACAAGAAGATCTCAGGAATGGTTATCTCCCAAATTAACAAGTGAATTACAGCTCCAACAGAGGGCACCTGGAATGTAGCCTTTGACTCACTTCTTTAAAACCCCCTGTTCCTCCTGATGGGCAGAATCACAGCTTCTGGAACAGGAGTCCCTGTGTTTCTTCTTTGCTAGCAAAGCAACAAGCCTTCTTTTTCTTTTTTCCTTTTTCTCAAAACTGTGTCCTTATTATTGGCTTGACACTGGGGACAAGGACCAAGCTTTTGGTGACAAACTGACAAAGTTCCATAGGAGCAGGCACAAGTGTTTTGGTTTGTTTCTGGTGGTGCGAGGAATGGAGTAGAAGGGTGTGGCCTGCCAGGGAAGGTCAGCATCTTGGATTGGAGTTTGCCTCCAAGGTAGTGGGAAACCATTGAATGATCTTAGGGTAGGGGAGATATTTAGAGAAATGCCTGGGAAGATTGAAAACAGTTATCTCCCCCAGGGCCTGCAGCTGCAGAGAGCTGGAGACCTTGGTCCTCTTGGACTGGGTTCCCCTTCTTGACCCCTTAATTAAAGTGCCACCCAGGTGCTCCACGAGGGTTGCACATTCGACCTTAGTGCATCCACTCTCAGAAAGCTTTTCTCAGATCTCTTTTCCATTGTCATTGTGAGCTTTTGATGAAGTTCTAACTTCACCAAGGAAGCCATCAACCCAGAGCTTCCATAGACGTACCCACTGAGAGCATGCACCCGTGAGACTGTCATGTGAGAATATGTGTTTCTGAAGAAGGGTCCAAGGAGTCCCCAGAGAGCTGAGGGAACTTGACTCAGGGCCAGCGGGGGTTCTTGGCATATGGGATGGAAAGGGATTTTAGCAATGTCCAGTCAAAGGCATTAGACAAAGGTTTATTTAGGAAAGTAGATACATAGTCAAGGGAGATTGGGAGCCACCTCAAGAGAAGCGAAGCTTTTGGGGTAAAGCAAGGAATACCGACTAAGAGGAGAACACCACCACTTCCAGAGGGAGAGACAGTATCCTGTCGTTGCGGGTGTTGATATGTACAGAAGGATGGTTACTGGGGTTGGAGTAAAGTGGAATCACACAGTTCCACACCAGTTTCCCTGCACTTGTGCATTGTTCTCTTGTTACAAGGGCATGGGTCAAGGGTGTGGCCCAAGGGTACCTCCCTGAGGAGCTGCAATTGTTCATGGGTGTATCCTGCATTTCAGGGTTTTGTAGGCACTCCTGAGACTCTATATCTCTCCCTTTATTCCCAAATTCCTATCTCTGATGCGAGATCTAAACCAAACCCTCTAACAGGCATAGATTCCTTTCCTCCATTGCTCAGCAAAATTTCCCTTTCTTTAATCATTTTTTCTTCTTTCTCTAGATCATTTCCAGATCATACATATCTACCGTTATTTCTCTCACTAAAAAATATCTCTCTTACCATACTCTCCAACTTACCTTCCTTCATTTTTGCTGTTTGTAAAACTCCTTGAAAGCATTCGCCGTTTACAATTATCTCCTGATTTTATTCTATTTTTTTAACTGAAGTAAAAAAAAAATTTTTTTTTTTTGAAGTAAAATTCTCAGTAACACACTCAGGTCACTGGTAATCTCCAGGTGGCTCCGTGCTACGGGAATATCTCAACTCCTGCTGCTGCAACTTCTGTCTTGTGATATTTGCCAGGTGCATTTGCTTCTTTTGACTTCCTTTTACTTTTTCCTCTTTCCTTTCTTAGTCTGCCTCCAGTCTTATGTTGGTTCTTCTTCCTTTTCCTGGCAGAAGGCCCCGGGGCTTAATTCTTGGCCACAGGTGCTCCTTTGTGATCCAATTCAGGCTCTTGGCTTTGAAATACTGTTGTTGTTTTTTTTGGCCTGTGGCCTGCCCCCTCCCCCACCATGGTAATTGAACTCTACCACTGAACCACATCCCCAGCCCCTTTTTATTTTTTATTTTGAAACACGTAAGTTGCTGAGGCTGGCCTTTTACTATTGCTTCTCCTGCCTCAGCCTCCAAAGTAGCTGGGATCATGGGTGTATGCCACTGTGACTGACTTCAAACGCCATTTCTAAGCCAGCGATCCTAATGTGTATTTTTAACCCAGACCTCCCCCCCGAATTTCAGCAATCTCCACTTGGGTCTAGAAGATACCTCCAACTCCACCTGTCCAAAACCCAGACTATTTCCCGGAATGCCTGTGATCCAGTGTTCCCCCTCTTGGTGGCACCTCTTGTCTTTCCACAGCTTAGGCCCAAATCCCTTGAAGTCACCTCCAAGCTCCTCCTCTTCTCAAATCCCTCAGAGAGGTGTTTGTTGAACCTTCTGAACACACAGCACCTGAGTGCCAGAGGGTCTTTTGTCCCCTCCTGCTATCCCTTCCTTTCTGAATCCCTACAGCAGACACCCCCGGGGCTTCTCTGCTTCTCAACCAAGTGGCCACAGAATCCTGCTCAAAGGAAGTGAGATCCTGTCACCTGCAGGACACTCTTTTCCTTTCATGTGGAGAGTCCTCATGAAAAGGAGAGTCCTCAGACAAAGCCTCACGAGTCCGTGAGTCTGTCTTCCCCTCCCCACCTGCTCCTCAGCATTATGCTGTCTGCCTCACTCTGGTGGGGGGGCTCACTGGCCTCTCCCAACACCCAGGCCCTCCCCTGTCACGGGGCTGGTGCTCTCCTACTTCCCTTTTCACAGAAAGCTCTTTCTGGAGTGACTGACTCTGTTCTTTGGCCTTGTTTAATAGAACCTTCTCAGTGGAAGTGGAAACCCTGTTCAAACCCGACCACGTTATCTAAAGTTGTACCCCCACCTCTCTCCAGCTCTGCCTCCCTAGCTTCCTTACCTCACTCTGTTTCTTTTCCCTCTTCTCACCTGCTCACTCATGCCTATCCGTCTGCACTCACACACTCATGTGACTGTGAGCAAGCTGTTAACCTCCTTGAGCCTTGGCTCTCTCCTTCTTCTCCTTCTCCTCCTCCTTCTTCTCCTTCTTCTCCTTCTTCTCCTTCTTCTCCTTCTCCTTCTTCTCCTTCTTCTCCTTCTTCTCCTTCTCCTTCTCCTTCTCCTCCTTCTCCTTCTCCTTCTCCTTCTCCTTCTTCTTCTTCTTCTCCTTCTTCTCCTTCTTCTCCTTCTCCTTCTTCTCCTTCTCCTTCTTCTTCTTCTTCTCCTTCTTCTCCTTCTCCTTCTTCTCCTTCTTCTCCTTCTCCTTCTCCTTCTTCTCCTTCTCCTTCTCCTCCTTCTTCTTCTCCTTCTTCTTCTTCTTCTTCTTCTTCTTCTTCTTCTTCTTCTTCTTCTTCTTCTTCTTCTTCTTTTATATTAGCACTCATCGCTTCGCAAATATACTAATAAATGATACTTTTGTTATTTTTCTAAATTTATACACTTATCTTCTAAGTTAAATTTAAGATACACCCCACAGAGGCCTTTGGTTCATTGGTATATCCCAAATTAATAGAATAATGTCAGTAAATTACAGATAGTCCATATTTATTGTTTGAGTACATTTTTAGTTATATTTTTATTATCCATTATCATTATATTTTTATATTGCATTATATAATATTATTATTTATATGATGTTATATTATGTTATATTGTTATTATCCACGATAAACATGCATAATTTGAAATTTTTATATCTATATTTATGATCTGAAAAATGAATATCATTACATTTTGTTAAATCAGTGTATAAGAAAAGGAAAATCGCCAGGTCAGGGCATTGGGTGGGGTGGGAAGAGGGCTGTGGAAGGTATTGAGGTAACAGTGAGGGGAACTGTAGGATTCTAGGCTATCCAGGTTTGGTATAGAGTGATGGGAATGAGGATAGTGGGTGGCTGTAATGATTCCCTAGTTGTGGAGCTGGGTTAAGGGGTGAGTCCACCAGGCATAGTGATGCACACCTGTAATCCCTGCAGCTCAGGAGGCTAAGACAGGAGTATCACAAGTTCAAGGCCAGCCTCAGTAACTTAGTGAAGCCTTGAGCAACTTAGCGAGAATCTGTCTCAAAAAATTAAAAAAGGGGGGTGGGGGTGGGTGCTGGGATGTTGCTCAGTGGTTAAGCTTGCCTGGGTTCAATGTCTGGTACCAAACTAAACCAACCAAACAAACAAACAAAACCCTTAGCTACTCAGGAGGCTAAGGCAGGAGGAATGCAATTTAAAGGTTAGCCTGGCAATTTATAAAGACTCTGTCTCACAATAAAGTATAAAGGGCTGGGGTGCAGCACAATGGTAGAACATTTTTTGCCTAGCATGTGAAAAGCCCTAGGATTCAATCCCCAGTATTGCAAAAGAAAACCCAAACAAAACTGAACACTGTGGAATTGCATAGCTATTCAACGTCTCAGAGCTGAGGTCCCACATCCTTGTCTTGACTTTCCTTCCTTATTTCCTCCTCTTCAAGCACCTTCCACCCCTTCTTGTTTTTCTTCAACTATTAATCTCACATGACACTTTTTAAAGCATTTTCTCTCACCCCCTTCTCCCTCTACCCTTGCCAAAATGAATCATCTCTCCCCATGACTTGGACTTCCATTTATTTATATTCAATCAATATTTAAATTGCCTTAAAGAAGTTTATAGAGTTGGGTGCTGTCCAACAGTGTAGCTCTGTGTAATAACTAAAATCTTAATCAAAATCAAAGTAAATGAAAAATTCTAAAAAACAATATTTATTTATTTATTTTTGGTACTGATGATTGATCCCAGGGGTGCTTTACCACTGAACTACACCCCCAGCCCTTTTTATTTTTTTATTTTGAGACAGGATCTCACGAAGTTGCTCAGGGCCTTGCTACATTGCTGAAATTGGTCTCAAACTTGCAATCCTCCTGCCTCAGCCTCTTGAGTCACTGGGGTTACAGGCATGAGCCACTATACCCAGCTGATTCCCAGAGGATTGAAATAGTGTAATAATAGACAGAGGGGCTGGTTGGCTACTTTAGATTGAGAGTGGAGGAGAAGAAATGTCTAAAGAGGTGACATTTAACCAGGTTCAAAAGGCAAAAGGAAGATGCGAAATGGGTGGGCTGAAAGAAGGAGCCCTAATGCAGAGATAAATGTGAAAGAAAGTCCAAGTGGCTGGGGTCAGGTGGCAGGGGACAGCATGGTAGAAGAAGATATTTGAGCAATAGGAAGGACCAGATTACTAGGACTTTATAAAAATCTGAGTAAGGAGTTAGGATTTTTTGTTTTCTTCCAGAGAGAACTATGGGAGGGGTTCCATAAGTGGGAGATGACATGGTCTGATTATACATTTACCATTTATCTCACTCTGCCTGACTTCATTAGTTAGTTGCTTACTTACCTGTGTCTCCGACTGATTGTACAATCCTGGATTTTTGCATCCTTAGTATTAAGTCATGCTCCGTTAGGTTTGGTGTAATAGTAACGACTCATAGACCGGGATTAAGCTCTTCAAAACGTCGGCTCATTTATTATCTTTGAATACGGTAAAACTAGTCATGGAATATTTTGCCTCCCAAATAAACAAGGCAGGATTTCATTCTGAGTGAGCCAATTTCAGCATCGCTTCTCCTCCCTCTGGTAGGCGAGATGGGGTCAGCAGTGTTCTTCATAAAAGGTGGAGAACAGAAAAATGATCAGAAAAGTGAATATCATTACATTTTGTTAAATCAATGTATAAGTAAAGGAAAATACAAGGATAGCAAGTCTCCAGAAATGTGCTCATGCCTTGGTAGAACTCATCTTGTTGCTCAGTTGAATTAAAGAGCCTGGAGGTTTCCTTTGGAAATCAGGAAGGGGCTAAAGATCATGATTCAATCCCTTCATTTTCTAGAAGAGAATTTCAAACAATAGTCCATGAAGGCCCCATGAGACATCCTGCAATGTGGGGCTGAGACAAGCCAGAGGACTCTAAGGGCAGAGAGTAGTATAGCTCTTATGTGGCCATCTGATTTATTTAAAAAAAAAAAAAAAAGTAAAAAAAACTGAGTCTGATGTGGACTCTGAATGTTGAAATCTTAGTTTTGAATGAAGAAATGAACTTTTATTTATTTATTTTAATATTTGGCTGCCAACAGCTTTTTTAATTTTTATTTTTAAAAATATTTAATTGATTTTATTTTTTAAATACAGGACAGAATGTATTACAATTCTTATTACACACGTAGAGCACAATTTTTCATATCTCTGTATATAAAGTATGTTCACACCAACTTATGTCTTCATACATGTACTTTGGATAATGATATCCTTCACATTCCACCATCATTGCTAATCCCCTACCCCCTCCCTTCCCCTCCCACCCCTCTGCCCTATCTAGAGTTTTGAGCGTAGGAGAAACAGAAGAAATGAAGTTTTAAACACTGTCATGGAAAACACCCTGCAGGACAGATAGAGTCTTTGGGCCACTGGTTTGTAGCATCAGGCTTCAGGTCTCTCCCAAGGAGAGACTGCAAAGTCAGCGCTTCCCACTCTTGGGCAGTGAGGGACCCAGGGCCTCAGTATGTTTCATGGAGACATGGAGACAGTTTCAATGTCTCCATGAAACCAGTTGTGGGCTGCAAGGAGGCTAGAAGTATAGCACCCCTGTCTCCCTGGGAGGAAGTTACTGAAGCTTTAGCCCGGAAGAGGAGTTAATCAAGTACTAGGCAGGCTTGCTTGTGTTTCTGTGGTTTAATGATTAAGAGTCAAAGTCAGAAGCCAGAAATCTGAAATCCAAGCATATCAACCACCCCAAGCCTGAGCTTCCTCCTCCACAGATGGGGTTAAAAGCAGCTGCCTTTGGGGCTTTGTGAGGATTGAATGCTTGTATGTGGGTGCTTGGCACAGGGTCTGCTCCACAGCAGATTCTCAAAAACTTTAGCTAATGTTATTAGTGCACTGTTTAGGTTAGTTTTCAAAGTTCTACCACAGGACTTTTTGCTTATCTACCCATTCCTTTCTGAGAGACAGAGTAAGTAATTTTAGTGTTATTTTATAAGTGAGAAAATCAAGGTTTGGAGTTCAGTTAGCTTTGCTTACCCAGATTTGCAAGTGGCACAGCTCAGATCCAAGCCCAGTACTTCCTGAAGTTTTCTCTGGATGGCTTAGTAAGATGTAGCCTGAGTCATAATGTTGGGTTCCAGAAATGGTTAGGCCTAGTGCTTCACATTATTGTTGATTTCATTGTGCTAGTGGACCACCCTTCAGAGACCACTGATTAGGAACAGCCCTGTGTCCACTAGAGGACAAGGCCATTTCTGCCATTGGAAGGCTGGTCTTTGCTCAAGTTGTGCCATTGAGTCACACTTTATCTCTGCTTTCAGTGTTGCTTTTTTTTACTGCCTCATGTCCTGTGTCAGGACCAGGAGTTAGACTGAGGCTGTATGTGGGGGAAAGAACTAGGAGATAAGAGATTGTTTTGGAGGACAACTTTCCCTATCCATTAGGAATAGGAGCAGAGCCCTCTTGGGAGCTGAGGGAGCCCTGAAGCCATTACATGTGGCCTTCTCTCATCTCCAGCAGAGGAGGCTCACGTGGTTCACAGTCAGGGCAAAAGGAGAAGTTGCATTCTGAGAGTAAGACCTGTTCCGATCCTATCTGGTGGGGGCCACAGTCAACCAGTCTGTTTTCTCATTTTCCATCAGAACATCATAATGCACCTTGAAGTTGTTGTGTTAAGCCTCATACTGCTTCTAACAGGTAAGTGAGCAGGTGGGCTGGGGGGTTGGGTGGGTACTTGGTATGGTGAAGGAAGATAGTTGTTCTTTGCAGTTTCTTAGATGGTTATGGGTTATCTGATGAGCAGAACCAGGATGAAATCTTACTCCAAAGAAATTGCTTAATGGCTATCAATTACAAAATCGATTGCTAAGTGAGCAGGACAAGATGCAGAAACATATTTCACATGCTGCCATTTGTGCTTGAACAAAAAGAGGGGCGGTAGATGTATATGCATAGCCAAATGTGTGTAAGAAATAGTAATTACCCTGGGGTGTGGGGGGGCTGGGAAGAGGAGGTGGGGATGGGGTAGAAGGGAGAGTTAGCCTGTCATTACTTCCTTTTTTGTCTTTTGGAGTTTTTAAACAATGTTCACTTATTTCATTTAAAAATAAATGCTTGCCTGTGGCTCATGCCTGTAATCCCATTGATTTGGGAGACTGAGGCAGGAGGCCAACTTCAGCAATTTAGGGAGATCCTCAGCAACATGGCTAGCTCCTGTCTCAAAATAAAAACATAAAGAAGACTGAGGATATAGCTCAGTGGGAAAGCATAAACAAATTAAAAAAAAAAAAAAACAAATAAAATATTTTAATTCAAAGCTTTCTGTACACAGGGCGAAAGTTTTGAATAAACATTTCCTAAATTTTAAAGACTAATCCTGGAGGGTGGGATTATGGGAGAAAGTTCTTTTTTAAAATTATATACTTCTATAAACTAATTATGACATCATGTGCTATATTTGCAAAAATCATTAGGCAAAATCAAGAGAGTTTCAGAGCTGGGTTGTAGCTCACACATACTGCTTGCCTAGTATGTGTGAGACACTGGGTTTTATTCTCAGCATGGCATATGCATACATAAAAAAACTAAAGGTTCATCAACAACTAAAAAAAATTCAGTGAGAAATATACCCTTATTTTATATAATAATGATCTTTTTTTTTTTTTTCTCTCAGAAAATTTCCTACTCACAGCCTGGTCCTGCCTGTTAGTTAGTAAATCTCAAATTAGTTCTCATTTAAATATTTTCCAATTCTGTGGCTGCCTTGTGTTAGTAAGCCTTGCTTAGTTGCTGGGCTGTCATCAACTGATGACAAGATCCCTGCTTAAAAGGCTTTTGGATTGATCCTAACACTCATGTAAAACTCAGCAGCTCCTGGAAGTATTGTAACCCCATTTTCCAAAAATCAATTTCTGAAGAGTCTATTAGACTTCAGCCCTCAAGCCAACAATGTTTCAAACAAACATCAGTCCTGCTTTCGTGTAGGAGAAGTGGAGTAGTGAGGAGGTGATTTCATCTGCAATAACAGTTTTCAAAGGCCATGAAAATTAAAACATTGCAATTTAAGTGCAATAGAATTAATTCTTTTTTTTTTTTTTAAAAAGTATTTCAATGGATACAAGTGAATTTGGAAGAAAGAACTGAGGCACTGGAGTGGGAAGGAGACTTTTCTCTAGGCTTCAATATCCTTGGTGTTATTTTCATTTTTAAAAACCACAAGTTTACATTGCCTATTTAAAAATCAATAATATGCAGGTACCTGGTGAACACAGGGTAAAATACATACATGCAATACTTGAGTATCATTTGGTTAAAACCTTTTGAAAGCAATTTGGCCATCTTCATCAAAAGATGAAAATATTCCTTCCCTTTATCCTGGTCATTTCTCTCTTAGAAATTTATCCCCCTAGGGAACTTAAATACAGTAAAGGTTTAATAGAAAGATTTTGTCACATTACTTACAATGGTAATAATGAGGAAGAGCTTGAAAATCATCCAGTGCAAATAAATTGTATTGTCTACAAATATATCCATTAAACAAAACATTTATTTGAAGAATATGCTAAAAACTGTTTATAGTATCAAAATTTCAAAATCAATCTATAAAGCCATGCCTACAAAACAAACTGTAAAAAGAAACATGAGAATAAATAAATTAAAAAGTGAAAAAAATATTTTAGGAAAATATCAAGACCTCATTCTCAGTTTCTGCTCCCTGTGTTTCAGATGCTGTGGTTTCTTATACTCAAGTGAGTGGAGTGGTGGGTCATCGGGTCATTATTCCCTGTAGCTACTCAGTCACCAGTGGAGTCACATCCATGTGCTGGGGCCGAGGGGCATGTCCTACATCTAAATGCTCAAATGAACTCATCTGGACTGATGGATCTCAAGTCACCTTCCAGAAACACAGGCGTTATAAGCTGGAGGGGAACCTTTTGCAAGGGAATGTGTCTTTGACCATAGAGAATGCAGCTAAGACTGATAGTGGCCTATATTGTTGTCGAATTGAGCATAGCGGGTGGTTTAATGATATGAAACTCACCTTATCCTTGGAGATTAAACCAGGTAAGCTTGTTTTGTTTCCTTTGATCTTTTCCTGGAAGTTAACTGAGTTTTTTGTTTGGTAATAATTTCTGTTTTCCTTTAATAGGGAAATAGAAGGTTCACATAATCCTGTTTGCTGACAAATACTTGCTCTTGAGAAACAGAATAACTTATTTGCATAGATGAAGTCCTTCGGCCAACCTTGATTCAAGGCCAAAGGCTAGAATGAGAGACAACCCCCTAAAGCCTCCTTCAGACGTGCTTGCTCGAATTATTCTTCCATAGTGAAACATAATGAATAGTTTTATCAAGCTGAATCTATTCAACTTTAAAAACTGTCCCTTTTTCCCCCCTGAAATCTTGTCTTAGAAGAATGTTAAAATGTCCATTCTTCACATTTTAAAATCACCAAGGATTTCAAAGCTCAAAAATGAGTAATGTAAGGTACTGCTGTGTAGACATACAACATCTGGTTTTAACAGCTATCAACTCAATCTTGTTGAACATTTACATATATATAAATTTTTATAGATATAAAATTATTTATATAATTTATATATAAACAACTATATATAAATTGCTATAATACTTTAAATGTAAATTATTTATATATGACATTTATATGTATGGAAAACATATGTATATACACACATATAAATATTGTTTAGGCATATAATTCTAACACTTTCCTTACCCTACCTTGGGTATCATATCATATCACAAAACCCCCCTTTAAAAATTAAAATGACCTTATATGAAAGCTTTTGCCACCCAATGCCTATTAACCAGTTGCTCATAAGAAGTTCATGAAATCCAAAAATCTGGGAACATTATATTTTTCTTCTTTTCTCACTATTTGATGAAAGGAGTAGATTCTTGAGGATTTCCTGGTTTCTGGTGTTGTTTCCTAATGAATCTCCTTCTACTAAGGTCTTATTTTGACACTCGAATCTAATACCTGTGGCCTCAATAAACTGTCTCTCTTGCTCTCATTTTATTTTATTTATTGGGGCATTTGAGATTGAACTCAGGTCCCTGCACATGCTAGGCAAGCAAGCGCTCTGCCACTGATCTACAGCCTCAAAGCCCTCCCTGCCCTGTCTTTGTTTTAAATTAAGGGGAACTTTATTTTGCAATCCCTCAGCTTTGGGACTTGGTTTGTTTGTCTTATAGAGGCAAGCAAGATGAGGTCAATTCTATTGGAATAAATAGCTGACTCTGGAGAAACTATGCCTCGGAGGCAATTTAAGGAAGCCAAAAGAAGCTGGTGATACAGTGTGCTGTAGGAAGATGTGGAGAGGCAGCTTGCGGAGAAGAAATAATAGGATTATGATTGCAGCCTTCTTGAGGTTGTGAAATTATCGACCTGGCTAAATTTTAAAAAACAGCATAGAATAAAATTAGCAGGAGGCTTTTATAGTGTTTAGAAATTCTTTAATAGGTAGATGTTTACAATAATGTTTGGTTCAGTCAGAACATGAGTGCATAACTGAGCCAAAGTGACAATCTCTAAAAGCCAATTCTTTGCTTAAGTGTTTTGTGCTTTTAAAATTCTAAGCTTCCTCTTTAACTCTCCAAGGGCTTCTTAACAGCCCTTTCTACCCTTGTAGTTTCCCAGTTTCTTACTGAGGAATATACCCTAAGCAAGAAAAGTTCATGAGTTGATTAGAGTTTCTCCTCCCCATCCTTTGATCCGCTTTTTGCATGTATTCTTTTTTTTTTTTTCCTCAGAGATTAGATTTTAAACTGTGAAGGGATGGAAAGTGGATATGTTCAAGCCTACAGCTCTGCTTTAGGTTAAATCAGCAAACTATAGCTCCAGGGCCAAACCAGATTATATAATTGGCCCACCAACTGTTTTTATAAATAAAGTTTTATTGGAACAGCCACACACATTCATTTATACATTGTCAGTGGTGGCTTGCAAATTGATAGGGTTGAGTAGTTGCTACTGAAACCATATATTTTAGGTTCCCAAACGTAAAACATTTACTATGTGGCCCCTTATAGGAAAAGTTTGCTGACTTCAATTTCTAAATAATGGGTTGAGCATCCCTAATCCAAAATGTCAAAATCTGAAAGTTTTAACATAGTCCTGGTACTACCTACAAGTGGAAAATTCTGCAGTATGAAACTTTGTTTTATGCACAGCATTAATGAAAGCTTATGGAAACTTACCTTCAGGCAATATGTATAAAATGTATATGAAACATAAATGGTTTTATATGTAGATTTGTGTCTCATTCCTAAAATATCTAATTATGTATATGCAAATATTCTGAAATTAAAAAAATCCAAATTCTGAAATACTTCTCAAACATTTTGGATAAGGGATACTCAACCTGTATCTCTTAGATGGGAAGCAACCTTAGAAGGTCTGGTTCACCTTGTAACCAAATATACAATTCCTTTCTACAAGTTGTGGCAGGTGTTTTAGCATAGTAGATGAGTGTGATTTAGCCCTGAGTTAAGATGAAAGCCCTTGGGGCATCTACCCTCAGGATGGACAGAATGGACCACTATTTGGTAAACACAGTGGGCTTGAGAACTACTGTTTAAGTCAGTCACTTATCACCAAGAGGGCAAGGAATGTACATACCAGGAGCTGCCACATAGGAACCGAGTGCCCCTTAGACTTGAGCGATGAGAATGTAGATGTGGCAAGCCAGTCATGGGCTGTGTGTGTGTGAACTATGAGCACTGAGTGCACAGGGTGGACTGAGCCAATGTTGCCCCTCTCTTTGGACAAGGAATGTAAGCATCTTTCTGTTGCTCTGCCTATGATCCCCACACAGCACATGAGATGGGCATGGCCTTCCTAGATGTCAGTCAACCTGCTGATAGCAAGGCATCAGGAAGCTAGCCTTAACCCTGACCCCTTGCCTCATTGGAATGGCTTCTCCCCAATAAAAGGGTTCAGCACGTGCTTCTCGCTCTCTTTCTTGCCTGCCTTGCCTCCTTTGTGGGAGCTGGGTCAGAGGAGCTATCACAGAACCCAAAGGAAAAGGTATTTCTCTGTCTCTATGTGATTATTTTATGTCAGCCCATGTTCCCCCTGGAGTGTCCCTGACTGGTTTAGTCGTGTGTCCCAACAGGTACAGGCTCTAGACACCTTCCCTGTCTCACAGTCATTTATAAGGATGCATAATGAATGATATGCATGACTGGTCTTTTAAAAATCGCTTCATTGTAAATGTGAAATATCTGTCCTTACCTCCCCAATCTTTTCAATGCTGCTGCTTCCTTTTGGCTTATGGCAAAGAACAAGCACTCAGGACAGAGAATTCTGCCTAGAGACCATCTCCCATTTGTGTGCAAGGGGACAGTTTTTGAATGGGGTGCTTGCTTTCCTACTGTTTGATTAATCATTGTTTTCATGTTGATTTCTAACTCCAGCCAGAGACACAAGTGTTCCTATGACACCTAGGGTCTATACCTCTGCTTCTTCAACGCCAGCACACACACAGAACCACAAACCAGGTAAAACAGATGAGGTTTGGAACCCTAGGCATTCTAATGAGAGGCTACAGGCCATACTCTGCATTGTGTCAAGACAGAAGTACAATAGAGGGTGAGGGTTCTTAACTGGGCTCCCAACCTGGGCTTCCTTTGGTCTGTGATACTACCCTCTTCTCAAGTTACCTGAATGTTGGGTATGTTTAAGCATTTATGTTGGATATGTATAAGCATTTGAAGAGTGAGGGCAGTCGTTGCTTTTTATAAAATTCTAAAATGATTCATTATTAGCCAAAAAATTATTTGGAGCATTGATCCAACCTACCCAATGGGGATGGTGTGGATCTGGTTCAGCTGGGTATCCATTTATGATGAAAACATGGGGAATTCCAGAAGCCAAGAGTTACACTCTTTGGATTCAGAACTCATTTCGTCCATTCTGAAGTTGGGCCCTGCGGTTGAAAATAATATTTCAACCAAGTTGATGTTTCTGTTTCCTGTTCACGAGACACTGTGCTGCATGCTTTGCAATGTTCTGTCATTCATTTCTCAGGAAGGTTATATCTATTATAGGTGTGATTCAACCCTGTCTTATAGTTATGGGAACTGAGACACAGAATCAAAAAGTTCTTGGTTGAGTGGTGCAGGTCTATAATCCCAGTGGCTCTGGAGACTGAGGCAGGAGGATCCAGAGTTCAAGGCCAGCCTCAGCAAAAGTAAGGTGCTAAGAAACTCAGTGAGACCCTATCTCTAAATAAAATACAAAATAAGGCTGGGGATGTGGCTCACCCCTGAGNTGGACAATGTGACATGAATTGAGAGCATGAGCAGGTATATTTGATATCCCTGACATCCTTAAATATAATGCTCACTTATTAAATAAGTAGCACTTTTGTGATTTCCACGCTATATCAATAAATTAAAGGGTCCTTGAAGCAAAGCAGTGTAAGACACTGACTGCCCCCCAAAATGTTCATGATTGAAAATCATAAAGATAGAAAGTAGTTGAGTTAGGGTTCAATCTCTATTCATTTGAATTTGGGGCCGGTACTTTTAACAGCTGGATGGTGCCTTCTATCAGGAACACTGAGCTTTATGTTTGAGTGAATTTTCTTGTTTTGACATTCTAAATGATAATGGCTTTATAAAGCTACCTTGTCTTTTGGGGGGCAGTCAGTGTCTTACACTGCTTTGCTTCAAGGACCCTTTAATTTATTGATATAGCGTGGAAATCACAAAAGTGCTACTTATTTAATAAGTGAGCATTATATTTAAGGATGTCAGGGATATCAAATATACCTGCTCATGCTCTCAATTCATGTCACATTGTCCATACTTCAAATTCAACACAGATAAGTTAAGATTGAATACAAAATAGAAAATGATTTACAGGGGAGGGAAACGTGTCCCACAGACACATTTAAGCTCAAGTCTTCTATTTCCAGGATTAAAAAAATAACCTTTAGAAGAGATTCTCAAAGCCCCCTGAAGCACTTTGACCCCTTAAGGTGACTCTGGATTCTGAGGAGTAACCTAAGTGTCACAGCCTCTTAGTGAGAGCAATCTGATGGAACATCTTGATTTCCCTGGACTCCCATTAAACTACATATCTAACCAAGAGGGATCTGAAGGATTGGGCTATGACCTGAGTTTGGAAGAGAGGATGTTAGGTTATAACTGGCATTTTTGAGCCATAAAAATTTGTAAGAAAAGTAGGTTTGTTGCAGGCAATTGAACACACTGGAGAATCTCTTGGACTTTCTCAATATTGCTAAGGTGGGTGTATTTGTGGACTTGGTTTGGAAAACATGGAAAAGTTACTGGCTTCATTTAAAGCTCCATGAACCTCCTGGGGTGTGGTATTAGTAGAGTCTTAATCTTATCCTGATAGTTTCCTAAAGAGGTTGGGTTCAAAGTTGATCTTCACAGTCCGGGAGGGAGGTGAGCACCCTAGCTAATCTTACGCAGGGACACTTTGTTTTACATCTGTGTCTCTCGGTGCATAAGCTAGTTGCCTAAAATATTCATGGAAGAACTGAAAATAAGGTTGAAAGAGAAATGAAAACTGTCACAAAGACCCAAACTTGGAGGAAAAAATTAAACTCAGGAGATTTCTTGCACAGAATTAAATTGGGTTAAGAATGGCCATCTGATTCTCTTGTGCTGTTCTGGTTAATTTGGTCCCTAAAGAGCCAAATGTTTGGGCATGAGAAACAAACAGAAAACAGGTCAGAACATGAGAAAGGGAATGTTGAAACATAAAATTTTCAAGACTGCATTGGGGAAGCCAATGCAGAAGACCACTGAGCGGCAGTTAGGAAAGCCCAGGGTCAGGAATTCTTGGTCAGCCACTACCACTAATTGGCTCCAAGATTCTGTGGTATTCTAAGGGAGTCACGTAAACATCTTTTAAAGAGCCAGGTGACCAAGCCTGTATATCGGTAAGCTGTTTAATAGGGAAGAAAGGAAAGATTTCAGAAAAGGAAAAGGAAATAGCTTTGTATTAGAGAGTTCGCAGTATCAGCTTTCTGGTGAGACATGAATGATAGATGCTTGCATAGCATTCACAACACCTTGGGTTCAATAAAGTTCTGACGAGAAATGGAAGATGAGTCAGATAACACAGGAAATCACTCTTAACAAAGGAATGGTTAGAATGCAAGTGCAGAAGGAGAGGGGTTCAGGGTCTATCTGAAACTCTGCTTTTAGGGTTGCAAATCATTAGCTAGGCCAAGATATTGTGCAACCTTGTCATCTTGAAGAGACCTCAGTAAATTAAATTTTGTACCTGTTGGTCAAATATGTGCATCTGTCCAGAAAAATGTGTGGACAATCTGGTATACTTAAATAGGGTCAAGAAATCCAGAGTGACATCATAGTGAAGAGACTTGGGCAAGTTAGTGGAAATTTCCAGGCCCTGTTCCCTGAAAGTGAAATGTCACTCGTATTAATAAAATGAAACTTAACTGGGTATCCTGTGTAGGATGTGCTGTTGTAGACTCTTTATTTAAAGGAAGTATAAATGACTAGAAGAATAGAAAGGGAAATAATTCTGTCTCTTGTTAAAACTATCTAGAATTTTATTTAGATGATTTTTTAAATAGTTTTTGTCTTGTTTTTAGTTGTAGGTGGACACAATACCTTTATTTGTTTATTTTTATGTGGTGCTGAGGATCAAACCCAGTGCCTCACATGTGCTAGGCAAGCAATCTACCACTGAGCTACAGCCCTGGCTCTGGGTCACATTCTTGTCATTATAATAAAGTGACTAGATAGCAGTACAAAGCCTGAAGGCCATCTTTGAGTAAATCTCTAAGAGGAGTTAGAGTGGCTGGAAGTGGGTAGGTGGGAGCCATTTTTCCTGAGGAAAGCTAGGTGAGGGAACTGTGGGAAGTTGGTGGTAATTTATAATTTCAGTTTTGTTTTGTTTTTTACTTTTGTTCGGGGTGCAAATTTCTCTCCACAAATGGAACATGGTTCTTCTGTTGTTTTTGTTCTAGTAGCTACTTTACCTACTACAACTCAGGCTGCAGAGACCCAGACTAAGACCCTGCAGGAAACAAGGACATCCTCTGCCAGCTTACCACTCTACTATTGCCCAACAGGTAAGTACATTCTCTCCCCTGAATCCCTGGGAGTATCCGAATCTTGATAACCATTGACAGGGAGAGCACTCACTCTGGAGTAAGACAGTTCTGACATGAGGGCTGAAGAGGGCCACTCTCTCTGAATCTGTTTTATTACATGTGAATGGATGTAATGCCGCTGATCTTATAGAATCCTTAGGAAGATTAAATGAGATGAAGGGCCTGGGACATGGTTACACAGGGGTTAAGTGATAGATACAATGGCAGCTACTACTATTACTTGGGACATCCTGAATCCATAAGACCAGTACAGGCAACACGTATGATTTGGAAATATCTACATATATATGACTCAATTTTCCTAAGTCAAATCAACCAGTTTTGACTCCAATCTCATTACTGGGCTTGATCTCTTGGGTCAGGGCCTTAAAAACAATTAAATCCAAATACCAAAATGTCCATCCATGTTGTTTCCTCCAAGGTTCCTCCTAAGTACAACCTGGGGGATCCTAGCTACCTTGACAATCTTGTATTTACATGGGCTGGTGGTGCTGCGGTCTACATGTTTATGTCCCCCCACAAATTAAAATATGGATATCTAATCCTCAAAGCAATAGCATTTAGAGGTGGGGCATCTGGGAGGTGACTAGGGCCCTGCCCTCATGAATGAGATTGGTTCCTTTATCAAGAAGCCTGAGGGTGCTAATTTGCCCTTTCTTCACTTGGGGACTCACAAAAGACACTGTCTCTGAGGAAGTGATGAACTTCATCCTGCACTTCCTGGCCTTTAAAACTGTGACCTGTAAATTTCTTTTGTCAACTAACTTGCCTGGGGCATTTTGTTATGGCAGCCCAAATGGACCAAAACAGCACCAAGGATGTATGTCACACTGAGATCCTGCTTCTCCCTCTGAACATTCTGCCTTATTGCCCAGGCCCCATAAAATCTCTACTCTTTAGAAATATGGAGTTAATCTGTCTTTTCTTGATGAGGAAAGGTGACACAGAAGCCTGTCATATTTCTCAGCTAATGCACTTTGTTACCCACAGTGCTCAAGTGTAGAGCACATGGCATACAGAACCTCTTTGTGATTCAGAGCTGGCTTATGTGTCCTTGTACCTGTGCTGTAACCAAACAAGGTCAAGCTTTGCAGGACTCCATGTGTGTGTGTGTGACTCATTCTACTCAGTGGTTGCAATCTGTGGGCCCTCACCCCCTTATGGCCTCCCTTTTGCCAAGTATTCCTGGAAACTGGTTAATTTAAAATGGACCTGCCGTGAAATTCACACAGGGTCACATTCAGTAGGGATTAGATAATGGTGACATTTGGTTTGGAAAGTGGAGTCCTTAGTGGAAACTATTTCCAGGCACAAAAACAAAATGAAAATAGATAGAAACACAAGGTAACAGCAGTGGGAGCAGCTGCACCCCATCTTTGAGTATGTGGGGAGGAAAAAGGTAGGAATGGGGAATCATTCTCTAAAATATCATGTCACCAAAACCTGGTCAAGGTAGGGTCTTCCAGAATGAAACAGACACCTGAACAGCTGTGTCCCCAGGATTTGTGTGACTGCCAAGTCCTCACTGTGTCCATGTCAACCCTCAGCTGATTAAACCTCCACAGAAGCAAAGAATGTTAGGTCTGGAAGGGATTTAGGTTGTCATATGGCCAGCCACCCACCTTCAAAAGATGTGTGCCAGGAAGCTTACGCGTTATCTCATTGAATTGTTTCAAAGCAGAATAGGGAGACTTATAGTTCTGCTTTGGAGACACACAGTTCCCAGTTCAGCCACCAATTACTAGCTGCATGCCCCCGGCCATTCCACTGGATGACAACAGCAAAGGATGTGGGGGCATTGCATGGTCTCACCTCCACCCTCTGCTCCACTGTCCTACAACAATGGTGATGATGATGATGTTAAAACGGATATTTTCCAACATAGTGTTAAGTACTTTACATGCATCATCTAATTTAATTATACCAAATTAAATATATACTTTTAATAGCTTATAGTTTAAATAGATGCTGGCTAGAAACATCTGTATATTTGTGTATATATTTATATATAGATTTACACACAAATGCATATGCATACATGTATATGTGTCTACGTGTGTTTGCAAAGGGCTCTGATTATCAAGGTCACATTGCTACTGAACATTGTAAGCATTGAATAAACACTTTTATCTAATTCAAGTTCATAATATTTTTACTACTTCACCCAGGTCTATTCTGAAGGTGATAATAAGTCACAGAGCCTAGACTCTAGATCTGTCTAAACTAGATATTGCCTTTGATTCTGTGTAAACATAATAATGTAAATATTTGGTGGAGGGGAAGGATTCATCTGATTTTATTCCTGCTGGGGCTGTGTATTCTTAGGGAATTGCATAGACCTCAGTGTTTGCCTTTGGTGAGAGTGCAACGTGTGTGGTGCTCACTAAGCAGAGGCTCATGTCATTTGCTAAAGCTGGAAGCATGTTTCACTAGTCCATTTGTTACAGCACCCATAGAATAGGACTAAAGAACTGGTTAGGATGTGAAGTGCTTAGTATATGGTAGATACTCAGGAGAAACACTTCTGTATTTGACCTATAGATGCCAACAAAGGACAAAATGATTTATTCTCTTATAAACTAAATGTTCCAAAAACATTTGGAAAATTTGAATGTTCAAAACATCAGGGTCAATATATCTTATTATACAAAATCCCATCCCTTAAATAGTAGATTGTGCATTGGTCTTGCGGCTGATAATAGCAAATATTTTCTAATGTGCTTCTGGACCAACAGCTAAATACTTTGGCATATAACTTGAGAATTGCATGCATCTTGTTTTACACATCATGATATATTTTTTTAGTTGTAGATGAACACAATACCTTTATTTCATTTATTTGTTTTTATGTGGTGCTGGGGTCTAACCCAGTACTTCACACGTGTGAGGCAAGCACACTACCGCTGAGCTACAACCCCAGCCTCTAAAGTGCATTCTGAATAGGGCTGTTCTAGCCTAAGGTGCACAGGTAGCCTCTGGGTGCTCATCTGCAGTTTCTTAGCAGCATGAAAATATTGATTACCTTCAAGTGTGATTTAGTCTGGTTGCATGAATGAACTTTTCTGATTCCTATGAAATTGTAAAACTTTGTGTTCATATATTTCTCCCCATAAAAAAGGAGTCCAGGGCTGGGGTTATGGCTCAGTGGTAGAATGTTTGCCTTGCATGTGTGGGGCACTGGGTTTGATCCTCAGCACCACATAAATAAAAATAAAATAAAGGTATTGTGTCCATCTACAACAACAACAACAAAATTTTTAAAAGAGATTCTATTGTCAAAGAGTCCATGATAGAAAGGTGAGGAACCATGACCTCATAGGATAAGGTTTTAAAATGTTAATAGCTTGGCCCGACTCTTGGGAGGCTAGCAGCATTTGGTGGTATAATTATTCAATTTTCCATTCATTGCCAGAAGGCAGTGCAAATATATATAGTTTCTTCAGTGAAAATCCAATATTTTTGTAATTCTAATTAATTTTTCCTTCTTGTTAAACAGATGGGAACAGCACCATGACACAGTCTTCAGATGGCCTTTGGCAAAACAATGAGACTGTAAGCATATTCCTCCCTGTTTTATTAGTCAGGCTCACTTGTCTGCCTTCCTGGAAGCAAACTTGCATCTAAAGACTAGTTCTGTAAGAGTAGCCATAGATTGAATTTTTTCTCCTTAAAAAAAGTTGGAGAGAAGGAAGAAAAGAATTGGAATCTTAAATAGGATGCTTTAAGTTGAATAGTTCATTGAGGTGTGTCAGTTTGTTAGGTGATATTTTACTAAATAACGCATATGCATGCACGCATACACACACCACTCAAACTTAGCTGTGGTCAAAAATTAGGACAAAAAGCAATGAGCTAGTTCAAGGAAAGCATGTTAATATACCATGAAGGGTTTTATTTGGGATGGAATGGAGCAGAGGCCCTCCCAAACAGAAACACAAAGTAAGCAAGAGTCCTGCCCAAGGACAGACCCACTAATGTCCTTTTCCCACACAGGGACCATTCTATGTGGAAATTCTTAAGCCTCTGTGAATTTTTTTTCTGCACATATCTCTTCTCATATGATGACTTATTAAAGGTATTAAGGTCTTAATTTTGATTCTGTAGGGTATTCTCATACTTTTTCTGCAGTGAGCACAAGAAAAATCAGAGGAGCCCTAGTCTCATGATACTTATCAGGGTTTTTTGTCTTTCCAAAGAAGTTAGACACACTTATCAATCAGGTCTTTTCTTTTGCCTCCTGAAACAGCCTTTGTTTTAGTATGTGCTAGTAGTTCAGAGGCAACAAATAGAGTCTGAGGGCAGAGAATAGTCCTTCTGATAGTGAATTGTGAGAAAGGACACACACAGTCATTGAAAGAGAACTTCCAAAAACTCTGGCAGGGTGGAATTGTTTATTGTGGGACCAAATGATCTCATGCTGTATACCTTAGTGACAATAAGACTACATAGCAGCTTGGAAGGCCGAGGCAGGAGGATTGCAAGTTCAAAGCCAGCCTCAGCAAAAAGCGAGGTGCTAAAACTCAGTGAGACCCTGTCTCTAAATAAAATACAAAATAGAGCTGGGGATGTGGCTCAGTGGTTGAGTGTCCCTGAGTTCAATCCCCAGTATGCCCTGCCAAAAAAAAAAAAAAAAAAAAAAAAAAATACTACATAGGAGTGATATTTTAGAAATTATCTTACACCACCAGGCCCTGATTGGTCTGATGAAGGTAGATAGAATCTGTAGGTATTGGAGAGATATCAGAACTACCATTATATGAATTTTTATTGTGTTGCTAAACGATCAGACTTATAGCTATTATTAAAAAAACAAAACATTGAATGATGAGTGACCTTAGTTATGTGCAGAACGGGTATATATAGCAGCAAGTAGAGGCAATTTAGAAGCATGTTCAAGATCAACAGTAGCAAAAATGTGCTTTTTTTTTGTGCTTTGAATAAACATGTCAAGATCTAGGTATCTAGCCAAAACATACAGATTCTATCTATATTCATCAGACTGATCAGTGCCTGTGCTGTGTAAGATAACTTTTATATATATAATTATATATGCAATTTAGTAATTTTTCCTGTTCAGAAAAGACCCTGGAGAGACAAAACTTGAAAAGAATCCATAAAGCAAACTGGTAATAGTACTTGTTTCTCGATATTAGATATTGGTTGAGTTTAATTTCCTTTTTTATGCTTAGCTGAGTATTCTAAAATAAACATGCAGTATTTATGTCATATAATCAAAAAATGAAAGCAAAGCCTGCTTCCTTGACCTCCATTCTCCAACTGCCTATTCCTTTTCCTCTTCATAACAGCATATTCTTTCCCTCCCATATATTTTCTAGGTCCCTTCTAAGCCATGATGACCCAGTTACTTTCCTCTATATTCTTTATAGGGTTCACCAAGAAATACCTAATAGCACCTTACCCAAGAACCCTATTAAATATGCAAAAAGCAAAAATTCCATGAGACAGAGATTTATGGCAAAAAAAGAGACCTTTTGTAAGTAAATAGTAACAGCTGTGAACTTACTATAAACTCTATTAAATATGCAAACAGAGGTTCAAAGAGGCTAAATAACTTGTCCACAGCAACTAAGTAGAAGAGTAGGTATTCTACTTCAGAGGTTAACCTCTTATATGGGAAAACACTTGATCTGTTTCTCTGATCCTTCACTTTCACTATCCAATGGACTCCCCTTGGAATTAGAGAGAAACTATCGTGCCTAACATGATAACCTGGTATGTTTCAGGGTTCTTTCAGGATGTAGCATCCCCTTATGATCTGCACTAGGAGATTTAAACACAATCCTACAATTCCACCCAATTCCACCTGATTACTAAAGTGTTACTCAGGGTCATGTTTGTGAGCAGGGCTACTTTCCAAGTCTTTATCATAACACAGAATCTTGAATTATATTTAAAAAAAATACAGACTACAATAAAGGATCGAATTCAAAAATCAAGCACATCGTATATCAGATCAAGTCAACTTATATATGAACAAAACTGTTTATTTTCTTTCTTATATCATAGGACCATGCATTTATGGAAATAGCCTATTGACTTTTGAAACATACATAATTTGCATGCATTATACACAAACCTGCTTTAAGCAAACAGTTTGAATGTTGACAAAGGTTTCTGTTGTCCTAAAGCACATTTTGAATTTCAGGTCATCACAGAATTTCACTGAAATTCTTTGGTCTTGTCTCAATTTCCAGAAGTTGTGTCTGGTGCCAATGGATGGGGGGGTGGCAACATATGCAAACAACTGCCTTCTATTCATCATTCTCAGGGAGACTCTTTCAGTCTGCTGCTGTTTCCTTAGCAGGTCTTCCCAGCACAAAGCCCAGGGATGACCAATGGCGGACTCTACGTCGGAATCACAATTTCCACCTTGGTGTTGCTTGCTGTTTTGATTGTCATAATTATTAAAAGTAAGTCATTTCCAGGTTGTTCCCAATGACTAGAGCAAGGGTTCTACAGACACTGTCTGCACTTAAGTGACTCCATGGGGCATGTGATTGGAATCACATGACTTCCCTGAGTCCCCAAATGCTCATCTGTAAAACACACGTGGTAGTGCCTCTACCTCAAGGGTTGTGCTGGGAATGATTTCTGGCATATGGTAAGTCCACGGCTGTTACTATTTACTTAGAAAATATCTTTTTTTTTTTTTTGCCATAAATCTCTGTAAATCTCATGGAGCTAACATTTTAGTGGAAGTTTTGCTTCATATCATTGTTTCTTAACTTTGTTCTTTGTTTTTAAATTATTGGTTCCCTGAAGAGAAAAATTCAATATCAGTTCTCCATAAAAGAAATTAAATACTAAGAAATAAGAGTTGCCAGGTGTGGTGGTGTACGCCTGTAATCCCAATGGCTATGGAGGCTGAAACAGAAGGATTGAAAATTTGAGGCCAGCCTCAGCAACCTAGCAAGGCCCGACGCAACTTAGTGAGACCCTATCTCAAAATAAAATAAGTAAATAAAAAGGGCTGGGGATATTGCTAAGTGGTTAAGCATCCCTGGGTTAAATCCCCAGTACCAAAAAAGAAGAAAGAAAGAAAGAAAAAAACAAAACAGAAATAAGAATGTGCTGCATAGATTTGAGATTTGGAGGTGACAGGCCATTGTAACACACACAGTGTCCTCTCTCCTCCCCTCAAGATATGTTTTTTTGTCCCCGTGGGGTGATATTGTTGATGACACCAGAATACTTATTTAGTACATGAAGCATGGAGGGGGAACTATTTGCAGAATAGGATTAGAACAAAGGTCTTCAAGAAGCAGCCACCCAGGGCTTCATGCCCCTTTTGTGAGGGGTGTGTGTGTGTGTGTGTGTGTGTGTGTGTGTGTGTGTGTCTGCTGTGTTTCTCTCAATGTAAACTGCCCCTCATGAAAGAATCTCAGTCATCTATTTTGTACAACATTATCTATGAACTCATTACCAATCTACTCCATGGGTCTGGGCAGAAAACTGAAAACTGATTATACTTGTTAAATTTAAGGAAATTTCTACCTGATAATTTAGAACTTGGTTAGCCAAAATGATTATTTGGAAATTGGGTAAAATACCTTAAATATGTTCCCCTCTTTAACAAAAACAGTTACTTATTCTCTCTTAAGGAGATGGATTACTGGGAGCATAAAATTTGAAAAAAGTCTCTGATAAGAGGTGACCTCTTGGATGGGATCTTATGTCCTAGGTAGCCTAGGACAAACCTGGTTTATGCCTGTTTTCTAGTAGCTTATTAAAAAAGTCACGGGCTTTTTCAGTTTTTTAAATTAAAAAAAATTTTTTTTTTTTTTTGGTACTGAGGACTGAACCCAGAGGTGCTTAAGCACTGAGCCACATCCCCAGCCTTTTTCATTTTTTATTTTGATAGAGGGTCTTGCTAAGTTGCTGAGGACCTCATTAAGTTTCTGAGGCTGGCCTGGAACTTGTGGTCCCTCTGACTCAGTCTCCTGAGCCAGGTGTACACCATCATGCCTGGCTCATTTTTTTTAAATGAAAGATAATTTAGTAATTCCCATTATAGCAAGTCAGGATATGTGGGTGAACATCCCAGACATTACTGAAAATGAGACACTGAGCAATAAAGAGTGTGCCTGGGTCCTGTAGACTCAAGTGGGGACACAGGAAGGAATTGCTGAAGTCATGGGGGAAGGGCTCAAGTCACAACAAAATAATAGACTTGATTGCAAGAAGATATCACGGACTCTTTTACTAAAATGTTCAACCCATCTTCCTCCCCTATTTAGAGTATTTCTTATTCAGAAAGAAGATGCAGCCACTAAGGTAAGCTTGAAAGGTTTGGGGTAGATATCTTTTGATGTCCTTACTGGAGTGAAAAATAAAGAGAAATTCCTCTCCACTCTTCTCCTAAACTACCCATTCAACACCTTGGATCCTGAAATTCTAGTTTAGTGAGCACCTCTGTTGTTATCCATACCTTGCAGTGACATTTTTGGCTTTCTGTATTTCTGTACAGTTGTGGCAGAACCTGTGCAGAAGGGGCACCTCAATCCTACGCTCTTAGGTGAAAAGAAATGAATTGCTTGACAGAGCTGTATATTGAAGGAGTTGTATTGATTCACTCTTACACTTTATTCAACCTTTTATTTTATTGAGCATTGATTGAGCACCTATTATATTACAAGTTGATGAACAAAACAGAGAAAAATAAAAAATAAATAAACAAGGCCCTTTTCATGCCTGCAGACAAACACCAAGGATAACAGAGCAGGGAGATGAACTTTTGATTGAGCCCAAGGGAGCAGATGATTTGGAGGAGGATAATTCCTGGCTGAAGGGGCAAGATGGGCAAAGGCTCTGACCACAGCTCCCCCCACATGCAGCCTGCTCCACTCCTTTACCCCTGAGGGCACTGAAGTTTACTCTATTTGTGAAGCTCTTTCTGTCTGTCCTGCCTGCTGCCTAGTTAAAGCTTAGATCCCCTCTAGTGCATCTGTGGCGGGCAGTCCCCTGCCCCCAGTGAAGCCAACTAGCCTGCTTCATTCCCTTCAGCATGGCTCTGAGCAAGGACATTCTTTGACTCAGTATCCATGCCTCTTGGGCTGACCTCCATTATTCCTAGTTCTCCTTCATCGGAGGCTTACACAGACTCACCCGTGTCTGAGTTAATGACATGGCAATCCCTAGACCGTGCCTTGGACAGGGTCCAGCACATTGCGAAGGACACGCTGGCTTTTATTATTTCAATCATGCCCTTCACCACCATAAACCTAAGAGGTAGGCAGTATTATTAGCCTCATTTTACAGATTAGAGAAACAGGTTCAGAAATATGGAGGGACATCCAAGGTCACACTACACAGTACATAAAGGACTCAATCTCAGGGACCCAGGCTCATAAATAGTTTTCACCAACTGCTTCAAAAAAGGAAAAGGAAATGCTTCTTATTGGTGAAAAGTCATGGAACATTGTATCCTTTTAGCTATTTGTTTTCTATTCTTAAGAATATTCTACAGTTATCTTTTTTTAAGAGGTTCACTTTTTGCATTAAATCATAAAGAAAAAACATTATATAAAATGTAAAATATAAAAAAGTACATATTTTAATGTGAGATTTCCTCATGACATTTTCTTTTTGGTGTTTATATCACACTGACTCATTTGAGCTTATTGACACCTAAACTGTTTTCATAGATCTATAGCTAAGCCATTTTAAGGACCATAGAGAGGTTTTATCTCATTTTAAAAAAAATAATTGAATTTTTTTGCAGGGTTGGGGATGAAACCTAGGGTCTTGCACATGCTAGGTGAGCCCTCTACCACTGAGCTATATCCCACGCCTTCTAATGTTGCCTTAAATATATCAGTGGGGGCTTGTTCTTCATCTGGGGATGAATGAAGATTCAGGTTCCACATTTTCAGTAGTAGAAACTGTCACTATATACAAATTACAAAATGCCAGCCATATCAAACCCCTCACAGGTGTTAAATCTGTTTCTTCCCTGGTTTGTACCTCCTTGATTCCTATGAGACTCAAACATCCATCCACTGTGGGTACCCCACATAACAGGAGGTACAGAGTAGACTCTCCAAGTAGTCCTACTAAAGCATCTCCTGGCACTCATGTGAAAGGCAGGCACACGGAACACCAGCAGTTCTCTCCAAAAAATTACAGCCTTCCTCTCCATTGTCTGCCCTTTTGTGCACTTGGTGTGTGTGAGCATATGCGTGATAAAAGCAATCAACCCCTGATTTTGAAATTTGATCATCAATCACAGTAAGGTTTTCTGACACCATGATCTGGTACACATTAGTAAAACAGTACTATTCCATTACATCCAAGACTTTTCTATATCTTCCAGGGTATAGATCACTAAGCAGTTAAATAGCCTTTTACAGAAGGTCACAATCCACAGTTGTAAACACACCAGTCAACCAGTTCTTAGCCACATTAAAAAATTATGCATCTTTATTTAGTAACTCAGTTCCGTGTCAGATATCTGTCTTTTTACCTTTCCCATTATTGTATTCTATTATATGATACCCTGAAGGACACCAGTATATATATTTTTTAAATAGTTCTTAGGTTGTTTATATACTCTCCTGTAGCTTAATCTTCAGGGCAACACTTTCTCATTTCCAGAAGGTACAATTCGTTTTATAGTTTTTGTGAACGGGGCTCTTAGATTCTCAAATATCCAGTCTTGCTGGATCATAAATACAAGTGCTGCTCCTTCCTTAGAAGTGATCTTCTTTTTCTTTACTCATGTTATTCTTCAACACTTTCTGCAGCATGGCTTCATTGACTGGTCCTCAAATTGGAGTCCTGCAAAGTGAAGCAAATGCACGAGCCCGAGCAGAAGACAACGTGTACATCATTGAGGATAATCTTTATGTCATGGAATAAGACCCAGGGGCACACTTGGGGTTTTAAGTCCATGTCTGCAGAAGGTAGTGACCGGATATCACCATGTCTGCCTCCTTTTAAACTCCAGGATCACTTTTCTCCATCATTTCTCCTGGCATTCCAACAAGTCAGCCACATCAGATAGAGTGACTCTCTAGCTCAAAGCTCTGTACAAACTCATTAACAGCATTCTAATTTTTATACTAAAACTAGCTCAGTTTTTCCAGGCATTGTAGAACATTCTTTCACCCATGAACAGTTTAGAATTCTGTATTTTCTTTAGAACCCCCCCCAATCATTCTTATATCCATTAAAAAATTGATTAGTGATACAGGAAGGGAAATTTGTCCAAAACTGTCAGGAAAAAAAAAAAGAGAGAGGAACAGTTTTTAAGAATAAAAAAAAAATTCAACTGAAGACTTCCTTTGGAAGCCTTTCATGATTACCTCTTATTGTTATATTGTAACTCCAAATGTTACCTTTCTTATGTTTCCTAAGTTCAATTCATAAGGGACTGCAGGTTTTTATTTCCCCCATGGGGACATAGAAATGGGTGTAATTTCACTACCTTAGGAATATATGTTTTCTCCTCTGGAAATGTTATGAATGAATGGACTGATCTGTGGATCAGGATGGATATTTTAGCCACGAAGACCTGCAGTAGGAAGTGTGGACCAAGTAGACTCCAGGGGAAGAAAACTATTTACCTTGGGGTTCCGTACATTTATGCTACTTCTACTTGCACTTGTGCCATGGTGCTAGGCAAATTTTTTCCCTCCCTCCTTCCCTCTCTTCTTTACTTCCTTCCTTCCTTCCTTCCTTCCTTCCTTCTTTTATTTCTGGTATTCGAATTGAACCCTGGGGTGCTTTGTCACTGAGCCACACCCCTAGCTATTTTTATTTTATGTTTTTACTTTGAGACAGGGTCTTGCTGAATTGCTCAGGGCCTGTCTAAGTTGTTGGGGTTGGCTTTGAACTTGTGATCCTCCTGCCTCAGCCTCCTCAGTCACTGGGATTATTGGCCTGTGCCACTGCTCCCAGCTGATGCTAGTCATTTTTGTAGACAACCAACAGGCTCTCTGAACTAATTTTCAGAATGAGGAGGGTCAGAAATGAAGGGGAAAAATGAGGGAGTAGGAAAAAGGACTGTCTGCCTTCTCTACTGCAAGTCTAATAATGCTTAAAATTATCATTAGTGTCTTCTAAAATTCTATATTTCTAATTGATTTCCAGACCACTTTCATATTTAAAGTTATTTCAGAAAGCTGAAAGTTGTAGGGTCTTTTTCTTCTCTAATTAATTCCAAGGTCTTTTTTCTTTTTCTGGTAGTTCCATGACACTTTGGTTTTGCCAAGAGTTAAAGAGAGGTGTGTTATAAGGAATCTTCAGTCTTCAGTCACTCATGTGATTATTTAGAAATTTAAATGTGCAAGAGCTGGTATTGTCAGAAAAAAATTTCCATATGAACACTTAATAGGGTTGGGTATTAATTTCAATTTCAATTTGAGTGAACCCTGAAATCATGGCATGGGTTCAGAGCTACTCATGCCATAGTGGTCTGGGAGCGTGCTGTCAAAGACCACATTTTCACACTGTTCTGCAGAGTTCTAGGAAATCACGAGGTCTTCTGAGTGAGGGTTCTGTGGGCAAATGAGATCTGTATACATTCTATTCTGGGTTTGCCAGATGGAGTCAGCCTGGTAAAGTCTAAAAATGTATTATGTTCCAACTAGAGTGTATTCTTTCTTGCCTCAGATTCTTTTTCTTGAATCTGAGGCAACATGCATTAATTTGTGGCTTTGAAATAAAAATCTAGATTTGCAGTATCATTGGGAAAGCTTGTCAAGTAGACAGTACTCTTTTGGTTTTGTTTATTTTGTTTTGTTTGCACATGCTGGGGATGGAACCCAGGTCCTCCAGTCTGGGCTGCATGCTTAAGTGGTCCAGGGGTCCCTTAGCTGGGGCTCTACCCTCAGGGTGCTGCTCTCTGGCCCACTCACTTTTGATTCTTCCCTGTTTTCTGTAGGGCTTTGAGTTTATGATGTCTGCTCTAGTCTCCACATTGTTCCTGGAGATTTATTATCCACGTTAAAAGATCTGGGAATCTAGTGTACTGTTTAATCTTGCATTTCCAAAACTTGTTTGAACACACAAGCTCAGTATCTAGTAGAATTGTGTGAAACAAATTACATGGGAAGTGAGTGGAAGCCCATCAGTACACAGGATTAAGAATAAGACTTGATTTTTAATCTTTTTATCAGTGACACTAGATGACATTAGGATAACTTGTTCTTTATGCTCAGCTTTTTCACCTATTAGGTATAATCTTCTCCATACCTAACTTGGTGTTTAGTGGTAATTCTAATGTAATGTTACTTGTAAGAAATCTTTGAAGCTGGGTGTGGTTGTGCATGCCTGTAATCCCAGCATCTTGGGAGGCTGAGGCAGGAGGACCTTGCGTTCAAAGCTAGCCTCAGCAATTTATCGAGGACTTAAGCAACTCAGTGAGACCCTGTTTCTAATAAAATATTAGAAAAAAAGGGTTGGGAATATAGCTCAGTGGGTTAACTGCCCCTAGGTTCAATTCCCAGTAGCAAAAACGGGGGTGGGGAGAAGTCTTTGAAAAGGCAAAAACACTAAAGAATGCATAATTTTCTCCTAGTAGATTTTGTAGTAATAGCAGGGCTAGCATGCATGCTTGGTAATTATAATATATTACATTCATAAATCTCTTGTTCTATGATATCTCTTTAAAAAACAATGTTTCTTTTTGAAACAGTTAATGTTGAATAGTTTAATTATTACCTTATACTACAGAAAAAATTGTCAATAACTGGGATGGAGGATGGTAACAAAGAAGAAAGGGGAGAGATTTCATTATTATGACTTTTTTCTGTAAATATATCAACCTTATAGATCATCTTGAATTTTGTTTTTATCCTTCAAGATACAATTGAGGTTCCATTACCTATAATCTGTCCTGAAGGAAGAGGATGTGGCTATGATTAAGACTGTGTATTCAAACTTAGGAACATTTGCATATCTTTAAGAAATAGCATAACCATTCATTCACTGATAGCTGTAAAGATGGGGTGATTCTGTGAGCACATGAAAGCGGGGGACTCCTCGTGGTTGTATGTGCATTTGTTAATAAATAAGATTTGTTTGCTCTTTTTGAAAACTGGCTTGTCATTTTCTCAGACTCATCTTTCAGGTTGGGCCAGGAATCTTCACCTTGCTGGGACATGACCAAAGTGTCAAAATTTGGCACCAGGTGCTGTTCTGGAGATATAACAAAGATCATTCTGGAACTCCAGTTCTTATGAAGTTGAGATTGAGCAGGGAAGAAACATAAAATCCACCATTCCTATTAATCATTAGTGCTAAGGCAAAAGAAAAAATTGTGATACAGACTGGCTTCTTAATGGCATTTGGGGTCAGAAAACTTTGTTGCAGGGGTGTCCTGTATGTTGTGAGATGTTTACCATCATCCCTTAGCTACCCATTTAGATGCCAGTCACACCTTCTGGTTGTGAGGACTTGAAATGTTTCCTGAGGGGCAACACCAGCCCAGATGGAAACTGCCATGACAGAAGGCATCTGGTGGGGTTGGGGTGGGGTGAGGTAGGGATGGGGGGTTGGGGCACTCGATGCACTTTAGCCCCATCAGGCTGCCTTGGGGAAAGATGTGACATTTGAGGTGAAACCGAAACAAGGTGTGGGCAGCACAGTCACATGAACATCTGCTGAAAGGAATCTACCAAGTGAAAAGGGCCTGGGTCAGGAAGAAGCTTATGCAATATGAGAGGGGAAGCCGTGTTCCAAGAACCAAAATACAAGTAATGGCTGCAGCAAAGCCATAAAATAGAGAGAAAATGAGAGAAAGTGAAGCTGGAAAGATGGGCAGGCTGTTCCACCAGGGCTGCATGAAAGCAGGGCCCATGAACACATCTGTTTGAGCAGAATCTTGGAAAACAAATCACTTCAGCATATTGAAGGTTAAACCTGCTATCCCTAAGAAGAGTCAGTGACTCTGTTCTAAGTTCAGGGTTAGCCCTCTGAGAAAAAGCCAGCATGGTTGGGGTGTCAGAGGGGGCAGGTAGGACAAGGACAGAGGGGAAGGATACATTTTGCAGCCACAGGCTTCCCATAGGGCTGAGTGATGGCCCCAGGCCTAAGAAAGGGGGTCCTGGAAAAAGAAGGGTTAGCAAAGTTTGTCCCTCATTGCACTGGACCTAGCAGCAGCTGAGTAAACTTCCCAAACTTGCAACTTTAAAAAAAAAAATTGTTCTTCCTAGATATACATGACAGTAGAGTATATTTTGACGTATTATACATACATAGAATAAGTATGACTTGTTCCAATTAGGATCCCATTATTTTGGTTGTGTATAACATGGAGTTATACTGCTCATGTATTCACATATTAGGATAGGAAGGTTATGTCCGATTCATTTTACTGTCTTTCCTATTCCCATCCCTCCTCCCTTCCGTTCATTCCCTTTTGTCGAATCCAATGAATTTCTGTTCTGCCCCTCACTGATTGTGGGTTAGCATCCATATATCAGAACATTCTGGGGCTGGGGATGTGGCTCAAGCGGTAGCGTGCTCATCTGGCATGCGTGCGGCCTGGGTTCGATCCTCAGCACCACATACAAACAAAGATGTTGTGTCTGCCGATAACTAAAAAAATAAAATGTTAAGAAATTCTCTCTCTCTCTCTCTCTTTAAAAAAAAAAAACATTCTGCCTTTGGTTTTGGGGATTGGCTTATTTCACTTAGCATGATAGTGTCCAGTTCCATCTATTTACTGGCAAATGCCATAATTTCATTTTTCTTTATGGCTAAGTCCTATACTGTTGTGTGTATATGCCACATTTAAAAATAATCCATTTGTAGGGAACCTAGGTTGGTTTCATAGATTGGCCATTGTGAATTGTGTTACTATAAACATTGATGTGGCTACAGCACTGTAGTATGCTGATTTTAAGTCCTTTGGGTATAAACCAAGGAGTGAGATAAGTGGGTCAAATGGTGGTTCCATTCCAAGTATTCTAAGGAATCTCTATACTGTTTTTCAGAGTGGTTGCACTAATTTGCAGTACCACCAGCAATGTAAGTGAACCTTTTCCCCCACATCCTCACCAACATTTATTCTTACTTGTATTGTTGATAATTGCCATTCTGACAATTGATTTGAATTTCTCTAATTGCTAGAAATGTTGAACATTTTTTCATATTTTTTTGACAATTTGTTCTTCTTCCTCCGTGAAGTGTCTGTTCAGTTCCTTAGCCCATTTATTGATTGGGTTATTATTTTTATTTTTTGGTGTTAAGTTTTTTGAGTTCTTTGTCTATCCTGGAGATTTGTGCTCTATCTGAAGTCCTGGTGGTTAGAGTTTTTCTCCCATTCTCTAAGGTTCTCTATCTTGATTACTAACCTTGAAACTTTGAGAGGCAGTAGTCACTTTGGGGGCCAGGGGAGTGTTGCAGGAACTTTAGTTGATCCATAAGTGGATTTTCAGAAATAGTTACATATTTTAATGTGTATTTTTAAAAATGTATTTATTTATTTATATGCAGTGCTGAGAATCAAACCTAGTACCCACACATTCTAGGCAAGTACTCTTCCACTGAGCCACAATCCCAGCCCTTACTGTGCATTTTTAAGAAATTCATCAAACCCATGATTTAATGGTTGCTGTTTAGAACGACTAAAATTTTAGAGTTAAATAATCTAAAGGAATTTGAGTGAATAATAGTGGAGGATAAAGTGAATATGGCAAAGGTTATGTGGACACCTGATATCCAGGAGCGATAAATGAGATCAGCTGGGAGCTTGTTAAAACAGATTCTGATTTGGTAAGACAGGTGGGACCTAAGTTTTGTTTGTTTAAATGACAGGAGATAAACTCTTAGCGATTATTTTTCATTTCAACAAAAATATTCAGCCTTGGTGACAGCATATGTTGAAAGAAGAGCATAAAATGATTCTTCATTGCTATGTATTTCAGAAGTAAATCTTAGGAAATGAATGCAAAAATTATATTTTGGACTGCATGGATATTATAATGACACTTTTGAGGCCAAAGAAAAGACTTCACTCAGATTCCCTTAAGTATAAGAAAACACTTGTAGAATTGTAGGGGAAGCATTTACATCCTGATTATCATAGGTTTCATGCTTTGTCTAGGTTCATAGGGCTTCCTGGAAGGAAAGAAATGGCAGTTTGTCATTCAATCTCCCTGATCAATGTCTTCTTTTGTCACTTGATTGTGAACAGTTTGGGGAGGTTGTAGGATATACATCTCCCAAGATGATATGTCCTTTTTTGACTTTTGATCACATCATATTTGTGAGGAAAATATACATGCAGAGCCCTTGGTTTGCCCATGGCAAAATTAATGATAACCAACCGAAAAAATAAGGTGGCCTTGGTAGCCTTGATGTAGTATATGAGCAAAGTATATGTGAGGCTGCAGGAAAAAGACTCAGATAAGGTTGGCCCTCCACTCCTGTGGGCTCTGCCTCTTCAGATTCAACCAACAGTGGGTCAAAAATGTTTGGAAAAAAAATTCTCTCTGTACCGAGCATGTACAGACTTTCCTTCCATTGTTCCTTGAACAATATAGTGTAACAACTATTTATGGAGCATTTGCATTGTATTAGGTATTATAAGTAATCTAGAGATGATTTAAATTATGCAAGAGGATTTGCAAATAGAATGGTACTTTATATAAGGTATCTGAGCATCTATGGATTTTGATATCTGCCTGAGGTTCTAGGGCTGATCTCTCCTGGGTGACCAAGAGACTACTGTTGTTACTACTCCTGAGCTCCAGGGAATCTTAATTTTAAGATTCCCTCAGCGAGTCTCAAGTACACTGAGGGCCTTTCCAATACTTTCTTGGAGTCTTGGTGGCCACTGTGCCCTTCCCCAGTCTTCTGAGATCTTCCTTTACACACCACCAGTGTCATCAATATAAAAGACAAGATCTGACTATACCATGCAACTGCTCCCCATTGGGTAAATCTCCCAGCTCCATAGCAAGCCCATAGCAAGCCCATCAGCACATACCCTGAGCTCACCTTTCCTGCTCCCTGGGATCCCTCACCACTGTCCTCCCATGCATACAAATGCTTCAGATGCCAGGGATCACCCCACCTGCCAGGAGTGCTTGTCTCCCGTTTCTCCACTGGATGTGCCATTCTGCAAGCTCTGCTTCAGTGTCCTGACTTCAGCCCTCTGTATCCCATCCCCCTGGACAGAATTAATCTTTTGAGCACTTACATGCAGCCTTGTTTCAGTTACTCACTAAATATGGAAAAACAGGAGAGACTCCCACAAAGTTGGGTGTGGTGTTAGTGCCTTGCTGGATCCTTTGACATAAGAACAGGGTCGTCTGGCCTGTGTGGTATCCTTGGATGAATGATAAAGAGACCCCTACCTTTTCTGGCTGACACAGCCCTGAGTCAGGAGGTTATATACAGAGTCTGATCTGGGAGCTTTGTGTTGTACAAATGAAAACCATAAATGGTGACCCTGTAACATAGTTCCTTAAATTTGAGATGTTTAGGTTAATGATGCTTTTTATATTCTGAGGGAGGTGACCATATTTTCTGAGCACCCTGTTTATGCTTAGTGTTATGTATATTTCTATGAACACTATTGAATAAATTGACAGGAAGAAGGTGTCCTATAACCTTCTAGGGCATGCTGGGGATGGGAAGAAACAGGGAAAAGAATCTTTACAAATGTCTGATAAGTTTATTAGACTGATTTGAGCGCAGAAGTCTTAGTGAACCCCAAGGACTCTTTGAGGTCCATAATTTGAAGCCTTGACTGAACATTAGTTACCTGGGTAGGTTGGAAAACTACCCATGCCCAGATGAGCTAAACCAAAATCTCAGAGTCAAGAGCAGTGGCCCATGCCTACAATCTAAATTACTCAGGAGGCTGAAGCAGGAGGATCACAAATTTGAGGCCTGTCTTGGCAACTTAGCAAGACCCTCTTTCAAAATATTAAAAATGGCTGGGAATGTAGCTCAGTGGCAGAGTGCCTCTGGGTTCAATATCCAGTACTGAAAAAAAAAAAAAGAATTAGAATCTCAGGATGAAGGGGCAGGTGTTATAATTTAATTGATTTTTGTGTGTAGCTCAGGCTGAGAACCACTGACCTCGAGAACTTGGAAAGGGAGGATGATGGCGTGTTTTCATATTCTATATGTCAAGTGTTCCGGAAGAACGTAAAGAAAAGAAAAGAAAAGAAAAAACCAGGAAAATACCAACAGTGGGCTAGGACAGTTGAACAATCCCAAGGGCTCGGAGCCAGGTGACTTCAGATGTGTCCTATGGCAACTGCCAGGGAATAAGAGTCTAAACGCTTCGAGGCATTAGCAATGCTTCTCAGGAAGCTGATCCACAGCTGTTCTGCTGACTTGTCCTTGAACCATCTAAGAACACAGTGTTTCACCCACAAACCAGAAGAATAAGCAAAGAAGAAAGTCCCTGTTGGCTTGGAAGGAAATGCTCGAAGGTAACCTCTGTTTTATACTATGGATTGCTGAGATGAAGCTTCCTCTATCTGGTGGTCCCTGCACCTGCGTGGGCCTAAAAATATTTTGATGATGACTGATTCGCACATTTTTTAATAGACTTTGGATTTTTTTCTTTTTTTCTTTTTTTAGATCAGTTTTAGGCTTACAGCAAAATTGAGCGGAAAGTACAGAGTTCTCATATGACTACCCTCCCCATCCAACACAAACACACACACACACACACACACACATCCTTCCACATCATCAGTATTTCTATCAGTGTGGCACACTGGTTAGAATTAATAAACCAACGTTGACACATCATTGCCAATTAAAGTCTATAGTCACTAAATTAGAGTTTACTCTTGGTGTTATATGTTCTAGTGGTTTTGACAAATGTGCCATGACATGTATCCAACACAAGTTTTGCACAGAATAGTTTCACTGCCCAATAAACTACCTGTGCTCTGCCAAACTATCTCTGCCTCTCCACAAATACCTGATCTGTTGCCACAGTTTCACCTTCTCCAGGAAGTCATTTAGTAGGCATCGTCTACTATATAGCCCTTCCAGATCAGCTTCTTTCACTTATCAATTTAAGAGTTCTTTGGATATTTTATCAGCTATGTTGATTTAAGATGTTTTCATATGCATTTAAGGTTCATCTGTTTCTTTTTGTTGCTTCATTACTCATTTATTTTTATAGCTGAATGATTTTCCGTGGTCTGAGTGTGCCACTGTTTATTCATTCTCCTATGGAGGTACATCTCGGTGGCTTCCAAGGTTTGGCAATGATGAATCAAGCTACTATAAATATTCACGTGCAGGCTTTTGTGAGATGTTAAGTTTTCAACCGACTGGGTAAGTATCAAGGAGTGTGTTTGCTGTCGATGAGAAAGAAAACGTTTAGTTTCATATAAAACTGCCAGACTCTCCTCCAAAGTGCCCGAATCATTTTTCATTCCCACCAGCAATGAATGTGAGTTCCTGTTGTTCCATGTCCTCACCAGCAGTTGGTGTTGGATTTTAGCCACTCTAATAGGTATGCATGGTATCTCATTGCTGATTTCCCCAGAACATGATGCTCATCATGTTTTCCTATGCTTTTGTTGCCATCTGTATAGAATCTAGTAGAGGAGTTTATTTAGATCTTTATTTAGATTTCTTGGTCATTCTAAAATTGACCATTAGCTTATTACTGAGTTTTAAGAATTCTTTGGATATTTTATCAGGTGTGTTGATTGAAGATATTTTCTCCCAGTCTGTAACTGTAACTTGCTTTCTTGTTCTCTCTCTCTCTCTCTTTGTTAGTTTCTTGTTCTCTCTCAATACCCCCTCCATCTTTTGTTTTTAGTACCAGGAATTGAACCTAGGGGCATTCAACCACCAAACCACGTCCCCAGCCCTTTTATGCTATTTCTACATTTGCACTTGTGCCATGGTGCTAGGTATTTTCCCTCCCTCCTTCCCACTTTTCCTTCCTTCCTCCCTCCTTTCCTTCCTTCCTCCCTTCCTTCCTTCCTTCCTTCCTTCCTTCCTTCCTTCCTTCCTTCCTTCCTTCCTTCCTTCCTTCCTTCCTTCCTTCCTTCCTTCCTTCCTTCCTTCCTTCCTTCCTTCCTTCCTTCCTTCCTTCCTTCCTTCCTTCCTTCCTTCCTTCCTTCCTTCCTTCCTTCCTTCCTTCCTTCCTTCCTTCCTTCCTTCCTTCCTTCCTTCCTTCCTTCCTTCCTTCCTTCCTTCCTTCCTTCCTTCCTTCCTTCCTTCCTTCCTTCCTTCCTTCCTTCCTTCCTTCCTTCCTTCCTTCCTTCCTTCCTTCCTTCCTTCCTTCCTTCCTTCCTTCCTTCCTTCCTTCCTTCCTTCCTTCCTTCCTTCCTTCCTTCCTTCCTTCCTTCCTTCCTTCCTTCCTTCCTTCCTTCCTTCCTTCCTTCCTTCCTTCCTTCCTTCCTTCCTTCCTTCCTTCCTTCCTTCCTTCCTTCCTTCCTTCCTTCCTTCCTTCCTTCCTTCCTTCCTTCCTTCCTTCCTTCCTTCCTTCCTTCCTTCCTTCCTTCCTTCCTTCCTTCCTTCCTTCCTTCCTTCCTTCCTTCCTTCCTTCCTTCCTTCCTTCCTTCCTTCCTTCCTTCCTTCCTTCCTTCCTTCCTTCCTTCCTTCCTTCCTTCCTTCCTTCCTTCCTTCCTTCCTTCCTTCCTTCCTTCCTTCCTTCCTTCCTTCCTTCCTTCCTTCCTTCCTTCCTTCCTTCCTTCCTTCCTTCCTTCCTTCCTTCCTTCCTTCCTTCCTTCCTTCCTTCCTTCCTTCCTTCCTTCCTTCCTTCCTTCCTTCCTT
>NW_025999869.1:16416875-16429847 GCF_001458135.2 Marmota marmota marmota
CAGAGTAGGGACGAAGAGCAGGAGAAGAAGATTAACATTTAACAGGGATGAGAGGTGGGAGGGAAAGGGAGAGAGAAGGGAAATTGCATGGTAATAGAAGGAGACCCTCAGGGTTATACAGTGGAGGAGGTAGAGAGAGAGGAGGGGAGGGGAGGGGAGAGGTGGGGAGGGGGGAGGGGGGAGGATGGGAAAGGCAGCGGAGCACAACAGACACTAGTATGGCAATTTGTAAATCAATGGATGTGTAACTGATGTGATTCTGCAATCTCTGTATGGGGTGAAGGTGGGAGTTCATAACCCACTTGAATCAAAGTGTCGAATATGATATGTCAAGAAATTTGTAATGTTTTGAACAACCCACAATAAAAAATTAAAAAAAAATAAAATAAAAAAAAATAAAAAAATAAAAAATTCCTTGAAGCTTTTTGATAGATGGGTTAAATTCTGGACTTAGACTCCAAGTGTTTGGAGGGTTTTCTATTATCCTTCCATTATTGATTCATAGTCTGATCCCATTGTGGTGTAACACTGTAATTTCAGCTCTTGAAGATTATTTGAGGCTGTTTTATGGCCCAGGATGTGCTCTACCTTAGCACACATCCTGTTGTCACTGAAGAGAATGTGAGTTCGGCTGTTAACACATTTTACAAATGTCAAGTGGATCCTGTTGGCTGGTAGTGTTGCTGAACTGTCCTGTCCAGCTATTTAAGTGGTTGAGAGAGGGATGTTGAAGGCTCCAACTATGACTGTGTTTCTTATTCTATTTCTGTCATTTTTGATAGTTTTTGCTTCACAGATTTTACAGCTGTGTTGTTTGATACATACTAATTTAGAATTGCCATGTGTATTTGTGGGTTGAACATTTTTATTCATATCAGTGTCCTTTTCCATCTATGGTACTATACTTTGCTCTGAAGTCTACTTTACCTAATATTAATGCAGTAATTCATGGGTTTTTTCCTTGAAGGGGGGCGGTTAGTACCAGTGATTGAACCTGGGGCGGTAACTACTGAGCCACATCCCCAGCCCTTTTTATATTTTATTTAGAGACAGGGTCTTGCTATATTCTTAGGGCCTTGCTAACTTGCTGAGGCTGGCTTTGAACCCGTGATCCTCCTGCTTCAGTTTCCCCAGTGGCTGGGATTACAGGCAAGCACTATAGTATCTGGCCAATTTATGTTTTTTTAAATTTATGATTAGTGTTTGGTAGGTTTTACTGCCTTTTTATTTTTATTTTTAACCTGCATTTAATCTTTATATTTGAAGTGTAGATAGCCAAAGTTGGAACATCTTTGAAAAAATTCACTCTGACAATCTGTTTCTTAAGTCATGTATATAGACCATTTCTATTTAATATAATTGTTGCAATTTTATTTTGCTTTCTGTTTCTTCTGTTTTTTTTTCTTTTGTTTGTATTTTTTCCTGCCTTCCTGTAATTATTTGAATTTATTTAGAAATATGTTTGATCTCTCTGTTCTCGTGTTTCAATGTCTATATTTTTGTATAGCTTTTCTGGTGGTTTCTCTATTTTACCCATATGTAATTTATCGCAGTCTACTGGTATTGTTATTTTATCAATTTGAGTCAAGTATGGAAACCCAACCTGCCTTTGCTTTCCCCCATTTATAATATATTATCTTAAATATTTCCTCTATTACATTAAGAATCTCATTAGTCATTACTGTAATTTACTTCAACCATAAAATTTGTTAAGAAAAATTAAGAGTATGTCATTTACAGAAAGTGGACAAAAGCGAAGGAAATTTTGTTAAGTGAAATAAGCCCAACACAGACAAGTCCTGTATGTTCTCTCTCATATGTGGAGGCTAAAAATGTTGACCTGTGTGTAGAAGAGTGACGGCTAGAGTCTGGGGAATGAGGAGAGTAGAAAAAGGGAGGCTGGATTTGATCAGTGCATGACACATGCATGATTTGAAATATTACGCTAAGCCCCAACAATTGTGATGTGTACAATTATTACATGTGAATAAAAATAAAACAATTTAAAATATTTTAAATTTGAAAAAAAGAAAACGTGAGAATATAAACCTGCTTTACTTGCCCTTAGTTTTGCTTATCACCTTCTCTCTTCATTTTTAATGTTCCAGGACTCCTTTCTTTATTTTATCATTTCTTTTTTTTGTTAGGAGAACTTCCTTTGGCCATCCTTTTGGGGTAGGCCTGCTGTCAACAAATTTTCTTAGTTTTCCTTCCTCTGAGAATGTCTTTATTTCCCTGTCATTCCTGAAAGTATTTGCCAGATACAAGATTTTTCTTTCATTGTTCTTTTACCACTTGAAAAATATGTACCATTTCCTTTGGCCTCTTTTGTGTCAGATGAGAAATTTGCTTACTCTGATTGGTATATCCCTTACAAATAATGCATGATTTCTTTCTTTTTATGGGTGTGAAATAAACTTTTGGTTTCCTACGGCAATTTTATTTTATTTTATTGGTATGGGGATTGAGCCCAAGGGGGCTTAACCACATTGAGCCACATCCCCAGCTCTTTTTATTTAGAGACAGGGTCCACTAGTTGCTTACAGCCTTGCTAAGTAGCTGAGGCTGGCTTCAAACCTGGGATCCTCCTGTCTCACCCCCAAGCTTCTGTGTTACAGGTGTGTGTCACGATGATGGGCCTCACATGAAATCTTGAGGTCTCCACAGCTTGTTAAATCTGCACATTTAAGTCTTCTGCCTAATTTGACATTCTAGTTGTTATTTCGTTCCATTATTTTAGTCCCACTCTTTTCTCTCTTCTCCTTCTGAAACTCCAATAAAATGAGTGTTTCCTCTTTCATTTTAGTCCCTTGGGTTGCCAAAACACTCTTTTTTTCTCAGTATGTTTTTTTCCCCTAATGTTCAGGTTGAGCCAGTTCTATTACTCTGTCCTCAAGTTAATGTCTATCCCTTAAAATCACTCTAGTAGAAGTCTACTCATCAAGCTTTTATTTCAGTTATTGTATTTTTCAATTCCACTATTTCCATTTGATATGTTTATAATTTCTATTTACTTGCTCCTACTTTATTTTCTTCTTAATTAACACACAGAGTTGTACATATTTAAGGAGTACAGTGTGATATTTCAATACATGTGTGTACTTGATCAAAGCAGGCTAATTAGCATTTCCATTTCCTTATTATTTCTTTATGTTTGGAGCCTTTGAGCTCCCTTCTTCTATTTCTTTATAAAATATACAGTAGGTCCTTGTGAACGATTTTTACCCTACTGGGCTGGAGAGCACTGGAATGTAATCCTTCTATCTGTTCTGGTTTCCACGATCCAGCCTTCCCCTATCATATTCGTATTTCCTCACTACCTTTCCCAGCCTCTGATTGACTTTTTTTTTTTTTTTAGCTTCCACATATATACAAAGAAAATGCAGTATTTGTCTTTCTGTATCTGGTTTCTGTCACTTAACATAGTGTCCTCTGCTTCTATGAAGTTTGCTGAAAATATAAAATTCCATTTACTTTTATAGTTAAATAATATTTCACTGAATGAATATATATGTGCATACATATATCCATACACGTACATAATAAACAAATACATATATCTGTGCATACATATATATGAACAACGAAGTAGATTCTCTATATTGTCTATCGTTTTTAGTGCTGAAATAAATAAGGGACTACAAATATCTCTTTGATATACTGATTTCATTTCCTCTGGGTACATACCCAGAAGTGGGCTAGCAGGATTGTATGCTTGATCTATTTTTAGCCTTTTTAGGAATCTCCATGAATGATTGTATTAATTTACATTCCTACTAACAGTGTGTGTTTCCCTTTTTTTTTTTTTTTTTTTTGCTTTCATCATTATTTGTTATATTTTCCTTTTCTGATAATTGCCATTTTAACTGAGGTGATGTGATGAGTCATGATGGTTTGGACTTGCATTTTTCGGGTGGCTAAAGATGTTGAACATTTTTTTCTTATATTTGTTAGTCATTTGTGTTTCTTCTTTTGAGAATGTCTTTCAGATCATTGACCAATTTTCTAATTTTGTTTGTGTTTTTAGGTTTGTGAGTTCCTTATATTTTCTGGATATTGATCCTTTGTCAAATGAATAGCTTGCAAAGAGTTTCTCCTATTCTGCAGGTGGTCTCTTTCTACTGTTGATTGTTTTCTTTGCTTCATAGAAACTTCTTAGCTTTATTCAGTTCCATTTTTTAATTTTTTGCTTTTGTTGTATGTGCCTTTAAAGGTCTTACCTAAAAACCATTTCCTATACCAATATCTTGAAATGTTTACTTTATGTTTTCTTCTAGTGGTTTCATAGTTTTGGGTCTTACATCTATTTTAAATTTATTTTTAATTAACATGAAAGAAATAGGGATCAAGCTTTAATCTTTGGTATAAACATATCCAATTTTCCTAGCCCATTCCTGAAAAGGCTGTCCTTTCTCCAATGTATGTTTTTTTAAAACTTTTTTTTAGTTATAGATGGACACAATATCTTTAATTAATTAATTAATTTCTTTGTAGTGCTCAGGATCAAACCCAGTGCCTCATTTGTGCTAGGCAAGCACTCTACTACTGAGCTGCAATCCCAGCCCCCAATGTATGGTTTTGGACACTTTTTTGACCATCACTTGGCTGTAGATGCATAGAATTATTTCTGGAATATCTATTTTATTTCATTGGTCTTTGTATGAGATTTTTAGGCCAGTACTGTGCAGTCTTGGTTATTATAGCCCTGTCATATGTCTTGAGACTAGAAATAGTGAGACTTCAAGTTTTATTCTTTTTTTGCTTAAGATTACTTTATCTGTTCTTTCTATTTTTTTTCCCCTTCCATATAAATGTTAGAACTCTGATTTCCATCCACTTCTGCTGGGCACTGGACACACTGCCTGCTTCTGTGGGGTGATGGGTGAGGCAGAAGATTGACATATCACTCAGCCGTACTGAGACTTTTGGCTGAAAGACAGAGGACCTAGTAGGAATGAGGCCACTCCATGGTGGCATGCTCAAAGGTGAAGGTTTCAACAAATTTTGAGTCAAGAAAGAGTGACTAGAAGAATTGGGGAAACTATCTTATGCTGCTAGTGAAAGAATAAGCTGATGTGATTTCCCAAAAAAGTATTGGACCTTATGTAGTTACATATTCCAATCAACATAGTAATTTTCTTTCCAGGCATTTAAGGAAAATAATCATAAATAAACATAAATATTCAGGAACGAAAATATTTTTAAGGTGGTAGTTATGTACTTATTTTTAAAGTATGATTTACTTACTATTTTAGCTAATACACATAAATATATTCTCTTTATGAAACATTCAAGCAATATAGAAATAGAGAAGTTTTAAAAAATCTTCTTTTTATTTATTTTTTTAAATTGCTTTTATTTTTTAAATACATGACAGTGGAATGCATCACAATTCTTATTACACATATAAAACACAACTTTTCAGATCTGTTTGTATATAAAGTATGTTCACACTAAAAGTCTTTTCCTGTTCAAACACCTGCCTACCACTTGCCTAAAGATTTTGTTCCATGCACTCATATTCTTATGTATGTATTGACAGACACATGATTGTAATCATAAATGGAACTAATCTGTTTCTAAACTTGTTCTTTTCATGTAACAATGCATCTCAGTTATTTTCCTATCAGTGAATATTAGGGTTACCTTTTACCCCCTTTGCATTTTCTGTCAATAAACATGTTAAATTTATTTTTGGATTTTACCTAATGAAAAATTTCAAGCATTTCAATGGGTGTAGGTAATGATCATCATGGTTCGTACCACAAAAGAGAGATGAGCAGGCATTATGTGACTTCTGATGGAAATTCACATCCCCTAATAGACCCAAACACCAAATTTGAATCTGGTCAAACCTGTAGATTTGGATCAATTTATAGGAAATATAGGGAGAAGAGGAATATGTTAAATAGCCCTGTGGGGATGAAATCAGCAAAATCCAGACTGTGGAAACCACTATGTAATGCTGACCTGATCTTTTAGCAAAAATTAAAAGAAAGAAAAAAAAAGAAGATGGTGGAGAAACAATGGATTAACAGTCTTAAAAAAACCTATTGTAAACATCAGATAAAAACAGATTAAAGACTTAAATGTAAGGCCTGAGTCTAAAACTGTCACCATACAGGGATCTGAGGAGGTTCCCCAGAAGGAAAAAGGGGCCTCAACTCAGCTCTGGCAGGTTCTTGACTTACCAGAGAATTTCAGGACCTGGCAAAAGAGGCACAATCAAAGATTTATTGGGGAAGGTAAGAAAATTTATTCAGGGAGGAGAGCAATAGAGCCTGATCCACACTCAGAGCAGGCGTGTGGGTGCTGAAGAGTGACACAGTTTTGGAGTCTTGGGTTCTTTTTAAAGGAACTTTGTAAATAATGAACATAAGAAGCATGTGTATGTTGGGGGTGTCAACTACCTGGAGGGCTCAGTTCTCTTCATCATGGAGCACAGGGCAGGTCACCGTGGTCTGGCTCTTTCAGGATCTCTAAGTTGACCTCATTTGGTCAACAGATAATGTTTGGAAGATGCCCACATCATAAGTCTCCAACAGTGCTTTCCCTTGGCCTTATTGAGTCTCATGGAAATACATCATGTGAACTAGCAACGCATGTAGGCATTAATGAACCAGACTCTCAGTACGCTAACACTGAAGGCTTTTTAAGAATTTATGTCAGAAGCTGGCACACACCTGTCATCCCAGCAGCTTGGGAAGCTGAGGCAGGAGGATCTTGAGTTCAAAACCAGCCTCAACTTTGCAAGGCCCTAAGTGACTCTGTAAGACCCTGTCTCTGAATAAAATACAAAAAAAAAAAAAAAAAAAAAAGCCGGGAGGCGGGGGTGGGGCGGTGCTGGGGATGTGGCTCAGTGTTTAAGGCCTCTGAGTTCAATCCCCTGCACCAAAAAAAAAAAAAAAAAGAATTTTTGTCTGGAGGAAAATGGGCTTGGGGGGTAAAGGTGAGAATAGTTGTGGAGATTTCACTTTGCTGTTAGTCTCTTTTCTATCTATCCTAATTTCTTCTATCCTACCTCAGAAGTACTACAAGATCATGAGGAAAACTACATTACAATGATTTTTTTGCATTTGACCCCAAAAGCACAGATTGAAAATCATCAATAGACCAAAGGGATTGCATCCAACTAAAAAATTTCTCCATAGCAAAAGAAGTAGTTAACAGAATGAAGATATGATACATAGACAGGAAGAAAAATATGTGCAAGTAATATATCTAATAAGGATTTTTTTTTAAATCCTCAATAGCAAAAAGTATAACCTGGTTAATAAATGGGAAAAGAATGAAACTGAACAGACATTTCTCAAAGAAGACATTCAGAAGGTCAACAGATGCATTAAAAAATCCTCAACATCATTAATCATAAGGGAAATACAAATGAAGGCTACAGTGAGCTATCATTTCATAAGTGTCACAATGGCCAGTATCAAAAAGTAGGAAAATAACAAGTATTGGTGAGGATGTGGAGAAAGGGAATTCTTGGTACACTGTGGGTAGAAATGTGAATTAATACAGCCATTATGGGAGACTCTATGGAAGTACCTCCAAAAACTAAAAATAGAATAATTACCATATGCTCTTGCAATGCTACTTCTGGGTATATATCCAAAGTACTTAAAATAAGTATCTCAAATAAACATCTGCACTCTCTTGTTCATCTCTGTATTATTCCCAATAGCCAAGATATGGTATCAATCTAAGGGTCCATCAACTGATGAATGATGTGGTGTATATACACAATGGGATGTTACTACTGGTTTTAAGTAGCCTGTGACTAGATGGGTAAACCTAGAGGACGGGTGAAATCAGCCAGGTGTAGAAAGACATATGCCACATGGGCTTACATCTACTTGGAAATGAAAGCAATTGAAGTCATAGGAGCAGAGCATATAAAGGTGGTTACCAGAGGTTATGGGTAGAGGAGAGGGGAAGATGCTGGTCAAGGGCATAGAGTCTCAGTTAGATGAGAGGAACAGATGAGAAGTATTTAAGGTAATATGTTAACTAACTTGATTCCATCATTTGACACTGAATACATAAAGCATCACAATGTACATGATAATTATAAGAAATTTGTCAAAAAATTAAAGTAAAAATTTAAAAGTGTATTGGAATATACTATTTTTATTTTGATCCTGATTCAGACAAATTATAAAAATCTAAGTAAAAATACAAAACTGTATTCAGTTTCTCCAGAGAGAACAAATAGGGAATAGATAATAGGTTGATTGATTGATTTTGATATAGAGATAGGTAGAGAGAGAGATACATGAGGAGAATTTATTAGAAGTAGACCACATGATTATAGAGGCTGAGAAGTCCCATCACTGGCCATTTTAAGCTGGAGAACCAGAGAAACCTGCAATGTGGCTGTCCAAGTCTAAATGAACCAGAACCAGGGAGGCTGGTGCAGCAATTCTCTGAGGCTAAAACCTTAAGAACCCATGGAGCTGCAGATGCAAATCCTAGAGAGTCTGAAGGCTGCTGGAAAACCTGCAGTTCTGATGTTCAAGGCCAGGAGAAGAAGGGTGCCCCAGCTCTAGGAGACAGAAAGCCAATTTGCCTTTCCTCTGCCTTTGTCTGGATGCCTACTTGATTGAAAGGTGCACACCCACATTGAGGGCAGACCTTCCCAACTTGGTCCACTGATCTGTCAACCTCCTGCAGAAACATCTTCAGAGACACTCCCCAAAATAGTGCTTACCAGTTATCTAGGTATAACCTTAATCCCATCAAGCTGACACCAGAGATTGACCATCAAACACAATTAGGGAAATTTAAACACTTATTGCTTATTCTAAGGAATTACTGTTGAATGATTTTAAGTAGGACCATGATTTTATGATTTAAAACATAAAACTTTTTATGTTTTAAAAAGTTATTGCATAGAGATATATACTAAAGTATGTGTGTATGGAGTGTCAGGTGTGGGATTTATTTTCAATAATTTGGAGGTGGGAAAGTGGGAGGTGATATAGAAGAGGAAACACTGACCATGAACTAATATTTGTTGAGCCTAGGTAATGGAACAAGGGGAGTTCATTTAACATTTTTTCTACCTTTATTTGTATTGAATATTTTCTTTGATAAAAGAGTTAAATAATTTTTTTGAAGCATAGGTAAAATAGAGGGCATTAAAATGACAGAGTTTTGTAGAATAGCAATCTAAATTTAGACTTAACTAGAAAATGGTTACTAAATTTGATTCAACTATTTTTCTTTTATTATAATATGTTCTTATTATTTTAAAGAAAATAGGCATTTTTTAAAGCAATGAAGACCATTTATTTATTAAGTTTTTCTGTACGTATATCTAAAATGTAAGGACACGTTTTTACATGATCACCATCATTGCACATAACAAAAGTAATGATAATTCTTTAATACTGGTGCCTGTTTGAATTTCCCTGTGCCCCCATCCCAAATATCTTTTTATAATTATTTAATTCAAATAAATAACCCAAACAAGACTCATATATTTTACTTGGATTTTTTAAAAAATGTTTCTTTTCATAGGGAACAGTGACTTCCCTCATTTTTTTCTGTGCCACTTACTTGTTGAAAAAACTAGGTGAGCTGTTCTCTAAAATGCCTTGTATTTTTCAGATAGTTTCATTTCCTGAGAATGAGCAGTTAAAGCTAAATGCCTTGGGAGGGGAAGGAAGTGGGCAGAGTAAGCAAGGATGGTGGAATGTGATGGACATCATCATCCAAAGTGCATGTATGAAGGCACAAATTGGTGTGAACATATTTTATATACAAACAGAGATATGAAAAGTTGTGCTCTATATGTGTAACAAGAATTGTAATTCTAATGTATTCTGCTTTCATTTATTTAAAAAAATCAATTAAAAAAGCTAAATGCCTGGTTAGATTCAGTTTTAAGAAATTTGGGGAAAAAAATTTCACAAATGGTGTTGACCTAAGGGCTGATTCTGATAGTAAGGAAATTTGGGAGGAAAACTTATCCAGTAAAGGAGACTTATTTAAATAAATTGTCTTGTATCCTCAGAGTTTGTAACCAGACATAAAAGACATTAAAAATATTCAGTAGAAGGAGAGTTAAATTGAGACTTCAAGAATATGAAATGCATTCATGGTGCAGTCAATGAAAAAAGAAAACCAGTTAAAAGGATAGATATGCTACGTGGGATTACAGTTGATAAGGTTGACATCAAAATAGTATTGATTAGAGCCAGATCATAAGCTATTTTTCCTTTTCTCCTTTGGAGGAAATAGGAATAAATAATCACCATGTATTATTCCCTAATGATAACAATAAAAAAATGGAAATTCTTTCAAAAGCACCCTCCAGAAATAACATGCTGTAAGGGTAGTATAAACCTCTGTGGCCTGCAGGTTCCTCAGTACCTACAGACCACCCTCTTTACGAAGGAGTATCTGGTGAGTTGTCAGAGATGACTGGGCTCAGGGATCCTGTGTGCAAAAGAGGGTGGAAAGGGCAAATTGGAAACAGAATGTAACAAGTACCAGCTCCATTTCAACCCAGAGATGCAGGAAGCCCTCATCACAGGCATTCCCTGTCCCATGACTGAGGCACACTGGGAAGTCACCCTAGACACAGTCCAGATCGTGTCATGTGGGTCACTCCTTCCCTGTGCCATGAAAAGGGGCACCAGAGGCCAGCCAGGCCACAGCTGTGGAAGGAGGACCTAACTTCTGGCATCTTGCCACTTAGGGTTCCTTCCTGTGTGCCCGCCCTACCTTGACCACTTCTTATTTCCAAGGGACTTCCTTTTTTTCTGGATGGCTTACCATTCCGTCATTGATTCTCAGAGGACACTTGGTCGGCTGGGGAGGTTCTATTTGAGGCAGGTTAGGGTGGTGACAAGATGTTCAGGCTCCATCAAACTCAGGGTCTGACCCTACCCCTTGTTATCAAGCATCCTCAGGTGAGGAATCAACAATTCTCAGATGCGGTGTATGTAAAGTGTCATTGGAAACACAAGATGTGAACTTGAGCCCAGGTGTGGTGGTGCACGCCTGTAATCCCAGTGGCTCAGGAGACTGAGGCAGGAGGATCATGAGTTCCAAGGCAGCCTCAGCAAAAGCAAGGTGCTAAACAACTTAGTGAGACCCTGTCTCTAAATAAAATACAAAGTAGGGCTGGGGATGTGACGCAGTGATTGAGTGCCCCTGAGTTCAATCCCCAGTAGCCCCCCTGTCCCCCCACCCACCAAATGATGTGAACTTGAAGATTTTCCAAATATTGGACATATGATGGAAGTTTTGCAAAGTTTCCAATGGTGAGATTTGGAGCTTAAGCAAAATAAATTTTTTCTCCTCTACTTTCCAACTAAGTATTTAACAGAAAACAGTATTAAAATAACTTGGGATGCTAAACATCAAATTTAATACAGCTGAAAAAAATAGAAGGAACAGATAACAATTATTCCTTTTTCTCCTTGCTTACACCCACTCACCCTTTTATTGCAGGAAAAAAATGTCTTTAGCTGAATATATTCTAATATATTCTAATATATTCAGAATATATTCTAATATATTCTGTTTCTTTGTACTTTGTTTTGTTTTATAAGAAATGCACTGGAGAAAAAAAATCATGTATTTCTATTGAGCTTTACATTTTACAATATATTTTCACATACTTTGATAGTTTTTTTGTTAATTTTCTTAGGTTTTGCTGTATGTTTTCAAAAATAGTTACATGGTGTATAATTTGCAGACAATAGAATTCACCCATTTTAAGTGTACATCATATTGGCTAATGCATACGATTGTGTAACCTCTACCAAATTCAAGTTACAGAACATTTCCATCACTCTAACAAGTTTCTATGTACCTCATGCAGCAGTTACATAGGATGACTATGCAAAGATAAGGGGTAACTTCATCATCTCTTTCCCTCTCCCCAGACTTAGGCAAACACTAATCTACTTTCTGTCATTCTGGTTTTGCTTTCTTTTAGAATAACACATAAATGGAATAGTATACTATATAGTGCTTCTTGTCTAGATTTTTCATCTGGCATGATGGTTGTTCAAATTAGAACATTCTAGTTATACATAGTAACTGAGCTCATCGCTACAAAATCATGGATGGGATCTGGCTCACTCCACTTCAGTCCCTGTTTCTCCTCCTTCCCTCCTCCCCAACCCCTCCCTCCATTCCCCTGAACCTCCCCTGGCTCACCCATTTGTCCACCCTTGATCCTTACTTTCCACATACACATAAAGGTAAAATTCCCTGTTATATATTTTTATATGCACATAAAATGATTTCATTACATTTTTTTTCCTGCTTTCCTTCTCCTTCCCTCTTGATTTCCTTTTTCTGCTCTGCTGGTCTTCCCTACATCTTTATGTTACCCAATCCCCTCTCTTCTTTCCCCTATTTTGATTTAGTTTGCACATATGAATGAAAACTTTTAAACCTTGATTTTCTAAGTCTGGCTCATTTTACTTAGCATGATGTTCTCCATTTCCATCTATTTACTGGCAAATGCCAAAAATTTCTTTTATGGCTGAGCAAAAACTCCATTATTTATAAATACCACAATTTCTTAGTCCACTCAGAGAAAATATTATTTTTGATTGATATGTATAAATATTTGTTCACATTTGTGAGGTACTTTGCTGTTATTGCATGGATCAGTAGTTGTTTTTGTTTGTTTTGTTTTGTTTTGCTAAGTAGGACATTGTATGGACATTTTCAGTGTTGGGCTAGTTAAATAATGCTGCAATGAACATGTATGTACAAGTCTTTGTGTGGACATGTGTTCATTTCTGTGGGTAAATACTGGAGAGTGAAATTGCTGGGCCTCATGGTGAGCACCTAACTTATTATTCAGCTATTTGTGGAAGGGTATTTTGACTCATCACAAAAACTCTATGCCATAGAAAGGCAACTATTTCTATTTTACATGTCAACTGAGGCATAAGGAAAATTTGGTGATTTGCTCAGATTTTTTTTTTTTTTTTTTTTTTT
>NW_025999869.1:16429872-16482699 GCF_001458135.2 Marmota marmota marmota
TTTTTTTTTTTTTTTTTGGTGTGTGTGTGTGTGTGTGTGTGTTGGGGTGGGGGGGGCATAGGGATTGAACCCAGGGCTTTGTGCATGCTAGGTAAGACTCTACCACTGAGCTATATCCCCAGTCCTATAACATTCTTTCAAATGGTTGCTGAATCTTTCTTTGATGACTCAGTATGAATCTTCATATTGATGCACATGACATTTATGTTATTTTCAATTTTATGGTAGTATTAGTGTTGGTCATATTTGTTTTTAAGAATTTATTTATACTTCCACCTAATTTTAGATTATAGTTTTGCATTTTGAGGCAATCATTTGATCTTAATATCTACCAATCATCAAAAGCATAACCCTGGTTTCTTACCCAGGTACCCAAGTATAGTGTGGGGATTGGACTTGGTGTGAAGATGCAAAAATGAAATTTATCCAATGAGAAAATGTGCGTTCTATATGAAACACCTGGGTAAATGATTTTAATTTCAACCCAAATGTATATTTTTTAATTTGACTATGGAACAAAACTCTTCTACTTACAAAAGAGCAACTTTGAATAACAATTTGGACATGAAGTGTCTGAAAGGACCAGCTTCCTTTAGCAATGCAACTCTGGAAGTTTCACTTCTCTCACTTCCTCTTCTCTTCCCCAACTAGACAACATTTGAAAAACATGGACTTATTTGAAAGAGCTTTTGTATGAGAGTAGAGGTTAGTGCTGATGGCAAGGAAAGAATCAGTTCAGCATCCTGCCAAAATGACAATGTAAACACACTTGTTCTCCCAACGTGTGCATTCCCAAATTGACTCTGTGCCTTGGTATGAACTTAACTCACTGCCCTCGGGATGGTCCATTTTTTGGCACTATGATAAAATACCTGAGAAAAAAATTTTCACCCCCTTGTCTTCATTTTCTAAAAGAGGATATTTTCAGAGATTGAAGGAGTAGGAAAGTTAGCTATCATTTAGCACAGCCTCTTTGTTTTATAGATGAGGAAGTAGGTGGAGAACATATTGTTTAGATTCCATTCTACATTTTCTTTTTGCTGTGAAGGTTTAGTTCCTCAATTCTTGGCTTATGTAAGTGTTTTTGAAAGAGTTGTTCCCTTAGCAACTCCTGGATTCATTTTCTGGATTTTCTAACAGAAAAAAAGTCTTGGATGAGGTTTAATTCACCCAGTACTATTTCAATTTGAGGAGTGAACTATTCAACTTCCTTCACTTAATCTGCTGTATTTTCTGTATTTTTAGCCTTTCTTATTTCACTCCTTCCTGTTTTAGAGGAAGAAATAGGCTGGTTCCTTTGCAAAGGCAAACTTGTCATCTGCATTCTCCTTTTTCTTTTATTTCACAATATTTTTTTTTGAAAAGTAATTCATGTTCATTGAACACAAAGTGGAAGAATTGTGAAGAAGTCACCAGCATTTCTCCATGTCAGCAATCATAAGGTATAAATCAACTGGCAATGAAAAACACAAAGTAAGCAGTATCCTGATCGAGAATGCACAAAACCTTTATGATGAAAAAATCTAAAACTTTATTAAGGACAGCAAGAAAACCTGGAGGAATGAGTTCATGCCTAAACTAACTTAAAATCTGTAAAGATATCAATTCTTTCGGAGCTAATCAGGTCATTCAAGGAAATTCCAATAAGAAAATCTAGTATGATCTTTTTAGGCATGCGACAACTGAATGTACGATTTTCATGGAAGCATGGAGTATAAAATAGGTTAAAAATTAAAAATAACAAAAGTAGTCAGAGTGGTTGGACTCCGTGTAATGTCAAAGTCAGTTATGAAACCTCATAATGAATAATGTGATACTGGCACAAGAACAAAAAACCCATTCCAACAAAGAGCATAGAACATACACCTTTACATACAATTACCTACCCATTTAATACCTACATGAGGGAGAGAGGGCGTTACCTATGAATGAAGAAAGGAGGTATATTCAGCAGATACTAGTGGGAAAGATTATGATAGGAAAAAAAAATGAGTTGGATTCCCTAACTTCATACCACATATAAAAGTGAGCTTCAGAGGAAATAAAGACCAACTGTGAAAGGAAAACTAGAATATTTACAGGAAAAAAAATGGGCAAATATTATGGCAATTTTTTCTTTCTTTTTTAATATTATTATTTTTATTTGTTCTACTTAGTTGTACATGACAGCAGAATGCATTTCAATTTATTGTACACAAATTGAGTGCAACATTTCAATTCTCTGGTTGAACACAATGTAGAGATGTGCCATTTGTACAGTCAAGCATGTACCTAGGGTAATGATGTCCATTGCATTCCACCATCTTTCTTTATTGTGGCAATTTTGAATGGAAAGAACCTTTAAACAAGAGCCCCAAAGCAAAAGCCATAGAATAATTCTTTTCTTTTGGTAGCAGGGATTGAACCCAGGGGCTCTTAACCACTGAGCCACATACCCAGACCTTTTAATTTTTTTTATTTAGAGGCAGGGTCTTGCTAAGTTGTTTAGGATCTCACTAGTTGCTGAGGCTGGCTTTGAACTCATAATCCTCCTATCTTAGCCACCCAAGTTGCTGAGATTACTTACAGGCGTGTGCTACCACACCTGGCCCATAGGATAAATCTTGATGAATTTTCTTTTTCTTTCTTTCTTTGTTCTACTTAGTTTTTCTTTCCTTTTATTTTATTTATTTATTTATTTATTTTGGAAGTGCTGGGGATTGAACTCAGGGCCTCATGTATGCTAGAGAAGTGCTCTGCCACTGATCTACATCCTCAGTCCTTGATGGATTTTAATGTCAGAATTTTAGCTCAATGAAGTATCCAGTGGACAGAGTTGGGATAGAAATAAATGATGCATCATAAGAAATTACTTTTATGTTCAGAGAAGACATGCAGAGAGAAAGAGAAAGAGAAAGGAGGAGGAAGGAGGAGGAGAAGGAGGAGGAGGGAGGACTCATAGAAAATGGACAGAGAAGTGAGAAGTTAATTCACTGAAGGGGAATCAGTTACCAAGTATGTGAAGACATGATGAAACTGACAGGTGATCAAAGAAATCCAAAGAGAACGAGCAGAAAGTGGCACATCACCTCCTTCCTTTTGGCAAGAATTATGAGATAAGGAAGTACTGTTAGTAAGAATGTGGGTGGGTATACAGAGCTCTCATGCATGAATGGCAGGAGTAAAACTGGTCAATTGGTTTTGGAGAGAGATTTGGCAGTACTCAGTGACAGTAAGTGTGCAACTTGCCTATGATCGAATAAATCCCTTTTTGGACTCCTGTTCCTAATAAGGTCTTCCTTAGGCCCGTGTAGGGAAATGTATGAGGTTGTTCAATGAAAGGCTACTTTAACCATTTCTCTTAGTGGGGAGTTGGAGGCAACCTAGCTAGTCATCATTAATGAAATGGGTGAATATAATAGGCCATATGCCCACAGTGGTATATTAAGCAGCAGTTAAAAGCTGTAAGGAAAATATACATATGGTAACAGATCTTAAGGTCATCGGGTGCAGTGAACAAGGAAGAATGAGATCTATAATAAAATATTTTGCAAATTTAAAACATAGTGTACAAGCAATACTATGTGTCTTTCATGGATTCTTACTTATTCAATGACATATATTCAATACATTAAAGAAAAACTGATGTAGACATTAAGATATCAGAGAAAAATACGAGGAAGCTTAACAGACCCATCCTGATGCTGTGCCTTAAACCGAATGATGAACTCAAGTCTGCACCTGTGAAAACACACACATTTCCTCACACAAGAAAATATATTCATTCAACAAATCATTACCGAGCACCCGCTGGGGTGAAAGCCACACGTCACCCAAACCCAAATGCCTAAAAACAACCACTTTTGACATTTCTTTTCCCCGCTTTCTCTCATTCCTGAATGGTTGACTAACAAAAGTTATACTTCTCGGCTGAAACACATTTCCCCTTTTGAATGATATCATTCCTAATGCTACAAAACCTGTTTTCCTATTCTAAAAATAACCCCAAACATTCTATGACCATCCTCATCTGCCTTCCCTTTCTCATCTCAAGACCAGGTCTTCAAATTGTTTACCAAACCAAATTTCTCACCCACTTCTGAATCTAGAATAACATCATTTGTTTCACTCTTTACTTAAAACTTCTTTCTCACAGGTAGAGGTTTCTTAATTAAGATTTCTTAATTTTAATTTGATCTCTTCTCCCTGTTTAGACCAGTAAGTATTTATGGGTATAAACCTCGATGGACTACAGAATGATCCTCGGATAGTCCCTGTGTTCAGGAGGTCACACTGTGGTGAGAAAATAGATATGGAAATGGATCATGCTTTTTATGATTATATTGGAACTACTCTATTGTTCCCACACTGCTACATTTGCTATGTGCTATGGTTTTTTTTTTAATTTACACATAAAATTGTACATATTATTAGAGAGCATAATATGTATCAAGTATTTTAAAACAAAACTTCTTTTAAAACTGTAAAAAAAAAGAGGAAACACTGAAGGGAGTTCTTCAAACTGAAATAAAGAAACAATCAGTAAGAAGAGAACATTGGAAAGTGTAAAGCTCACTGCTAAGAGTGTGCAGGCAAATTCAGAATGCTCTAATCTTGTAAACATGACACATAAACCATTGATAGCTTTAGAATGAAGACTAAAAACTATTAAAAGTAATAATAATGACTACACTGGCAATGTGGAAAGATATAAAATAGGATATTGAAAAATTTAACATGTGGGAAGGAATGTAGTGCAAGCCTAGGATTTTTATTAGTATATTTTCCGTGTTTCTTTTTTTTTTCTTATTTTCACAATCATGTTAAGTTACTATAATTTCAAAATACCTTATTATAATCAAAAGATGCCTGAATTCAGCCATACAAAAGAATGAAATCCTGTCATTGCAACAACCCAAATCAAACTGGAGATCATTATGTTAAGTGAAGTTAGGCACAAAAAGAAAAGTACTGTATCATCTCCCTCATATGTAGGAGGTAAAAAAGTTGGAATCTCCTAATCTTACTTAGTTCATTTATCCTTCAACATCAGACTGAATATTCTCCAAATAACTTCCTGGATCCTGGAAATTGTCCTAGAAAGGCTGTTACAAGAGGCTGGAAGGAGGGAGAAAGTCTGAGAAATGGATACTAAATTGCAATTAGAGGGAAATAAGAAAATCTAATGTAATATTGTACAGTTGGGTGATTACAGATAACAAATGTGTCTTATCTAAATGTGTAGCATTTATATTTATATAAATGCTTTTGAATATTTTCATCATAAAGAAGTAATAAATGTTCAAAGTGGCAGACATGTTTAACCCAATTAAGCAATGTACATACATGAAAACATCACACTATACCCCATTAATATCTAAAATTTTTGTGTTTTTATGTATCACTTAAAATTTTAAAAATTGTACATATTATTATGGTGCCATGTGATGTTTTAACATGTACCCATGTGCAATGTTCAAATCAGGGTAAGCATATCTGGAAACATTTATCATTTTTTGTGGTAAAAAAATTTCAAAATCCTTTCTTCTGCCTGTTTTGAAATATACAATATAATTCATTTATTGTTAGAAATATATAATCTTAATGTGATGTTCTAATTATAAGGATAAAGTTATGCTCAAGTTGCTTCTGGAGCTCAAGGGGGAACTTTGGATCCAGGAAGTTATTTGGAGAACATTCAGTCTGATGTTGAAGGACAAATGCCTAGGAGATTCTAGGCGATAACTCACACCTGAAATCCCAGCAGCTTGGGAGGCTGAGACAGGAGGATCTTGAGTTAAAAGCCAGCTTTCTGCAAAAGCAAGTGGTAAGCAACTCAGTGAGACCCTCTGTCTAAATAAAATTCAAAATAGGTCTGGGGATGTGGCTCAGTGGTGGAATGCCTGAGTTCAATCCCTGGTACCTCCCTGCAAAAAAAAAAAAAAAAAAGACATTCTAGACAAGTGGGTAGATGTACATGTGAGCTTTAAATAGTGTAATACCTAGGCCCCACAACAGACTGATAAAATCACAATGTCTTGAAGTTCTTTGTGTGATTTTTTTTTTAAAATATTTATTTATTTATTTTTCGGTGGACACAACATCTTTGTTTGTATGTGGTGCTGAGGATCGAACCCGGGCCGCACGCATGCCAGGCGAGCGCGCTACCACTTGAGCCACATCCCCAGCCCCTCTTTGTGTGATTTTTAAGGTGCAGACATATCTGAGAACTAGAGCTCCATACTGAGAGAGGTATAGAAATAGGTATTGAATGTCTAATAGGGACAGAATGTCTAATCTTAGACTGTCTCACTCCGAAAATATTCTTAACTCCTTATTGCTGTTTCCACATAACTGAGATGGTTATTAGTCAGGATATGTTAGGTTATGCTGCAGTTAAGTGCACACAATTTAGTGGATTCAGACAACAAAATTTTGTTTTGTTTTCTTCTATTGGGGTCATGGGGGTGGGAGATATGGTTCTAACTGATGTCTTTCCCACCCAGATTGGAGCTAATTGTTCTTCTAGGGAAAGGGAAAATAAAGAATTATACACAATTATAGGCTTCCATCTGTGAGTAACTGATGGCACTTCTGTTCACATGTAGTAGCCAAATCAAATCATGTGGTCAGCTCTAATATCATGGAGACAGACCTAATTTCCCTCAAGTGCTTCAAAGATAACTTTTATGTTGTAAAAAATGACTATCTTTGGTAGTCAGCTTTCTGTTGCTGTGACTAAAATACCTGACAAGAACAACTTAGAGGAGGAAATGCTTACTTGAAGCTCAAGGTTTCAGAGATTCAGTCCATGGTTCACCAACTCCATGCTCTGGGCCTGAGGTAAAACAGAATATCCTGGTGGAAGGGCATGGTGAAGGAAAGTGGCTGAGCTATGGCAGCCAGGAATAGGGAGAAACAGGGACGATCCAAAGATAAAATATAAAATCCCCAAGGGCACATCCAAGTGACCTACTTCCTCCAGCCTGGCCCCACCTGCCTATAGTTACCTCCCAGTGATCCATTCAAATTATTAATCCACCAAATAGGTTAATCCACCAATTGGCTCAGTCTAGAATTTAATCACTTCACCTCTGAACAATCCTGATTTAACTAACATGAGTTTTTTGGAAGATGCCACATATTTAAGCCATAACATTAGCACTAAGCTATATGAAATCAAATTAAACTCAATGACCATAGGGAACTAGTTACATTCATCTGAGTTTTCACACTATCATGTAACCTGGAAGTAGTGATTTCACTGGATTTATGCCAGCTAGGACCTCCCCAGGAGAACTGAATGTTATATTTTTTTCATTCTTATATCTATTCTCCCACTTTCAATTTCTTTTTTCCTCATTCATTAATACTTTTATTTCACACACCGATCATGATGCTACTTTTATCATACATCACATTCTTTTTATTATTATTTTTTATTTATATATGACAGAAGAATACATTACAATTCTTATTACACAAATAGAACACAATTTTTCATATCTCTGGAGGTATACAAAGTATATTCACACCATTTGTGTCTTCATACATGTACTTAGGGTAATGATGTCCATCATATTCCAACATCATTTCTAACCCCATAACCCCATGCCCCCTCCCTTCCCCTCCAACCCCTCTGACCTATCTAGAGTTCTTCCATTCCTCTCACACTCCCCCTCCCTATCCCACTATGAATCAGCCTCCTTATATCAGAGAAAACATTAGGCATTTTTTTGGGGGGGGGATTGGCTAACTTCACTTAGCGTTATCTTCTCCAACAACATATGTTTACCTGCAAATGCAATGATTTTATTCTCTTTTATTGCTGAATAACATTCTATTGTGTATATATGCCACATTTTTTTTATCCATTCATCTATTGAAGGGCATCTAGGTTGGTTCTACAGTTTTTGGCTATTGTGAATTGCGCTGCTATAAACATTGATGTGGCTATGTCCCTGTAGTATGCTGTTTTTAAGTAGGTAGTATGTTTGTAAATATATAGTATGTTTTAAAGTATGTTTTTAAGTATGTAGTATGCTATTTAAAAATAGGCCCTAATTTCCATCATGTGGGATTAGGCCCCAACTTCCTTAATAAGACTCCTTTGGTGCAAGAATTAAAATCAAGAATCAATAAATAGGATGGACTCATACTAAAAAGTTTCTTCTCAGCAAAAGAAACAATCTATGAGGTGAATAGAGAGCCTACAACTTGGGAGCAAATCTTTACCCTTCACACATCAGATAGAGCACTAATCTCTAGGGTATTTAAAGAACTCAAAAAGCTAATCACCAAAAAACCAAATAACCCAATCAATAAATGGGTCAAGGAACTGAACAAACACTTCTCAGAAGATGATATACAATCAATCAATAAATATATGAAAAAAATGTTTATTATCGCTAGCAATTAGAGAAATGCAAATCAAAGATTTCATCTCACTCCAGTTAGAATGTCAGCTACTATGAAGACAAACAACAATAAGTGTTGGCGAGGATGTGGGGGAACATGTACACTCATACACTGCTGGTGGGACTGCAAATTGGTGCAGCCAATATGGAAAGCAGTATGGAGATTGCTTGGAAAACTGGGAATGCAACCACCATTTGACCCAGCTATCCCACTCCTTGGTCCATACCCAAATTCAATTTCTTAACCCAGTCTGGCCTTACCAGGAGAATTGGAAGTTGAATTTTTAAGATTTCAACACTTTATGAGTTTCTTCAAATGGAAACTCTTTCACATTTAGAATATTAAGAAAAAAAAAGTAACTAAGACTTCTTGAACTAACGAGAGCATGTATACACCCAGGTTCCATTTCTCCTTTTTGACTTGTGGCTCCTCCCTTTGGAAGAGTGATTTCTAAAACCAAGTGACTCATCTCGACTTCCTCCAATCTTTGTTTCCTTTGCTTATAAATCAGAACGTTTCCCTAATACTTTATGATGTCAAAGAACTTACCCATAATTAGTTTCCTTTGATTCCCAGATGAACTCTGTGGTGAAAGGATCATCCAGTCCAATTTTATGAATGCAGAGATTCAAAGTTCAGATGGGACCTCACAGAGATTTCTAAAGTATTTACATCTCCTAATAGCCACCCTTATCTTCTTTCTGGTTTGTATCATTTTCTCCATTTAGTAAGTCAAATATTCACTCATTCATTCATTCATTCAAGACTTTGTCATTATTGGAAGCTTAGCATTGGGCCAGCTGCATTGGGGGTATGCAACATAGTCTCTTGTGCTCTGTTAATGAAAATACTGCTCATTGCTTAACCAATAGGCTTTACTTCATCTAATAGGACTCTAGTAGTTTTTAGGAAACCAGCATATTCCATTCCTTGATCTGAGGAATCCTAGATTCCTACCCCAGGCTTAGAGGGTGGCCCTGATTGGTCTGAACCAGGCAAAGCCACCTCACAGGATAGATTTGAGGATAGGCTATGGATAAAGTCATCTGAGAAAAAGGTTTCTTAGATAAAGATTAAAAAAAATCAAGGACTAATCATATCAAAGCCTCTCTGCCTAACCTTTCCTCTTTCCAAATATGAACTTGATGACCAGAAATAGACCAGCCCTCCTGTGACCATGCAAGGATACACCAACAGGGAGGAGCAGAAGGAGAAGAATCCGAGTCCTTGATATGTTCTAATTCCTGGGCTCCTTGTTATGAGAGAAAAAACCAAACCCCTTATATAGTCAGGCTTCTATGAACTGTATTTTCTGTTGTTTCTGGGTAAATATACTCCAAAATGACTTAATTGACTGTTTTGGTAACAGATTCATAAAAGTCTTCCAATTTGGGATTGTATTAAGGTTGTTAGTCACTGCCTGTCAATCCCTGCCACTTTCGAGAGACCATACCCCATTCCCAATCCCCACTGTTAAGGTTTCAAATGGACTGGTCAGACCCTGCACAGTGGGGTTTTCCCCTGATGAGTATGGCTGATCTGAGGATAGCCAAGCACAGAATGACCTGGAACCCCAACCTGAGGACTTCCATAGAGAATGAGAAGCAAAAGGACTCAAGTTCTCTTGGAGAAATATGGAATTTCGAGTCAATAGACTAGGTCAATGAGCTCAGACAGCTATCAGAACTGTGGTCACTGGGAGGATTTGGGGCTGGAATATATGACATAGACCATGAGAAAGTTGACATGCCAATCAGGGAAGCGTTTCAGAGAGACCCAAAGAGGTACCCCAGAGAGGTACAGAGCAAATGATGCCTTGAGTTTCCTAATGAAGGGCCAGCTCCAGATCATGTGTACCTGGGTCATGAATCACCTCCTCCAAAGGGCAATACAAATAAACCTCTGTCCCTGTCCTTAAATAAACTCTTATTAATACAGTAAGCACTATTAACTATATTTTGAATTATGAAAAACATAATGTCTTCCAATCCCTTTCCCTGTATATTTAGTACAGATGATCCTTTACATGTTTTTTTGGGGGTGGGGGTGGGATTACATATGAATAAGACTATAACTGTGCTTAGCACATAGCCACAGTTCACTGAATATGATTTCCCTTCCCATTTCCCTAACAGCTGAGTTGGGATAGACAACCTTGGAAGAAAGTATAGAAGCAGAGGTTTGATCCCATGTATCAGGCTTTGGATGCATGCTTAAATTAATGATCCTATAGCAGCTTTTATTTTTCAAGACTCATAAAAATCCATGCTGCTGAAGGAATCAGCTTCTCCAAGTGAACAGGTATACTTCCTTTTCCTTGTACCAATCCCCACAAGGAAGGAGGTTACAATGATCAGTTATGCCTAGGTATGCTCACCCTACTTATATGACAGGGTGGATCTGTATACAGAACCAGGAGGGGATGTTGAGTAGTCCATGACAAGAAAGTTGCAATATGATGGGCCATTTGGTCCTCTGGGCATCTCTAACACTACCTGGATAACAACCACTAGAGTAATAACTAACATGTGTTGGGTGTTCATTATTGGCTGGGTAATCTGCTAAATGCTCTTTATGGACCGTCTCATTTAGTGTTCATCCAAGATACTGGTATTACTATCCCCATGGAGGGGAAAGTGGAGCACAAGAAGTTTGAGTGAGTTGCTCACACCATGTAGCTTGTTCTTGTAGCTGGAACCCAGGCTGTCTGATCTCCCACCCCACAGGAAATCATAGGAAATAAAGAAACCTATGTAGAAGTCATAGAGTGAAAAGTAGCTTGCTGCGTAGACCCGTGTAAAGATTGAGATATGAGGTGGTGTCCCCTAATAGCTCATGTGTAGGATGACGCAAGAAAGTTTAGAGGGAAATGATTGGGTTATAAGAGATTTAACCAAGTCTATATCAGTTTATTAATCCACTGATGTAGATTAACTGGGTAATAACTGCAGGCAGGTATGGTGTGGCTGGAGGAGGTAGGTCATGGCGGTACTCCTTTGGGGCTTGTATTTTGTCCCTGGTGAGCTGAGCTCTCTCTCTCCTTCCTGGTTGCCACATCCTGAGCTATTTTCCTTCTTGATGCCCTTTACCATGATTTTCTGCCTCATCTTGGGCTAAGAGCAATGGACTAAGTCATCTAAGGACTGGAACCAGGAGCACCAAATGAACTTTCCTCTCCTGTTATCCTTGTCAGGTCTTTTGGTCTAAGTGATGAATCAGCTGACTAAAACAGCATCTTGGTTGATAATAAGCAGAAGAGGCAACTCTCCTCCCACCACAGAAATAACATATAATACGGTCCCTTTTCCAGGAATAAGTAATGTCTTTTCCTCAGGAGAATATACAGTCACACCCTGCCCAAGCTGGAGGAGATATAGAGATTTTACCAACTTGTTAGTTCTGGACACCATTTTAATAAAAATAGTCCCAACTGTTGGAATGTATCAGTCCTATGTTTACTCTCTCAGGCTCAATAATCCCCCACAAAAGGTGGGCTGCTTTTGTCCTGAGGACAGTGCCTGTATTCCTTCCTGAGGTTTACCAGGCTCTTGGTGATCTGCTTGCTGTTCCAGCCCCCATCTCTCTGCATTTGCCCTTCTTCCTTGCCTTTGAGGGTTTGCAAACTTTTTCTGTTAGAACCAGAGAGTAATTATTTTTGGTTTTGTGGCACATATGATATCTGTTAAAATTACTCAACTCTGCCATCATTGCTGGAAAGCCTTCACAGACATTGTGTTAAAAATGGACATGGCTCTGTTGCAATAAAACTTTATTTAAAAAAATGGGTGTTGGGCTGAATTTGGTTCATGGGATACAGTTTGCCTACCATTGCTTAGCTGATGAAGAAATGAATGAATAAAAATGAATGCATGGGATTTCATGTAATGCTATTTATCAGAAAGGGAGTACTAGCTGCTACCAGGCTCTCTCCATGATAAAGACCTGCATTCTATTTTCATGCCATTATGTAACAGCCTTTTTTTTTTTAATCCTTTCTGGTCTCCAGATGCTTTATCTAGAAAATGGGGATTGAAAATTCTTCTGCTTAAAAATATCAAGTCCTTAAAAAATAGTGTCTATGGTTTATTGGTTTTTATTCGCAGAGCCTAATGACTTTCTCACATGCCTGGAGCATAATACTTTAAAAAGCCCTTGCTGAAAGATTGAAAAGTTGAGGTAAATCAGGCATTTGGTGAAGCGGGTGATTGGGCCAGATAATAGGGCTACCTCTTAAGATTAGAAGAACTTTAAAATCTTCCACCCAAGTTACCACCATGCAAAAGTCTTTCTAGGTTTAAAATTCCAAATGACTGAAAACCTGACACAAATTGGCTTAAGCCCAGAAGAGAATGCTGGTCACGGATGAGCCCTGTTTCAGAAGCCCACACCGTGTCATGGGCTTGGGTGAACCTTTCTCTGTTTCTCCACTGGCCTTCTTCTTGATTGGTTTCTTCATCAGGCAGGGTTCACTCATTGGTATTGGTGGTACAGTGGCTAACACCAGCTTCAGGTCACATTCTCACACCTCAAAGATCAGTTAGAAATAAAGAGGGTCCCTATCTTTCAAAGACCCAGTACACATCTCCAGCTATGTAATCTTGAGTTTCTTTGGGTCACCTTCCAATCATTATGGTCATGAATGAAATCAACTCTGTGTTGATTTGATTCTCCAGAGGCCTGTCTCCACATGCAGAGAAGGTGGCAAAGACACAAAATACCCAGGAATGCAATGGACTGTCCCTTTAGTAACACATTTAATATAAACCAAGCATCCAATTTTGGTTATTTGTAAATTCCTGAAAGTCTGTCCATAGATCCCTCTGGATACCAAATTATTATTAGCATTTCTATATCTAAAATAAAGGCATATGTGCAATAAACACTTATTAAATAAACTTACTTGATAACAGCTTCAGATTTACAGAAAGATCACAGATAGTTCAAGAGATTTCTCATATGACTCCAAAGATGCTTCCCCAACAAACCCCACTGAACCACCCTTCCTGTTGCTCAGAACATTTTTCTCCTTCCACCTTGAATCTGTGATGCCTTCTAATTTGATCTTTGACTAGTAGATTATCATGAAACGTATACTGAACAACATCTGAGGCTAGGTCGTAGGAAGGAAATCTTTGCTGATTATTCCTGAGCCTGTTGGAATGCTGATTTTTGAGAAAGCCAGATACTATGTAAAAAAATCCATACTGTCATACTGTAAGGAAGCTTAGGATGCCAAGTAAAAAGACCATGTGGATAGTGAAAGGTGCTAGTTCAGCCCCTAGCTCTCGTAGTTATTCGCAGTTCACTAGACCTGCGAGGAACAGTCAAACAGCCCAGTTAGTCTTGAGATGACTCCAACTCCAACCATGGAACTTGAATGAGAACTGCCCAGCTGAGCACAGTCAACCCAGGGAGGTGAAAAGTAAATTGTTTAGACATTCAGTTTTGGGGTGGTTTGTGATTCAGTGACAGAGAACTGAAAGAGATGTTCTCTAGATCTGCCCTGCAGCTGTCTTTCTGGAATTTTCCATCCTTTGAATCGATATCCTATTTTCTAGATCCTGTGATTTTGTTTCCTGGTTAATTCTAGGGTTTTGCTACAGATTTATCTCCCAAAGCTCCCTAAGAAATGGGCACAAGAGGTAAATTTTGTATTAATCTATGTCCAAAAAAGGTCTTTATTATATTTTTACGTTTGAGTAATAAGTTGTAGGAAATAAGATTCCAATTTTCAATAAAATTGAAAATCGTTTTCCCTTCAGAATTTTGAAAACACTTCTCCTGCATTCTTCTCTAGCTTTGTTCTTTAGAAGATCAACACCATCTGTTTCCAGATCCTTTCAATGCAATATGTTTTTATGTTCTCTCTGAACTTTTATAATGTCTATACTCATGTCTAATGTTCTCACATTGCATGGTAGTGCAGTAATCATTTTTTTGGACATCTTTTCATTCATGGATTAGCATTTAGTTGTCCTCCCAATCTGAAGACTCAGATCTCTTATATAATGCGAGTTTGGGAATCTTTTTTTTTCTTTTTAAATATTGCTTTAATAATTCCTTTCCTTCTGTTTTCCGTTTTTGAAAATGTACTAGAACAACCTTAGTCATATGGCATTTTAGGTTATTATACTTTCTAGCAAAGTTCCTTCACTTTATATTTCAAATATTATCTCTATCTTAAAACTTTTCATGAAATATTAGCATAGAGACATATTCTTAATTTCCAACAGGGCTTTCTCAATGTCTGATTTTTTTTTTCCTTTTTATACTTTCTCTGTTCTTCATTGATGTAAAATATTTTTTTGGGGGGGATACCACCTTCTAAAAATATTTTTAAAATTTCCCCCCTGCTCTCCTCATTGTCTTTGTTTCTTATTCAAGTTGTACAAGAACTTGGCTGAGCTTCATGTGTCTATTCACATCTAGGACTGACACACTGAAAGCTAGTACACGTTCTGTATCCATGGCAGAGGTCAGGCACTGATGGCTGTATTGAGGGGGCATTGGGTGTCATTGTTGGGGAACACCTGAATATCAACATCTGTAAATGTTTTATAGGCCAATTCAGTTTATCCAGAGATTAACTCTTCCAGTTTCCTGGGGATAGGGTGGGAAAGGATCCCACAGTCCACACGCTATCAGTGGTAAGAATTGATGTTTATATTTTCTCTATGTAGGCAATATTGAATGTTTGCAGCTCATTTAGCTTGACATAATTAAATGAGGCTTTTAAAAAATCTAGAACATTGGTGCATCTTTAAATTTCCTCTCTAGTGCTAGATAGGATAGGCTTGGTCTTATGGAAGCACTACCCTAGGGCCACAGGTCAAAAGGGAATGTGATTAGAGATTAAAAGTGTGGACTTTGAGATCAGGAAGTCTGAGTTTGAGTCCTATTTCTACAACTTTTTAGCTGTGGGTAATGAGTAATGTTTTTAAAAACTCTTAAGCCTCATTTCCTTTGCCTGTTAAACAGGAAAAATGATATTTATTTTCTAAGGTTGGGAATATTAAATAATATACTGTATGACTGAACTGAATACCTAGCATATAATTAAGTCCTCAATAAGCACTAGCGATGAAAAAAATCCTGATTTATAGAACGTCTGGTTGCTAAGCATTGAATTGATTCTTCATCTACCTTGTTCTTAGAGATATGATTGTACTGCTTCATCTATAAAATCCAAAGAAGTCACAAAATCATCTGTGTCAACCCCTGTAGTCTGGTTCATGGGTTGTCTTTTGTGCTTTGCCCTATTAAGTGGCTTCTTTAACAAGTGGTGGTGTGGGCCTAGATCTCTGTCTGTTGTACAACAGTATGCTCCTCTATTGAACCTCTTTTCTTTCTTTCTTTTTCTTTTTCTTTTCTTTTCTTTCTTTCTTTTTTTTTTTTTTTTTGTACCAGGGATTGAACTCAGGGGCACTTGACCACTAAGCAACATCCCCAGCCCTATTTTGTATTTTATTTAGAGACAGGGTCTCACTGAGTTGCTCAGGGCCTCGATTTTGCTGAGGCTGGCTTTGATCTCCTGATCCTCCTGCCTCAGCCTCCTGAGCTGCTGGGATTACAGGTGTGTGCCATACCTGGCTCTCTTTTCTTTCTTTTATTTAAATTTATTTTTAATTATTATATTTGTTCTTTTTAGATAAACATGATAGTAGAAGGTATTTTGGCATATTAATATACATGGATTATAACTTATTCTAATTAGGATCCCATTCTTGTGGTTGAACATGATGTGGAGTTCTACTGGTCGTATATTCACATATGGACATAGGAAAGTTATGTCAGATTTATTCTATTGTCTTTCTTATTCCCATGCCTGCTCCCTTCCCTTCATTTCCCTTTGTGTAATCCAGTGAACTTCTGTTCTTCTCTCCCTTTACCTTGTTGTGTGTTAGTATCCACATATCAGAGAACATTCAACCTTTGTTTGGTCTTTTGGGACTGGCTTATTTCACTTATCATGATAATCTCCAGTTCTATCTATTTACCAGCAAATTCCATAATTTCATTCTTCTTTATGACTAATATTCCATTGTATAGATGTACCACATTTTCTTTATCTATTCTTCTGTTGAAGGGCACCTAGGTTGGGAACCTCTTCTCTTTTCCAGTAAATTGTAATGGTGTTTTTGATGATTGGTTGCAGCCCTGCTTTTCCTTCTGCATTATCAGGGCAAGGTGACCAGGGTAGAGGGTGAAGGAGAACCCAGAATAGAAGTGGGGCCAAATCCATCTAACTTATCCTTGGCTACACTGGGGAACCCACAGGAAAACAATTGCTAATGGGAATAGTAAATTACACTTTGTCACAAAAACTACAGGAGTCGGGGTGACCATGGCCATTCACAAATTACACATGCACATAGCAGGTGAGCAAACACATGGAGGTTCATGCACACATAGGAGATTCCCTGACAAGCGTGGACAGAGGCACATGTACACCCCTACCATCACTCCAGACAATTGTGCACACACACTTATCACCAGGACAAAAGTGCTCAGCACATTTTATCGCAGATCCCAAATTGAGGGAGGCTATTCAGGATGGGGGAAAGGGAAGATAATGAGACAAAGAGAGAACTGAAACTGAAATGTCCCACCCTGTCAGCAGTAAGCGTGGTATAAGAAATGGGTCTTGAACAGACAGACAGACAGACAGACTCCTGTCAAAATGTCCCAAGGGCCTCTCCTTCTCTGGCTGGTGATGCAGTTCGGGTGGATTTATCTGGGTAAGTGTTCTGGAACCTTCCCCTATAAGGGCTCGTGTTACCCAGGTGTTCACCATGAGATTGATTTGGGAGCTTTCGGGTTAGGGTAACTTGTGCTTATGTTGAAAATGACAATTTAAGAGAAGACAGAGGTGAATGGGGATAAGAACTGTCACCTGCAGGAGCTATGTATCACAGTCAGAGTCAGAGCAATTTGTTCTGATAAGAACCCTTGCTATAATTCTTATTATTCTCTTTATTATGGGAGTGTTGTTTGCTTTTTGTTTTGTTTTGATTTGCTGGGGACAGGGCTTCAAGGTGAGGTTTCTTTCCTGCACATTGTTTCCAGGTTTTGAATGATGTAATGCACCACTTAGCTTTGGCCAGTGACACACCCTTTGCACCCTGGGGTTTTCTGCAGACACTTGCCTGAGCTAAGGTTGCTTCCCAGTCACTAACATTGACACTGAATTGCTCTGCCTCTTCCATGTCTGAAGTGAGGGACCCAAGTGAGACCTCTGACTATCTATGATTCCAGGATTAGACAATATCAAATGGCCCTGCTGTTTTGAAAGTCTGTGTTTATTCGAGTATGAATTTTAAATACGTCCTGTACAGTGTTCTCTCGCTGTGTTCCCTCTCTCCCTCAAGACCACATTGTGCTATTCTTTCTGTCTCTTTCTTTCCTCTCTAAGCAACTCCAAGCAACCTCTGGTCTCCACTAGTCAGCCTTTTCCTGTCCACCCTGTAGCCTGAGTTCTGGTCTAGGTGCTTCTGCTGAGTTCTCCTCCAACTGCAGGAGTTCCTGCATCAGAGAACTTGTCACCCAAAGTAACTGCTCTCTTCACGGCCTCTGGTGCAGACGCTTTGTAGGCTCAGAGAGGGCAGGACAGGTTGATTTATTTCTTGTATCCCAGGACCTGGTTCCATGGTTGATGCATAATAGACTGTCAAAGAATAGTCTAATGAAGTCTCTGTCACTTTGACATGTCATATTGGGTTTGGTGTGTGAGCACTCCCTTTTTTAATGTAAGAAAATGATCGTCTGACTATCACTATTTTTTACTTGTCTTTATATTGCCCTGGTAGCTTGAAGTTTGGAGAGTTTTGTTATGTTGAAATTTGCTGGAGTGATGTCCACATGTCCTGCTTCAGATAGGTCAAGAATGGGCTTCTCCCATCTTGCTTGAAGGAAACAGCACCTGGTAAATCGTATTTTTTTAAAAACATGCCTTTTCTAAAATGGTCAACTTAGAGGAAAGTGACTCCACAGAATTACCAAGGATCAAAACTGGATGTGCACCTAAGGGGTACCTAATGAAACCCTGCACTCTGTAAATGGTGAAACCAAGCCCTGGATTGGGAGAGGGACATCAACTGAAGAAGAAACCTAGCTGGCCCCAGAACCTTGGTTATACCCACCCTAGTAATTCCACAGAGGGGAAACTGATTCGATTCCAGTATTTCCTTATCAGGATACTTTTACAGCTGAAGGAAAAATTCTTGTCCCGTTTCCAAATCCCAAGGTGCTTGGTTACTTCTACTTGTACTTAATTATTTTCACATGACATTTGATACTTCATGTCATGTGAACCTTAGACATCTTCCTAAGGTGAGTACCTCCTCTTTGTCTTTTTTTTTTTTTAGTTGTAATTGGACACAGTACCTTTATTTTACTTATTTATTCTTATGTGGAGCTGAGGCTCGAACCCAGTGCCTCGCACGTGCTAGGTGAGTGCTCTACCACTGAGCCCCAGCCCCAGCCCCTCCTCTTTGTCTTATGATGATGATCACTGTGGCTTTTCTGCAAGAAGGCAAAAGCCGTAAGTGGCAGATGAGGTTACAGCGTGACGCTGAAGGGTGTTTTCTACCACACCTCACAGAATGCTTCCTTTTTTCAAATATTGATTTTTAATCAGATGAGTAATATAGAAACTCCCTTACTGGAAAACTAAAAATATTGTAGAGCCAAAATCCCTTCTGATCAGTACGCCCGGTTCCAGTCCTTTCCCTGTCACTGTGGAGGTAATTGATGTCATGAGTTTGGTCTGTCCCACCACAGACTTCTCTATATCTCAGCCCATAAGAAATGCAAACTGTTCCATTTATTTATTGAAAATGTTTTATATTTTATGTCTTCTTTTGAAATTGGCCCTTTGCATACATTAAAATAGCTTGAAATTTTCATGCAATTCATATAGGACTTTCTAACACTATTAATCTACTTAGACTTCCTGCAATCTAAGAATGCTGCCATTCAGCCATTCCACACACAGACACTGTCCATCGCATTCACAGACTGCAAAAAAAACAAAAAACAAAAAACAAAACTGATTTGCCAATAAGCATCCTTATGCACACATGTTTCTCGAGGGTGCATAACAAATATGAAACTGTCCAGCATAGCTAGGACTTGTGTGTATTGAATATTAATAGAAACTACCAGTGTGCCCCACAGTATAGCTCTGCCAGTTCACACCCTCATTTTATTCCAGTTTGCTGTAGAAGGCTGAGTCCTTCCCTTCATTCCCCCAGTAGTGTCTGGGAGCCCTGTTTACTCATACGCTGGCCAAGAGTTGATTTTATATGTTCTAAATTTTTGCCAGTATAATGGGTAAAATTAATTGGTTGCTCTAATTTTCTCCCATCTTTGCCAGTTTTTCTATTGGGTCTTTTGCTATTATGTAATAGGATGCCTCCTTTAATATCATAATGTTTAGAAAAATAAAAGAATCGCCAGTAGAATATATATATATATTTAGTACTGAGGATTGAACCCAGGGGTGCTTAACCACTGAGCCACATTCCTTTCCCTTTTTTATATTTTGTTTAGAGACAGGGTCTCCCTGAGTTGCTAAGTACCTCACTAAGTTGCTGAGGTTGGCTTTGAATTTGTGATCCTCCTGCCTCAGCCTCCCAAGCTGCTGGGATTACAGGTGTGCACCAGGGTGCCCAGCGTATTTTTAAATTCATTTACCAAATAGTCATAGGAACAAATTCATAATTCAGTGGTTATTCAGTTCAGGTGTGTGTGTTCTATATTGCTAACACTGTGGGGAGTGAGGACAATGTACTTCTTAGTTTTTTCCTGCTTTTATCGGGATAAATGGACTTCCCAGTACATCTACATAATCTGCAAAGCCTTTCCACTGTGGAAAAGTGAAGAGACTGAATCAAGGAAGATTAAAAGCTGGTCCAAACTTGGAATGCGCTTCCATTGTTAAGAGCCAACTGTGGAAAGTTCAGGAAGCACATAGTTTTACTTACCACCTGGGGGAACTCTTGGGCTTCAGGATCACCATCTCCTAAGGAGGAAGACCTGGATGTTCCTGAGACAGGAGGAACATGACTCTACTTACCATGTTACACAACTCAGCCAATCAGCTCCTTGAGTTAGTGAATAGAGAGTCCCATGGGAGGGTACCTTGGAGAAAATAATTAGAAGAAATCCAGATACTGGAAAAGGTACAGGATGTTATTTTAAGGTTTTGAGAGATATATCCTCTTGAGCTATCACTTCAATAGCATCTAGCAAGAGTGTGGGTTTTAGAAAAATTGATCATGGTCAATTGAACCAATGGGTTTGACATGTGCAGTAGTGAAAATGTTTCATGGATTCCCAGAGATGGAGGTAATCATAGAAGAACTTGCCTGGTGGTTCTCAAACACTGGCTGAACAGCCAACTGCAGCAGAACAACCCGCAGAACCTGATTAATGTACCCATCCAAGGCCTTGGCCTTGGCTGACTCTGATTTCAGCAATTAATTTATGTATTTTTAACAAGGTCCCCAGGTCATGCCCATGAGAACCAAGGTTAGGAAATACTGATGTTCCATTTTAGAAACAGTGTACCATTCCATCTCACATAGCTTCCATGGTAAATGCAAACCTCCAGAATTTTTATATGTCACAGCTGCCATTTTATTTTCTTTTCACATTTTATTGGTGCATTTATTGTACATAATGATGGGATTTGTTGTTACATATTCCTACATGCACACAATATAACAATATAATTTGGCCAATATCCTTCCCAGCAGACAGCTGCCCTTTTAGATAATTCTGTGGCCCTTTCTAGCTCTAATATTTAAGAAGCACTAAGTGAGATAAGCTTGGCACAAGAAGCCAAATACTGTATGATCTCACTTACAGGTGAAATCTAGCAACAGAATAGAAGGGAAGATGGGGAAAGGAGAGATATTGATTAAAAGGTCTAAAATTTAGTTAGACTGGGACAATAAGTTTTAGTGATCTATTGCACTGCATGGTTTTCCCAGTTAAAAATAATAATGTATATTTCAAACTTGCTGAAGAACTTAATGTTCTCACCACAAAAAAAAGATACATTGGTGAAGTGATGAACATGTTCATTAGCTTGACTGAAACTTTCTACTGTATATACATAGATCAAAACATCATATATACTCCCTAAATGAACACTCTTATTATTTATCTATTAAAAATGAATGAGTAAACATCTATGAATTCCTCTTAACTTCATATTCTGTAACATTAAAGAAATAGTCTAGAGAAGCAATTTCCATTTCCAATACTGAGAGGCGAGAAGGATAATGGAATATAGTTTAACAGCTCATTTTCCGGTCATGGTGCACTCTGGGTTGGGAGACCCATTTGAGGCATTTGAATCAGTAGTACATGATATTGGCTTATTGAGGTTTTGGATTAGTTTGCATAAGATAGTGGAATTGGATTACAGGGTCTGAGCTTTGATTTGAGAATTTATTGGTTTATTGAATGGTAGTCAAGATCAGAGTGTTTAAATCAGTAGAAAGCTCTCACTGCCAAGATTAGTTTATAGACTCAGGTGGTCGACCATCTCTACTGAGGGTGAAAGTGTGTGGAGTTAGGAGCTCCCGGGTGCTGAAGGGCACAATCAAATTTTATGCTAAAGAAACCTGCTGGGCACACTAGTGCAGGCCTATAATTACAGCTGCTTTCAAGGTTGAGACAGGAAGATGGCAAGTTCAAGGCCAACCTTAGTGATTTAGCAAGACCCTCTCTCGAAATAAAAAATAAAAATAAAAATGGCTGGCAGTGGTAGAGTACCCTGTGTTGAATCCCCAGAACTGCAAAAACAAAACAAAACAATAAACAAAAACACAGACTATAATTCTTTGCATCTTCCTGGAAGCATCTATTTGCAGGAAAGCTGTGTTGCATGTCTGAGAGATTTGAGTCATGTGCGGCTTAATGTTTTCATTTTTCCCTTGCAGTACCAACTGCATCAGAGGATACCGTGACATCGTTTTTGGGTCAGTCAGTGACTTTGCCCTGTTTATATTTGTCCTGGTCTCAGGACAGAAACAGCATGTGCTGGGGCAAAGGCCACTGTCCCAATTCCAAATGCAGCCAGGCGCTTCTCCACACGGACGGATCTAGAGTGCTCTCTAGTGCGTCTGAAAAATATAGGCTTCTGGGGAACATCCAGAGAGGTCATGTTTCCTTGACCATCTCCAACACCAATGAAGAGGACAGCGGGGTGTACTGCTGCCGCATAGAGGTGCCAGGCTGGTTCAATGACGTGAAGAAGCACATTCGCTTGGTGCTGAGTAGAGGTGAGCACATGCAGATGGGCTTGTTTCTGGGGAAGGGGAAATTCAGTGACTAATGGGTGTATGGTGAGATTGGTATAACTGTGACCAATATGTCCACAAGAACAACTTAGAGGAGGAAAAATTACTTTGGGTTCATGGTTTCAGAGGTTCAGTCCATGCTCAGCTAACTCGTTGTTCTGGGCCTGAGGTTAGCAGAACATCGTGGCAGAAAGGCCTGGTGGAGGGAAGCAGTCAGGACATGGCACCAGGAAAGGGTAGAGGGGAGAGTGCTCAGCTCAGCAGGGACAAAACACCAACCCTAAAGGAACACCCTCAGTGACCTAGTTCCTCCATCCATACCCTACCTGACCACCATTACCATCCAGTTAATCCAAATCAATGGAGAAATCCACAGATTAAGTCGCAACTCTCATAATCTAATAATTTCACCTCTGAACATTCTTGCATTCTACACATGAGCTTTTGGGGACATCTCATATCTAAGACATAACCATGGGTAATAGATTCACTGGTGGTAGTGAAGAGGCTGTATTTGTCTAGATGATAATTGGAAAGATTAGACTTGATGTGCTAAGCCATGATATGAAGCAGGAAAGGAAACTCAAACCAAGTTTGACAAGACAGCCTCAGAAATGAATGAGGTTGAAGGTGGGGAGACAGAAGAGAAAGAATTAATTGCAGGGTCAAACTGAAGAGGGCAGCTGCTGCTTATTTAGGGGGTTGTCTGCTAACAGAAATTTGGGCACAGTGTTTTCAGATCTCCCAATTTTTATATGGACTGTATTGATTTTTGCATATTTTTTTCCATAATTTTTCCAAATAATAATTAAATACATACCATGTGAACTAAATAAAATGTGTTCACGAGTAAGCTTTAGCCTATTAGCAAATGGTTTGTGACTTTGGAAAGAGGGAAAAGGGCTGGGGATCTGTAGACAGAGTAGTTTTTAGGCATATATTTTTTCTGTTGCCATCAGTGGCTTCTGATAAAATTTGGAAAGCAGGGGACTCCTAAAGATCTGAGCTGTGTAGAACAGGCTGTTTAGAGCCTCTGGTTAAATTATGCTATCAATAACCCACTTCAGTGCTTGCCCACCATGTAGATTCTCAAAGTGAGGTGTGTATTATGCCTGCATCCACATCAACTGGAAGATTCTTGGGCTCTATTCCTAACAGATCTGTGCCTTGGAAGGCAGGATCTGGATATCTATCTTATTTTTCCCCCACATTTTTAACTGGTACATTATAGCTATACACAATGATGGGATTTGTTGTTACGTATTCCTACATGCACACAATATAACAATGCAGTTTGGCCAGTACCACTCCCCAGCATTTTCCCCTTCTTTCCCCTTTTCCCACTCACTGGTCCTTTTCGTCTACTGATCTTCCTTTTATTTTAATGAGACCACCCTGCACACACTCCCCCCCCCCTTTTTCCTCTCTAGCCTCCACATTTGAGAGAAAATATATGACTCTCGACCTTCTTTGACTCATTTGACTTAACATAATGGTCTCAAGTTCCATTCATTTTCTTGCAAATAACATAATTTCTTTCATCTTTATGGCTGAATAAAATTCTACTGTGTATATATGCTACGTTTTCTTTATCCAGACATCCGTTGATAGATACTTAGGCTGGTTCCACAGTTTGGCCATTGTGAATTGTGCTGCTATAAACATGAGTATGCATGGATCACCACAGTATGATGGCTATAATTCTTTAGGATAGATACAGAGGAGTGGTATGGCTGAATCATATGGTGGTTCCATGCCTGGTCTTTTAAGGAACCTTCACACTGTGGATATCTATATTCTTGAATCTCTCCATTGACTATGAAACACTCTAAAATTTGAGAACAACTAAAAAGAATGCTTTAAATTAGAAAACTTTCATACATATCGATATATTTTTCTTTTATGAGATTGAGGGTATTCTAATTTTGCAGAAGAAAATGAATTTTGTTGAAGTTAAATGACTCTGACCCAAGTCTTCTCTTGTCTTGTCTGGTATAACTAGCTATTATTTTATAAAATAGTAATTGACTTTCATACTCTCCAGGGTCACTTCCAAGTTCATTTGGAACAAATAGTGTCTTTTTGCTTCATTAAAGTCTAGGGAAATTTGACATATTCTAGAGAAGATGAGATGCATAGAATAAACTATAGATAATGAACTCAAATTTAGATGCTTATGGAATGCATAATGTTGGCATGAACCAATCTTTGATATCTGAAGTAAACTACATTCTCATCAAAAGTTGCACACTTTGGGTGCATTTTGGATGCATTAGTTCATTCATGCATTCATGAAATGCTTTTGGAGTACCTATGATGTGCCAGGCACTGTGAGGGGTATCAGATTCACAAAGAAGAACAAGACAAATGCTGGGATTTCCTCCTGATGCTTACAGTCTAGTAGAAGTAGATCTTGAACAATAATAATCAAACAAACAATAATAACCAAGTAATTAAATTTATAGCATTTCTGAAATGCCACAAATGCTGTGGAGGTGAAGTAGGAGAGCACAATAGAGAGAGTCCTAGAGTAGATATTGCAGAATCTGGATGTCATCTCCACAGAAGGGACTTTTAGTTGAGCTCTCCTTTTTTTGGGGGGGGGGTTGCCAGGGATTGAACTCAGGGGCACTTGACCACCGATCCACATCCCTTGCCCTATTTTGTATTTTAGTTGGAGACAGGGTCTCACTGAGTTGCTTAGGACATTGCTAAGTTGCTGAGGCTGGCTTTAAACTCACAATCCTCCTGCCTCAGCCTCCCCTGAGCCCTCCTTTGAAGGAGGAGTCGGCCTAGTGCATAGATAGTGACAAGGAGAGAACAGCACACACAAAAGTTCCTATGGCTCGAAGATCAGTGATGTGTTCAAAGAACTGAAGAAAGTCCCATTGGCTAGAAAAAGTGAGAAGAGGAGGCTGGAGCCATGCGATTGGAGCCTGGGCAGACTAAAGCATGGGGTTGGGTTTTTGGTCCTGAAGGACCCTACCTACGTTCTAAGCAGGGACAGGCATGATTAGATCTGTCACTTAGAAAGATGACTGTAGCCAGTATGTGAAGAATAGATTGGAAGGGAAAGGAATGAAGAAACCCAACATTAGTGAGCATTCCAGTGGCCCAGGCCCGTAGACCTGGTGAGGGCGATAGAAGTGGAGAGAAATGGACAGGCCCCCGATACATTTGTGTCATTTCCTTTCCTCCATCTCTGCTTGGTGCCAGACACGTCTTGTATTGGTTACAGCCCCAACAACCACCAGGAAAATGACCACCTTGCCCCCAACCACCACCCCTCACATGACGACAACCACAGTGGTGCTTCCAACAACAGCCGTGACGACCCCTGACCTCACAACAAGAACACCGCTTCAGACAAAGGCCACCTCGGGCTTCACAACGTCCACCACATGCCCCCTGACAACAATGACCTCCCTCCCTGAGGTGGCCACGAGTCTTCTGACCACCGGGCCTTCTACGGAAGGGCCTGTCCTCACCACAGGTAGATGGCAGAACTGGGCCCCTGTTCCCTTCCGCTGGTGAGAGGTGCCCTGATTTCCTTAGAATAAGGTTCTCACTGGGGCAGCCCAAGAACCTTCTCTTGGGTCTTTGTGGGGGTGTGCATGCACGTGTTTGTATTCGTGTTCAAGGCCTGTCATCACGGATACCACGTGCCAGTGTCTTAAACAGGAGAACACATTTACTCACAGCTCTGTGATCTCGGAGTCCAAGGCTCAGGTGTCAGCAGGGTTGGTTTCCCCTCAGTCCTCTTTGGTTTGTAGATGCTTGTCTTTTCCCTGAGTCCTCACATGGTCTTTCCTCTGTCTGTCCTTCTGTGAGACCAGTCGTATTGGATTAGGTTCCATCCATATGATCTCCTTTGGCCTTAATTACCACTTAAAGGGCTTAACTCAAAATGCAGTCATATTCTGCAGTACTGAGGGTTGTCATGTCAACATGAATATGAATGGGGGGGCGAGATGCAGCCATCAAGCATAGAGCACTTGTGTGTGTGGATATTATTTCACTAAACTGTTCCTTTATTGTTTCATTTTTCCCCCTTTTCTGTTTCTTTTCCTTTGTGTTTTTTGACAAGTCAGCTTCCTGGGTTCTCCCTTTGACCTCCCAGGAGTCTTGCTTCCTAAAGAACCAGGAAAGGTTATTTGGGGTCAGACTCCAGCGCTCTCCTTTTGGGGTGAAGTCTCTGCCTGGTCTTTAGAGATTGGTTGAGGAAATGTTTTTAAAATAGGTCAACTAGTTCTATCCTGGTTTCTCTATATTTCCCCTGAATTTTTCTTGACTCTGCTCCTTTGTACCTCTCAAAGTGACTAGCTCCATTGCTTGGTGGGGTTTGTTTAAGCTTCCTCCACATTTCAACCCTGATTCTGAGGTAAGTGAACCGGAAGACAACCACGAGGCAGCATTTAGCAGGCTCAGTCAGGCTCAGATAATTCCAGTGGCTTTCCAATATTGAATTGGCTGATTCTATGATTCTCTGAGTCGTCATCGAAATCCATAAACTCTAAATTATTAATCCATTTTGCATTTTTTTTTCAAATTCCTTTAAGCTTTAAAATAATCATCTTAAAACATCTTAGTTTCTTTTCCTTGAGTCTCAAAATTACCTTCCATCTTTCAGGAAAGCTGGACATATAGAGAAACCACAAAGCTGACTGTTTAAAAAAAAAAAAAAAGGGGAGGGCTTGTATGTCTTGGCCCCTCCTAACCCCCCTCCCAGGCCCCTCCCTTGCCCCACCAGGGCCCTCCCAGACCCCTCCCACCTCTCCCCAATTCCCTCTCCAGGCACTTCCCTGGCCCCTCCCCATCTCTGAATACTACCACCTACCGCAAGTACCGTTCACACTGTTATTTTTTAACTGCCTTTTATCAAACTTTTTTCTCTCCCAGAATCAGCAACTTTTCGTGGTTCCAGCGCGTCTTGGAGAAGCATCAAGGCAACCTCTGCAGACACTGCCTCGTCTATGGCTAAAGGTGAGCGGACCCTCACTGTATCTTTCCTCACCTCTTGGATTAGGGAGAAACACTGAGTAAAGGTGATGCGGAGGCGGGGCATGGTGGCCTAGGCCTGCAATCCCAGCAACTCTGAAGGTTGAGGCAGGAGGATCGCAAGTTCGAGGCCAGTCTCAGCAACTTTGTGAGGTCCTAAGCAACTTAGTGAGACCCTGTTGCAGAACAAAAAATAAAAAGGCCTGGGAATGTGGATCAGTGGTTAATCCCTGGTACTAAAAAAAACAAAAACAAAACAAAACAAAAAAAACTGTGTTGAAACAGAAGACTACAGATAACCTTGAGGCCTTGAGGCATTTGTGCCCTGAAGTCCACCTGGGACAAGCTGGCTTGAGAGCAGCCTTTGTGGTTCGCTAAAGGTAGCAGGTGGCCTCTCTAGTATGAGGTACTCTTCTTTCTCATCCTAATTCCAAGGACTTTAGTTTTCTTTGTTGAAACTCAGTGGGATGTTTGTTTAGTCTTCTCCCTTTCTTCTTCCAAAGGGTCTGAAACTCGGGTTCTTAGGACTACATCCCAGGGGACACGGAGAGAGAGTGACTCAGGGGAAACTGGCGATTCAGTGACTCCTCTTCAACCAGGTGAGGGAGCAGTGTGCTTGTGATTGGTTTGTCTTTGGCTATGGGAACAATCTGCCACATGACTGCATGTCTTAGGATTCTGCTGATTCTGATCCATTGGGGCCTATTCCACATCCTCCTGTGAACTGGGATCAAAGTGAAACCTGTTACAAGCCTGGGGGTGGGGTGGCTTCTGCCCTCCCCTGCTCATTTCCAAAGCCCCTCTGTTGAACTCCACCATCTTCTTTAGCAACTTCAGACTTGAAGCCAGGAATAGTGGTAGGAAAATCATAGCTCATTTGTCAAACCATTACTTATTTATTTTAAATCACACAAACATTATACTAATGCACATAAAGACAGAAATGAAATTCTCCTTGATTCATTGTCCTCAATCCCAGCCTCTTCACCCCCCAAGATAATCACTATTAATTGAAGATGGTCATTCCAGATCTTTTTTTTCATTCCCTTATCTGTGATGTGTGTGTGTGTTTTAAGCCATCATATCATATACAATAAGGTACTGCATGTTATATGATGCATATGATATTTGAGTAAATATCATTATTTACTTAATGATGTATATTGGACCACTTATTTTTTCAGTTCATGTAGAGACCAGTATCATTATGTTGAATTGCACTAAAATAGGTCATACCATGGGTACTCATAATATCTATTGCCTACTGAATGGTATTTCAGTTGCTCCAAAGTTTTTCTATTATAAATGATGCTGCTGTGAACATCCTTGAATATGCATGCTTCCTTCAGCAATTATGCAAGCATTTCTCTAGGTAGGTTTGGTGACGAAGCAGTAAAAATGCTAGATTGAAAAAAAAAATGTGCCCTTTTCAATTTAACAGCTATTACAAAATTGTCCTTGAGAAAGCCTGTGCTGATTTATTTTCCCACCCTCAGAATATCTGCTTTCCCATATCCTCCCTATGCTTGATATGACCATTTTATTTTTTTCAATCTTCTCAGAACATGTCATCTTGTTCTTTTCCTGTTTTGATTAACAGGGAGTTTGAGCATCTTTTTATATGTATGTCAATCAGAAAACAGCCATCCCTTAACTCAAATGAGGCAATGTAACAACACTCATAGGGCTCAGAAGGGGTAGACAGGAGTGCGTGGAAGTAGGGGGAAGTTTTGCAATGAGACTATAAATTAAGATGCAATGCGAGTGTGATCTGATGTTGAGAAGCTTTGGCTTGCATCAACTCATACAGTGTGAAGATCTGGAATGGAAGTTGATAGCTAGAGGGAAACTGGGAGACAAGATCCAAACCCTCTTTGTTCAGGGGTTGGAGTGAAGTTGAGGAACTACTTTTTGCAAAGGAGAAGGAAGCAACTAGAAAGGTAGTGGAGGGTCAGGATAGTGTCCCCAAACTACTATTCTCTATTCCATTTTAAACATTAGACTATTTTACACAGAATTATGAGGGAATAACATAGAATCTCTTTTCTTATTTTCTATACTATCTCTAATAACATTAATTTCACTCCTCCTGGGCCAAATCCTATTACGGAGAGAGCCCTTGCTGCAATATCCATAGGTTGAAGCTTAAGAGGATCTTGCCATAAGGCCAGTCAGACTCATCACACTGAATGTCGATGGAAGAAACTGGAATTTGCTGAGCACATGCATGGGCTGGGTCCAGGTTGAAATGTAGGGGCTGCTTCATTTAATAGCTCTTAGCAGATGGTCAGAAAGCTGTTTTATCTAAATTTCCCAATATTAATAGTTTTCAGGTACTAGAACCAGGAAGTCTAGCTCTGATTGCCTTTTTTTTGGGGGGGGGGGAAGAGTATTAGGGATTGAACTCAGGGGCACTCAACCACTGAGCCACATCCCCAGCAATATTTTGTGTTTTATTTAGAGACGGGGTCTCACTGAGTTGCTTAGCATCTGGCTTTTGCTGAGGCTGGCTTTGAACTCGAGATCCTCCTGCCTCAGCCTCCCAGACCTCTGGGATTACATGCGTGCGCCACCACGCCCAGCTGATTACATGTTCTTAAATATGACTTGACTTACCTGGGCTTCCAGTCTGAAATAAAAGGTCATGTTTTTTTTCATTTATTACCCTATTCTTCCCATTTTTTTATTACAATGAAACACAGTATAACTGCAATTACCACCTATTGAGGACTTCACTGTATATTAGGTGATGATTGAAAAGTTTTTATGTCCATGTTCTTACTTAAACCTCACAGTGATCATCCAGCAGGTACAGCTATGATCCTCATTTTACAGGTAAAGAAATGGAGAAGATAAGAGAATTTATTAAAGAAGCCAATACTTTCTGAGGCCCTTTTTCCCCACTGTACATTTTATTTGTATTATCTCTTATTTTTCATGAATTCCATGAGGTAGGTAGAGTTATCCCCTCTGTTTTAGAGTCCACGAAGATGAATAACTTGTCCAGTTGATGGCAAGCCTCTATTTAACCCATGTCTTTCCGACTCTAAGGCTACTCTGACAATCCTATGCTGCTTCCTTCTGATCTCCCCTTTGGAGCCTCTTATAGAATAAGGGTTCTTCTTTGTTTTAGCAAAAATTCTTTAACCCAATTTAGAGGGACTGCACGTCTCTGGGTCCTCATCCTGGCTAATTGTCTCTAATTCCCTCCCCATTTCTTCACAATTTTTTTTTGGATAGTAAGGCTTCTATGGTTGAGGGCTAGTTTAAATCCTTAGCATTCCTCAGAGTAGCAATTCTTCCCTCCACTATATGGATACTTAGAAATGGAGCTCAGAGATGTGGAGCCACTTGCCGCAGATCACATAGCCAGACAGAGAGAGAGAGAGAGAGAGAGAGAGAGAGAGAGAGTCACACCCCAGATTCAGGGATTTTAAACTATGTCCATTTTTAAAAATAACTTTATTTTATTTTTTTAATGTTGTGCTGAGGACCTATCCCAGTGTCTCACACATGCTAGGCAAGCACTTTACCACTGAGCCACAACCCCAGCCCACTATGTCCAATTTTAAACTATGTCCTTAAATGAGAATTGTCTGTGGATAAACTTTGGGTGGAGATGGGGAGCATAAATCCCCTGAAATTATATGTAGACTTTTATGTGTTTGTGTGTACACTGTTTTCTGTGGAAAAGCTCAGAACTTTCATGGGATTCTCCAAAATTTCTGCAGTTTCCTGAATGGTTAGAAACCATAATTCAGTTACAAACACAAACACCCACAAATGAAAACTCTGATGAAGATCTTACGAAGATTGTTTTCTCCCTCTTAGAAGTCTAGCAGGAGCATGCAAACTCTTAACCCTCTAAGAGGATTCATTTCATTTATTTCTGGGAAGCAGAAGTACGTGCAGTGGTCCCAAATTGTTCCCTAAAGCCTCGATCACCATTATTTATGGACTCCAAAGCCAGAGGAAATAGAGTGGACTGGGATTAAGTCCCCTGCTGATTGTATCTCAGGCTCACTTTAATGGCTTCAATATCTCCAGTCCTTTCTTTCAAGTCCTCCTCCTGGTCTCTGGATGGCCTTGGCTGGGGTTTAAGAGGACCCGAATGCTCATGAGTACATTGCCCTTTTGTGGTGATTTTTGTTTGTTCCCCTTCTTGCTCTGTCCTTTCTGAAATCTCAGTTTCCTCAAACTGTACAATGAGGATAATAATAAAGGACTTTTAAGAGACGGTTAGGTGAGGAAATGCATGCGTGTATAACCAATAGCTGGTAAATGACTGTCATCATGAAGGATTCCTGTGTCCTTTCTTTACATTTCTGCTGCTAGTCCCCCTCACACACCTTCCTTGTTAGGTTAATCCAGAAGGATAATAAGAGGACATTAGTATCCGATGTCCACTGACTTGCTATTCCTGATACATTCATAGACACTTTGTCGTTTTTATTATTTTTTAAATTACTAATTACACTGGGGAAATAGCCCCTGAGTGACAAAATTATGAACTTGAGGAAGTTATAAAATCTTTAAAAATCTTATAGTAGTAATTCTCTATGAAAAGAGTAAATGTGAGATTCTGAACGTTTTCCACTGACTCCTTTTTAGGATGCTCTGCGGAACTGGCCATTACTGGTTTTATTGCTGCGGGTAGACGTCTTTACTCTCCCTTCATTGTTTTGTCTTTCTTAATCTGTGCTCAGTTTTGTTCAATCTATAGAGGTTCCACTTTGTAATTTAGACTTGAAAAATCAAGTTCTATCTGAAAAGGAGCCGTGATCTAGCTTGCCATTCAAGGGCTTCCAGATTCATGTTTTTCATGTTATAAGGCCACTCTGTGTCCACATCTTCTAGTTTAATGGCCTCCCCTCCAGTTATAAAGTCTTTGGTCTGCATCAAGAGAAACTCTACCCAGGACTGACATCCTCACCTCCACTCTCTAACTGCATAGAAATGGAGCTCAGAGATGCAGTGACTTACCCAAGATCACACAGCTAGACAGAAGCAAAGCTGGGACTCATAGCCAGGATTCAGGGATACTGATCATGAGTCTATGAACTCCTAGAGTGAGAGGTGGGTGTAGGGGGAAGTGTTGTGTGGAATACTGGGGAAACTGAGGCACCAAGAAGACCAGTGATTTGAGAGAGGCCTTTCAATGAGTTGGGAAGAGATCTGCCACCAGAGCCAGCTCTCCTGATCTTGTGCATGGACAGCCTTTGTCCCAGGACTGGCAGGCGTTATCTCTCAACAGAGCTCCCTTGAGACAAGGAAATTTTATATTCACTCCTAAAGTATTAGGATTCACTTTTTTCTCAGCTCCTCAATGGATCATTATACCAATCACCAACATGAAGTCAAAATGGTAGACTAATTAAAATTTAATGCACCTGAAAAATGCAAGTCAAATCTACAACAAGATTCCATCTTGCTCTAGTCATAGCGGCAAGGAACAAGAATACAAACAACAATAAGTGCTGGCGAGGTTGTGGGGAGAAAGGAACACTTGTACATTGTTGGTGGGATGTACACTAGTACAGTCACTCTGGAAAGCAGTTTGGGGATTCCTTAAAAAACTAGGGATGGAACCCCCATATGACCCAGCTATCTCACTCCTGGGTACTTTCCCCAAAGATATAAAAGAGGCAAACTACAGTGACATAGCCATATCAATGTTTTTTTAAAAATATTTTTTAAGTTATCAATGGACCTTTTTTTGTTGTTGTTTATATATATGCAGTGCTGAGAATCAAACCCAGTGCCTCACACATGCTAGGCAAGCGCTCTACCACTGAGCCACTACCCCTGTCCCCACATCAATGTTTACAGCACCACAATTCACAATAACTAAATTATGGAATCAGTCCAGATGCCCATCGAAAGATGAATGGATTAAGAAATTGTGATACACACACACACACACACACAGACACCATGGAGTTCATTAGAAAGAATGAATTTATGGCATTTTCTGGTAAATGGATGGAAATGGAGAATATCATTCTAAGTGAAATTAGCCATACTCAGAAACTCAAAGGTCAAATGTTGTTTTTTTTTCTCATATGCAGAAGCTAAGAGTACAGGAAAGGAAAAGGTGAAGGAAGGATAAGATTACATAAAGAACCAATTAAACACTAATTAATAGATGAATGAAAGAAAGTCTAGTAGAGTAGAGGAAGGAGAAGCGGGAGGAGGAAGGGAAAAGGGGAAGGGAAAGGCGGGGTCATGAACTTAAATCTATTTCCATGCATGTATGAGTTTGTCAGGATGAACCCAGCTACTCTGTTTAATAACCATTAAGCTCTTAAAAAAAAAAAAACATTAATGCACCCAAATGCACATGAGAACTTTAGTGTAAATCTAGTAAAATTGGAAGCAATAGTGTAGCTCTGATAATGTAACATTTTTCTTTTTCTTTGCTTGTGATTTTTGGCAGTAGCTTCTTGTGGTTGTTTATTTATTTGACATTTTTAGTTCCAGGGACAGGCATGATTGCAGAGTGGGGTAAGGATGCTTTGGGGAACATTTTTTCCTATTACTGTGTGTTCTTTGAAAGCTAGCACAGGCTTCACTGTCCAGAGCAAGCTGGCCTCTCCATGGAGTCAAAGGATTGTCAGAGGAAAACCGTCGCTGGAGATGGAACTTTCTTATCTTTCTCTTGTAGTCTGGCGTTTGGTTTAGACACATGGAAAAAGGTAACATGATCTTTACTTGCTACTCTGTATGTGGCACAGGACATAAAAACCAGGAGCTTCTGGACCGTGGGAAGGGGTGGGAAAGGGCTCGACATTTTACTGGCGGAGACAGGTGTGTGGGGAGCAAGTTCTCATGGGGCTTCATGTTTTGAGACAGAGACGTGAAAAGTTCACTGGGGCCGGAAGAAGTGAGAGATGGATGCTATCTTGGAAAAGAGAGCCAAGGTCAGGGATGGTTTTACTCAATGTTCTTTGCATTGGTTCTTCCAAGAGGAGATCATTTCATTGATGGGGGATGACGGAAGCTCCTGCAGGGTCACCTAAGGGCAGGGAGACCAGCTTGAGCAAACACAGGGAAGATTGACAAGAGCGTGAACTCTCTGGAGATGGTTTCAAGTCCAGTTTGAGCTAACGGAGACAGGAAGCTGTGGCTAGATTCTTAGGGACTTGAATGGCGGATTGAAGAATTTAGATTTCATTCATTCTAGATTCCTTCAGAGGAACCATTCATGACTTCTGAGTAGGGAATGCCATTTCCAGCTCTGTCTTGGGGACAAATGCTCTGGCAGGAGTGTGGCAGATGTGTTAGAGGAGCAAGCCTGGAGGCAGGCAGGCTACCCAGTGGGCTCCTAGAGTATTTCAAGTAAGAGAGGAATGTCTGGACCCAAATGCTGGTGGCAGCAATGGTAGAGAAGGACGTGCCAATCACTTAGGACTCAGGAGTCAGAGGACTTGGTCACAAAAGAAAGAAGGAAGCCACTTGGGAGATTGGGCTGGTGGGATGGGTTAACTGGTAAGGGAAGTGCAGAGGAAGAGCGGACTTTGTGGGGAAGATCTTCCGATTGATTGACATGCCTCTGAGAAATGGCTAGTGGGCAGTTAGAAGTGTGGGTCTGGGCTGACTCCTGATGCCAGGGTGGAGGGGGGTGCCTTTCATCATTGGCACCTACCTTATCAAAATACTTACTGTGATGATGCACAGAGTAAATGCTAAGAACTTGCCAGTCTGCCCTGATTTCTTGTGTGTGACCTCAGGAGGGATGGTTCAAAGATATAATTATTGCTAATTACACTTAATTGAGTGCTTATTATGTTCCAGGGCTGGGCTCAGTGCTCTGGATACAGGGTGTCCTTCTGAAGCATTGTCTAGACCTGTGAGGAAGAGTCTAGTATTCTGTCCAAGAAGAAGAAACATTTGGAGAGACTAAGGAACGTACCAGAGTTTGAGCTATGGGTCTCTTGGGCTCTTGAACCTGGCCCCTTAAACACTTCATTGTGTCATCAGCAAAGGGGGGATGAGGGAAGCTCCTGCAGGGTCACCTAAAGATATTGGGAGGTGAAGGGAGAGATGAAGAGGTGCAGAGGAGGGTCCCCTCTCCCCCTGCCCTGTTGAAGGAACACTAGGGAGAAAGTGGTGGGATAAGAAAAGCCAGTAAGGAGGTAGATATCAAAAGCAAGATGGGATCCAGAGGGCACAGGGTCAGAGGAAGCTGTCAAGGGTTAGGGAGGGTGTAGCTGTCTGCAAGGAAATCCTCAATGCTGTGCACTGTGGCAGAGGGGCCTCAAAGAAGAAGTGCAAGAGAAGTTAGAGTTAAGAGGAGGAGGCTGAGGAGCTAGCGCTTAGAGTCCATGCAATCTATAAATATCAGACCAGGCCTTGGGTGGGGTCACGGGAGCTTTGTGAAAATATAGATCACTCTGCTGAAGCCAGGACTTGCCACATAAGAACCCCATGAGATTGGCCAAGCAACTGTATGTGTAGAAATTTCCTCTGAGATTCTTTCTAAGCCATCCCAGCTGCAGTTCTGAGAAGGAAGTACAGTACAGTCTGCTTATTTTACAGAGGAGGAAACTGAGGCACCAATGTATTTGAAAAGCTCAAAGAGAAGGAGGGACCAGCCCCTTGGGTGAGACTCTCCTGGTTCCCAAATGAGAGCTGTTTCCCCCATTCTGCATTGTTTCATTAGATAAAAGGGAGCCCTGTTGGAATTAGATACTTTTCTTGGTCTTTAGTTGATCAAGGGCATAAAGAAGTTATAAGAGGAATTGTCATTTCTCAGTCCAAGCTCAGCATAAGGAACAGAGGGGAGCAGAGAACAAGGTAGAGCACAGGTTTGCTCACAAATGCCATTGTTAGAAGCGAGAAATTGGATGCTGTTGATTTCAAAGTCCACGTCTTCCTCGAGGCATTAGCAGATCTGTTTTATCTCTTATTCCCGGTGCTGCTCACAGACTTGAATCGGTTGGTAGGCTGACATTCCGGGGCATAAAGCAGAAGGACAGACAGTGGATGCTCACGATTCTTCTCACAGTCCCATTATATCCTATCCGCCGCACAAATGGTATTTTTTTATTAATAAAGTTGGAATTGAATCCATGTAATTCTAGCATCTAGCAGCTCACCTTCAGAAAGGTCAGCCAAATAAGATCAAAGACAGTTGTCAAGCTTCAGGAGTTATGTCTGGCAAGTCAAACACAGAGGGGAAAAGAAGTTAAGTTTGAGGCATTGAAACAGAACACAGAGCCGGACCAATGCTGGACTGTGACCTCTCTGCAGGGACAAATGTCCCCCTATTTTTGATCCAGGGAGGGGCTTCCAGGCTCTTAGAGGAAATTCTGATTTCACAGGGGTGCAGGGTCCATGGGTCCTCAGTGATAAGACCTCTGTTCTCCTCACTGGGAATAAATCTATTAATAAAGACAAAAATGCCTTTGGCAAGAGCATGCCACATGCGGGTGGTAGGTGTGTTGAGCCCTGCATGCTCGGAAAGAAGGAAAGAAGTGGAATCTGTAATCAGATGTCATTGCTGTGTCATTTACTAGCAATCATCATTAGCTGTGCAACCTTGGGCATGGCCTGGGACCTCTCAGAACTTCAGTTTCTTCCTCTTTCAATCATTCTTTCCAAGTTTACTTAACTCATAGAATCATTTTGAAGCTCAGTGGAAACAACATATGCTTCATGTCCTTCTGATGCTTCCATTGTGCTCATAATAATCATTGATGTCAATGTGCATTAGGATCTCCTTCCCTAAAACTGTACCCATATAGATGGCAGCTGACTGGGGTTTCATTCTAAATGGATTGCTTATTATTGTATTCAGTTTCCAGAACAAATCTTTGCAGAGCAAGGTTTCTGTGGGCTCTTCCCACAATTTACAAAGTCCATCAAACCCAGAGGATAAGGGCTTGAGCTCTGCAGGTAGATAATCTTGGCTCTGAGATTTGCTCTGTCCCTTCCTAGCCACGTGACCTTAGCAAGTTGCCTAACCTCTCAGGGCTGCAAAAGTTTCCCACTGTAAGACAAGGACAATAACCATGCCCACTGCACGGCATTTTCTGAAGATTAACTGATGTCAAACATGGAAAATACCTTGAGCTGTTGTTTGGCTTGTAGTCAATTCTTAGCTGCATTATTGTTGTTGGTACTATCAATAATTCCAAGGCTGCTTGGTAGAACACTTAGCCCTGAGTCTGGAGTTACTGATCAGCTGGTCTGGTTATAACAGAATGCCAGATATTGCCCTCAGAGGGGTGTCAGAGGGAACAGGTGAGAATGGAGGGGTCTTATCTTTGCTTTGCTGACACCCTTAGATTGGTACCCAAGAGAGGAGCCTGAGCCGGGCCCTCTGGTGATGAGATTTTGCTGCTGGGCTATCTCAGGAGCATGGAGGGTGGAAGCAGTTTTCCAACCTCGGTGTCTCTTGTTCTATAGTTTCTGTTTCTCTCCTGTTTACCTCTCTTGTGTGAAATGTGACAGCATCTCAGCATTCCTTCCTCTCTATGAGCCTCTTCAGGTATCAACACAATTTTCTCTCTGTTCCCTTTCAACAAAAAAAGAGGCCCACACCCACTTTTGCTCTGGTAGCTAAGGAACCCCCGACTCCTGAATGTTCTTCTCTTTGGTTTATTAATTAAAGTGTATATGTATTGTGTTCTTTTGGCTCATTCCTTATAGAGGCTTCCAGATTTGAAAAAAAATATATATGTGAGTTCAGTAAATGGGTGTTTCCACTTTTTTCAGGGGAGTTCTGAAGTCCCATGTCTGTTAGTACTGACCGGCAAGGTCAGCAAATAAGAATAGTGTGTAGAAGTCAGCAAACACAGGTTCTTGTCACGTTCCTTGGAACTCACTACTGTGAAGACTTGAGCAAATAAACTTTCTCGATTTCAATTTCTCCCTTGACTAAATAAGTAAATAAATAGATAGATACATAGATTGATAGATAGGAAGCCAAGGTGGTAATTTTGAATTCCTCCCAATTCTAAAATATTCAAATTGCCATTTTTGGGGGATCTCTTTGCTTTCTCTGGATTTCTTAAAACCGTACCACCAGTGATCCAGAGAGGGCAGCATAAGCCAGGGGTTCCTCACGAAAGAAAAGAAACTTCTCAGAAGGCCTGCAGTTGTCACTTTCAGAATCCTAGGATTGCGTTAAGATTGTATCGTTGAATTGACTTATTTCAGAACTAATTTTGTTTGGGAAGTGTATCCACATGAGTCGCGGGGTCTATCAAGAGTGTTAAAATGTGCCCACTGAGAAGACGAAGTGCAGTTATTTCTCATTGATTTCTGGCTAGAATTTCTCTCATTGGAGAGTTTCTGTTTTCAAACTGGATTTTAATGCACTCTTTCTTTTCTCCCAGAGTGGCTGTAATCAAGTCTTTTTTTGAGTCATTCAGATTTGGGTTCAAATTTCCTGTTATTGTCCCTTTATCGTCTGAGTTATCTTGGGCAAGTGATTCAACAAAATAAATAAATAGGAAGTAAAGGAGGTAATTTCTTTCAACTTTAGTTTGCATGTCTATAAAATGGTTTTTGTAAGCAACAAATGTGATGATTTACATAAAGGGCTTGCCATTGTGCCAGGCACCCAGTGTTCAATAAACTGATTCTGGCAGGAGTCTAGTAATTTAAAGCAAATTATTACTAATGGAATGGGAGCAGGGATGATATTTAAAGTGGATTCTTAAAGGACTTTTGAATGTAAAATGTCGATGCCAGCTCAGAATGGCACAGAGCACATGGTCTTTGCTGAGTGAGATTGTGGGTTCTCCCACCTGAGGCAGAATCATGTGGAAGGAGAAGTCTGTCATCACCTGAGGGTCTCATTGGAAGGCTCTTCATATTAAAACTGTGTTCAGATAGGATGCATTTAATTTCCTGACTCCACTGGGTTGTTTATGCACCAGTAGGCTCACCATGCCAGGGCCCAACAAACTTTTTCTGTACAGGGCCAAAAGGTACATTGAGGCCTGTGGGCCACAGTCTCATCGGGTTGCAGCCACTCAGCTCTGACACCAGAGTGCAGAAGCAGTCATAGCCAATATGGAAATAAATGGGTGCCACCGTGTGTCCATAGAACTTAGGGGTACAGAAATCTGAATTTTGAATAGTAATTCTTCTCTTTGCTTTCCCCTCAACTCTTTAAAAATATGGAAACAATCCTTGGTTTGTGGAAACCCTCCATGAACTGGCCTTGACCCTCATGTCATATTTTGCAAACCCTTGATCTACATCATGCAGACTCAGGAGGGTTCCTTGGAAAGGACGGGTGGACGCTCAGCTTTTTCCCAGGGCTCTTGCAGAACAGCTTCTGAATGCAGCTTCCTACCCTATTAGGTTTTATGTCCTTAGATGGTCAAAGTGTGGTTCTTAGTGCCACAGTTTTCTTGCTTAAAATTTATTGACTTTGCAGGTTACAGAATAAATACATTCTCTTGTGAAAAAACAAAAAGGTTAAAACATCATCAAATGAAAGTTCATATGTGTTCTCCTCTCTATGAGCAAGAGATAATCACTGCAACAATAATAAAACATAATAATATGTTTTATTATTTTTTTGCAAATTTTTTCTTTCCTCTTTCTATTCCTCCTTCTCTTTCTTTTACAAAATTATCCTATGTTCTCTTTTAAAAAATTTTTTTGGTAGATGTAGATGGACAGTCAGCCTTCATTTCGTTTGTTTACGTTTGTGTGGTGGTGAGGATCGAATCCAGTGCCTCACACATGCTAGGCAAGCCCTGTGCCACTGAGCTACAGCCCCAGTCCACATTCTGAGTTCTTTTAAACTCACTTTAAATTTTATTCAACAAATCTTTTCTGCAAAGCTACTATATCCTGCATGGATTAGACTAAATGATATGAAATATTTCTTAAAACAATTAAAAAAAACTTTTGTCATTTTTATTACCATGTATTAATTGTAGAAACTAATGGGTTTGACTGCAACGTTTCCCTACATGAGTATATCCTGCTTTGATCATGTCCACCTTCCTTAAAAACTTTTTATTTTCAAATAATGTTAGATTCACAAGTAATTGCAAAAACAGCCCGGAGAGATGCCCTAGGCATTTCTGCAGCATCCCCCAGTGGTAATGTTGTATATACATTGTCCGAACCAGGAACCTGACATGGGCACAGTTCAATTGACTAGTTATTAACCCTACTCAGATTTTATCAGTTTTTATAGATACTCATTTAAAATTTTTTATCTATAAAAACAACATCAATCAATCAACTTCTATTGGGCATCATTCTTTATTGGTGCTGTTAGATCCAGGGGCATGTACTTTTCTATTAGCACCTCTCCAACCCTTGATTGGCTGTGGGCTGCTGGGTTTCAAACAGCTCTCTTCAAAGTTTCACTTAGAAGGTCACCGCGGTGCTGCTTCAGAGAAATAACACAGCCTCCGAGTTTGCTCTTGACTCAGACATCTTGGAGAATTCCTAATGATTCACACATGATATGAAGAGTGTTTTACTGCTAAATTTTTCTAACTATTTGAGAATATTTAGAAGTTATGCAAATATACTAATGAGAACAGATTTAAATTTTTTTTTAGTTATAGGTGGACATAATATCTTTATTTTATTTTTTATGTGGGGCTGAGGGTCGAACCCAGTGCCTCACGCATTCGAGGCAAGTGCTCTCCCTCTGAGCCATAATCCCTGATAACAGATTTTTAATTGTCTATAATCTTACCATTCAAAGTCAGATGTATTTGTTTTAGTGTTTCTTTTTTAGTTTTCTTTGGGGAGCAAGAGGTATGCGTGTGTTTCTGTATATACTTTTAAGTATCCACACATTCATTCCTTATGCTAACTATAATACTACATCCTTTTAAAAGATTAGTATGCAAAGATAACTTCCTCAGGTCATTCAGATTTCTTTGTAATAAGACCTCCAGAATTATAAAGGTGAAAAAGACATAGGAGATCAGATGGTAAAATGTCAGCATTTTCAGATGAAGGCTGTATAGCTCAGAGAGGGGAAGTGTCCTGGCCATGGTCACCCAGCTAGCAAGCATGGGATAAGCACTTACTGATGGTGGAGAGGGTCCCTGGATGCCAAAATAAGAGAGGTTACATGGCAGGACTTGGAAGTCCTCTAAAATCGGGGTTGTTACAGGAATTCCATTTTGTCAAGTACCCTTGCCTACCAAGAAATCAAGAGACCACTTCACTAGTTTATAGCAAGAATTCTAACTACCAAGAAATCCCTATTTTAGTGTTTTTCATTTAAATAAATGCTTGCCCTAAAGGGAAATCTAATATTAATCAGAGGTTTTGGTGAATGTGTAAGCTCAGAAAAAGTTTTTCTTTAAAAGATTTTCAAAATTTTTAAATAACACCTAATAATGCTACCTATCTGTGGGGTACCTTGTGATATTTCAATACATGGATACAGTGTGTGCTGGTCAGATCAGGGTAACTGGTATGTTCATCACCTCAAACATTTATTTGGAACATCAAAAATCCTAATGGCTATTATGAAATATACAATTACTTGTTATCAACCACAGTTACCCTGTTCTACTGGAGAACATCAGAAGTTATCTGTTCTACCCACTTTCCTCTGTAACCATTAACCAACTTTTCATTCTCCCTTCCCCCTGAGCTTTCCCAGTCTCACTGGTAACCACTATTCTATGCTCAACTTCTCCAAGATCAACATATTGAACTTCCATATAGGAGTGACAACATGCAGTGTTTTCTTGCTGTGGTTGACTCATTTCACTTAATATATTGTCATCCAGTTCTACGTTGCTGCAAATGACAGGACTTCATTCTTTTTTACGACTATATAATATTCCTTTATATATTGTATACATATCCCATTTTCTTTATCTCTTCATCTGTTTGTCGATAACTTGTTGATTCCATATCTTGGATATTATGAAAGGTGCTGCATTAAACATGGGAGTGCAACTATCTCTTTGAAATACTGATTTCATTTCCTTTGGATATACACTCAATAGTGAGATTTCTGGATCATATGGTTGTTCTATACTTAGTTTTTTGAGGAAACCCCATACTGTTTTCCATAATGGTTGTACTGTTGTTATCCTTTATCCAAATCCTTATCCACCAACATTTTTTTTTTTTTTTTTTTGTCTCTCCAATTATAGCCTAGCTAGAGTAAGGTGATTTTGGCTTTGTGGTTTTGGTCTGTGTTTCCTTGATGATTAGTGATAAGCATTTTTCTTATACCTGATGATCATATGAATATCTTCTTGAAGAAATGTCTCTTTAGATGACTTGCTCGTTTTTAAATCAGTTTTTTTTTTTTTGCCATTGAGATGCTTGAGTTCAAGTTCCACATTTATTCTGAATATTAATCCCTTGTCAACTGAACAGTTGACAAATCTTTTCTCCATTCTCAAGGTTGTCTCCTAACTGTAGATCTTCTCCTGTGCTGTTCAGAAGCATTTTAGTTTGCTGTGATTCTGATTTTCAAGTTTTGCTTTTATTGCCTGTGCTTTGAGGGCCCTATAAAAAAAAAAAATCTTTGCCTATTCCAATATCCTGGAGCATTTCCTCTATTTTCTTCCGGTAGTTTCACAATTTCAGATCTTACATTTAGGTCTGTGGTTCACTTTGTGGTGATTTTGCAATAGTGAGAGAGGTAGGAGGGCAAAGGCTATTCCCCAAGAAGGTCACAGTCTGAGGTTCTAGGTGGACATGGTTTGGGGATATTGTTCAACCCACTACAATGCCCCGCTCAGAACTGCTTTCTAGAAACTTCCCGGAGTTTTCTGTCTTTGTCTGATTGTTCTGTATGAGAGCCCAGAGCTTGGAGAATCTGAGGATGAGGAGACACAGCCATCAGGGAAGACAGGGTCTCAATTTGCTTAGTCCCCATCCCTGCCCACCAGCATGGCTCCTTTTCTCACTGACTGGGATTTCTCTTGCTGTTCTGCATACAATGCTGTAGCCCCTGGCGAGCTTTCCTTCTAGGCTTTTTAGCCTGCTCCAAAGAAGAAGTGGAAAAAAAATGTGCTCTTTGGTATCCTGCAGCAGTGTTAGTGTTTGCAAAATGTCTCTCCCATTAGGCAATTGCAATTTAAAACACAGATTAGATTTGATAAAACTGACCCAGGCTGGCTTTTCTCTTTGATGGTTTCAATTTCTGGTTTATCCATCACAAGTGATTACAATGCAACGGCTTTTGACAGAACAGGAGTAGGAGTTTTGAATTCTTACCTGCAATTTCCAGCTCCAGGGGATAATAGCAGAGAGAAAAACAACAATAACTTAGTTGTAGGATATGAAAACACGCTAAATTTCCTCCTTGGGTTTTGATGCTCCTAGGCATTCGACAAGTCGCTTTCCCTGAACAACAAATAAGCTCTCTGGTACCAATTATGAGCCCTACACAAGCCAGCACATTTCTTCTTTAGCCTTAACTTCAAGTAAGCTTGGAACAGGGTGGTGGATTTAATGATCCATCTCAGCAACTATTAGCCTAGAGTCTACTCTATCCAGGGTGTCTCTCTCTCTCTTTCTCTCTCTCTCTCTCTCTCTCTCTCTCTCTCTCTCTCTCTGTGGTTTTTACATTCGGCTTCTGTTTCATGGTTTTATTGTAGATGTGATTTTGTGTCCTCCTGGAGCTCTTTCCCCCTGCTCTGCTTTCCAACACATCTCTTTCTGATCTCTCTGTTTTCTCTGTTTGTTGGTTTTACCCTCCTCCACCTCCTCTGCCCACATTTTAATGCTGATGATTCCCACATTTCCTGCTCTTCTCTCTGGACAGGCTGCTCTTAGATTTCTTATTCACTCTGAGGATTTTAACAGCTCCTTAGATACTGATGACTCCCAGATCAGTATCTCCAAATGCACTCTTCCAAAATTTCATTCAAACACATCAGTTGCTTGTTAGGCAGGTAGTGCTTGTGTGTGTGTGTGTCCCAGGGGTACCTTAAGCTCCTTGGCCTCCCTGATCTCCACCCCTCTCTCTCCTAGACTTGCACTTCTGCTTTCTTGTCCCTGTTCCCCGTCTTGGCTGACCTTTATGTAGTGCCTTCGTGACTCAAGTAGGAATTGGGAGTAAATGAAGACTCTAACCTTTTTCTTACCCCACATTCGGTCTCCATATCCTGTCATCTCCCTACTGAACAGTTCTGATATCTGTCTGTTGCCCTTCATTTCTACGAGCTCTGAACTTCAAACCTGGAAAAAAATTCTTGGCTGGGTTGGTCCCTTATCCCCGCCTTGGATCCTATCCTACCAAAACATTTCTGTGGTTTCTCCCTACCTTAGATTCAGGGAGACTTCCCAGCAGTACCCTCCTGGACTGTTTCTGCCCACCCTTCTTCTCCGCTGCCACTCTGGCCCCTGGTATTGCCCACAACAGCTCACCAACAGACAGGGCACCATGTTGCTTCTTGCTTCTGTAACTTCCCTGTCACCATTGCGACCAGGGAGTGCCTGGGTCACTATTCCCTGCCTGGTTAATTCTTACATAGCCTTAACTATGCTTAAGGATTATTCATTCGATAAGCATCTAGTGAGCACCAAAGTATGTGACAGGCAGCATTAGGGTCCCAGCATTGAACAGGCAGAAGGGACTCATGGAGCCCCATCCAAACAAGACCTTCACTGAATGCCACGTTGAGCCATGTGCCACATTACCACCTTGGTCTGGGAGGCTGAAATAATCTTTTGACCCCTCTTCTCCAATGTGCTGTGATTTCTTGATGGTCGCAGGGGCTGTGCCTTATACACCTCAGTATTCTTAGTGCCTTTAATGGTTCTTGGCACTGGGTAGGTTCTCAGTAAAGTTCCCTTGTCACTCAGCTGTTAGTTATGAGTAATTAACTCCACGTTTCAGGAGAAGCCTACCCTTCACATGAACACTTTCTTGGCCCTTCAGAACAAGCCTGCCATTCTAGACACACCCTGGTAGCCAATGCAGTTTCTTCACAGAATTTCACAGTTGCAATTGATTATCTTTTCAATTACTTACATAACAGCCTTGTGTCATGTGATGATGGGGACCCTTCTAAGAAATGCATCATTAGGGGATTTTGTTGAGTGTAGCCTACATAAAACTGCAGGGTACAACCTGGGCTATGTGGCCCTGTTGTGTGTGGCACAGCCTATTGCTTCTGACTTATCACAAAGGAAAAAACATCAAGTCGAGCACAGGAGAAAATCACGCAGTGGAGAGACATGGGGAACACGAGCTGTCACAAGGCTGCGAGGGTCACAGGGCATGCATGCTGTTTTATAGTAGACTTTTTTTTTTTTTTTTTTTTTAAGCAGAAGGAATACACTCTAAAATAACAATAAAGCTCTATTATAGCAAATACACAAGCCAATAACAGGCACAGGTTGGCAGGTATCATATACTGAACATAATTAAATGTCTACCCTTTCATATGACTGGCAGTGCGGAAGGTTTGTTTACACCAATGTCACTGCAGGTATGTAACACATTGCATTGTGACATTATGACACCTAGGACATCACTAGGTTATGGAGATGTTTTGGCTCTGTTATCTCACAGGACCATTGTTGTATATGTGGTTCGTTGTTCTCCAAAATGTTGTTATCTGGGGCCTGGCTCCATTTTTAGTAAATTTGGTTTTCTGCAGTGAGTTGTACCTATGAGGTGTAAGGTGTGGCCAGCACCGTGTGCAGCCTGTGATACATGCCCCATAAATACGGGTTAACTGACAAAGACTGACAGATTTTCATGCTGGAAAAGATCCTGAAGGCACTGCGGGGGTCTATCGAAAACTTAAGAGCCGAGAGTCTCATTCCTACCTCTGCAATGGGGATGTTCCTCGGGGATGATGTTGGAGAGCAGATGAATTTCCAATTAGAACCATGTCCAAACAGATATGCCTAAGTCAATTATAGAAAAAAAGGAAAGATGGTATCAAAGCATTAAACAGATCAGCTGAAATTCCAGACGGCCTTGAAAGAACTATTTCAGGAGGTAGTTTTTTTTTATTCTCCCATAGGAAACATATAACCATTTCTCTCTGCTTTCCTTCCCAGCATCCGAGATGACAAGTCCCACGCAAAGTAAATCAAAAGAGGTAAAAGACCTGTGAAGTATGTGAAGTATCTGACTTAGATTTTAAAAACCCACAGTAGAGGTTTGCATAGATGAGCGAGGGAGAGCAGAAAATTGCTCAGGGGGGAAAATGCATTGCAGCTATTACAGAATACTCAAATAATTTGTAGACTTGTACTCGGGGCAGACATAATATTGATTGCCTCTTCTACAAGTGCAGATGTTCTGAAGGAGAAACAAAAACAATATATAAAAACACACAAAATCATTACGAGCTCCTTCTGTGTGGCCCGGGATTATTGACATACCGCAGAGTCTACACCTGCCACCAGCGTTCCTCTTCATTTCTGAGGGTTCCCTTCATTTATTTTTATTATTATAAAAATGACTGAAGTCACTCTGAGTGAAAAGTCCGGGCAGAACAGATGTCTGTGAAGGAAAGGGACGTCTCCTCAGAGACAATCTGCTGTCTTTATCATCACTGTCCCCATAGCCTAGGGCATTCTGTGTGTTGGAGAATGGGACAGGAGGGGAGGAAGGAAATAGAGAGTGTGGCTGGTCAATGGGTGATAAATAGTGTATGTTTGCCAGGCATCGTGGCCCACGTCTGAAATCCCCGTGACTTGGGAGGCTGAGGCAGAAGGACCACAGGATCAAGGCCAGCCTCTGCTAATTAGTGAGACCCTGTCTCAAAGTTAAAAAAGGGTTGGGAACATAGCTCATTAGTAGAGTGCTCCTGGGTTAAATCCCCAGTACTACAAAAAAAAAAAAAAAAATNAGAGAGATCAAACTCAACAGTCGCTGAATGAATAGATGTAAAAGTGTGTACCAGAGAAACTCTTGGCTAGCCAGTGGGGACAGGAAACCTGATCTGAGCGTTCAGACGTGCTTCCCAGCATGGCTACTTTTCATCCTCCGACCCCTGAGTCGCACGGCCCCTTATGCCTCATGTCCAAGACTTAGGAAAATTCAGAAAATCTTTCAGGTTTTCACACACACACACAAAATTTTTTAAAAACCTAACTTGTAAGACTGACTCTATTTGGACATCGAGACACATTGGGTAGTTCGGGGTGGAAAGCGGTCAAATAGCTGGAGATTGGAAGGCATTATGGGGGCGGATGTGACCTCTGGTGTGGGCATTCTGAATGAGTGGGCCAATCCACCGCTTTGCCTGTGTCTCCCCAGAACCGCGAGACCAACCTGGTGGTGATGGTCGCCTCCTGCCTGGGGTTCGTGCTGTTGGTGTTGGTGGCAACGTTTCTCCTGCGAGGTAAGCTGGGCAGAACGGGCGAGGAGGAGCCCTTCAGAGCAGGGTGACTCTAGCAGGACCCCACCGTGGACACTTTCTGCATCCTGTCCCTATCTTCCATCCTCAAACAGGCTCATCTCTTATCACAGTCCCCATCCCAGCCAGGGAGGTTACAGGTAAACCCATCTCCATAAGGTGCTAATGGCTTTGTAGACTGTCCTCCTGGTAGAGTTTACATTACCAAAAAAATAAATAAAATAAATAAATTTAAAAAATAAATAAATAAATATATGCACCTTCACTGATTGGACACTTACTCTGTGAGCTTCCTGACCCAGGACTCTTTTTTTTTGGGGGGGGCGGGGGTACTGGGGATTGATCTCAGTGGCACTCGATCACTGAGCCACACCCCCAGCCCTATTTTGTATTTTATTTAGAGACAAGGTCTCACTGAGTTGCTTAGCACCTCCTTGTTGCGGAGGCTGGCTTTGAACTCGAGATCCTCCTGCCTCAGCCTCCCAAGCTGCTGGGATGACAGGTGTTTACCACCGTGCCTGGCTGACCCAGGACTCTTGACATGCTAGTGGTTCCATCTACCTTACTCCCTTAAGTGGTAGGTACTATTGTTGCTGTCTTAGGGCTGAAGAAACCCTTTGCTAGGATGGCCCCAGGAAGAAAACCATAAATGATCTTGGGCTGCTGAGTTCCCTAAAAGCAGGCTTTCTTAACCTAGGGGCTACAAATTTCCTTCACGGGGAGATGCAAATACCTGGAAATCATTTGCAAAAGTTTTGTTCGATGCCAGAATCTGCATTTTTCAGGGAACAGGGTCCATTTTTTGTAATAAATCTTTAAGCTGGTCCATGACCTTGAACACAGACCCCACCCCACCAAAGAAAGACAAAGACACTGAAACACTGCAAAAAGCCAAGAAACAAGAGTTTTTGGTTTTCTTGAAAAAGTACAGACACATGGCCGTAACTGATACCCCTTATAAAATGGAGAGAAATTATTGTTTCAGGGCAGCCGGTCACCAGATGAGACTAGCAGCCATCTCAGCTGGTTTGGACAATAGTGAAATTTGTGTATTTCAACACCTGTCCCAGGTGAACACCACAAAAGGAAACTTAGAACTTCATGGAAGCCCATCAGCCATATTAGCTGTCACACAAAGTCATAGTTACAGTTTTGGGGAGAGTCTCGGTAGATCTCATACAGAAGTGTTTAAAAACCTAAATGAATACTTTACTTCTGGGCCCGCGGATGACTCATCAATGAAGCCGCTCCCTGGGGTTGCCCTCACATGGGAAAAGCTGAGTGACTCAGGGCTCCTCCTTAGGCCCAGGAAATAGCAAGCCTCCACCTGGGGAAAGGTGGCTTCCTGGCCATCCTTCTGGGAGGCCTCCCTTTGGGCTCTCTGGAAGGGAGCACTGGGCTTTCTCCAACATCCCACTCCTTCTAGCACAGCCCCCCTCCTCACATTGCCCCCTTGTCTTTTCAGGGAAAGTCACGAAAACCAGTTGTTTGCAGAAACACAAGAGGTAATTCATCTTGCATGACTGATTGTTGTGATGATTATACAAGCTGTTACAAATGATTAGATACTACCCAGCGGTTTAATGACTCATGCTTGTGTTCTGATTAAACACAGCGCTGGAGAGAAGTGGCTTTAGAGGTGGAAAGGTTGTGGGGATTTAGCTCACATTAACCTCTGTCTCACCTAATACTATATATGTTAAAAAAAAATGGAAATACAAAGGCAGGTGGCATTAATAGAAGTATAGCATGCAAAAGAAAGAAGGCGATGTGTCACTTTTACTCTGCTTGAACTTTGTTCAACCCTGGGTGATTGATTTTAAAAATATCTTGTTAAATTGGAATTCATTGAGAGGAGAGTTGGGAGGATGGACAATGAAAAAAAAAAAAACACACTCAGAATATTATTCTTGGGAATTCATTCCTCTGCCCAATGAATTTTATATATCTGACTTGTTCTATAGCTTTTTGGGAAATAAAGGAAAAGGTTTGGTGTACGTTGCTGATGAAGGTCTTGCTTTCATTAACTCATTGCATTGAGAACTCAGTGTTTATTAACTAATAAGCATCAACAAGCTGGGAAACAGAGGCTCCCCAATGTGACTTTCCAGCATCATACTTGATGATCCTTTTGGTAAATAAATGCACAGACCGTGATCATATATTTTATTTTGCTAAGAAAGTTTCGATTTTCTTGTAACAGTTAGGCAAACACCCTTCATGTCCTGCAGTCTCGGTTTTCCCATCTGTAAACCTAGAAGCTTGGACAGGAGGGACTCCAAGTGCAATTTCCTCTAATGGTCTTGGTCAGTTGCAGGGTAATTTAGCAGCATCTGTAGTGTGTGTGTGTGTGTGTGTGTGTGTGTGTGTGTCCCTGCTCTTGGTGTTGTTTTCCCTTACCAGATTTTCTTCTCTTCACAGATTAGACAAACAAATTAGAGAAAGCAAAAATGCCCTCAATGACATGCACCGTGGACAGGACGATGAAGATGGGCTTTTCACTCTCTAACTTGCTACTTTTTCTTAGGATTGAACAAGGCCCTGATGCTTGACATTTCCATTTAAGTCTTGTGGTGTTATAAATTTCGTTTTTTTGTTTTTTAAATGTTTCGACTATTGTGTTGATGTTATGGATCCGGTTTAGTTTTAATTTCACGCGTGAGAAGTCTTTGGGGGAGACCACATCTTCTCTGCCTCGTGCTTTAACCATCTCTGCAGTGTCACTGATCAGTGATCTTCCATATGATACCCGGGTAACCTCATCACCACGCCATGGAAGGAGTCCAGCCAACCTGAGGGCTGCTCTGAGATTAAGAAATATTTGAGGGGCTGGGGATGTGGCTCAAGCGGTAGCTCGCTCACCTGGCATGCGTGCGGCCCGGGTTCGATCCTCAGCACCACATACAAACAAAGAGTTGTGTCTGCCGAAAACTAAAAAATAAATATTAAAATTCTCTCTCTCTCTCTCTAAAAAAAAAAAAAAAAAAATTGAAACAAAGTCTGTCTCCGATGGCATCTGCTTCTGGGTCCCTGATGAATTCCTTGCACTGATAGAGAACGTGTCCAATCTCTCCTACCTGGAACCTCTCCAGAGGGTGGCAGGAGAACTTCACGTCTCTATCCTGCCTTGCTTCTGGAACGAGATTTCTGGCCCCTTCACCACTGTCGTTGGTTTTGTGTTCTACATGTTGTATCTCTCCTTTTTCTGCTCAGCTTTCTGAGTTTCAGGCCCCACTGAGGTGTCGTCTGAGCAGCCTGGGATCCGTGCCTTACTAATAATGCAGGAAAGATGTTGAATCACACCATCATTTTGATTCAATCCACAAACTCCCCAGTTTTCTGCACTTTTTTAAAATTTTCTTTTCATATTCTAGTATCTTTAAAGGTGACTGTAGTGTCACCTCTTAACTCTTGTTTGGGAAATTTAATGTGGGAATCAGCCAGAGTCCCTCAGAGCCAAGCATGGTGAATGACAGGGACGGTGCCTGGACACCAGGGTGACAGCAGGGCCATCCAAGTACATAGCTCTCAGTAAATTCATGGCGATTTTCTCCTCAATAAGAACACACTCATTTTAAAACTTTAATGATACCAGCATGAGAAACCCTAGGAGAGAGATCAAACTCAACAGTCGCTGAATGAATAGATGTAAAAGTGTGTACCAGAGAAACTCTTGGCTAGCCAGTGGGGACAGGAAACCTGATCTGAGCGTTCAGACGTGCTTCCCAGCATGGGTGGGGTAACAGCTGATGGCAGGAGCACACCACCCTCCAGGTCACATCTTTGGGATTTCTACTCTACTGACATGACCTTAAGGAAAGAAAAAAAATATCAGTCTTATGATTTGAGCTGTGCAGCCTATAGGTTCCTTGTCCTCTTAGTTCATAGGACACTGATCCATTCAGCAATTAATAAAAATCCCTTGCTTGCCGGGCACGGTGGCACATGCCTGTGATCCCAGTGGCTCAGGAGGCTGAGGCAGGAGGATCCAAGTTCAGAGCCAGCCTCAGCAAGTTAGTGAGGCCCTAGCAACCTAGTCTCTAAATAAAATATAAAAAAGTGCCGGGACATGGCTCAGTGGTTAAGTAACCCTGAGTTCAATCTCTGGTACTGAAAAAAAAAAAAATCCCCCTCTCACATATACATTAGAAGAACAATGGGCCCAGAGCAGCCTGGCCCATTTGGTTGGGTATTTTAAAAAATGGCGGATGTGACCTAAGGAATAGAAGCAACTAGCAGAGGATCCGTGGTTCCTGTGGTTCTGTTGTCTCCATTAGTTTTGACATTCGCTTGAGATTCTAATGATCACTGACTGGTGTGCTGAACTCAAACATTTATTTAGAAATAGAGTGGGGTTGGGTCTAAAGTCGGGTTCAGGATCTCAATTTCCCCATCTAGAAAATTGAGAGGGATTTAGATGACTTGATCAAGGTAGCCAGGTTGCAATATTATGTAAGTCAACAATATGCCCACCCTAATTTAGCTCCTGCCCCCATCCATCTTCCTGAATAACCATCAGTGTCATTACCAACTTGGGTCTGATTAGAAGAAGAAGATAGCAGATACCTCAGAAACACAATGCTTAAGCTCAACGACTATTTTTCTTCTTTGCAAGAAGCCATCTTCAATCATTTCCCAAATATTTTTCTGAAACTCCTGGCTCAAAATAAGAAATTTTTCTATGTGCAATTGTAGTATTGAACTATTAACTAATATTGAACTACTGGCCTAGTAGTTTTCAGTCTTAGTGGAACTTTATAATCTACTGGGGAGGTTTCTCCTCCTCCTCCTCCCTCCTCTCCCTCCCCCTCCTCTCCCCTCCCTCTCCC
>NW_025999869.1:16483510-16567238 GCF_001458135.2 Marmota marmota marmota
TTTTTTTTTTTTTTTTAATGTCCCAAAGCAGTTCTACTATATAACTAGGGCTAAGAACTGCTGCTCTAGCCTGGTGATTCTCAAACCACCAGGCACTCAAACCAGCACCCTTAGCATCATCAGAACTTGTTAGAAATACAAATTCTTACCCTCCCCTCTAGCAACTGAATCAGAGGCTCTGGGAGTGGATCCCAGAGGTCTGGGTTTTAACAAGCCCTCCTGGTGATTCTGATGAATCTTGGAGTTTGCAAACTCTTATACCATAATCATCCCTAACAGGTGGATTGAGATTTCAAGGAAAAATTCTGCCTCTACCATGAGCCCAGCCTGACAAAGGGTTTGGAGTGTCCAGCATCAGCAGGTGGAAGTCCTGCTGCTTCCCCTCACTGAAACTGTCACTTTACTGCTGCTTGGACCCTTGCAGTAGCTTTCTCACTGTCACCACCACCAAACTCCTTTTGCTATCTGTTCTGCACACTACGACACAACTGCCTTCCTCAATGCAGATCTGAGATCCCTGTCTCCTGGCTTCCAGCCCTTTCCATCTGCAGCCCTCAGCCCTAGATAGAATAAGCAGGCTTAGGGTAATAATGTCCATCTCATTCCACCACCTTTTTTACCCCCTGACCCCTTCCTTCGCCTGCCACCCCTTTGCCCTATCTAGAGTTCATCTAATCCTCCCATGCTCATCATTACCCTAAGTACATCTATGAAGACACAAATGATGTCTAATACTTTGTATACAACCAGAGATATGAAAAAATGTGCTCTATATGTGCAATATGAATTGTAATGCATTCTGCTGTCATATACGACAAATTAGAATTAAAAAGAAAAGAATAAGCAGGCTTAGGGTATGCCTTGAGACACAGTGACAAACTGGTCACAGGCCAGGTAGCTGATAACAGTTGAATAAGGCAAGGGGAGGTCTTGTGGCCTATGGCAATTGGAGTGTTTGTGTGTCCAGTTAAGGGCACGAAAATTCCAAGTTAGTTAAAACAATGTCCTGGGCAAATAATACATGGCTGTGGGTTATAAAGGTAATCAGTTTGGGAGTAGGTGTAAGAGGTGGATTTTTTTGTTTTTCTAATTAGAACAAATTTTTAAAAAGAGGTGGGTTTTTAAAATCAATTTAAAAATATGTCATGCTTAGATTCCTTGATCAGAGGAAGCTGTTGGTGTAGTTGCGCCTCTTGTTCTCTTCATGTACTTGGGATGAATTGGTAGCTGTGTCCAAACAAGTTCCTAGTATCTATTGTGTGCTGGGGAGGGGGAATCCAGGAGGGACAATTGCCTCCCACAAGGAGCTTAAAGTCTAAAGGAGACCAAACACAAGTGGGGAGTGCCTTACAGTGGAATCACACTGTTTCCCAGTTTCCATGAGGCAGGACTTTGAGGCAGCGTGTGGCTCTTATAGCTGATGGTTATGATAAGTCCAGAAGCAAACCTTGCAGATTCAAAGCAGCCTAACTCTTCAGCCTTGACCTTGGCCTTTCTAGGCTAAACGAAACAGGTAATACACAAATTTTAATGAGCATTTTCTGTATTCTGGGTATTCTATGAAGTTTTTCAAAGCCATTATCTCACTGGATCCTAGAAGAAGGTCCAATGAAGCAGATATATTCCTCCTGCTTTGGAGCTGAGAAAACAGAAGCACAGGCAGGTGAAGGAGCTTGCCCAAGGTCACAAGGTCCAATTTCTGGAATTGGAACAGGCCTGAAGGACCTTGCATTCTGGACCATTACCCTGAACTTCTCAGAGAGGGCTGTAATTTATGACATCTTGCATAAGGCACTGCAGCACTGACCTGCAGTGAACCCAAGTAGATTTAGTTTGCTCAGATCCTTGGCAACCTGAGTGTAATATCAATGGTTCAATGGTTCTCCAATCCCAGCCTCTTTGTAGCTCCGTCTTCCCTTTTTCCCATATTATTGACTCAGAATCTGATTTGCATTTGCAGAGGAAACAGCGAGTGGAGAACCTGGCAGAAACTTTAATGATGCCAAGAGGGACACATTGAATGGAAATGTGTTGAACTAACTCATGAAGAGCTGAAGCCAGCTGTCAGCAGGCTTAATGAAAGGTTAACAGGAATTCAGCAATGGGCGGCTGGGGAGACTCTTTGTCTCTCTAAAGAAAACAGAAAGTTGAGAAGTGGGCTCCCTGGATGGAGGCAGGAGCAGAAGGAGGAAGCCACTGGAAACCACAAGTCTGACTCTAGAAATAGAGTTTCATTTAGATTTGTAAACATGTTACAGTCTTAAAAAAAAAAAAGAAAAAAAAAAGGAGGTACTGTGAGTTCTCAGTGTCTGAGCATCGAAGGACAGTGGGGAGAAGTGTTCAGGAATAAGATTAATGCTACTGCTATTTTGAAAAAGTGGGGGGGGGGCGGTGCCTAAATGGCTGCTCACAGAACAGAAGGTGGCTTCACTGTGCCTGACCTGAAAAGATGGTGTCCTGCAGTCATGTGCATGACCCAGGTTGCACATGGAGCAGCAGGGGTGGGGAACAGGAAAGATCTTCATGCATCCTTCAATTCAACCCCTATTTTTCAGATGAAGAAACTGAGGCCAGGCTTCAGGCCACACAGCAAACCAGAGCTCCAATAGGGACCTACTCTGTGTTCTCCAGGCTTACCTCAGTGGCTGTCATCAACTTGATACTTGGATTTTTCAAAGTTCAACTGCATCTGCCTGGTTATTGCCCTCCTAAGAGTGACAGCTGCTGATCCATGAGTTTCTCATGGAATCTCAGCATTCCACAACCACAACTGCCAAGCCATCTTTCCCAGCTTACTGCTGACCTGTAGTGCATTGCTGCTCCCCCAAAAGAGGAAATGGAATGCAGAAGAGGGGAGCTTGGCTGCTCCCTTGCTCCCGACTACCATGACACATTTGTCCTAGTTTGCCTGGGACTTTGCCACTTTTAAAACACAAAGTTCCACATGTTGAAAACACAGTCCCTCACCCCTACTCCCAGGCAAACTGTGATGGTTGATCAATCTAATCCATAGGGGGGGGGGGGGGGGGGGGGGGGGGGGGGGCTAGAGATCAAAGGCAACCCTGCACATGACATTGGGGTAGTAACCAATTTTCCTGTGACTCTGAGTTGTAACCAATTTTCCTGTGACTCTGAGTTGTTAAAATAGAATTTAGCTTGCTCAGCTCTGGTGTTAAAATAGAATACTACCAGATCTAGATTCTAGACCGTTGGCATTCAAAATATGGGGCTCAAATCAGTGGTATTTTCATCTAGGAGTTTACTAGAAATCAGAATCCCAGACCTTAGTCTAAACCCCCTGGATGGGAAAATCTACAATATAACTTGTAAGATCTGCAAGTGACTCACATGCACATTTCATTTTTAGAANTCCCCTTCCTCTCTCCCTTTTCCTCCCCCTCCCTCTCCCCCTCTCCCTCCCCCTCCCCACTCCTCTTTCTTTTTTAATGCCAATTCCTGACTCTTACCCTTTAAAACATTATTTTAGTCTGTGGTGTGACCTAGGCATCTTTTTTTTTTTTTTTTTAATGTCCCAAAGCAGTTCTACTATATAACTAGGGCTAAGAACTGCTGCTCTAGCCTGGTGATTCTCAAACCACCAGGCACTCAAACCAGCACCCTTAGCATCATCAGAACTTGTTAGAAATACAAATTCTTACCCTCCCCTCTAGCAACTGAATCAGAGGCTCTGGGAGTGGATCCCAGAGGTCTGGGTTTTAACAAGCCCTCCTGGTGATTCTGATGAATCTTGGAGTTTGCAAACTCTTATACCATAATCATCCCTAACAGGTGGATTGAGATTTCAAGGAAAAATTCTGCCTCTACCATGAGCCCAGCCTGACAAAGGGTTTGGAGTGTCCAGCATCAGCAGGTGGAAGTCCTGCTGCTTCCCCTCACTGAAACTGTCACTTTACTGCTGCTTGGACCCTTGCAGTAGCTTTCTCACTGTCACCACCACCAAACTCCTTTTGCTATCTGTTCTGCACACTACGACACAACTGCCTTCCTCAATGCAGATCTGAGATCCCTGTCTCCTGGCTTCCAGCCCTTTCCATCTGCAGCCCTCAGCCCTAGATAGAATAAGCAGGCTTAGGGTAATAATGTCCATCTCATTCCACCACCTTTTTTACCCCCTGACCCCTTCCTTCGCCTGCCACCCCTTTGCCCTATCTAGAGTTCATCTAATCCTCCCATGCTCATCATTACCCTAAGTACATCTATGAAGACACAAATGATGTCTAATACTTTGTATACAACCAGAGATATGAAAAAATGTGCTCTATATGTGCAATATGAATTGTAATGCATTCTGCTGTCATATACGACAAATTAGAATTAAAAAGAAAAGAATAAGCAGGCTTAGGGTATGCCTTGAGACACAGTGACAAACTGGTCACAGGCCAGGTAGCTGATAACAGTTGAATAAGGCAAGGGGAGGTCTTGTGGCCTATGGCAATTGGAGTGTTTGTGTGTCCAGTTAAGGGCACGAAAATTCCAAGTTAGTTAAAACAATGTCCTGGGCAAATAATACATGGCTGTGGGTTATAAAGGTAATCAGTTTGGGAGTAGGTGTAAGAGGTGGATTTTTTTGTTTTTCTAATTAGAACAAATTTTTAAAAAGAGGTGGGTTTTTAAAATCAATTTAAAAATATGTCATGCTTAGATTCCTTGATCAGAGGAAGCTGTTGGTGTAGTTGCGCCTCTTGTTCTCTTCATGTACTTGGGATGAATTGGTAGCTGTGTCCAAACAAGTTCCTAGTATCTATTGTGTGCTGGGGAGGGGGAATCCAGGAGGGACAATTGCCTCCCACAAGGAGCTTAAAGTCTAAAGGAGACCAAACACAAGTGGGGAGTGCCTTACAGTGGAATCACACTGTTTCCCAGTTTCCATGAGGCAGGACTTTGAGGCAGCGTGTGGCTCTTATAGCTGATGGTTATGATAAGTCCAGAAGCAAACCTTGCAGATTCAAAGCAGCCTAACTCTTCAGCCTTGACCTTGGCCTTTCTAGGCTAAACGAAACAGGTAATACACAAATTTTAATGAGCATTTTCTGTATTCTGGGTATTCTATGAAGTTTTTCAAAGCCATTATCTCACTGGATCCTAGAAGAAGGTCCAATGAAGCAGATATATTCCTCCTGCTTTGGAGCTGAGAAAACAGAAGCACAGGCAGGTGAAGGAGCTTGCCCAAGGTCACAAGGTCCAATTTCTGGAATTGGAACAGGCCTGAAGGACCTTGCATTCTGGACCATTACCCTGAACTTCTCAGAGAGGGCTGTAATTTATGACATCTTGCATAAGGCACTGCAGCACTGACCTGCAGTGAACCCAAGTAGATTTAGTTTGCTCAGATCCTTGGCAACCTGAGTGTAATATCAATGGTTCAATGGTTCTCCAATCCCAGCCTCTTTGTAGCTCCGTCTTCCCTTTTTCCCATATTATTGACTCAGAATCTGATTTGCATTTGCAGAGGAAACAGCGAGTGGAGAACCTGGCAGAAACTTTAATGATGCCAAGAGGGACACATTGAATGGAAATGTGTTGAACTAACTCATGAAGAGCTGAAGCCAGCTGTCAGCAGGCTTAATGAAAGGTTAACAGGAATTCAGCAATGGGCGGCTGGGGAGACTCTTTGTCTCTCTAAAGAAAACAGAAAGTTGAGAAGTGGGCTCCCTGGATGGAGGCAGGAGCAGAAGGAGGAAGCCACTGGAAACCACAAGTCTGACTCTAGAAATAGAGTTTCATTTAGATTTGTAAACATGTTACAGTCTTAAAAAAAAAAAAGAAAAAAAAAAGGAGGTACTGTGAGTTCTCAGTGTCTGAGCATCGAAGGACAGTGGGGAGAAGTGTTCAGGAATAAGATTAATGCTACTGCTATTTTGAAAAAGTGGGGGGGGGGCGGTGCCTAAATGGCTGCTCACAGAACAGAAGGTGGCTTCACTGTGCCTGACCTGAAAAGATGGTGTCCTGCAGTCATGTGCATGACCCAGGTTGCACATGGAGCAGCAGGGGTGGGGAACAGGAAAGATCTTCATGCATCCTTCAATTCAACCCCTATTTTTCAGATGAAGAAACTGAGGCCAGGCTTCAGGCCACACAGCAAACCAGAGCTCCAATAGGGACCTACTCTGTGTTCTCCAGGCTTACCTCAGTGGCTGTCATCAACTTGATACTTGGATTTTTCAAAGTTCAACTGCATCTGCCTGGTTATTGCCCTCCTAAGAGTGACAGCTGCTGATCCATGAGTTTCTCATGGAATCTCAGCATTCCACAACCACAACTGCCAAGCCATCTTTCCCAGCTTACTGCTGACCTGTAGTGCATTGCTGCTCCCCCAAAAGAGGAAATGGAATGCAGAAGAGGGGAGCTTGGCTGCTCCCTTGCTCCCGACTACCATGACACATTTGTCCTAGTTTGCCTGGGACTTTGCCACTTTTAAAACACAAAGTTCCACATGTTGAAAACACAGTCCCTCACCCCTACTCCCAGGCAAACTGTGATGGTTGATCAATCTAAGTCCATAGCTAGAGATCAAAGGCAACCACTTTCCCAGTTCTTTTAGTGACAGGCCCTGCACATGACATTGGGGTAGTAACCAATTTTCCTGTGACTCTGAGTTGATCCCAAGTAGAATTTAGCTTGCTCAGCTCTGGTGTTAAAATAGAATACTACCAGATCTAGATTCTAGACCGTTGGCATTCAAAATATGGGGCTCAAATCAGTGGTATTTTCATCTAGGAGTTTACTAGAAATCAGAATCCCAGACCTTAGTCTAAACCCCCTGGATGGGAAAATCTACAATATAACTTGTAAGATCTGCAAGTGACTCACATGCACATTTCATTTTTAGAAGTTCTGGTCTAAAGCATTGATTTTCAAACCTGGTGTCATGTTGGAATCACCCAGCGCCTAAAAACATACCTATTCCTGGCTTTCCTCTGAGGTCCTGATGTGATTGGCTTGGGAGAAACCTGGGCATTAGGAGTTTGTAAAGCATCTCAGATGACTGTAAGCAGCAGTGTTCACAAACCACTGTTCTAAGGGCAGGATAGCTCTGTGCCAGAAAGCAATGCTGCTAATTAATCAGGATAGAGCTTGGCTTAAAGTTACAAGCTTATGTGGTTTTAGGGCTCTCACCTGATTTCGCTCAAAGAAATGATCAATAAAATCCGTGAAAAAAATCTGAGAAGCCAAGATAATGACCAATTATTACGAAAGAGGCTCATCAAAGTAACTAAAAGCCAAGATGTAATGTTTGGTCTTTGGATGTGATAATGAGAAAACAGAAAAGATAAACAGGGAAGGAATGTCTGAGGGTTAGGATGGTGGTATCCATCTGTTTAGAGGACAGCACAGGGATAATGAAGTGATGCACCATGATTATAAGAGAGACACAGGGGATTGGTTAAGTGGAAATCTTGGTTACAGAACATACCAAAAAGAGAAATTGCTCATAAAAGTTAATAAGTATTTTTTCATCTGTTTCATTGTCCAGAACCCGGTCACACACACAGCCTTGGGCAAAGGGATTGAGATTGCCAGGGCTAAGGAACATGATAAAGAGGCAACTGACAGTCCTCTTGTACCTGAATACAGTGGGAGACCCCTGCCAGAAATCAGATAGGCATTCATTGCCTCATTAAAATTGTATTCAGCTGTAAGTAAGAGAAACTAAAAATAATGACTTAATCACTAAAGACTCTATTTCATATTATTGGAAGTCTGACTTGGAGCTGTTTCGGGGCTGGTTCGGCAGCTTCCAGAATGAATTATTAGTAAGGTTTTTGCCACTTTCTTGGTTCTTCCCTCAGGATTCCAAGATGGGCTGCTACAGTCTGATATGCTTCCACACTAAAACATTTCTTGCAGAAGAAAAGGAAGTGATAAGTGGGACTTTTCCTCTAATATGACTTTTTACCAAAAAGAGAAATTGCTCATAAAAGTTATTAAGTATTTTTTCATCTGTTTCATTGTCCAGAACCCAGTCACACACCCAGCCTCGGGCAAAGGGATTGAGATTGCCAGGGCTAATTTACACCAATCACAGTTCATCCGCCAGGCCGGACACATCATCACTCAAACAAATATTAGGATCAGTTAGCTTGGGGAAATGGGAGGCTGTTGGGCACACAACCTCAATTTCTGCCATATTCACTCATCCAACAAAGGCTTGCTAGTTTCTCCTAGATGCCAAAGGGTCTTGCAGGGTGCTGGAGGCTAGTAATGGATATGACAACCCACACCCTGTTCCCAGGCAGTTTACAAAGCCATTTTTATCTTTATTGTGCATTTTATGATTCCAAATGGTCGGAGCATTTCTGATGTACCTGAAACCAAAAGAGGAACAGGAAAAAATGTCTCGTTGTTCTGTGTACACACCTTGAAACTCCGGAACTGTACCTTTGATGAAAGTATCACAATTCAACAGAGGAATAGAGCTGATATTTCCAGACCTAGGAGGGAAGGCAAATTATGGTAAGAATTTGTAGCTACAGTGAAATGTTACAAGCTTGACAGAGAGTAGTTGGCTTTAGCAAGGTGCAATACTGCAGAATTGAAAATAATCCTACCTTTTATTTCTACACCCCTTCATATTTTCTAAACATTTCAAATGCAGAGTGCTCTGTGTTTGAGGAAGGGCAAATTTTTATTTTATAGGGGGGAATAAATGGAAGCACAGAAAAGCAAAGCCATGTTCAGGTTCCCACCATTATTAATGAGAACCAAGTGTCCTGAGTCCTCCTTAATCCAATAGATCAATATCATCATTATAGGATGCTCAGGTACCTAGCTTTTTGCTCAGATCTCATAACAGGACTAATGAGCATCACTAATATTATGTGCGTACTTGGAGTAGGCCAGATATTTCCCTTAGCATTTTCAATGCATTATTCTATTTAATGGTAACAGCATCCCCCTGAAGTGGTTGCTAGTTTTATTCCTGTTTGACTGATGAGGAAATGGAAGCTGAGAGAGAGAAATTGGCTGGTCCAAAGTTGAGATTTGTTAATCAGCTTTCGTTAATTAGTTGAGCGTGTTAATCAGCTTTCCATCACTATGACCAAAATGCCCCACCCAGAGAACAGCTAAGATGAGGAAAAACTTATTTGGGCTCATGATTCCAGAGGATTCAATTCAAGGTCTGCTTACTCCATTGCTCTGGGTGAGGCAGAACATCATGGCAGAAGGGCCTGACCAAGAAGATCTGCTCAGGTCATAGCAACTGGAAGTGGGTGTGGAGAGAGAGACAGACCATGGACAGATATAGACCCACCTGTGCCCCTAGTAACCTACTTCCTCCAGCCACACCCATCTTAGTGACCACCTAGTAGTCCCTTCAAATTATTAATCCATCAAGTGGATCAATCTAACAATGAGGTTTTCTTTCATAATCTAATCATTTCACTTCTGAACAATTCTGCATTGCCTAATACAAAAAATTTGGTGTGTCAGGGGGACCCTCACATCCAAGCCACATGGATATGCAATTTCAAAGCATGGAAATTTACCTGGTGCTCTGACCTCTCCAGGTGTATAACACCACCCCAGTGATCTCTAAATGGGGCAGGTAGAAAGGACTACTCACCTGTGAGGTTTAGGTTTCCTCCGTCTGCTGTAAAAAGATGATTTGCTCTTCTTCATCCTTAGACTGCAGGAATATGACCAGTCTGGAGATGGGCCAGCAGCAGCAAAGGGTATAAATGTAGACGGGGGCCATTTAGACTTATCTCCAAATTAATTTATATATTCAGGTAAAGCATTTGAATGATCAGGATTGAATATTTAAGCTGTACTACAGATTTGCCCTTCTCCATCTTTTTAAAGTGTACCATGAGAACCTTAAAAAGAAGAATGAAGCAGAGGGGAGAGCAGGAGGAGGGGAGGAGGAGGAGGAGGAGGAAGGAAAAGAAGGAAAGAAAAAGGAAACGGCTTGGGCCCCAGGCTCCTTCAGTCAGCCCTGGGCTCGCTGCCCTCCTCTCTGGCCTTGTCCTCATCCTGCCCTTATCTCTCTGCCACCCTGTTTATCACGGCTCCTCTGTTCCATTTCTCCCTTGCTCCTCTCCTCCCCCTGGAGATGGAGCTGGTGTCTTATCTCCCTTCAGCAGCTCCATCATCAAAATCCTATCATTTTTTTTCCCTCCTGACTCAGGATGCCTCTGCATCATTATAATCGGTTCCTCTGAGCTTTGGTTTTTAATCTCTTCCCAGACTCGATCTCAGACCCTTCTTCACTGAGATGAAAAAGGCCCGGAGGAGATTACAGGAGCCCACAGCACCTTCTGGGCCAGGGATAAGACGATCAGGAAAGACAGCAAGATTGTTCTTGACCCTAATGCCCTGGGTTTGCCCTGGTGAATCAAGTTTCTTCATTAACCCAAGACTGTCCATCAACTAATGCGGCAAACTCCACCATCCTCTCTACAATTATTGTTGAAAAATTTTGTTACATGTCAGCTGATGGACAGAGCACAGGTCTTGGAGATGAACCAGCCTAAACATTGTCCAGCTGGGTGGACTGGGAAAAGTTGCTTGTGTTAGCTTAGTCTCAGTTTTATGATCTGTATACTGGAAGTAAGGATGGCATCCTCCTCATCAGTGAACATGAAATGGACTAATGTGGGTAAAGCAGTTAGCCAGGTGGTACAGAGTAGGTGCTCTGTGATGAGCAGGGACTGCTGCTGGCCACTCTCCAGGCCCAACAGGTTTGGAGACATACATGCATGTTTATTGATTTTGCATGATTTCCTAGTGAGGAGGCACCCAATGCCCTTGGAGAACTGGAAAGTCCAAACGGGGAGGCGGGGGTGGGGTGGGGAGGTGGTTCTGATTCATCTTAGGAGCTGAGCGTTTATGTCCTTCTCTGTGGTTCTCATACTTTAGGGAGCCTAAGAATCATCTGGGAACATGTTAAAATGCATACTGAGCCTGAACCCACAAGATGCTGATTCGGTGAAACAGGAAGGTCTCCTGCAGCCCATATATTTATACTTTGCTCAGGGGAAGAGTGCTGAAACAGAGATCAGAAGATCAGAGTCTGAAAACACAGAGCACTCATATTAACCATTCGGATTCCTAACCATTTCCGTCTTGCCACTGTTTCCTGAATTCTCAGCAGGCTTTACCTTCCCAGGACACTGCCCCCTCCATCCCTGGCCTCTTACTCTTGGATTCTGCTCCTGGTTCAGAGTTAAACATCTTTTTTTTTTTTTTTTTTGGATACCAGAGATTGAACTCAGGGGCACTCGACCACTGAGTCACATCCCCAGCCCTATTTTGTATTTTATTTAGAGACAGGGTCTCACTGAGTTGCTTAGAGCCTCGCTTTTGCTGAGGCTGCCTTTGAACTTGTGATCCTCCTGCCTCAGCCTCTCAAGCCATTCAGAATACAGGCATGCATCACTGCGCCCAGCCGCAGCTAAACTTTTTGAATGTTCCTAAGTGACTGCAGTTGAATCTGGCTATCTTCTGCAATACGTCCTAAATTCTCTCAAAGTGACACTGAAGCTCTCATGACCTCTGTACACCTAGCATAGGAGAAGTGGGTCTTCTTTTTATGGGGTTGTTACTTTGCTGTCTTCATCAGTCAGCTGTTACTGTAACCAACGATTGAGATAATCAGCTTGTAAAGAGGAAAGTTTTTTTTTGTTTTGTTTTTTTGGTGCGCGGTTTTGGAGGTTTTGGTCCATGACCCATTGGTAACGTAGCTTTGGACTTGTGATGGCACAGGGCATCATGGTGGAAGTGTGTGGTAGAGAAGGCCTGTTCACCTCATGGTCAGATGCAAAAGAGGAAGAGATCAGGGCTTCACGCTCTCTTGAAGAGTATTCCTCAGGGACTTAGGACCTCCCACTAGGCCTACCTCTTAAAGCTGCTACCAACTCCCAACGGAGCCAAGCTGGGGAAATAGCTTTTGACACATGGGCCTTGGGTGACTTTCCACATCCAAACTATAGGATCATTCTCTCTTGTCTTTCCTTTATCCTGCTGGAACCAGACATCCCACTGGGCTTCCGATGTCATGAAGGATCTTGGAAGACAGTAAATGCATCATTTTGAACTTGAGTCTTGATTGAAAACACCGGATGTATGGGATGTAGACCATGTGCAGAATGCTCATTGCTCTTAAGGTATATGCTGGAACTTACTTTTTATTTTTATTTTAAAGTCATCTCCTATATCTCGGCTCACTTTGGAATTTTCTACCTCAACTAAATGATGAGGAAAGGAATAGAAAAAAAAATATTCCAGTTTCCATCTGGATTTTGGTTATTTGAGGATTTGTGGCATGTTGAATTAGATATCATGCAATTATTTAAGCTTACACTTTCATGGAGACCTAAACAGCAGAAAATGGCATGTAGAATAAAGGAAATGACAAGGGTATAACCACTTCACACCCACTAGGTGGCTGCTATCAAAAAGGAAAAAGGATGTGGAGCAATTGGAACACTCATACCTTGTTGGTGAGAATGTAAAATGACACAGCTGCTTTGGGTAATAGTTTGGTGGTTTATAAAATGTTAGACATAGTTACTATTTGACTCAGGAGTCCAACTCCTGGGTATATATTTAAGAAAATTGAAGACATATGATCACATAAAGGCTTGTGCTTGAATGCTCCTAGTAGCATTATTTACAATAGCCCCAAAGCAGAAATGACCCAAACGTCCATTAACCTATAAACAAATGTGGTATATCCGTACAAGAGAATTCTATTCAGCAATAAAAAAAGACATGAGGCTCTTATTCATAATATGATATGAATGGACCTCAAAACATTATGCTAAGTGAAGAAACCAGAAACAAAAGACCACAGTGTATGATTTCATTTATATGAAAGGTCTAGCATAGGCAGATCTAGGGGGACACAAAGATTAGTGGTTATGTAGGGTTGGGAGTTCAGGAAGTGAGGAGTATACTAATAGGTTTCTTTGGGGGGTCTTGAAAATGTTCTAAAATTACATTGTAGTGATGGTTGCATAACTTTATAAATATACTGAAAACCATTAAACTCTACACTTTAAACAGGTAAATTAACAGTATACAACTTATAACGCAATGAAGCTCTTAAAAATGGTATTACTTGAAAAGAAGGTGGGGGTCTGACCCTCTTGGGGAAAAAAAAAAACAGGCATCACAATTTTCTAAGACCAGAGTAATTTTTAAATTGCAAAATTTCATGCAGTTGTGGTTGATTAAAGTTTCCCTGACTTACATTTTTGACATACTGTGTGAATGTGAATGCTGTCCAAGAGGCTTCTGTCATTGCCTGGAGGAAGAGAACTTTTGTGAATGAGAAGGTGAATCTGTGTGTGTGTGTGTGTGTGTGTGTGTGTGTGTGTGTGTGTGTGTGATGGGCAAAAAGGGAAAGTGGGTAGGCCAAGGGAATGCTTCAGCCATACAGGAGGTAGTTTTCAATTGCAAAACTTGTTTAGATGAGGTAGCCTGCTCCTCTGCTGCCACCGCTGCCATTGTGCCAGCCCCTCAGGTCTCAGTGACGGTTGGGTGACGCTCCAGAATGGGAAACAGGCCAGTTTGGGAACAAATTGGATCCAGCTTCATTCAACATTACTACCAGTTATTAGATAATGGCAGAATCAAACTAGGTGCAATTTATATTGACACATCACACCTAACGTGGGAAGGACAGCAGTTCCAGGGGACAGCTGCCATTGTGGAGAAGTTGTCTAGCCTTCTGTTCCAGAAACTCCAGCACAGAATCACTGCACGGGACCATCAGCCCACACCAGATAGCTGCATCATCAGCTACTTAAATCAGTTTTGTTAGTTGTTTTTATTATACAAAAGGTGCACACAGTTTCAATATTTAAGGTCTTTCCCTTCCTCCAGACATCTGCAATTCTCTTTCCCAAGGAAAGCTACCTTTGACTGTTTGGATTATGTATCTATTTATTCTTTTGTAAATGTTTAATTCATAAACAAGCAAAATGCATGTATTAATTTTTCTATTATTCAAAAAGGATTACACTGTACAAATTGCTTGGCACCTTATTTTTTTCCTACTTTATTGTTTATTTTGAAGATCTTTCACGGCCAACACATCCAAATCTACTTAATTCATTTTTTATTGTTGAATAACCTATCATTATATAGATTATTAAGACTGAGCCTATTGTCAGTTAGGCTGAGACCATTCCTTTGCTATTACCAACAACACTGCAATGGAAATTCTTATATGTATATCTTTATACATTAAAAGAAGCACAACTGGGTGATATATTCCTCTAATGAAGGCTGACTCGAAGCATATATTTGGGTAAATCATGGTAGATTGGTTGGTACAATATTCTGATCCAAAGTATTTTCCCAGTGTGTACTTCAATTAATTATACTCCAAAATTCTGAAATGCCTGTTTTTGTTATTGTTGTTTGTTTGTTTCTTTCTTTTTTTAAAGCACCAGTAGCTATTTTATTTCAACTATAATAACCGAAAAGTAACCGAAACAGTAAAATTATGATTAAAAATGATTAGCTTCACTAGAATTTTACAACATACAATTTTTTTTACAAAAATGTTTGTCATATTTATTTATTTGTTAGTTTAAATTTATTTTAATCACAAAACTGAATCTATCAAGAGTTCTATTATTGTTTTTTTATTTCTTACATACATGACAATAGTGAAGTGCATTACATTCATAAATGTCCATTCACAGCATAATTTTTCGTAACTCTTTATATAAAGTATGTTCATGCCAAATTATACCATTATACATGAGCTCTCTTATTTTTTTTTGCATACAATTCTTAATACACCTTTATACCACAATTTGTCATATCTCTGTTTGTATATAAGGTATGTTGACACCACATTCACATCTTCATACATGTATTTTGTATAATGATGACCATCTCCTTCCACCATCCTTGCTATTCCCCTTCTCCCTCCCCTTCCCTCCCCCCATTACCTGTTGTTGTTTCTTTCGTGTGTGTGAACAATAATTCGTTTTCTTCTCCAGACTGATGATCTTTGCCTTTTAATTGGAACAATTTATTTATACTTAAGTGAATTACTGACGTAATTTAGGTTGAACTCTATGATCTTATTTTGTGACATTTTGTGCTGCCTATTTTTGTTCTGTTCTTTTTGACTTCCTTTTAGACTTTTAAAAATTCTGTTTCTAAGTTTTTCTCTATTCAGTTGAAAATGGTATAACATCTTTCTGCTCTTTGAGAGTTTCCCATACAAGGCATAACTATCTTTACCACATCATAGTCTAATGTTGATCAATACTATTATTCTTCTCTTAGACTATCCAAGACCTTAAACACTCTAGCCAGGCATGGTGGTGCCTGCCTGTAATCCCAGCATCTCAGGAGGCTGAGGCAGGAGGACTGCAAGTTCAAAGTCAGCCTCAGCAATTTAGTAAGGCCCTAAGCAACTTAGGGAGACCCTGTCTCAAAAAAAAAGATTTAAAGAGAAAGGGCTGGGAATGTGGCTCAGTGGTAGAAGAGCCCTTGGGTTCAGTCCCTGGTATAAATAAAAAAACAAGAAACGTTATAATTCCATTTTATCTTCCCTTGATATATTGCTATGCATTCTAACTATATGCAAATTAATTAATCTAACATAATATTATTGTTATTTTAGACAATCACTGTTTACTTAGTTTTGCCACTTTTTGTGCTCTTTATTTCTTTCTGAATATCTGACTTTCCATCTGGTATTATTCTTCTTTTGCCTAAAATACAGTTTTTAGCATTTCCTTAGTGCAGGTCTATTTTCAGTCAGCTCTAGAGATTTTTTTTTTTTTTTTACATCTTTTGGAGACTTTATTTGGCTTTCCTTCTAGAGAGGATATTTTCCCTGGGTTTAGCATCCTTGGTTGGCAGTTACTTTCTTTCAGCATATTGAAGACAATTTAGCACCCTCTTCTGGCTTCCATTATCTCTGGAGAGAAATCAACCATCAGTGTAACAATTGTTCTTTTGAAGTTAATCTGTCTTTTTATCTCAGGCTGTTTGAAGAGTTTTTTTCGCCCTGGGTTTGGTTTTCTGCAGTTTCACTAGGAATGTGTTCAGGCCTGGATTTCATTTTATTTATCCTATTCAGGTTTGCGTTTGACTTCTTTCATCTATAGATGTATGCCTTTCATCCGTTGTGGAAAATTATCAGCTATTAGCTCTTCAGAATGTTCCCTAGGCTCATTCTCTCTCTCCTTTCTATTCTCTAATTTTAAAGCAACCAGTTTCTCATGATCTCCTGTTTTTTAGCCTCTCTTCTGCATTGTCTGCCTTGTCTCTCTCTCTCAGCAGCATTATGGATAGTGTCTTCTGATGTATCTTTAGGTTCAAAATTCAGTTTTAAGCCAGATCAAATATTTTTTATAATTTGTTAGAGTATTAATTTCTAATTTTCTAATCAGCTCTTGAATTTGTATTTTTTTCCAAATCTGCTAGTCAGTGTATAGTTACCAGTTCCCTGCCAAAATATTTAAGCCTCACTTTTAAAAACCTTTTTTTTCTCATAACATTTGCCATTTTAATGTACAATTCAGTGACATGAATCACACTCACGATGTTGTACACTCATCATTATTTCCAAAACCTTTTTACCTCATCAAGCAGAAACTCGGTATCCATTAAGGAATATTTCCCTAGTCCCCGCCTATCTTCCTTCACAGCTCCTGACAAACACCAACTCTGCTTTCTGTCCTTACAAATTGTCCTATTCTAGATATTTCACATAAGCAGAATCATACAACAGTTGTCTTTTTGTTCAGGATTTATTTCAGATAGCATGTATTCAAGGTTCATCAGTGTATAGATTTCATTTCTTTTTAATAATATTTCTAAATAGGGCTGGTGTTGTGGCTCAGTGGCAGAGTGTTTGCCAAGCATGTATGAGGCACTGGGTTTGATTCTCTGCACCATATATAAATAAATAAGATAAATATCCAGCAACAACTAATAAAAATATTAAAAAATAATAATGTTTCTAAATATTATTCCATTGTGTGTATGTACAGCACTTTGTCCATTCATCTGTTAGTAGATACTTTGATTGTCTCCACCTTTTGGCTATTGTGAGTAATGCTGCAATGATCATTGACATATACATATCCGTTCAAGTCCCTGCTTTCAATTTTGTGGGGAGGGGCTACATACTTAAGAGCAGAGCTGCTAAGTCCAATGGGAAGTTTATGTTTGGCTTTCTGAGGAATCAACATGCTGTTTTCCATAGTGGCTGAACCACTTTACAATCCCACCATCAAGGTGTGAGTATTCTGATTTGTTCACATACCAACACTTATTTTCCTTTTAAAATAATTACAGCCATTCTAGTAAGTGTGAAGTGGTATATCATGGTTTTGTTTTTCATAATGTTGTGGAGCATCTTGCTGGCTTATTGGCCACTTATGTATATCCTCTGGAGCAATATATATTCAATTCCCTGGCCCAATTTTTTTTTGCATTTTAAAAAATTGGTGCATTATAGCTGTACATAATGATGGGATTTGTTATTTGTAATGTTATTACATATTCATACATGCATATAATATAACAATATAATTAATATAACAATATAATTCGGCCAATATCAGTGCAATTTCTCCCTTTGATTTTCATGAGATCTGCCCCCCACCCTTCTTTTCCTGTTCCTTCTTTGACTTCTGCATATGAAAGAAAAAATACAACCCTTGACCTTCTAAGTTTGACTTATTTTGCTTAACATAATGGTCTCAAGTTCCATCCATTTTCCTGCAAATTACATAATTTCATTTTTCTTTATAGCTGAATAAAATTTCACTGTGTATAGTTTTGTGGTATAAAATGTATACCACATTTTCTTTATCCATTCAACCATTGGTGGGCACCTAGGCTGGTTCCACAGTTTGCCATTGTGAATTGTGTTGCTATAAACATGGGTATACATGTATCACTGTAGTATGATGCTTTTAGTTCTTCAGAATCAATACTGAAGAGTGTTATATGACTGAGTCATACAGTGGTTTCATGCCTAGTCTTTTGAAAAACCTCCATGTTGATTTCCATAGTGGTTGTACTAATTTACAATCCCACCCACGGTGTAAAAGTGTACCTTTTTTCTCCACATTTTCCCTAGCACTTATTATTTGTATTCTTGACGACTTTCATTCTAACTGGTATGAGGTGAAATCTCAGTGCAGTTTTGATTTGCATTTCCCTAATTGCTAATGACATTGAACATATTTTTCATATTTTTTTAGCTATTTGTATTTTTTTGAGAAGTTTCTGTTTAATTTCTTTGACTGAAACGTTTTTAAATTGGGTTGTTTATCTTCTTGTTATTGAATTATAGGAGCTCTTTGTATATTCTAGATATTAATGCCTTGTCAGATAGGTGATTTGCAAACATTTTTTCCCTCTCTAAGTTGTGTTTTCATGTTTTTGATAATATGCTTGGATGCACAGAAGTCTTTAATTTAAGTTGTTTTCATATTGATTGTGTTCTTATTGTCACATCAAAAAATCTATCACTAAATCCAAGATTATGAAGATTTACCCCTATGTTTTCTTCTAAAAGTGTTTTGGCTTAATTCTACGTTTAAGTTACTGGTTCCTTTTTAGCTTATTTTTCTGTAAAGTATGAGGTATGGATATAGCTTCATTATTTTTCACGTGGAAATCTAATTGTCCTAGAACCATCTGTCAAAGAAACTATTTATTCTTTCTTCCATCAAATGAACTTTTAACTCAAGCTTAGATTTACTTCTTTGAAAATACTTTAAAAATAACAATAACAAAAAAGTAAGTGCTTATCTGATAATTCCAGTATTTGAGGGCTGTTTGGATCTATTTAGTCCTTAGTCTAGTTGGTTCTTACCCATGTGTCTTAAAATATATATATATTAAAAAATATATAAAGATATTTTGTCCATCTACAACTTATATATATATAATATATATTACATATTATATATATATAAGTTGTAGATGGACAAAATACCTTTATTTTATTTATTTATACGTGGTGCTGAGAATCGAACCCAGTGCCTCAAATATGCTAGGCAAGCACTGTACCACTGAGCCATAACCTCAACCCACCCAAATGTCTTAATATCTCATGTACCTGGTTTTATCTTCTTGTATGGAGCCTACTTAACTTGAAAAATTATTTTTATTAATAGTTGGAGGCCAAGCATTATGTGATCTTTTTCCAGCTTGGGGGTGGGGTACACCTAAGAGTGGAAATGCATTTATTTTTGCTAAGAAACTTTTTTGTGCCACACCTTAATTTAAGTTCAAGACTTGCAGTTCCATGAATCACTTAGATGTCTTGCAGCCAGATTATAAACCAATGTGAGAAGAGTGTTACCATGGGTTCACCCTTACCCTGAAGGCATAGCCCTTTTTGTTCTCACACTGGATAGTAGTTTATCAAAGCCTCTAACTTTAATGAGTCCTTGGCTTTATCTCCTTTCCTCTAACTCCATGAGGCAACGCAAACCACAGCTCAATTTCGCAGATATTCTTTCCAGGTCGGAAAGTACTTTCAAGATAAAAAGTAACTTTGAGTTTAAGACTTACCTCTCTGGCCTATAGCATATTCTTTAGTTTTAGAATTGGTACTTTTAAATTAGTTATATGGTTCTTTGATATTTTAAAAAATGTATTGTTCAGTTTTTTTGTGTGTCTAATGTTAGGATGGATGGCCCAAATTTCCTAAGCAGCATTGCCAGAACTGATTAAAAATGTCTATTTCCTAAATAGCTTTGCCAATGCTAATTCTTATCAAATGTATTAATAAAACAATTTTTTTTGAAACAAAAGTAAGCGGAACAAAATGTAAAGTTATATATTCATCTTACATTATCAGTGGGGAATTTATTCCAGGAACACTTGAGGATGCTCCAGTCCTTTGTATAAGATGGTGTAGTTTATATACATAACCTATGTACATCCTCCCAGCCACTTTAAATCATCTTTACATTATTTAAAATACTGAATACAATGTAAATGCTGTGAAATACTGTTTTGTCTAGAGAATAATAGCAAGGGTTGGGGAAGTCTGTGCATGTTTAGTACAGACACATTTTTTTTTGAGGGGGATACTAGGAATTGAACTCAGGAGTGTTTACCCCTGACCCCTATCCCCAGCCCTTTTTTGTATTTTATTTAGGGTCTCACTGAGTTGTTTAGCAACTTGCTAAGTTGCTTTGAACTCTCGATCCTCCTGCCTCAGCCTCCCAAGCCTCTGGGATCACAAGCATGCACCACCATGCCCAGCCAAACACAATAGTTTGTTTTTAAGATTTTTGACCTGCTGTTGTTTGACTCTGCTGATGCAGAACCCACATATATGGAGAGCTGACAGCATTTAGTTTTCTCAATAAGAATCTGGTGTCTACCTAGTAGTGTGTGGTGATGTATTTCTAATTCATAAGACCTACTGCCTGGGGTGTGATCCATTTATCCTGTTGGGAAGTAGAAAAGGGGAGAATTGATATCTATATACAAAGAGTGGAAGGACTGTCATTGGGAAGAGGTAGTAGTTGCTTTCAATGTGACTCTAGAAGGCACATCAAGGTCTGGGAATGGAATTTTCCAGAAATGAATTTCCATCTAACTAAAGAAATGCAAATTACTAGAATAACTTAGAGTGGAAAATATTGTAGTGGAATTAGGTGTTTGCTCGCCTAGCATTCATTTATTCTCCTTTCCATGCATACTGATTTCCTTGATACCTCCCTTCTGCCCTTTCATTCTTCATAGTTCCCTTGGAGCTGACTTTCATTCCTATCCAACTAGGGTATCAGAGCTGAGCCTGGTTTATCAGAGCACTGAATAATCCCACTTCACCCCTGCAATGGTCATCAGGGCTCCAGGTGGGCAAATCAGAACCACGAAGACAATCCTGGGACTTTTGTTTGAATTATCTAGTATGCTGATCTTCTCCTGTCAGTCTCAAAGGAGAGAACCGGAGGTTGCAGTTGCTTTGTGCCACCACAAGGGGAGCCCATGTGACAGGAAATGGAGCTCAGACCTGGGAACAAAAGTCAGACCCTGGTGACACTGGATGAGTCATGCTCATGGCAAGACTAAAATTAAGATCTTACTTGGTTCATGCTCCATGGATATGAGGAAATCAATTCCCATTTTCCTTAAACCACTTTGGATTGGATGGTTTGCTGTTTGAAATGGAAAATAGTGTAACCAAAATAAATGAATTCACTTTGGGAAATGAATTCCCCATTCCCAGTAGTATTCACCTAGAAGAAATTGACCAGGCTTCAGAATAGGTGGGGAGGGGATAGCCAGATTTTCTGAAAGGCTGGCTTTGAGGACAGCCAGCTCTACATACTTGACTCCCCCAAAAGCTCTTCTTTGCCGTGTTTCTCTTTGGAGCCATCTGGACTCAGTAGCTTCAGAGATTCCAAGAACATAGGACTGGCCATCCCTCCTGGACAGGAGATGTAGAAGGTAATACAAGTCCAGGCCTAGGATGGAGAAATCCATAATGTTTAGTCACATGTACACAAAGCTCTGCTATACACTTTGTACTAAATTAAGTTGTCTTATTTGCCTAAATAAGGCTTCCGGACAGGATTTGTGTCATATCCTTGAGTGATTAATGAGTTTCTTTGCCAGAATGAATTATTGATTAGACCTTTGTATCATCTGCCTGGAAAATGATGGAAAACTAACTTTAAAGAAATTCACATCCACACATATATGCATAAAAGAAATTGTGAGTACTGTACTTTAACTCTCCATCAGCTAATCATTCCATGAATATTTATAGAAACACCATCTGAGTTATATCACAGCATTGGGTTATTTTTAGGCTAAAATAAGTAATATTCCCCATCTGTGGATTTAAATGTCTCCTCTCCTTTTGTTGTATAATTACATATGTTTTAGGTCCAGATGTTTAATTTATTCTTAAAAATAGGAAAATTTCTTTTCAAATCAACTGAAATACCAAGTACTTAATAATGATGATGCCTTACATTTCTGTGATGTGTTTAATTTTGCAAAATGTTTTCCCTCAATTTCCTCAGTGTATAATATTAATTATCACTTAGCATATACCAAGTGCTTTGCTAAGAAGGTCTTATCAATTATATTAACCAATTCTCACAAAAACCTAAAAAGCTAGCTACTCTTATTCTCCCCTTTTGTGAATGAAGATCCTGAAATTTTGGAATGGTAACTAGGTTTCCGAAAGCCAGAGTTTAAAAATGTGCTTTCACCTGGAGCCCTAACTTTTAACCCATATTTGAAACCAACTCTGTAAACCCTATGGTTATTAAAACTTTAATATGGTCATCTGCATGAAAATCTGGAATTCTACTCATAATTTTATGAAATCATGGCATTATTATCTCCACTTATCAGAGGAGAGAAGTAAGACAGAAAGATAAAATGGCATGACCGGGGTCCCATTGCTTTATATGGGGCTACAATTCCTTTCATTACATCAAAGTATTGGCTCCAGATTAGACAGCACTTTCATTGATGTAAGAAATATTTCTTTTGAGTCCTTTCACAATGTTTCACACAGTTATAATGGAAGTAAATTTTATATAATAAATGCAAGTGTAAAAAATGGAAGTATTTCTTTTTCTTTTTTTTCTAAATCAGGCTCTAAAGCTACGAACCAGGAGGCTGTAAGAAAATAATTTTTAATCAGTTTTAGAGGTCCTCTCCCACCTCCTCAGGGGGCATATCCAAGTTTTGGAGACATATCTGATGGCCAGATAATGGGGGAAAGACTCCTCCATTACCAATCCACCAGTGAAGCTTCTACTCTTGGGCCTGAGGTGGGGAGCATTTCATTGAAGACAAATGTCTCAGTTGTATTTATCCAGGTACGATACCCAGTACCTGGAATCCACCTCTCTGGTGTTCCAGTAAGCTGTTCTTTGCTCCAAGAACTGGTCACATCTCTTAAGTGTCATATTGGCCAAGTTCTCCGGTAGCTTGTGAATCAGCTCCATCTCCTTCCCATTTTGGGGCATATCCTCTTTTTACTCTTGCTTCAGAGGCACTCCCTTCTCTCTGCTCTTTCTATCACCCCAACCCCACCCTACATTTTCTAGGAAGTAGAAGATTCTAGAAAACAAAAGCTAAGACACCGCTGATCTGAGAATAACTTGTGCCTTTGACTTTGCAGCACAGATCTCCAAAGGAATGGGACCATAAAGATTCCACTCCCTGGCTTTGGGGGCATAGTGAGACAAACAGGAAGAACAAAACACGAGTTAATATCTCAATAAACCATCCTGCCATGTGGTTCTATCTATCTATCTATCTATCTATCTATCTATCTATGGTTCCTTTTTGAAGAAGACAACCAGCAAAATATCTAGGATTGAGTCCTGTTCTCCTTCTGGCGTGGAATACTTATTTCAAGTCAAGATGCTGCTGTTAAAAAGGGAACCCACTAAAGAGATCCTTTTTAGCAATATCGGAGAGAATAATGATACCTAATTAAGAAATAATAACCTGGATACTACTCTGAAGAAGAGGGGTGCTCTGGGATTTTGTGAAAAAGAACCAATTCCCAATGGGGGGAAGTATCCAGAAGGCACATCTGTGATCCTAAAAACTGAGGGAACTTTCCAGAGATCAGGTGGAATGGGATGGAGTGCTATGGAGGTCTTAGTTTTCCTGATAAAGGGGCTATTTAAACAGAGACTGAAAGACAATATGTCAAGTATTATAATTTATATTTAAATATTAAATATGGGTGAGATGGTTGTTTTGTTTTCATTTTGCATTGCTGAGGATTAAAACCAGGGTTTTGGTACATGGTAGGGAAACACTCGACCACTGAGTTACATCCCCAGCCAGGATATTTGCTGTTTAAGGAGACTTTTCCCCCTGGGAGTCTGTTAAGCACTGTCAGCTGGACTTACAGCCGATATGGATTGTGGACAACTTAGCTGGCTGACAGATTCCAAAGAAGATGAGGTATTCTTCTTCAAAGACTGTGCTTATGGGGATCTTAGCTTTCTTTCAGAGAGGGAGCCTGATACGCTGATAAAATCTTAGACTGTCCCTGCCTTTAGAATTACTAAGTAGATTGCCTGAAGACAGTCCAGGAGAGACAGACCTGCTGGCCTCAAGGTAGGCGGAAGGTTTTCCAGCAGAGGGAAAGGTTGCCACATTTGAACAAGAAAGCAAAACCGAACAAAGTGGGCTTCGCAAGAGACGACTTGTCACATCCAAAAGCCCAAGGAAGGGATAAACTGCAGGGCGTTTTTATCTGTGACCTGGAGACCTCAGTAGGTCCTGTTCTTCCCATTTTTAGAACTGGGGACTGTCACCACCAGGATGGTGCTTGGAAGACAGTGTTCATGGTACAAGTGGAGAAACTGAGGCCTGAGAGGGCAGGGAACTTGCCTGCCATCAGAAGTAGCCAGTGACTCAGCCAGAACCTGAGGCTTCATTGAGTCCAGGGGAAGTGGGTGCCTGGCCTTTCTATAGGAGTATCTTGCCAAAGTATCCGGGTCACCTCCTGATTTGAGAACATGATCAGTTGTGAACACTGTGTAATGCTAGGCTGAAAAGGGAGCATTACACTTTCCTGCTCATTTATTTGTCTCATTTCTCACTCCTGCTATGCAACCATAATTCTCCTCCAATTGTACGTGCCCACAAAGCACCTGCGGATTTTCTTAAAATGCAGATTTTGGTTTTGCAGATCTGGATAGGGGTCCATGGTTCTGTATCTCTAATAAACTCCTCGATGCTGCTAGAAATTTGTTCTGAGAATGCTTACTAGTGCCAGGTCCAGTGGGGGTGTGGACAGTGCATTCAGAGGCCCCACACTGCTATCGTGCTAGTCGATCCCTCCCAGCATTTGCAGTGCCGCCTCTCAATGACCTGCACCTGCTGAACTCACCTGAGGCAGGGCCTCGCAGATTCCTCGTAACCTCATTAGAGGAGATAAATGTTGGAGCAGCCATTGCTAGTCCTCTCTCTCTCTCTCTCTCTCTCTCTCTCTAGAGAGCGAGCTAGAGAGAGAGTGAGCACAGAGTGAGCACAGCCCCAGTTGGAGTTTGGGGAGAAGTTTTCAAGAGGTTCTAGGTAAGTTTATTTGGAGGCGTGCACCATTGCAAATGATTCCTACCGTACTTCCTTCCAAAATCTCTCCGACCCAGATTTGACAGTGTTGTTAAATGGAATTAGGGTTAATTCTGAGATGGGGGCTTCGGGGGCTTGCTCATTACTTTGTAAAATCAGATTGAGCCCATTAGACGGTCACACTATGATCACTTGCCTTCTTTTTACGCAGCTCCCTGCACTCTACCAAGAAAACCGATTTGGAGCTTATAGAACTTCATTCTGAGAATTCCATTATCATCTGCCATTCATAATTCATTATTTAACCTCTGTGGAGGGTAGGGAGTGTGATTTTGAACAGTCTCACTGGAATAAAATCACAGGGTTAATAATCTCTGCTCTTTGTGTGTAATTGGAAAAAATGGTATCCTGGTAACAAGACATTAGCAGAAAATAAGATTTTGTCCATTTCCATAGGATAGAAAAAGCAAAGTGGCAACTGGAATAGTTTTATTGCGAGTTTCCTCCTTTTCCTTTACTCTTTCAGGATTGGGGTAAACCTGTGGGCCCTGCAATTGAGGTTAACTTCTTATAATTTAAAAATTTAACTTCTTATAATTCCTCCAGAGCTGGTTGATTAAAAATACCTGGTTTAGATGATAGAATGCCACGGAGGTTATTTTGCATCTGGTTGTTTCCTCTAACAATGAGTGTAGAGATTGTTCCCCCATCAACATAGAGATACCTGACCTCATTAGAGGAGCTAAAGGCTGGATCAGCCATTGCTAGTCCTCTCTCTGTAGAGAGAGCGGCCCCGATTGGAGTTTGCTAACAAATCTCCTTTGGGGAGAAGTTTCCAAGAGGGTCCAGGTAACTTTATTTGGCGGCGTGCACTTCCTTCCAAAATCTCTCTGACACAAGACTTGACAATGCTGTTGAATGCAATTAGGGTTAAATCTGAGATGGGGGCTTTGGGGGCTTGCTCATTACTTTGTTGGTTTTAAATTTTAAATGAGGCTCAGCTGCCTGGGGAATCCACACTTTATTAACTGATTCCGTGTTGATGGGCGTCCAGGATGTTTCCCAGTGTCTATGGTAGGAGGTTTTAAGAAGCTCAGGTGGGAAAAGAAAGGAAGCCCTTGTTTCCCAACACCAGATGCAGGGCAGATTGAGTGAAAGTGAGCCCAGTCTGAGCACTGGTCCCTTCTTGAGTTTTCTAGAAATCCCAACGGAGTGAAAGACATTTATCCAAAATTGGGGGTAGTGAAGAGAAGCAAAAACCAGAAGAGCTCCTCTGGAAGTGTGGGAGACTGGCTACGAGGGACGGTGCAGAGCAGCTTCTGCTGGAGCCAGGGACGGGCCCCTCCCCTCTTTAGCCCTAGCATTCCTGAGCTCAAGATGCCCTCACCTAGTGAGAGCCACCCACAGCATAGCTGGTCCACTCAGCAACTGGCCAGCCACTGTTGCCGAGGAACCTAAGCTTACGGAGAAGATTCTGCTTACAGAACAAGGCTCAGCCTCACGTGAAGCCATTGCTAGGGCAGGACCGTCCTGAGGGGGCTGGGTTGTCCTTCCTTGGTTTTGTTTTTATAGCAGGTTGCATAGCTTTGGTTGTTTGGATGAATTTGGTATTTCAGTGCCTCACATATGGTTAGAGGGGCCCGAGCCAGGCAGGAACTTCGTGAACTTTACCTGGTTCTCTGAATATCTGCAACTGCCCCGTAGCCATTTCTACCCTCGTATCCCAGAGGCACCTGGAAGCTGGCTAGTTTTAAGCGGAGACTGTATCATCTTGTCTGTCCTTCCAGGGCTTCCTGGTGTCCGTTTTCTCATATCCCTGCTGACTGGTCTGTTTAGGTCCTCGTTATCTCCTGCACATAATGTGGCAGTAGCTGGTCCTCCTGCCTACAGTGTTTCCCCTGTGGATTTAGCGAGGACCAATGCTTCCCGGGCACCTACTTTTTTTTTTTTATTTTTTCTTTTTACCCCAGAATTATTTTTATATTCATGGCAGTAGAGTGTATTTTGTCATGTTATACATACGTGGAGTATAACTTATTAGGATCCCATTCTTGTGGTTGTACAAGAGGTGGAGTTGCACTGGCTGTGTATTCATATGTGAACACTGGAAAGTTGTCTATGTCAACTACTGTCATTCAAATGTCATTCTACTGTCTTTCCTATTCCCCTCCCCATCCCATCCCTTCCTTCTCTGTCTAATCCAATGAGCTTCTTCCCTCCCACCCCCTGATGTGCTAGCCTCCCACAGATCAGAATATCTGGCCTTTGGTCCCTGGAACCTTCTTCGTCACAACTTCATTCAAGGAGTTGGCATTCTCCAAAACCTTAGATGGCTGTTTTAGTCATCTGTTTTGCTGCTGTGACTTACAGACCCAACCAACACAATTGTAGAGGAGGAAAACTTATTTGAGGGCTCACAGGTTCAGAGGTCTTAATCACCATCTCCATTCCTAGGGGGCTGGAGGTGAGGCTGAAAATCATGGGGAGACAGAGTGTGGCAGAGGGAAGCAGCTTACACCAGGGAGCAGAGAGAGAGATTCCACTGTCCAGATACAAATATATACACCAAAGCCACGCCCAAATTCCCGCCTCCTCCAGCCATACCCTGCCACTTTGATTGATCCCATCTGGGATTAACTCACTGATTAGGTTAAGGCTATAACCCAATCATTTTTCCTCCAAACCTTTTTATATTGTCTCACATGTGAGCTTTCAGGGGACACCACATCTAAACGATAACAATGGCTTTCCTTGCCCAGAGGCTATGGTCATAGCCACCTTTCCTTAGCTGGGCTCTGTGAGCCTCCCACTGCTGCCCTATGCCTTCCCAGGCTCCAATTCAGATCCTCTCGACTGCCCTTCCAGTTTCTTTCACTGCTCTTCATCCTTAATACAAAACCGTTTCAAAAAACATGCCGTATCCTTCTTAAACCAGTTGACATCACGTTCATGCAAACTGTATATACGGACCAGCAGAATATTCACAAGTTCCTGGGTGAGGAACTGCTCAACCTGAGGGGAAATGCTTGAGTTGAAGATCGGTCTTATTGATTTTCTTCTGATGCAGTTACTGGATTTGCTGCCGAGTTTTGTTTTTGTTTTTTATTTTTCTCGATTTATTTTATTTTATTTTTTTTACCACCACAAGGTTTTACTTTGCCAGTGTGCTTCACAGGAAAGAATTGGAAGTAAATTGGGAATGTGGGGAAGGAAGTTGTTGGTTCTCTATTGCAGAACTCTACCAAAGATAATGCCAGATTTATAACTCAATCATGGCTAGGCATTTCTCTTTGGGTTTTACATTTTCCCATAGGGATAACTGATATTTATATGCAAAGTAATTTAAAATAGTTATGACTAGCTTTAAGTCATGCTAGATAATTGCATTTTTTAGGGCTTTTTTTTTCCCCTCTTACAAATAATTTCTATTTTCACTTTTCTTGTTAACAATAAATTTCTGTTTGCTATTTCCTTGTTTGCAACAAATATTTGTTGCAGAATGGATTTGTATCAGCATTTTGGGTGGTCCCCAGCTTTTCAGAAGGAGGGGGATGAGGAAGACAGCCCTGTGCTTAGCTGGCAACATTTTTTACAGGGCTCAGGCAAGTTTCTCTGGTTTCCCTGGAAGAGTTTCAAAAATAGAAAAGGAGGTTTTGGAACTGGAAGTCCACACTTGACCCCCTTTTGGTAGGGTGAAGAAGGCAGACTTTTATATTTTTTGGTGGTGGGCGGATTACCAGGGATTGAATTCAGAGGCCCTCGACAACTGAGCCACATTCCCAGCCCTATTTTGTATTTTATTTAGAGAGAGGGTCTCAATGAGTTGCTTAGTGCCTCATGGTTGCTGAGGCTGGCTTTGAATTTGTGATCCTCCTGCCTCAATCTCCTGATCCACTGGGATTACAGGCATGAGCCACCATGCCCAGCAAGTTTTATTCACAGAAGTCCATATGATATGAAGGAACATTTAAAAAAAAATTGATGTCCCTGGACAACAAAACCATAATTGGATATTTTGGAGAAATTAAATGACAATAGATTCCTAACGAGTCCCTATAACATGGCTGAAACTATGAAAAAGAAAATACTCTGACATTAGCATATTTTCTCTTTGGGGTATTCATATGTTTTTACTTTTTCAGTTTCCCCTGATTATTAGCTATAAATTGGTATCTCCATAAAATTGTGTGTATTGCTTTAAATACTTTTGGCTAAGTCATACCCAAATTCAGCATCTTAGTTTTGTTCTTTTCACATTATATTAAACTTCTGACTCAATCCATTTATCCTGTCTTTGATATTCTTACGCAGAAAAAAGGACTCTTGGATCACTACGGAGTCTTGCTATTAAAATGCAGCTCCAGACCTGTTGTTCTATCAGAACTCTGAAAAAGTGACTGAGCATCACTTGATCATTGATCATGGGGCCTGTCTGAAGCATCTCTTAGAGGAGGCAAATGCATTAAAAGAGGTTCATGAATTGCTCTGAAGGCACCACAAGAACGCAGAGTCCTGAAGGCTCTGTCCTTTTCCACCTTCATACAATATTGATGGATCAGGTGTGTGTGTGAGAAAGAGATGGAGTCAGAGCCAGGTGATGTGCAGGCAGAGTTTTTTTTCCTGTCCTTTCTGCCAGTGACGTTGCTGTAGCAGGACAGTGTGATCCAAATACTAACTTGAATCTAGTGTCCTTCTTTCATATCTGTTTATCACCTCCTCTGAATTTAGGAATAGGGTAAGATTTGGGGAGTTGTAACAGGCAAAGGATGAGCAGATGTATCCATAGTACTTCATTGCCGCTAAAAACTTAGACCAACCCCACTCTAAGGAGTAGGGTCACCCAATGGGAGCAGCTCATGAGAAGACATCAACATGGACTAAAGGGGGCTCCGGATGTCAGAAATGCTAGGATTTCATGGGCAAAGTTGCTTCCTGGGTTGCTGAATATTTTTGACCTCTGCTTTCTGGGTGTATTCCCACTGTCTCATCTCTCCTTTCCTTGAGAATCAATGTTTGAGAATGCTGCTTTTGGATTCTGTAAGGCTTTTCTTTGTCCACTAACAAACCTGGGTATGATGAGCTGCTTATGATAATGCAGACCCCAATGGATATGGAAAAAATCTTGCTAACTACTGTATAAGAATGTATTAAGTGCAATTGAATTACCACTGGGAAGTAATGGTGGTTATTAATATTAATAACTTGGCTCTAGTTTTATAACAGCACCAAGCTGTAGAATTGAAACCCTTAGATAGCAGAGATGAAATAAAGCAGGGTAAAGTTCACAAGGCCTAAATGTCAGAACTTGTGGGTTTTTTTTTATTATTTTGGTACCAGGGATTTAGCCCAGGGGCACGCAACCACTGAAGTCACATCTCCAACCTTTTTATTTTTATATTTTATTTAAAGTCAGGGTCTCACTAAGTCCTTAGAGCCTTGCTAAGTTGCTGAGGCTGGCTTTGAACTTGGGATCTTCCTGCCTCAGCCTCCTGAGCGGCTGGGATTATAGGCATGTGCCACCAGGCCTGGCTAGAACATGTGGTTTTCAATCTGACGTTTAGCCCTGTTCTATTTGTGTGACCCTGGGAAAATCATGTCACACCTCTGTACCTCATTAGCCTACTTGTAGACAGGAGTTTGATTAGGAGGTAGTAGTGGACTGTTTATGGTTAATTGGAAAAAATATGGGGGTATTTTTCACCGATGGTCACAGAAATGGTAGACTATGGTGCAGGCAATTAGTGGGGGCAGTGAATGTCTTACAATACAGTGGACACTGAAGCCCAAAGAAGAATTATCTAAAATGCTAAATTAGTGCCCCAGCTAAGAAACATTGTGATTTTTTTTTTTTTTGGCCCCATATTGTGTCTGTGAAAGACTACAAATCACAGGGGTCATGAGAAGTAGGAAACAAACTATTGCTAGAGAAATTTCTTGCTGTTTTTTTTTTCTCTCTTTTTTTTAAAACTTGCTTTTATAGGAGAGTAGAAAATAACACTCTCAGCCAGCTTTGGCTTTCCTTATAGGTCATGCTGGCCTCTAAGACATTTGTAAATCTTCTTTTCATATTTTCTTGTTACATCTTTCAAGAAGCACCTGAGGTCTTTCATGGGGCACCCATTACACGGTCAAAAACAAAATGTTCTCATTCCCTTAGCCCGTCGTCCCTGCCTGGTGTGCAGAGGGTGCCCAAGTGCTGGGTGGAACAAGAAGTACAAGGTAAATAGCAGACTCCTGCTTCTGCCTGTGGCTGAAGGATTAAATTTTCCAGAACAAAATCAAATAATGCTCTGTGCAAACAGTCACCCTGACCTCAAAGTGATGAGTCCCCAAATGTTCATTTTTGTGGATGAATTGGACAGTGACCTAAACACAGGAATTGGGGAAGGGGGAGGTTTGCTCAGAAAGGCCAATTTCCTTGTTTTACAGATAGGGAAGTTGAGGGGACTCCTCTGAGATTGCACAGGAAGTGAGCAGCCAAGTCACACCACCGCCCTTGGAGGGTAAAGTGTCTTACTTTGTATCAGACCCTTCCCTGGTTTCTTCCACTGAACCACGACAAGCCCACCAGCCACGAAGCTGTAGCTGTGCCAATGATTTGAATTTCCCTGGTACAGGTGAAAGATCAACCCTACGCGTTCTTAGTGGGAATGGATCCCTGAAATAAAAGACAGGTTTTCAAGAGGAAAACAAACAGAAGCACGTAACATGCAGATTTTGCCTTTGCCTGGGCTACACCCAGAGGATGAGTAGTTCTCAAAAAGGAGGCTTTCAATTTGAGTTCATATAGCATCTTTCACAGAGAACAATACATTTTTGGAAGACTGACAGAGGAAAAGAACTCTAGAAGCTGCCGTTGGGGGCAAGCAAATGACATTGGGAGGCTAGTCAGTAAAGTCTGTTAGTGTAGCTTCCTCTGGTGACCTTTCCAGGTAGAGAAAGGTCCAGGATTGTCTCCAGGGGTCAGCTTTTGGTTTCGCAGGTAGCAGGGAGAGGGGATGTGTCACTCGTTTAGGCAAACAGAGGGAGGGTAGAGCACTCTCCTGCATCTGCACTACTGCTTGTCTTTGGCTGATTGATCCTTCATACTCTGGGGTGGGCTGATGTGGTCTCCCACAAGGATGCCAGGCTAAGGGGGTGGAGTTATCAGAAGTTCTCAACGTGGTCTCCTTTGGGTGGGGATGGTGGCCCAGCTGATGAAGGCTCTTAGGTTAGTTAGGACTCTTTTTTTTATTGTAAATGGCAGAAACTCAATTACCAGAAACAGTAAGGCTGAGAGATACTGTGGCCTGCAGGGCTCAGGGGACGCCCTTGAGATTCCTTACTGAAGGTAGTGGCATGTGATCCTGCGTAAGAGCATCAGGCAGGGGTTTGACCATCTAGATGGCTGGCCTCTTGCACTGTCCCAGTGAGACAAAGAGTCTTTCTGAGTGGTTTCAGAAGAGCCCCTCTCCTCTTTCCCTCTGGAAATATTCTCCTAAGGACCTGTCCCATTTCTGAATACTCTTCCTTACAGAGTTCTTTCACTGGGAAGGCATGAGTGGCATCCCAGAGGTTGGGGAAAGCCCATCTTCATAATATGGAGGAAAAGGTTTTGTTCATCCAAAACCAGCAATATGCACGGTATGATCGAGGGCATAGTATGAGTCATAGGAAATACATCTGGATATTGAAGCAAGTTAGAAGTCAGGGAAAGACTTTGCAAAGGGGGTAAGGCTCAAACCAAGCTTGAAGTTTTAGGAGGGAATTATTGAGGCATCGGGAAACGGGATTTTGTAAGTACATGAGAGGGAATGGATCTTTCTGGATTTAGAGTCATGGAGGATAGAGTCTAGTCTTATATGGAATTTACAATTATAGGGACCTGGCTTTCTCCTAAGAACAGTACGGGCTCAATAGTTCTTGTGGGATAGATGCTGATTGGCCTCCATTGTCTGGTACCTCGGCCACTGCTAGCTACAGCTATTAACTTGGGAGTTGACACAGTGATTTGAAAAGGGCCAGGTAGTAAATATTTTTTTTGATTTTTCAAACTAGACAGTCCCTGATGCAACTGAAAATATTCTTAATTTACTATGGGGTTACATACTGACGGACCCATCATGAGTTGAAAAATGCATCTTAGATTTATGATATTAAAACACCTACCCTACTGAACACTGCAGCTTAGTAAGCCAGTATACTGCAGTGTTGGTTGTCTACCCTTCTGATCATGTGGCTGCTTGGGAGTTGTCACTGCTCAGTGTCATGAGAGGGGATATCAGACTGCCTGTCACTAGCCTTGAGGGAAAGATAAAAAAAAAACTCGAGGTTTGGTTCCCACTGAATGTGCATTGCTTTCCCACCACTGTGGAGTTGAAACACCATGAGTTGATGGGTGTAAGTTGGGGACCTTCTGTGTGGAGCTCTGCTGCTGGAGTGTGAGGGTAGCCACAGCATGGAAACAGAAGATGTGTCCTGTTGCAATAAAACTTCACAATAGGCAGGGTTCCAGGCTCCGCTCACAGGCTGGGCCTGTTCTCCCTCATTTCCTTGCTTCTGCTCTGACCAATTTCCAAGCCAATTCTATACGGAGGAGCCAGGGTGATCTTCCAGATTTGTTCAGAACATGTCGCCCCTTGCACTAGAGTGTTTACTGGATGCCATATTGATTTTTGAATAGAACACCAACACATTGTGTGTGCAAAGCCCTTCCTGGTCTGGCCCCTGTCTGCCTCTTGGCTCTCATTCAGAATTCTTGGCTCTCCTCAATGATGTGCGTCAGCCACTCTGGCTGTCTTCTGCCCTCAGGACCTAGACAGCTTTGTCCTGTGCGAGGATACCTCCTGTCACCTCAGCCTGGAGTGTTCATCCTTCCTTTCTTTATCCTAGACAATCAGACCTTCCTATCTGCAATCCCCTGTCTAAACTGGACCATGCCCCTTGTTACAGTTTTCTATCTGTACCATTTTTTTTTTCCCCTCTCCAGAGCATTTACCACAATGTGTAACTGTTCACTCATTTGTTTATTTAGATTTTTGTCTTTTCATTAGACTAAAAACTCAAAGAAGGCAGGGATCATGTTGCTTGACTCGACCTTCTGTCCTGAAGGCCTGCGAAAATACCAGGTATACAGTGGTGCTCTATAAATGTCTGAATGAACAAAATGAAGACTTGAAATTAAGAGTTTTATTCCTTAGTCTTGCTTAACTTCAGATTCAAAACATGGGCTGTTTACATGACGGCAATCAGGGGCCACTCCGGCCCTGGGGGGCTTCTAATTCTCATGCCAGCTGGTCAAATCCTCTGAGCAATTCAGGTTTGCTTTCAAAGCTGTGATGTATTTCAAGTGTACAGAAAGGGACAGCTGTGTGCCTAACACCCAGATGGTAGTTCCGTGTTTGCTGCAGATTCTTTCTATATTATCGAACATTTTAAGTTCACTTAAAAACTTTAAACACTTATAAATGAAACATTTCAGGTTGAGAAAGGACCACGTCCCTTTTAGTACCCGCCCTCCAGGAGGTGAATATTCTCCTCCAATCTTAACATAAATTAGTTATGCTCTGTCCACTTCCCCAAAAGAATAGGAGGCCAATCAAAACAGGGCCCAGTCAGCTCATTTTGGATAGATTTCAATTTTATTTTAAGGGAGAGGGTCGTTACCAGAAACCAAAGCTAAGGAGATAGACTAAAATCCAAAGGAAAAACAAGAGTTTTCTTATGGGTGAGGTGGGAAAAACTCTCCTGTCTTTCATGGTCCCCTAAAAGCAGACTGTGATTCTTGAGGGGACGAACTGTTTCCTCCTTTCTTATTAAAGGTACCATTCATCTGTGCCCCAGGTTTCTTTGGCATCTGCCCACCCTCTCCCTAGAGGCCCTCCGTCACCCCATTGGCTACTCTCTTTCCTCCCCCTTGGATGCTGAGCCTCGTGGTGTGTGTCTGGGCAAAGCTCTCAGGTGGGCCTTGCTCTTCATTAGCCCTGGGTATGCCGAATCCGCAGGAGAGCTGCTGCCAGGTTCCCAGTGTCACTGTAGGAGGTGATTTTCAGACATTAAATCCTTAAAACTCTCAAAGCCTGCCTGAGCCACAAGAGGTCAATATTTAATATTCTCCTCATTTTAACAGATGGCAGAATAAACTGCAGAGCAGCTGTGACTCTCATGACTCATGCGCTACTGTCAGAGATTTTGATCAGCCCTCGGCTGTCAGTCTTAAGGTTGCCGCCTGTGACTGGGCCACCTTAGATAAACCCTATGCTGTGTCCTGGGAGAAAACCTTTTCATCAGAAAATCTTACAGAGGACTTCTATATAATACTGTGGCAAAAGAGCTGACTTTTAAATCTCACTACCAATTACCTGCTGTGTGACCTTGGGCCAGTTACTTAACCTCTCTGCACTTCAGTTTCCTTGCCTGTATCCTAAGAACATTAATAGCATCACTTCACTCAATGGTTTTAAGAACTAAAGGAACGAAGGGAGAAAACAGATGTAAAACGCTTGGCATTGGTCTGGCATATTGAAAATCCTTAATAAATATTAATACAACTTGAAACCCCTGAAAGTATAACTGCTCTGTTTGGAACCCTGCCTGCTGTTCCTTTGTCTCCCCATCTTCTTCCTGCAAACCCAAATGAATTGTGTCCCTGAAACATTTCCACAGTATCCCCAGGACTGTGTAGAGCATGATGTGGAAACACTAGACCTGCTAGTTTTCCCTGGGGTTTTTCAGATTCCTTGCTCTACTGGAGACTTGCAGGCTGGTCTTTCCACAACGAATTGCAAGATGAAGTTAACAAAGCAGCTGCTGCTCAGTCCTCAGGAGCCACACTTTCCTCAAAGCCCCGAGTACCTCCCTCCCTCCCTCCCTTCCATCTCTGGGTGGAGTGGGATACCCGGATGCATGATCCTGGCCCCTCTGCTATTGTCCAGCTTCTCTGAAGAGAGTTTCAGGAGTGTGAAACTGTGACTTCTGGAGTGTCCCTGTGAGTCTCGAATTTTGCTAGAAGGTGGGGAGAAACAGCTGGCTCCCCAGATTCACAGCCCTGGCACCAGTTGAGAACCTCATGCTCTGGAAGGTGATGAGATTACCTGTTTGCAAAACTCATCGTTGTGATGTTAGATGCCCCAGATTTTCTCCCAGGTGTCCTTGGAGGCTGTTTACAGAACTCGTTCACCTCCCTCCCCCATCATATATATATATATATATTTTTTTTTTTCCCCTCTCTTCACTCTTCATGCAGGTCCCATAATCTTATCGGCATATCCCCTGTCAAGCTGACAGCACGCTCTCACTTCTCATCTCTGGCTCCTGGTTTACTGTCTGTTTTTGACAATCTGGCTTCCATCACAGGTGGCCTCAGAGGGGCCCATCCATCACAACTGTACCGAGAACTGTGCAGTGCTCTGTTTCACTGGGTGGGTTAGTTTCTGTCCGACGGGCTGAGTTCATCTTTTTTTTTGTAGTTTTTCCCTGCCCCAGGGAAGCGCCTCCTCTATCTTCTAACCTTAAGTCACCCTGGGTTGTTGACATCCCTAATGGAGCCCAGGTACCTTGTATTTATGAAAGTCGATTTGCATGAGTGGGTGGCACAGTGGGAATGCCAGACCCACTGAGTTTCCTAGGAAGTTCTTTTTAGTTTGACAGATTCTTTCCAAAGAAGCAATCAGCCTCCCCACTCCAACACATTGATGGTTGAGAGTAGATCCGAAGAATTTTGAAATTTATCATCCCTTCCTATAGAGCCTGAAGAGAGGAAAACATCTAGGGGAGTTTTTGCAGCTCCTCCTGGTTTATGAATCTATAGCATTTATTTTTTTTTTCCCTGGCACAATGAAGGCTAGAGACACAAGTCTGGATTGAAGAATAGGGCACTTGTCTGAAAATGAGCATAGGGCCCGGCTCTACCACTTATTCAGCTGGTGATTCACACAAATCTCATTCCTCTTCTGGACTTGGCTTCTACTTGAAGTTGCATTGTACGGGTTAATCTGAGGGTATACTGAACTTGGCACCTGGCATTTAGAAGGTGCTCAATATCAATTTTCAGTTGGTCATATGGGTAGTCAGAGAATTGCAGATGATGATTTCCATGTAGGGCGTTTAAGTTTCATTTGTCAGTGAATTTTTTTCTTCATTTGGAGAAAATATCCAAATGTGTCAATAATATCAAAAATAATTTTAAAACATTATTTTCCCTAGGATCTCTTGGATTCTGGACCATCTTCCAACATGGAGCAAAACAGCTCTTCAAACGGGTCTATGCTAGGGAATCATATGCGCCATCGCACTAAATTCACCAAAGAGCAGCTGACAATCCTCATCAACACCTTTAACCAAATGCCTTACCCACATTATGCTACCAGACAAAGACTTGCTTTGGAAATCAACGTTGAAGAGTCTAGAATCCAGGTTTGGTTTCAGAATCGCAGAGCTAGATCCTTCTTCCAGGAGAGACGAGAACTTAAGGAGGCCCTGCAATCCAGCCAAGGCCCTGGGCAAGATCACCTTCCAAAAGGGACTCCCAGTGAACAGATTCGACGGCCCCGCACCACCTACAGCCCCTCTCAGCTGTGTACCCTCTTCAAGGCTTTCAAGAAAAACCCCTACCCTGGGATCCATTGCAGAGAACAGCTTGCTAAGAAAATTGGAGTTCCTGAGTCGAGAGTCCAAACTTGGTTTCAAAACAGAAGATCTAGATTACATGTGAAGATCAAAAAAGAACCTGATGAATCCTTCCAAGGAGGCCAGGGACAAGATCGGGGACAGAGTTCGAGGTATGGAAAGCCCAGAAAATGGCACCAACTTGAGCTCTCATCATCCAGTCAATTCTCAGAAGCCCCAGCTCTGACCACTGCTGCACTGGGAACCCCGCCTTTGGGGAACCCTCTGGATCCAAACTACAGTGGTAACATTAATGGTAGCCAGCTCCCTTCACAAATTGAAGAGTGCTTCCACATTCCTGGCTCTACCAACAGACACATTGCTAGTATGCTGCCTCCTCTGCCCTCTCTCAACTTCTGCTAACCATCTCTGTGGAGTTTTAAAAGGTGTTTAAGACAAGACAGGAGCAGGATGTCTCCCCATGAGCAAGGAAGGCAGGAAGCTTGTACTGGGAGAAATCTTTGTGGTCTCATTCAGGCCAGAGGCAGAAGTCAACTCTGAACTCAGATTGGCCCAGATGTCCTGCCACCAGCATCAGTGGCTCACTGAGAGGGTGACCAGTCATCAGTTAAGTGCCTGGAGATGCACTTAGAAATGACTGTGGGAGCAGATCTGGAACATTTTCAACAGAAGTCCAATGGCACCAGCTTTGCCAGCAGCTTGAGCTAGAACATGGTGGACATAGACAAATCTAGAGTATTTGACATGACTTCAGCCTTCCTGAGGAGAGTCCCGTGCTGCAGGGACTTCAAGCCAAGCCTTCTGCAGATGAGAAAAGATGATAATCTAAGGGCTGGGGCCATAGCTCAGTTGGTAGAGTGCTTCCATCTCATGCATAAGGCCCTGCGTTTGATCCCCAGCACCACACAAGAAAAAGAAAAAAAAAATCAGAACTTTAGGAGGTAGACAGGCACCAAAGGCCCCGCACAGCCCTACTGAAGCAGCCTGATATCAGAGTTCCATCGACCTTGAGATGAAGAAAATAAACTTAGTAATAACCTTTTTTACAGTCACCAGAGAAACAACAATTGATTCAGGAAAAGTCATCAATTGATGTTAAAACCATAAAATGAAAAATTGAAGGAAAAAATATGTATAACTTCTGGAAGAATTTCCTCCCTCAGACTTTTTTTTTTGGAAGTTGATAAATAAAATATGAATATATTTATAGGAAAAAAAAATTTCCCCAGCAGAGTTGACATTGTTGTCTTAGTGGCTGACACCCCAGCCCTGCTTCTGCCTAGGATGATTTATGGAGGGCAGTTGTGGTGACCTTCCTACCTTTGTCAGCAGCTGATTTTGGAGCATACTTGGTTATTGAGGGAGTGACCTGAGCCTGGCCATGAAGACATAAGTGGAAACATATCTTGGGATTTTTAGAATGACTTCCCAGCTTCTCAGAAAGAAGCATTAGGTATCGGCATCTCCTCTGTCATTACTGGGATAGAACAGAACTGCTCCAGACAATTATGCCATAAAGGGACCAGCCTGAGGGGCAATGCCATCATCCTAAGAACCCAGGACAGAGGGATGGGTAGAACTGTTCCCTTGACCAGGCTGTCAATTCACACCATTACCAATCCAGGAGAGAGCTCTGTTTTAAGACTTCCTGTTGAAGTCTTCTTTAATCCCTTTGAGCCCACTTTTCCCATTATTTGTAGCCCAAAGTATGTACTTGATGCCATCATCACCAACACTTGATCTGCCTACCCTGCACCAAATTGCACATTGTGTTAATGACTATGGCTTGAGATCAAGTCTTGGTAGCTGGTTGTTTGCTCCATGTAAATTTAAGATTTACCTTCTCTGTGTCCTTTCCACTCCTCCAAAAAAAAAAAAAAAAAAAAAGTCACAAGTACAACATTAACCTGGTCAGAATAATTTGGAGGCAAACTAAATTTTTTGTAATAATAAAATACTATGATCATATAATAAATCTCTTTGGTTAGTCTTTGATGTTTTATAAAGCTTTAAATTTTATTAGCAAGTTTTATACCTTTTTCACAAATACTGTGTGTTTTGCTATTATAAATGGGATTCTTCAATATTATTCCTTTTTAAATGTGAGTTGATTCAATGTCCCTTATAGAATTATATCCACTCTTTCAGGATCCAGTCTAAGGTCAGGTACTAAATTTAGCTATCCTGTCTCCTTAGCCAACTCTTATCAACATTTTTACAGTCTGTCTTTGTCTTTATCATTGACATTTTTTTTAATTGCAACCTTATTCTCCTTTAGTTTTTTTCTTAAACCTTTTATTTAAAAATTTTGGGTTTACAGAGCAGATGCAAAGATAGTTCAGAGAATTCCTCTATTTTTTATCCAGTTTTCTGTAATGTCAATGTCTTATGTGACTGTGGTACATTTGTCAACACTAAGAAGTTGACATGCATTCCATACTTTTAACTATCAGATTCACCATTATTCCACTGATGTCTTTTTTTTTTTCTGTGTCAAGATCCAATCTTGGGTACCATATTGCATATTGGATTCCCCCACTCCATACACACATCTTTAGGAGGATGCTTCTCTGTTTGGGTATGCCTGAGAGTTCTTTGGGGGTTATATGTACTTGTACTTTCTTAGGTATGACATTGCATAAGTGACGTGTTGTCTCGGTGTCACAGCTGGAGGCACACGGTGCCTGTCTGTCCTTATTTGGTGATTTGATTTTGATGACCTCGTTAAAGTGCTGATATATTCCTTCATTTTTTTCCTCCTTTCCAACTGTTAATAAGTACAAACCATGCAAATATCCTGCTCCTCATCAAAATGTCCCCATGGAGTCAAACTTTATGGATACTTCTCCCCTGTTCTGATCTTTACTAGAAAGGTTGCCAAATGCTTATTTTCCACATTCAGTACACCTTCCACATTCCCTAGTCAGACTCAGCATTCAATTATCGTTATTCCCCCACATTTAGCTCCTTATCTACTGCTTATGGAAGTGAACTCATGAATCCCTTCATTCTCTCCCAATGGTTTATAATTCATTATTATTCCTGATTATTTGTGCCCTAAACTGGTTCCTGTGTCACCTATTTTGAATGCTTCTTGGATTTCTGGCATATTCTGAAATATTCCAGGCTTAACTTCTCCCAAGTGGGCCTAATATCTTGGAATCATGGAACTAGCCATTTCTTCAAGGAGTCCTGGTTTCTTTCAGTGGAGACCAAGGTCTGGGTGCTGGTGGACAGGTTTCGAGTTGTGATCCTTTTCTATGGAGAGTGAACTTTGTATGTTTTACTCTGTTCTTCTAAGCTAACCATTTCTGCTTAATAAAGAATCAAAATAGTGACAAATCTCACTCCTGACTTTAAGTGTCTCTCTCCTTTGGCTACTAATCTGATTATTAATTTTATAAGTATTAAGAAATTTCTATTTCTATTTTGATTATTTTTATCATTGATTTTTGTCAACTTTCTCCCATATTGAGATCATTTCTCCTATGTTCCCCTATGAAACAGTTTTTGCATTCGCAGAGGCGTATTTGATTAATTGATACAATCACCTTGTTAATATTTCATTCCTTCATGAGGAGTCCTTCAGATGGGCCATTACTTTCCTTCAGAGGGCTTCCTTTCTGCTCCCTGAAAGCGTTTCCCTTGTAAATTGTTCTTCCTGGCCTCTGCTCTGCCCTTTGGGAAATTCTCCTGTTTGAATTTTCCTAATTGGCCTCGCTGATTGTGTGCAAAGGATCTTTCTTGGGACTGACTTGATTCTCTTCTTTATCAATGTCATTTGGGGACCCCAACATGGTTTTAAGTCTTAAAACTTTTTTTGTCCAGCCTTTTGACAACACAATGCTCTTAAAAACCCAGGGGTCTCCTTAGTGATCGTGTTTTCCTTAGTTCCAGGTGCTAGCATCCACTCAGTCCTTTTAGAAATGTCCTTCAGAGGGCCATTACCAAGCATTTGTGCAAAAGATGCTTAGAAGACTAGGCTCTGGAACTAGACTCACTTGTGCTCATATGCATCCCATTTCTGCCCCTCCTGTCTCTGTCATCCTAGAGAAATTTACTATTTATGCTTCAATTTTTTCATCTGTACAATGGGGATAATAGTCATAGTGCCTTTCACTTTTGTGGCTTATATGGAGAATTTACTGAGAAAATGAATATACAATAAGAGCTGGCGCTGGGTATGTACTTCTGTCATAGTTAGCAATGTTTAAGCTTCCTTGCGGATGAGGCACTTTTCATTCCTGTTCCTCAACGTGCCTACCAGCCCCTGTTCACACTCTTTTCCTGGCCTGCAGGCCCTTTGTCTATCAGAATTCTACTTATTCCCCGAGGTTACTGACTACTTTTGCTGTTAGACTTTCCCTCATCTCACAGTCAGATTTCATTTTTTTTTCTGTTCTGTTCCATACCCATTATTAGTCCAAACAGTTCCCCACTTATGAATCAGGGAAACACTAGGCTACACCCCAAGATCTCTGGATGCCTGAAACCACAGATAGTACTGAACTCTATAATATCAGTTTTCCCTTTGTATACTTATGATAAAGGTTAATTTATATATCGGGCACAATAAGGGAATACTAATAAAATAGAAGAATTATAACAACACAGTGTCATGAAAGTTATGCAAATGTGTTTTAATTCTCTTGAAATATCTCACTGTATTCTTGCCTTTCATTTAAAGGGAGCCCTTCAAGCTTCTCTTTGGAACATCTGAATCGTCTGCATCATTTCCCTTGAGATTTGGGCTACAATTAAGTAAAATATGAACATTGTGGTTCCCCAACTGTCAATTTGATAACCATATGGATACTCAATGACTAAGGGGTGGGCTACATATTCAGCACGGGTATCTTGGAAAAAATGATGATTCATGTGCAGGATGAGACAGTATGAGATGTCACCATGCTACTCGGAACGTCATGCGCTTTAAAACGAATGAATTTTTGTTTATAGAATTCCCTATTTAATAATTTTGGTCCACCATGAGCTGCATATAACTGAAACCACAGAAAGAAACCATGGATTGGAGGGGCCTATTGTATTTCTAAGCTTGATTTATGAACTCTGCTTCATTACAGTGGGTTATATATTATGTATCTGCATGTTTTGCCCACAAGAGGGCAGACCTGTCCTGATTTGGCATGAGTTCTTTCTTCCACACAATTTACAGTAGCAGATTCTCTCCCAATGCTTACCTTGAATTGAAATTATAAAATAGACTTGATGAAAGAGCAGATGTTGCATCTTGTGACTATGTTCTGCTGTTCATTTCAGAAATGTATCCAAGCTTCTGAACCAAGCGGAGGTTCATTTTCCTCACGGAAGAAGTTACTAGGGGAGGTAGCATCGTTGTCCAAGTTATCCTAAAGAACATAGGCCCCTTCTCTTTTCCTGTGCTGCATCCTTCATGAGTGGCTTCAAGTGTCAGGGTTGTAAGATGGCAGCTCCCAGGCGCCCATCACCTTCCATTGAGAGAAATGAGAGCAAAGGGCCAAAGATGCCACTCTGAAGTGTCTGGCTGTTTTTAAGGAGACCCTCAGGAAGTTCTTTCAGTGACTCATAGGCCCGGGCTAAGTCACATGACGATCTTTAGCTGCAAGAGAGATGGAGTATTTAATGTGAATACCGTCATGGCAAACAAAATCAGGGTCCTGTTTGGCAGAAAAAAAAATGGGAAATGAATGTTGGGCGTGTAACAAGCAGAACAATATTCCTCCATGTTGTTTTGCCATTGGAAACAGCAGACACTGCACCTGGGCAGCTTGAAGAGCACACTAAGATTGTTCATGGAATGGGGGAAGCTTCAGGAAGGTAGGTGTTGGGAGAGTTTGGGGAGCTTCAATAGCAGGAATCTGTGGACTTTAGAGCAATGCCATTTATTAGATTCAGTAATAAAACAGACTCCCAGTCACTTCAGTTCTTGAGATAAAGAATTTCATTGGCTTCGTTTGACTGGATGGGATGCACAGAGTAGTCAGCCTTTGGACTCTAGCCTGACCCAGGTACTAGAGTTTGTTCCTCCAAAGAAGTAAATTGTCGAAGATAGTCAGCTCTCATTATTGGCTATGTCATAGAACAACTTAACACGGATGCTGGAGTGCAGTTGTGCCGGGTTCTAGATTTCCCAACTTTTCTGAGAGTTCTCCTTACTCTAAGGAGTCAGCAACATGTGCTAGAATGTTCATGGGCCTGGGTCTAGATAAGTAGGCTTATTCAATGCCAAGTGCTTTCAAAAAAGCTCGGGATTTATCTGATTTTTAAGCCTGTAGGAATTTAGTTAGGACCAGTAAGGCAACCACTGAATTTCAGGTCTGCTCAGAAGGTGAAAATTCCAGCTGATTGGTTTTTGCACCCTAAAATTCGCTTAGGAGGGAAAGTTCTAAATTTCAACAAACCTGCTTGTCATTTTGGATCATCCCTGGGAAGGGAAGGCAGCTATATGTTCTTCGGCCATACCCAGCCTTCTCCTTTCAAGGACTTAAAGATGAATATGCCTTTCTTTTGTAAAATTCCATTAGTGTCTTTTTTTTTCACCTGGTTGTCTGGGAAGTAGAAAGTAGGAAATGTCCTGCCATTTGTTTCCTGGCTGTTCTTGTCTTTTTGGCATCCTCTCATGATTTTGAGCTTCATGATTAAATGTGTCAGCTTTGGAGTCTGGCAGATCAGGGGTGAAGTCCTCATTTAGCTACTCATTGGCAATGTCATCATGGGCTGATAAAATCAGTGAACTTTGCCCACATTGGCTATGATACATATTTCTCAGGGTTAGTCCTGGCCAGTGTATTTTTCTTGTGTGTGGAGAATGTGTATATAATATCTATAATGACTCCGACCTACTTTGATTACTTAACATTGTATCTTACAAGCTCTTATCAGACCATATAAGTCAGCCTTCATCTTTTTAATGGCTGTACAGTGTTACAACTGAGTGGTTGTGCTGTCCTGTTAACTCATTCCTCATCACTAAATGTTTAAGTTTGTTTTTTTCCCCAGAGATTTACTATCATGAATTATCATATAGACTTAGATTTTCCTCCGGACACATGTATGAGAACACATCTATTGGGATGAATTGGGTTTTAAGTTATATTTCTTCAATCCTGAATGTGCATCTGCACTTGCGTTGAAAAGCTGTCTTTATTTCTTTTCTTGGTAAATGTTATTTGACTACTTTATAGGTTTTTTTTGTTTGTATTTTGTTTTTGTGGTGCCGGGGATGGAACCCAGGTCCTTGCACAGGCTAGTCGAGTGCTCTACCACTGAGTTGCATCTCTGGCCCTTGCTTAATGGTTTTGAAGTTTCTATGTAGTCACAGTCATTAATCCTTTCCTTTGATTTTGGGTTATGTATCTTACTTCAGCTTTCCTTGCTCTCACATATGTTGTCATACATATATATATATATACACACACACAAAAATATCTACACATATATATTTGGCATCTTATTATAATATAATTTTTATGATTTTATTATCCTTTTTAGTTATACACAACATTAGTAATAATTATTTGACATAATTATGAAAGCATGGAATATAATTTTCTCCTATTCAGTCCTGGATAATTTCTCTATCTGTTTTCTTTTCTACTGTCTCCTTCCCTCTACTCCACCAATTTTTCTGCTACTTACTTACAGTTGATTTTTAAAAGTCAGTGCCTTATAGATTCACATAAAGGTGAGGTTCACTGTGGTTGATTCATAGATGTACACAGGAAAGTTAGGTCATTCATTCCATTGTTCTTGCCGTATCCCATCCCTCTTGATTCTCTCAAGTCCCTTTCATCTATCCCACTGATTTTTATTTTATTTTGATGAAATTACCCCCTCTCCACTTTTCTTTTCCCTTATTTTGGACTAGCTTCTGCATATCAGAGAAAACATTCAACTTTTAACTTTCTGGGACTGGCTTCTTTCACTTAGCATGATGGTCTTCAGTTTCATCCATTTATTGGAAAATGCCATAATTTCATTCTTCTTTATGGCCAAGTAATACTCCATTGTGTATATATGTATCACGTTTTCTTTAATTTTTTTATTAAATTATTTATTCTAATTTGTTATACAGGATGACAGAATGCAATTCATTTCATATTGTACATATAAAGCCCAAATTTTCAAGACACACGTAGACAAAGTATTTTCACACCATACGTGTCTTCATACCTGTACTTAGGGTAATGATGTCTAACTCATTCCACCATTATTCCTATCCCCTTGCCCTGCCTCCTTTTCCATCCCTCCCCATTGCCCTATCTAAAATTCCTCCATTCCTCCCATGCTCCCCCAACAATGGCCATTATGAGTCAACATCCTCATACTAAAGAAAACATTAAGCCTTTGGTTTTGGGGATTTGCTTACTTCACTTAGCATTATATCCTCCAACTCTACCTATTTACCTGCAAATGCCATGATTTTATTCTCTTTTAATGATGAGTAATGTTCCATTGTGTATATATACCAAAGTTTCCCTATCCATTCATCTACTGAAGGGCATCTGAGTTGGTTCCACAATTTAGCTATTGTGAATTGAGCTGCTATAAACATTGACATGACTGTGTCCCTGTAGTATGCTGTTTTTAAGTCCTTTGGGTATAAACCAAGGAGAGGGATAGCTGGGTCAAATGGTGGTTCCATTCCAAGTTTTCCAAGGAATCTCCATACTGCTTTCCAGATTGGCTGCTCCAATTTGCAGTCCCACCAGCAATGTATGAGTGTGCCTTTTCCCCCACATCCTCACCAACACTTATTGTTGTTTGTATTCTTAATAGCTGCCATTCTGACTGGAGTGAGATGAAATCTTAGAGTAGTTTTGATTTGCATTTCTCTGATTGCTAGAGATGTTGAACATTTTTTTCATATATTTGTTGATTGATTGTATATTCTCTCCTGAGAAGTGTCTGTTTAGTTCCTTGGCCCATTTATTGATTGGGTTTTTGGGGTTTTTTTTTTTTTTGGTGTTAAGGTTTTTGAGTGCTGTATATATCCTAGAGATTAGTGCTCTATCTGTTCTGGTGGTAAAGATTTGCTCCCAGGCTTCAGGTTCTATTTTCACCTCACAGATTGTTTTTCTTGCTGAGAAGAAACATTTTAGTTTGAATCCATCCCATTTATTGATTCTTGGCTTTAATTCTTATGCTATAGGAGTCTTATTAAGGAAATAGGGGCCTAATCTGATATGATAGAGACTTGGGTATACTTTTTCTTCCAATTAGGTGCAGGGTTTCTGGTTTAATTCCTAGGTTCTTGATCCATTTTGAATTTTGTGCATGGTGAGGGAGGCTCAATTTCATTTTGTTACATGTGGATTTCCAGTTTTCCCAGTATCATTTGTTGAAAATGCTATTTTTTCTCCAATGTATATTTTGGGTGCCTTTGTCTAATATAAGATAACTGTAGTGTTATGTGTGTGTTACATTTTCTTTATCCATTTTGTCTGTTGAAGAGCACCTAGGCTGGTTCCATTGCTTAGCAATTGTGAATTGTGCTGCTGTAAACATTGATGTGGCTAGATTCTTATATGATGCTGATTTTAGAATTTTTGGATAGATACTGAGGAGTGAAATAGCTGAGTCATGTGGTGGTTCCGTTCTTAGTTTTTTGAAGAATCTTCATACTGATTTCCAGAGTAATTGCACTAATTTGCAGTCCCACCAATGTCTGAGTGTACCTTTCCCCCAACATCCTTGCCAACACTTATTTGTATTCTTGATGACTACCATTCTGACTAGAGTGAGATGAAATAACATTTTGATTTTCATTTCCTTGATTGTTAGAGATATTGAATATTTTTTTCAGATATTTATTAACCATTTGTATTTCTTCTTTTGAGATACGCTGTTAATTATTTTGCCTATTAATTGCGTTGTTTGTTTTTGGTATTAAGATTTTTGATTTCTATATGTATTCTGAATATTAATGCCGTGAGGAGCCAATGGCAATGAATTCTCCCATTCTGTAGGTTCTCTTCACATTCTTAATTGTTTCCTTTGCTGTGCAGAGCTTTTTAATTTGATGCAATCCCACTTGTTGATTTTCAGTTTTATTTCTTGTGTTTTAGGAGTCTTGTTAAGGAAGTGGAAGCCTGTGTCAATGTGTTGGAGTACTGGGTCTGCATTTTCTTATAGCAGTTGCAGAATTTCTGGTCTAATTTACAGGTCTTTGATTTACTTAGAGTTGACATTTTTGCATGGTAAAAGCTAGGAGGCAAGATTCATTCTTCTATATATGGATATCCAGTTTTTTCAACACCATTTGCTGAAGAGGCTATCTTTTCTCCAATATATATATATATATATATCTTTAAACTATTTTTTAGTTATAAGTGGATGCAATATCTTTATTTTTATGTGGTGCTTTAGGATCGAACCCAGTACCTAATTCATGGTAGGCGAGCGCTCTACCTCTGAGCCCCAACCCCAGTCTTCCAACGTATAATTTTGGCACCTTTGTCTAGTGTCAGATGATTATGTATGTGGTTTGTCTCTGTGTCTTCTATTTCATTGGTCTTCATGTCTGTTTGGTGCTAATACCATGCTCTTTGTGTTACTGTAGGTCTCTATTGTATTCTGAGGTTTGGCATTGTGACGTCTGCAGCATCCATCTTTTTGCTCAGAATTGCTTTAGCTATTCTAGATCTCTTATGTCTCCAAATAACTTTTAGAACTGCTTTTTCTAGTTCTGTGAAGAATGTCACTGGTATTTTGAGGGGGATTTTATTGATTCTCTATAATGCTTTGGATGTGTGGCCATTTTACAATATTAATTTTGCCCACCTAAAAATGAACATGGGAGGTCTTTCCATCTCCTAAGTTCTTCCTTGATTTCTTTCTTCAATATTCTATAGTTTTCATTGTAGAGGTCCTTCACCTCCTTCATTGGGTTGATTGCCAAGTATTATTATTTATTTTTTTTGAAGTTGTGAATGGGATGGTTTTCCTAACTTCTTTTTCAACAGGTTTATTATTGGAGTCTAGGAAAGCAGTTGATTTATTTATGTCAATCTTGTATCTTGCTACTTTACTAAATTTGTTTGAGCTGTAGAAGTCGTTGGGTAGAGTTTTGGGGGGTCTCCTAAATATAAGATCATGTCATCAGCAAAATTTATAGTGCTAATGCTTTTTATTTGATTTAGATTATTTTATTCTGTTTTGCTAGCCATTTGGTGATTATGTATCACATCAGGAAGTGCTTATGTGAGAACTTTAATGTTGGACCTGGCAGATGAAAGAGGGTTGGGTAAAATGGGAAGAAAAGAGCATTTTACTTCCAATAACCATTAAATATTTTTTAATAATAAATTACCCTGGAACTTTGAAAAATGCAGAGGCACATAGATGCTGAGGGGATTTATGAAGACCATTGAAGTGTAAGGATCCCAGGCAGTGTATCATCCACTCTGCTCATACACATCAAGGCCAGGTTTCACTCTCTGCAGGATATCACCTCTGTTCTTAGAGACTGCTTTGTTGTCAGGGGCATTCCTCAGGATCTTTGCACATTACAGTTTATCTCTACCTGTGACACTCTTTCCTGAGCTAGCGGCTGCCTCATACTCTCCAGTATTTTGCCCCAACATCCCTTGTCAAAGATTTTTCCCAGTCTACCCTACCTCAAATGCACTTTGACCTCATGTTCATTTTCTTCAAAGAGCTCACTATACTTTCTATCATGTTGGTTTTGATATTCCCCATGAGCTGAGTGCCTAGTGCTGAGCCTGCCATAAAGACACTTAGCTGGAAGGAGCAGAGCAGGGGAGTCACATGACATGACACGTCAAGGGGGTATGCATTGCACAATAATCGAAGGGTTCAGAGTATCAAGGCCCTTGGAGTCTGGTCCCTGGTGACTTTCTACGTAGCAGAAACTTTTCTGAGATCTCAGAGCCTCCAATGGTATCTCCTCTGGCTTCCTGAATTGCACTTTGCAGATTTGTCTGGAATAATTATCTTAGTTATAGCTCTTCAGGCTGCAAGAGGAATTCTTCAGACTGGATGAAGAAGATAAGAAATTCTCTGGACAACTTCAGGGTTGTTTTATGGAATCCAGGGGTGATGGCCCGTGAATGTGGTTTACAAGATAGTGGAGACAGATGTGCAAAGCACGAATGAGAATCAGGTAGCTACTCTCAATATTTCTCTGGGGGGCCTTGTTAACTCTTCACTTCTCTGTGCAGAACTCCTAGGTCTTTCTCTCTTTTGGTACTCCAGCTTTCTTTGCTTCTCACTTGCATTTTGATTAAAAAAATAATAATAACCTCTCCATAGTTCCCAAGCTTGCATGTTCTCTTTGGCCCAGTAGTAACAAAATTTAATGACTGGGCATTAGTTTAATTCTGAACTCATGGGAAACAGAATTTGATTGAACTGTCTCGGTTAAGTTGTTCATCCTAGTGCAATTAACCATGACTAGAGGTCTGGGGTCAAGTGGAAGAAGTGTGGTCCTGGGATTATACCCCTGTGGCAAACTTCCATCTACTGAGCAAGTGTCCCAAAGCGCCTCATTTACAACCAATGCTGCAAATCACTCTCACACATCTGGGTGTCTGAATTTTCACTCTTTTGGGAGTACTATGGGAAAGAGACCAAGTTGTTTTCATTATTACCCCAGCACCTAGCAGTGCATTCATTTTAATGCAAACAATTAGTTGTATTTTTCCACTGTCATCACAGTTGGCTGCACAGAGACAGGATCAAGGCAAGTGCCCCATGTTTCTGTTGGAGCTGTAAAGGCCAGAGCAGCCGTATGCGCTAGCTTTGCATGTTGACACACACATCATTACATACAACACTGACCCCGCTTTTGGCTGTTTGGGGTCATTACTTTGTCTGCTTCTGTAAAGTTCTTCTTGACAGTGTCGCCATTTCTAATCTTCCTTCCTCCCCCCTGTATGAAAGTGAAAGCCTCCTTGTCTCTACTTCCAACATCTTTCCTATTTCTCAGAATTAATAGCCTCTAAGTTCTTATCGGCACAGAAATCTAACATATGGATAAGTGGGTGTATCTGTAACTTGTTTCTTATCACATAAAGATATTGCTTGTGATATTTTTTAAGATTTTTTTTTGAAAAATTTTTAGTTGTAGATGGACACAATACCTTTATTTTATGTGTTGCTGAGGGTCGAACCCAGTGCCTCATACGTGCTAGGCAAGCGCACTACCACTGAACTACAGACGCAGCCCCTGCTGGTGATTTCTTTTCCATGTCAAAATACATCTATCTCACTTTCTCCAACAATTTAATATGAAAAAATTTAAATGGACAGAAAGGTGAAGGAATTTTTTCCCACATACATAGTCTATCATTAGTATTTTACTATGTTTGCATTATCACATACCTATGTCTGGATCCACCCCTCTACCCAGCTCTTACCATGTTATTTTTTCCTGATGCATTCAAAGCAAGTTGCAGATACCACTGGTACACCTTCCCCTAAAATAATTCTATGCATTGCATATTGTTCCCTAGAGGTCAATATTTGAATACATTTCCCCTTCGTTGAGCTACATTTTATATTCAGTGAAATTTAAAGATCTTAAGAACAACATTTGAGAAGTTTTTTATTTTGTTTTGTTTTTTGGGGTGGGATTGGGTACTAGGGAATGAACTCAGGGACACTCAACCACTGAGCCACATCCCCAGCTCTATTTTGTGTTTTATCTAGAGACAGGGTCTGACTAAGTTGTTTAGCACAGCGCTGTTGCGGAGGCTGACTTTGAACTCTTCTACCTCAGCCTGTCGAGCTGCTGGGATTACAGGTGTGCATCACCACTCTTGGCCATTTGAGAGGTTTTGATGACTATATCTACCTGCATAACTCCTTTCTTTGTCAAGGAATACACAATTATCACAACCCAGAAAGTGTATTGTTTTGGGGGCAGTCTTTTTTTCACTAAGTCTAATCCTCTTGAGACTCATCTATGTGATGAGGATTACAGCAATGTGTTCCCTTTTATTGCTGACTGGTAATACATTTTATGACCATATTACAGTTAGTTTATCCACTTCCCTATTGAGAGGCACCTGGACTGTTACTAGTGTTTGGAAATCATAAGTAAAGCTGCTATGGACATATTTGCAAGGTCTTTGTATAGGCCTATTTCATTTCTCTTGTGAAAATAACTAGAATTGGGCTTGCTGGGTCACAGGACAAGTATATACTGTGGCTTTTAAAAAGAGATATGTGTTGCCTTATATAAATAAACCATAATTTATCTGACCATTCTCTTATTGATAGACATTTAGATTGTTTCCTTTCTTCTGTGATTGCAAGTTTGTGTAGCAAACCTCTTTATACGTACATTTTTGCCTCCTTGGGCAAGTGGATCCACAGGTCATTTACCAGCTCTGCAATGACTAAGGAGTTTTAACTGCACTTTAACTGACAGCCTGCTGGGAAGTTGCTCTAAGGCTTTAGAGGTAGAAATGTGATTCTGGTACCAGCAGAATCAGAATCAGCTGGGAGATGATTAGAAATGCAAACTCAGAAGCACCATTCTAGACCCAGTGCATCAGGATCTGCATTTTAACACAAATCCTAGGTAATTCCAATGCACTCTGCAGGAAATGGAGCTTTGTTTTGACTCAAAACATCTACTTGGCTCTCTAGTAACTTTCTGAAAGGTGTCAGGTCTGAAATAATTGAAGCTGATCTTTATGTAAAGGCTAAAAATTGCCTCACGTTCAGGTTTTACAATGAATTAAGGAGCATGAAGCTGCAGATGCTCAGGAAATGCATCTATTTTTGTGGTTGCCTAACCATGGTCCCTATCACACTACAATCCAACAGAATCAGGTGGCTGCTGTGGGAGTTGAGGAGCCTAGTGGGCAGGGCTGTGTGATTTCACTCCATACCCCTCCCACTTCTGATTTTTAAAATATAAACTTTTAGGTTGAGGAATTAAAATCTACAGAATTTTTGGTAATTTAAAAATGTCATTGTATAAATTAAAATTATGTCACTTATATAGACTAATACAATGAACATTCATAAGCCCTTTGGGGTACATTTATAAATTACTAGCCTTTTGCTACTCTTTCTACACACCCACACTGCATTTAAACAATATACCATATACACCCTGCCAAACAAAGTTTTTGTTTTACTGTGTTTGTTTTTGTGCCCCGAACTGCTTGAAAGTGAGTTGCTATCTTAAGTACTTGAGTGGGATCTTCGAAGAGCAGAATCGTACTCTTATGTAGTCCTGATAATATTACATCCAAGAAAGTTTTCATTGGTACTACATAATCCAGGACAAAACTCATATTCAAATTTCTCCAATTGTCCCAGTAATATCTTTTGTTATCTTTTTTTTCCCCCTCAGATCTAATGAGGAATCACCCTGACATTTATTGCTATGTAACACATTACTCTAAAATACAGTGGCCTAAGTCAATATTGATTATCTCAGGGTTTCTGTGAATGAGGAAGTCTAGGTGTGGCTTAGCAGGTTTTCTCTCCAGGGTCTCTTGCAGGACAGTGGGGGAATATCATCACCTGGCCTCCAGCCAGCCCAAGGCTTGTTTCACTCATGCTGTCAGGAGGCTTCTGCTGCTTGCTGGCTGGTGGCAGGAGGCTACCCTGGTTGGCAAAAGGAGCGAACACTCCACAGACTGCCGTGCCCCATACTGCCTTGTGTAATAATCCTCCCTCTTCAGTGCAGGTAGAACCTGTGGCTTACCTCTAGCCAAAAGAGCAAGGAAGACATGGTGGGAGAGAGACACAGCCCACATAAAGGCATGTTATCAAAGAGTCTTCCCAGACTGGACCCTGAGATCTTCATGCTGGCTTTGGAGAAGTAAGCAGCATTTTGAGATAGCCTTTGAAACTCTCAAAGGACTGCCATGACATCTAGGAAATAAGAGCGACTCAGTTTAAAGTCTGGCAAGAAAGTGGGGATACACAGGGAAACAGACAGTCCCCATCACAAACCACTGCCTTACAAATGGGAAATATTAGTGGCCATCTTGGTAAAATTAGGAAAGAGCAAGAATGTTCTCTATCTCCACTATCAGTAAGTTGGAGGCATTAGTCAATATAATAAGAAAAAAAAAGTGTTGGAAGGTAGACGCTTTGGTGCTATTGACCATCTTTATTGTAATATCTTTTGTTACCCCCTTGTTGAAATGGTTTGGATGTGAGGAGTCTCTGAAAAGCTCCTGTATAAATGCTTGGAGGTAAAACGATTGGCCCTTGAGAGCAGTAATCTAGTCTCTCCTGGTTTGATTGGACCGACTGGGAGGTAACTGTGTACAGGTGAGATGTGCCTGGAGGAGGTGGGATTCTGGGGGCAGGCCGTGGAAGGGTGCATCTGCTGCGTGGCCCCTTTCCCTCATCCCTATCTCTGATTTCTGGCTGTTGTCCTTCCACCATGACGCTCTGCCTCACTTTGGAACCCAGAGCAATAAGGTCAACCTGGACCAACCCTTTGGAACTCTGAGGTAAAATAAACTTTTCTTCTTCTAAGTTGTTCTTGGCAGATATTTGGTCACAGCAACCAAAAGCTGAAAATAACACCACCTCTTCTCTATGACACGGTATTATTTTTTCTCCTTTTCCCCGTTTTTCAGTTGTGATATTCCTACTTTGGAAGAACATTTATCTTTTCTTCTTTGTTTTGGTCTCAGACCTATAATTAAACATATTTTCATATATAAATAAAAGGAACACATCCTTTTGCCAGTTTCTGTTGAAATGTTGACGGGATGAAGCTTGTCTTATAGAGCTTGCGGGATATTCCTGTGAATATTAATTATTTGGGGAAGCGTGTAATTTGCAGATTCTGACTCAGAAGATCCTAAGGTAGGACCTGAGTTTTGCACATCTAACAGTCTCCTGAGTGACATTGCTGTTGGCTGCAGACAACATTTTGAAGAGTTAGACTCTTGTAAATTCCTTGGAACATCTTGTGAGTTTAATATTCCCCAGTTCTTCAAGGTTTGAAATTGTTACCTTATGGTCTTCATATTCAAAGTGTAGTTCAACTTAGATATAAAGTTGTTGGCTCACATTTTCTTTCCTTGAATTTCTTAGAAAACGTTGGATGCTCTCTTGTTTCACACACTGCAGTTGATTCTTTTTTTAAATTGGAAAGTAATAATTGTACATTATTATGAGATGCAGTATGATAATTTGATATATGTATACAAAGTGTCATGATCATTTCAGGGTAATAGCAATTCCTCATCCTTAAACATTTATCATCTCCTTGTATTGGCAACCTTTAAACTCCTCCCTTTCTTCTAGTTCTTTAAGATGTGCATAATAAATTGTTCTAATCTATAGTCACTCTACTATATTTAGGATAGTAGGACTAGTTCTCCTATCTAACTATATCTTGGTACCCATTTCCCACCCTCCCCACCATCTATTCTGCCCTCTACTCATTGTAGCCCCAAGAGATCACTAATCTATTCTCTACTTCTAGGACTTCCATCCTTTTAGTTTCCATGTATGAGTGAGAACATACACTATTTTTTTGTGCCTGTTTTATTTCACTTGATGTATGTCCTTCAATGCCATCCATGTTGCCACAGATGACAGAATTTTTTGTGGTTGAGAACATTCCATTGTGCCAATGTTGATGGACATGTTAACTGATCCTGTATCTTAGCTCTTGTGTAAAGTGCTTCAAGAAACATGGAGTACAGGTATCTCTCTGATATTCTGATTTTATCTCCTTTGGATATATACCCAGTCATGGGCTATCTGAGTCACATGGTAGTTCTGTTTTTAGCATTTTGAGGAGCCTCCATACTGTTTTCAATAGTGGCTATGCTAATTTATTTTCCCAACAAGAATATACAAGAGCTTTCCCTTCTTTGCATCCTCATCAGCATTAATTTCTTTTTTTCCCCTTTTGATTGCAGCCACTCTAACTAGGGTGAAATGGTATTTCAATGTGGTTTTGATTTGCATTTCCTTAATGATTAGTGATGTTGAAAATTTTCTCATACTTGCCTATTTTTGTATCTTCTTTTGGAAGGGTCCATTCCGATTATTTTTTCATTTTTAATGGGATTGTTTTGACATTTTTTTTTGCTGTTGAGTTTTTGAGTTCCCTATATATTCTGAATATTAATCTCTTGTTATGTTAGATAAATAGTTTGCAAATATTTTCTTAGTCTGTTAATTTTTGTTTCCTTATTTGTGTGATCCCATCTATTTTTTATTCATTGCTGTGCTTCTAGGTCTTCCCTAAGAAATCATTGCCTTGACCAATGTATTTTGCCTTTGATTTTTTTTCTAGTAGTTTGATAATTTCAGACATTACATTTAGGTCTTTGATTCATATTTTTTTAATATAGTGATATATAGGGGTCTAGTTTCATTCTTTTGCATGTGGACATCCAAGTTTCCAAGGATCTTTAATAAAGAGGCTGTCTTTTCTCCAGCTTATGTTTTTGGCACCTGTGCAAAAAATCAGTTGGCTGGATTTGTTTCAGGTTCTCTGTTCTGTTGGGCTACATATTGGTTTTTATGCCAGTCTGATGCTGTATTGGCCCTATGGCTTTAAAGAATGTTTTGTGGTCAGGGTGATGATAACTAGCTTTGTTCTCTTGGCTCAAGATTGCTTTGTCTATCTGGCATCTTTTGTGATTAAATACAAATTTTAGGATTTTTTTTTCCTAATTCTGTAAAGCATGCCATTGGTATTTCAAGGAGGATTACACTGAATCCATAAACTGCTTTGGGGAGTGTAGACATTTTAACAATATTAATTCCTCCAGCTTATGAACATGGCAGGTCTTTTCATTTGTGTGTGTATGTGTGTGTGTGTGTGTGTGTGTGTGTGTGTGTGTGTCCGTGTCCCCTCTTCAATTTCTTCTTCAGTGTTTTATAATTTTCATTACAGAGATCATCCATTTCCATGGTAAAAATTATTATTAGGTGTTTTATTTTTTGTAGCTTTTGTGAATGGGATTACCTTTAAAATTTTTCTTTCAGCAAATGTTGTACTGGTTTATAAAACTGCTATTAGTTTTTACATGTTGATTTTTGTATCTTGCAACCTTGTTGAATTTGTTTGTACGTTCTAACTGGTTTATTTTTTGGCATTTCAGTTTTTTTTTTTATGAGTTTCAATGCCAACTAATGGCTCCTGGAGAGTCAATGGAATTTTTTTATCTTTATAGCATTTTACAATGTCATGGAGTTGAACCTTTTCTCTAATTTTTCCATTGCAGAATGAATCATTTTCATATGTGAATTCAAGTCTAATGTGATATCTATAAAGGTTTTTGGAAGTAGCTTTAAACATTAGTTCTGTTTCCACACTTAAAATTGGTAGTTGTTTTGTCTCGGGGGGACTCCAATTATGTTTGATGGGTCTTTGCTTCTCTGCCTATCACATTGTCTCTGATTCAGCTTACCCCTATTTTACTATTTGTTTTTGGGGCTTTATTGACCAGGTGACCTTCCACCCTGCACATGTACACACATGCACACGTGTTGGCCTCCACATCTACCACCTGTGGATCTGAGCATCCTCAGATCATTCCATTTCTATTCTTCAGTGAAATGCAGTATCAGGCCTATTTTAAGAACTGTCCCCTGAAGGTGAGACCCTCTTTCTCTAGAAGCAATTTGCCTGGGTTCCATCAATGTTAGTCTCCTACTGTCCAGTCTTGTTTTCTGCTTGGTCAATGTGTGATTCTGCTCTGACATGACCTCTGAAAGTTCACTGTTGGTTTAAGAAAATCCATTTCCTTACATAAATGTAATTTGAAGTTTGAAGTACTATCTTTCCTCTTTTTTTTAAAAAAAAACTGAGTTTTTAAAATTTGTGTTCTGTTTATTAGTATGGTTTTTGAAGGGTATTACAGTGAGATTTTGATGTTTGAAATTGCTCTTATTTTTATGGGAACCAGAAATTAAGATTCTGTTTTCAATACAGGCTTCTAGTGCTAAAGACATACAAAGATCGGTAATTTCAAGATTTTTTTTTTTTTTTTTGGGTGTGGGTGTGTGGCGTGTGTGTCTGTATGTATGTGACACACACTGATGATACACCTAGGGCCTTGCCCATACTTAAGAACATGCTCTACCACTGAGCTATATTCCTAGCCCCATGTTTTAGGGAACATTGAAATACCCTAGTGGCTCATGTTTGAAGGTGACAAGGACCTCAGTCCTGTTATAACCAATTCCAAAATTGGATAGTTTTTTTTTCTTTTTTAGTAATAATATTCTCAATTGTATTTACCCATAATATTTCTTCCTGTGGCTTTTAAAAAAATATCCTGGCAGTTTCTGAATTCTGACTTAGAATTTCACCGAGTAAGTAAACTCTTTCCTCCATGTAATAGTTTTGCAATATTTGATGATTAAAAATCATGATCTCAAGTTTTCTTTTTCAGAATGAATAGCTCTCATTACTTCAATCTTATTGCATCTAAATATAGAAACGCAGTTTAATACAAAAGTACATTTTGGAACTGAAATAAGACTTGCGCTTATTTCATTGGTTATATTTACTTTTAACTAGTTGGTTATCTCCTGAAAAGGCTTTTGATATCCATAGCTATTTAAAGATGCCCAGTTCCTTTATTGAACAAAATTTAGATAAATATTTTATAAAGTCGAAGTTTTTTTTTTTTTAAGGACTCTCATTGTTTATGTGTATGGCATAATCCCAAGTGAACTCTGAAAAACTTATAACTTTATAAGTTTAAAATCTGAGTGCTGTGGCGCCTCTTTATCTTTAAAAATGCCTCCATTCCAGTATTTTACTGGAAGGTTCCAACTAGGAAGGAACTAGTAGATGTGAAAACTGTGTAATAATAATGACTGATAATCAAAAGAAGGCCAATAAACATGTTAGGTTTTTATATTTACTGTGCAGATCAGTGGAGACCTGTGTTGAAATTTGTTTTAACTTTATCCAGCTTTCTTTTTCTGGCTTTTTATGGGTTTCTCAATCACTTTACTTGTCTTCTGTGGGAGGCTTTTAGTTGCTGATAAGGGCTGTTAACCGGTTTCAAAGTTGGAGAAATAGAGATGCCTTTCTACAAAGGCTATGTGCTTCCACGCTGGACTAAACTGGTTCTGTATTTACCAAAACCAGTGCAAGAAGAACAAAGGAAAGCATCCCAAAGGCAAGGCTTGCAAAGGAGGAGTGCCATAAACTAAGAATAGGCTAATTTTTTTTAAAGAAATTAAAGACTTTACCTTTCTACATCATTTCCTGATTTCAAAGAAAAGCCTCTAAAACCACAACTGAAAATAATTTGTATGAAACACAAATGTGAAAACTTAGCCCAAATGATTGCTTTTAGCCTGATGATCCTAGAGCTACCAAGGAAGTTAATAGCTTGTACGTGACATGATCTACTTGTTTCATTGATTAAAAACTAATTCTCCTGAAAGGGCCTTTGTATTTTTCTATATTTACCCAAAAGTAAATCTTCAGGTTCTGCCAAGATGATCTTGTCTTCCTCTTCTGCAGGTGACCCCGAAGGTCAGGCTACTTCTGGCTGCTTTACTCTCCTCTGCCAGGGGACACTGCTGATGTTGCTCTCCAGCCTTAGAAGGGGGCTGAGTGCTCTGCCCTAATCACAGGCTTAGACCCTCCTAACTTCCCCTTACTGCAGTTCAGATGAGCTTCTACAGGTTGTTTAGCAGCAGTTAGAGAGATTTATAAAATGCTCAGAGACAAACCATTGTATCTGTCTAGCATCAGCCTGCACGGCTCCCTGATTCATTCCTTGTTCAAATCTGTCTCCAAACTAATTTGTTTCCCATGATCAAAAAGTCTAAACTCTTATGCTTCAGAGGCGAGGTCCAAATCATACCTTACTGATACCTTTTTCTTTTTTCTTTACACTCCAGAGAGAAAAGAGGAAATTAGCTTACTACCTACAATTAACATTTTTAAGCAAGAATTGACAGAACATGACCTGGCAGGTCATGCCCTTTCCCACAGGGTTCTTCAGAGTGTCCTATGGGCCCTAGGAAGGACTGTGCCGACTTGATCCAATTTTTTTGCAACCTTGTTACTGGGGTCCTAGGTGAAGGTCCTGCTCTGGTGTCCCAACAGACTAGGCTTAGTACCAGTCCCAAGATGCCAATTGAAGAGATGAACATTGGTGAAAGACAAAAAATGAGTTTTAATCAATGTGATCATGCCAGGAAAAATGGGTATAACAGTTCAGTGACTGAAGGTCTGTATTCAAGGGGCTGCTAAAACTTTGGGGCCTAATAGAAAGGAAGGAGAACAAAGGCCAGGGCTGGGGATTTGCCTAGCTGGCAGAGTGGGTCATCTTGGTCCTTATCTGGTTGATCATTGTCTCAGAACTGGTCCTATAAAGATCTAGAAGGAAGGTCATCATCACTTGAGGGGATGACTCAATTCTCATAGTGAGATGGGACCTGCTTAGGGTCCTAGCCTCAGCCACAGCTCGACAATGGGGCAATTGCTTTCATTTAGGGGGCAGTCTCATCATGGGGTGATCAGTTCTGTGAGGTTTCCTGTCACTTGGGAGTAGCTTCATTCCCTAGTCATACAGATGCTTCTCAATCAGACCTGTTGTTCCTGGACTCCAAGGTGACATTAGAACAGAGTGGGCTAGAGGGAAAAGGTTAGAGGCAGGTGGAGTCAGAGAGGCCCAAGCTGGAGGTGCTCAGGCCAGCACCTGAGCCCTCCACCACCTGAGCCCTCCACCACCTCATCAAGGAGTCAACCCTGACCCTGCTAGCCTAAGAACACTGCTGGCACATGGAGGAGGAGGTGAGGGCAGAGGCCCATCAAAGGGCAATGACAGGATTCATTCACAGATGGGAGTTCCTAACATGTGTCTTAGTAATCTCTCAATCTTTCTTCACGTTGAGCTCTCATTTCAGAATTATCTCTTTTTTTAATCCACTCATATATATCTCCTTTTTCTTTTGTCTCTAAATTATAGTCAGTTTTTTTTTCTCCTTCACATTTTATTTTAGACACAAAGGCAATACTAGTGATTTATTTGTATATCCCTTGCTATGGGCTATAATATCTGAAATTGCACAACAAAAAAGGCCTCTATTCCCTTTGTTTTTATTTTGGCATCATCTGAAACCAAGTTTCTCTCTTGGATCTATAACTCCTTCTAGTCATGCTCTAACTCTTGGATGAATTCTTGGCTATTGGGACTCTCTTCCACCATGGCGCAAGACAGCTCTTCAAATGGGCCTATGCTAGGGAATCATATGCGCCATCGCACTAAGTTCACCAAAGAGCAGCTGGCAATCCTCATCAACACCTTTAACCAAATGCCTTACCCACATTATGCTACCAGACAAAGACTTGCTTTGGAAATCAGAGCTGAAGAGTCAAGAATCCAGGTTTGGTTTCAGAATCGCAGAGCTAGATCCTTCTTCCAGGAAAGACGAGAACTTAAGGAGGCCCTGCAATCGAGCCAAGGCCCTGGGCAAGATTCCCTTCTAGAAGGGACTCTGAGTAAAAAGATTCGACGGCCCCGCACCACCTACAGCCCCACTCAGCTGTGTACCCTCTTCAAGGCCTTCAGGAAAAACCCCTACCCTGGGATCCATTGCAGAGAACAGCTTGCTAAGAAAATTGGAGTTCCTGAGTCGAGAGTCCAAACTTGGTTTCAAAACAGAAGATCTAGATTACATGTGAAGATCAAAAAAGAACCTGATGAATCCTTCCAAGGAGGCCAGGGACAAGATCGGGGACAGAGTTCGAGGTATGGAAAGCCCAGAAAATGGCACCAACTTGAGCTCTCATCATCCAGTCAATTCTCAGAAGCCCCAGCTCTGACCACTGCTGCACTGGGAACCCCGCCTTTGGGGAACCCTCTGGATCCAAACTACAGTGGTAACATTAATGGTAGCCAGCTCCCTTCACAAATTGAAGAGTGCTTCCACATTCCTGGCTCTACCAACAGACACATTGCTAGTATGCTGCCTCCTCTGCCCTCTCTCAACTTCTGCTAACCATCTCTGTGGAGTTTTAAAAGGTGTTTAAGACAAGACAGGAGCAGGATGTCTCCCCGTGAGCAAGGAAGGCAGGAAGCTTGTACTGGGAGAAATCTTTGTGGTCTCATTCAGGCCAGAGGCAGAAGTCAACTCTGAACTCAGTTTGGCCCAGATGTCCTGCCACCAGCATGAGTGGCTCACTGAGAGGGTGACCAGTTATCAGTTAGGTGCCTGGAGATGCATTGGAAATGACTGTGGGAGCAGATCTGGAACATTTTCAACAAAAGTCTAATGGCACCAGCTTTGCCGGCAGCTTGAGCTAGAACATGGTAGACATAAGAAAAATCCAGAGGATTGGTATCACCAGTCTGGACCCTAGTGCTCTTCAGTCTTCCTGGGGAGAGTCCCCTGCTGCTGGGATTTCTGTAGATGATAAAACAGATGATAACCATCAGACCTTCAGGAGGCAGATAGGCACCAAAGGCCCTGCACAGTCCTACTGATGCAGTCTGGAGTCAGAGTTCAGCAGACCTTCCGAAGAAGAAAGTAAACTTAGTAAGGATCATTTTTTAGTAATGATAATTGATTCAGGCAAAAAACAGGAACTGATGTTAAAACCACAAAATGAAAATTTAAAGAACAAAATATGTACACATTCAGGAGAAATTTCCTCATATTATTTTTTTTAAGTTGATAAATAAAAAGCGAATATAAAAAGGTCATGCTTCTAAATATCATCATCTATTTTAAAATGTGTAAGTGAACAATCTATAAGCCACTTAATTTGTATCCCAATGGAATTAGAAATAATATAGAAACAACTATTTTAAGGACATTAGCAAAGTAAAATAAAAAACATTCACAAACACACACAACTCTCTCTCTCTCTCTCTCTCTCTCTCTCTCTCTCTCACACACACACACACACACACACACACACACACACACACACAAAGATCAAGAAATGAAACAAAGACAAAGCCTGAGGTTTTTCTTCTGTTTACATGTTTGTAGTCAAGGCTTATAAAAGTCCTGAGGAGTGAACAATTTGAAAGCATTTGGAATCACCATACCTATAAAAAGACAAAAACAGTGAAATTGATATAAATAGTTCTAGGGAAATACAGATTTATTTTAAGGCAGAAATTTAGTACTTTGGTCTGTTTGGAATTTTTTGTTTTTGATAAACCACAGTAACACCCTTAGTGGTCTCACAGTAATATTAAGATGTATTCTGTAGGGTTTGATATTGATGCTGATAGTGCAAAAGCAACAGTGGATAAAATTTCTCATGCTTTAGAAGAAATCAAAGCATTAGCACTAGTCGTATTAGTAATCAGTGGGTTCTTTACCACACACAATTATTTGTACATGTACATATATATGTACAAATAATTGTATATATATGCATGTATAATTGCTCATTATTCTCAGTAGATATATTCTATGAATTCATCATGAACCTTGAATTAATAAATACTGGAATACTGCTCATGGGGAGATACAAGAGTAGATTTTTGGGGCCCTCCAGTCCGAGTATTTTCAGCAACCAATTAACATATGACCTTGCTTGATGTGTTTCCGTTCAAAGATACCTTGTTTAATATATACTGTTGATCTGTTAACATTGAATGATGGCCAACAGCATTTTAACTCCTAAGCCTGAAAGAAGCTTATCAAATACACATTTTCTCTGGAAGAATCATCCTAACCTTTTTATGTTTGGAAACACTACATAGCACTTTGGCACAGTATTTAGAGGCCATTTTACACAGAAAAACCATTTACAAAAATCATAAAAATGAGAAAACACGGCAATAAAGAGGCTGCAAAATGGGAACTTGCTTATATCATAAGATTTGAAACAAGTGTCAGAGCATCATTGCCTTATTCTTATCTGAGAATGTGTACATCTGATGGATAGGGTCATTTACTACTCTAGCCAGTCCAAGAATGTCTGCCGAAGACTGGAAAGTATTGATTTTTATGGTTACAAATAAACTTTGGCAAACTGGAAAATTTGCAAATGAGAATTTGTCAATAATGAGGATTATGATATTTATACATGAGTATGAACATATGAATACCAAATCACTTAATGTTTATGATAAAGCATAAAAAGTATTAGATCTTGATCCTTGAGAACGTGTGTGTGTATGTGTGTGTGTGTGTGTGTGTGTGTGTGTGTGTGTGTATAGAGAGGGAGAGATAGATATTGACAGATATTCTGGATGACAAAATAGAATACCATAGAAAGCATTTCTGTGGATACAGAAACATCTTGAGGGAGTTTTGCAAGCTGAACTGACCACTGTTTTCATTGAACATCATATTTTACTAGTATTGGACAACTATTGCCTTTTAGACATAATTGTTTGGTAGACATTGTCTTGAAAATGGAAAAAGGTGCTCCTTTTACTTAAGAACTTTAAAAAAGTTAAAACTGCCATTTGTTGTGAATGATAAAATTTGTTTTGAGAAACCTGTTTCTGCCATGTCAAGTTTGATAGCTCTTCAATACTTTTAATGATTATGATGGTGATATTGACCAATGTGTTTTCTAGGATTTTTTTTTAAGGAGAGAGAGAAAGAGCGAGAGCGAGAGCGAGAGAGAGAGAGAGAGAGAGAGAGAGAGAATTTTAATATTTAAGTTTTAGTTTTCGGTGGACACAACATCTTTCTTTGTATGTGGTGCTGAGGATTGAACCCGGGCCACACGCATGCCAGGTGAGCCCGCTACGGCTTGAGCCACATCCCCAGCCCGTTTTCTAGGATTTTATAATGAAAAATTTTAATATTTAAAAGATCTGCACAACTTGGTGCATCAGTATTTTCCACATGATCAATATATGATGTCATAATAACTTGATGGAAAAAAATCCATTTGAAAAACAAGATAGACCTCTAGATTTAAATGTCAGAGTGAAAATGTTTATTGATATGGCTTCAGATATGTCGCTGCAATTAAACTTGAGGAAACCTAAGTTTTGTATCAGACAAGAAAATCCATAATTATCTGAAAAGACTTAAAAACACTTCCATTTTTTAAACTATGTATCTGTGAGAATGGGTTTTCTTCCATACACTATAACCAAAACACTCTGTGGAAACAAATTAAATACTGAAACAGGTAACAGAATCCAGCCTTTTTCTATTACACTAAATATTGAAGAGATTTACAAAAATGTAAAGCAATGCCACTTCTCACATTTTTTTCCCATGCATTTAGGTGTTAAAATTACATGTTCACCTATAACAGGTTTATTTATAATAAATAATTTTAGATATGAAAATCGTTATTTTAAATGCTAATATGGTGAATTTTAATAGACTTAATCCATCTAAACAGAAGCTCAATGAAGCCTTTTACAATTCAGGTAAAGGAGTATTAATACTAAAGTGACTAAGGCTCACTGCTGTATGTCTCTGCATGACTATATCCAAACGTGAAACAGTTAACGTCTAGACTGGGTAGATGAGCTTATAGCAAACAAATTCTCATTCCTAGAATAATTAGAAAAACTCAATGAAATAAAAGAACAATGACCTGTTTGAAAGGATCAAGGAGCTACTAAGGAACTACCATCCCAGCCAGGATGAAGGGTCTAAGAGAAAAAGAGAAATACATTGAGTGGGGTCTTCTACTTTGTTCCTCAGAACATTTACTGACTTATAATTACCATAGACCAAGAAATTAGGAAACTGATTAGCAACTTTTAGTCATTTTATGGGCTTGGGGAGACAAGAATTGGAGAATGAGTCTAATAAATCAGGACTTAACAGGGTTCAATGTCATAGAAAAGGAAAACTGTTCTCATCCGTCTAGCCTTCTGCCTCGGTTCCTTCTTGAAGCATTTTCCAATTCATAAGGTACAGGCAGATGAGATAAGCTACCCAAAAGCAGCCATGATGAAGCTGGAAAGCAAACAGTACGTTAGTATTCTTGTTAATGGAGAGGACTGTGGTTGAGTTTGTGCTAAGGTTGAAGGGCCTTGCTGTACACTCAAGCCTTTCATTGTAGGCCCCTAAAGAACCATGCCCCAGGAAGGAAGATGGAAGAGTAAACTATCAGGTTCTTCAAAGACTGAACTCCAATCTTGATTGGCTGAGTCTTTTATTAGGTTAAATTGGGCAGTTTCTATTTTAATTGCCTGCCAGAATGTAAAGAAAATCACTGGAGAATTAAGATATTGTCTAGTGTTCTAGTAAAACTATAGACAATAAAAATACCCATTGGTGACCCTTATATTGGTGCTATTAAGTATAGACTTTAAAATAATGGAAAATTTTAGCAGATACTTGGAGTTTGTTTTTTAAAATTATCCATAAATGCTAAATTTGAAAAATTAGAATAATTGGAATTAAGAACACAACTGATAGGTTTAGAACCGGATTCAACACAGCTTATCTGCATAGTAGATTAGAAAGAAAAAAATCTATATTTAGACAGGGAAAATATTTGGTAAGAATTTCCTCAAATTAACTGAAGATATTAAACTACAGATTCAAGAACAATCAGGATAAAGGAAAAGAAAACTAAGCTGGGAAATACAGTAAAAGTGCAGAAAGACAAAGAAAAAAATGATAAAAGCATCCAGAGGCAAAACAGAAAAGACATAAAGACAAGTCAAATGACTTTTTCAAAGTACTAAAATGTTAACTATAGCCATTGAAGATATCCTTCTTATATTAATTAAGAAATTATTTTAAATAAAAAAATGGAAAAATTCATCAGGAGATTTCATAAAAATTTTTTTTCTGGATGCATGATCTTAGAAAAGAGCCTTGTAACACAGGGGAAAATGAAGAGCAATTGAAATAGCAAGTGTGTAGGTAGATCTAGAGGAATATTGACTATATAAAGTGAAAAATGCCATATGGGAATTTATATTTGAAATATAAGTGAAATAAAACATATGTCAATGTTAATACAAAATGTAGGAGAGATGTAAACTGTTTAAAGGTTCTCATTGGGAAGTGACAAAATGAATTAATGATCCATGTTATAATCTCTAAGGTAGCTACAAAAGAAACAGTGAATGCTAACAAACCAGCACAAGATAAAAATTGGAATAATGAAACTATATTTGATCCAAAAGAAGGCACAAAAGGAAAAAAATGGGAACATAGGTGTGATATAAATAACACATAGAAGAATTTGTATTAAAATTTTTCCTATCAGTAATAAATAAAAATAGCTTAAATACTCTAATCAAAATTTGAAGTTTCTCTGTGGATAAGAAACAAAACCCAATTATATGCTATGACAAAAGACACATCTTAGCTACAAGGGCACAGAAAGATTGAGCAAAACCTTGGAAAAAGATAATGTTTTATGTTTGTAGGATATGCACAGTAAATGTTCTGTGGCCTTTGAGAATAAGGCTTTTTCTAATTGCTTTGAAGTTTAGTGAATTATATAAAATTAGGCATGTCTTACTTATATTTAAAATATTTTCTCTGAGATTTCATGTTGCATTTCTATTTTAAGTTTTTCATTATGGAAAATTCAAAATATATGCAAGAATAGAAATAATGTAATGATTATAACTTACTCTTTATTGAGTTTTGATAATTATTAGTACTTGGCTATTCTTGCTTTATTTCTCCATTTCTTTAACTATTTCTCCATTGTAGAAATATAAGGAACTTTAAAGGCCCTTGAAAAGTAAATCAAAGTCAGGAATGCTATTATTCATGATATTTATTGGTATGGTATAATCAACTGCAGCAATTCTTAGGTATCATATGATTTCATCAATATCTATTTTAGCTTATAGAATTTAAAACCTCTTTAAAAATAGTTATATTCTTGTAATGACTTAAAGAAATGAAAATGAGCTGGAGGTTGGGTATGGAGAAAGATTTCTGATGTGTATGGACTTTCTTAGTAGAGTGAAAAAAAAAGTTCCAGAATTATATACTGATAGTGGTTGTACAATCTTGTGAATATACTAAAAACTACTGAATTATGCCCTAATAAAAATTAAGTTCCAGGTTGGGTGCAGTGCCACATGCCTATTATCCCAGTGGCTCTGGAAGCTGAGGCGGGAGGATTGTGAGTTCAAAGCCAGCCTCAGCAAAAGCAAGGCGCTAAGCAACTCAGTGAGACCCCATTTCTAAATAAAACACAAAATAGGGCTGGTGATATGGCTCAGTTGTCAGGTCCTCCCCTGTTCAATCTCCTGAGTTCAATCTCCTGTACCTGCCCCCCAAAATAAAGTTGAGTTTCAAGGTATGTGAATTATATTTTAGTTTACATAAGTAAAACAATAATTCCTTAATATCCAGATGTGGTATTTTAAGCAACATTGTTCACTTGCCATTTTATGAGTTGTACCCCTGTATCTACAATGGAGAGTATATTTCAAGACTATCTAGGTTCTATTGATGTTATTATTTCTGACAGGCAATATTTTATTGAAAAAATAGTTTTTAATGGAAATTCTAGGGAAGGGTGGTATTTTTATTACAAATTATAATAATTTTATGTAGTATAAATAGTTTATAACTATAAAATACTATAACTATACTATTAGGTACATAGTTTATATATATGATTTCATAAACTATTTTTATTAAATCAACATAAAGATAAATACCTCTAAACTGTCTTGTAAATCTACCTTTTATAAATTCCATGACCCATTATGTATTAAATCTTTTATTCTCCAGTATATCAAACAACACTGGCTGTGGATTTTTTTATGACTCAGCTATAATGCAAATTAAGGCATCAATAATTGAATTGGGCTTCCAGGACTTGGCGATTCTGTATTCTGTAGTTTTTACAACACAGTGACGATGATGACAACTGCCACTCTGCCTAGCTAACGTATATAGAGAATCTATTATGCATCAGGTACTGTTGAAGTATTATAAATGCTCCATTGCTCTGAATTTTTAGAAGTGTTCTATGGAGAGAGAATCAGGAATATGAAGTAGCCTGAACACCCTGCTAGACTCTAGACTCAAGTGACAGTCTAGGGTTCAGGCGTGGGTGTCCTGATGGTAAATACTATACCACAAGACCCTCTCTACCATAAATCCAGCCTTCTGTTTTTTTGACTTTAGTTAGCTAGAAAATCTTCTGGCCTTTTGTCATGAGTTAATGTAGAGAATAACAAAATATGTTTCGTGTGAGGGCTGGTTTCTATTGTGTTATAGCCAGTGCTAGGGTAGAAGCATTGAAGTATGTGAAGTGGTATTCAAGTTTTATTTATTTTTTTAGTGTTTCAATATGTGGTACATAAACACATTTTTATGAAGTGCTTTTATGTCCTTGCCCAACTTGTGACAAAAGCCTATTTCTATGTATTTCATCCAATAAAGCACAAAGTATCATTCAGTGGCTTCTAGCCACTTTTTTACTATTTTGCTAATCCATTGCTTTAAGTTTTTAAAACCACTAGGAATGTAGAATAAAATAAAACCCTATTTTAAAATGATTGTATTCTGTGAGAACTTTTTAGTTTTCCCTCTTAGGCTTGTTGTCCCTGCTTTGCTGTGAGTATTTTGGATTTAGTACTGGCCGCAGCATTAACAGGAACATGAAAATCCAATGAAAGCCCAACCCAGTCTTGTGCCCAAGGTGAAATCTCTGCCCAGAGGGAAATTAAAGCGTCCACTTTAGGACTGACTATTACATTTCACAATGCAAGTGATTATTCCTATCTGCCCTCCTATACCTAAATTCTTCCCTTAAGTTTTTGAGAAAATTGAAGTAGGCTTTTATTTTTTTTTTAAGAAAAATACAATTTTGCTTATTGACAACTTGCACTAAATCAGTCCATTTTGAATGGTTGCCTACGCTAGGATTCTTCATAGTTTTTCTGTAAAGGACCAGGAGTTAATGTTTAGGATTTACATGCTAGATGGTCTCTGTCACAACTACTCCACTCCATAATTGTAAATGGGAAGCAGCCATACAAGAAACCTTAACAATACGATCATGTTCCAATAAAGCTTTATTTGAAAAAGTAGGTAGCAGGTTACTAAGCCCATGGGCTGCAGTTTTCCAATCCCTTACATATACTCTCTAATTTAGTTCTCATGATAATCTAACCAGGATTTATTGTTACCCCCATTTTACCAATTTATACACATGGGCACAAAATAGCTACAAAATTTGCTCAAGATCAATTATTATTAAAATAGTGGAACTGAAATTTGAACCTGAGAGGCTCAATGGTGTGTCTTACTGCCTCTGAAGGAGAGAAGATGGCAAATAGGCACAATTCTATCAGCATCAGGCATTTGAAGTTTCAGGCACAGTGCCATGCTTTTACCATACAAAAGTCTAATTTAATCCTTAACCCTATGGGGTGGGTGATTTTTATTTTTGCTTTACCAAAAAGGAAATTAAAGCGCAGCTTAAGGAATTTGCTTGAGGTCACATGGCTAGTAAGTACTGGAGTCTAACCTACATTTAGGTCAGATTGACCTGGGTCTATGTCTCTTTCTTGAATGTCCAGAAAGAGACAACAGAGAATACTTCTAATAACAAAAACAAAACCCGCTTTGGACTTAACTTCTCTTGCCTAAACCAGGAACTGGCCAGTTGAGCTATGCTCAGGATGAGTGGCTGAGTGTCTTCGTCAGTTTGGGCCTCTCTAATAAAGTGCCAAAGACTGGGCAGATTAAGTGGCTAGACATCCAACATCAAGATTCCATTCTGGTCAGTTCCTGGTGAGGAAACTCCTCCTGGCTTGTAGATGGCTGCCTTCTCACTGTCTTCTCAGAGAAAGGTCAAGCTCTCTGGCATCTCTTTTACAGATACAAATAAAATATCATTACAAGGGCTCAGTCCTCATGGTCTTATCTAAGCGTAACTCCAAATTCCATTACATTTGGGTGTCAGGGTTTCAACACATGCTTTTCTTTTGGGGGGGAGGGCAGAAGGGGCATCATTTAGACCATTAGGACCACAGCACTGAATTAATGAAGTGGCTATAGTGGTTATTGTTTTCCTTTCTGTACTGGGAATTGAACCCAGAGGTACTTTACTACTGAGCCATATCTCCAGCCCGTTTTATTTATTATTTTGAATCAGGGTTTCAGTAAGTTGTTTAGGTTATCACTAATTTGCTAAGGATTGCCTCAAACTTGGGATCCCAAGGCACTGGGATTATAGGCATGTATTGTCACACTGGTAATGGAATGACTATAAGTGGATGGGATTAGATGAAGGAAATTGAGGGAGTAGTATTGGAAAATTCATTCTCTTTTAAGATTTTAAAAACTAAGTAATAGTATGGGAGAAAATGACTAAGGCAGAAACTGAATGTGTTAGAGAACTTAGGGGAGTGATGCAGGGGTCATTTTTTTATGACAGTAACGAGAAGGGATAATGTGTGACACAAAAACAATAATATGGGGCTCAGAACTTTTATAAACAAAAGAGGAAATTAAAGTTGTTTGGAAACCGCAATGAGAAAAACATAACCTCTGCATACCCAGTGGGTAAAAGATGTGTGAGAAAAATGATCCACACTTTGAGAGGTTATAAGGGAACAGTGTCCTCAGGTGAGAGCCAGCGTCATACAGAGATTATAAAATGAAGACAAGAGAAGAGGTTGAGGATTAAGAGTTACCCTAGATGGACTTAAGTGGGTTTAGTTTTCAAATTGGAGACAGTAGGGAGATAGAGGGCAAAAAGGGTGTGCAGAACTGTGTGAAGATTAGAGTATAGGAGATGAATGGTGATCTGGGAGCCTGGTCAGGTGCTCCTTGGAGTGGTTTTCCAATAAACAAAATAGTGAGATTCAAAATAGTGGATTCTACACATAAAACATTGGCAAAATTATGGGGTGGTAGAGGTTGTGGAGGTTTATCCTTCAAATGAAGCAGAGGATCTAGGGGACAGGATGTATTAGTCTTTATATACTTGTTCCTTCTTAATGCCTTCCAAGCAAAACACACTTTGTATATGCTCATCTTGACCTTGTTGATTGACATGTTGACTTCTAAGGAAGTTACATATTATTCCAAGCACAGAGGTGTCTCCTGAATGACCTAGGAGAGGCATTGTCTTTGTCCTTGTAAACAAGCTTCCTTCTTAAGTTTGGCATGACCTAACTCCAGATGGTGACTTTACATATGGCGGCACCTCTTCCATAATCCTAATTTCCTAATCTAAATAGAGGTAATCTAAATATTCCCATATTTAGCTTCTTACCTCTATCTTTCAACTGGTATCTTTCAAACCCAAGTGGACATTCAATTAAATTATTAATTTATTAACCCTACTTCTATTTCATTGGACCTCACCACCATAATGACTTCACTTTCCTTCTTAATTTCCCAAATCAGTCATTATGATCAGTAGATTTCATATACCCTTGATTTATTTTCACTTCTTTGTGCCTGATCTTTGCAGTTAAAATGGCTGGAAAGAACCATGTAATTGCTCAATTTGGTCTTACTTTAAATCCATCATTATATTTTCAAGGAGGTTCAATTAAAAATTTTATTAACATATATTAATTATACATATGTGTGAGTTTCAGTATAATATTTATATATAAATATATATACATATAGCAGGCTCTGAATAAATCCAGCCTCCATTTTTTCACTTCTCCACTCCTCACCTTGTCCAGCAAGCACACCTTTCCTAAATCTCTAGTAACCACTATTTTTTCAGGTCCACTTTTTTAGTTTGACACACGAGTGAAAACTAACAGCATTTGTCTTTCTGTGCCTTGCTTGTTTCATTTAACTTAATGTTCTATAATTCCATCTATTTTGTTGCAAATTTAATTCCCCTACATGGCTAAATAATACTTCATTTTGCCTATGTACCCCATTTTCTTTGTCCATTAATCTGTTGATAGACATCTAGACCAATTTCATATCTTAGCTGTTGTGAATTGTGCCACAGTACACACGTGTGTGTAGGTATCTCTTTGGTATAGTGACTTCAGTTCCTTTCTATATATACCGTCACATGAGATGGTAGCTGGATCATACGGTAGATCTACTTTTTATTTTTTGAAGACTCTCCATTCTGTTTTCTATGATGGCTGTACTCATTTTTGCACCAACAGTGTTTAAGAGCAACTTTCCCCACATGCTTGTCATCATTTTTTAGTTTTTCATCTCTTATTATAGCCAATCTCACTGGAATGAGATGGTGTCTCATTGTACTTTTTGCTTTGCATCCAGCCCCCTGATGGTTAATGATATTGAGCATTTTTTATGTATCTGTTGGCTATTTGCATTTGTTCTTTGAAGAAGTGTCTATTCAGGTCATTTTCTCCTTTTTAAAGTGGATTACTTGCTATTTCTGGTACGTTTGCTAAGTTCCTGATATATTCTGGTTATTAATCCTTTGTCAGATGGATAGTTGGCAAACATTTTCTCCTGTTCTGTAGGTTGCCTCTTCCCTATTTCCTTTGTCAAAAAGAAGTTGGATGAAAGCCCACGTGTTAATTTTTACTTTTGTTACCTGTGCTTTTGGGGTCCTGTTGAAGTTTGGTATTATTATATCTGTCACTTTCTTTTTGCTCAAGATTGCTTTCCTTATTTGCAGTCTTTTGTGCTTCAATATGAACTTTAAGGTGTTTTCTTTTCTAGTTTTGTGATATATGTCTTTGGCATTTTGATGGGCATTGAATTGAATCTGTAGATTGCTTTAGGTACTATGGATATTTTTGATATTATTTTTTTACAATCCATGAACTTGGGAGAACTTTCCATCTTTTTAGTATCTTCTCTAATTTCTTTCATCATTTTTTAAAAATAATTTTCATTGTAAATATCTTGCTTTCTTGGTTAAGTTTATTTCCAGTTATTTCATTATTTTTTAGGTATTTTAAATATGATGGCTTTTATGATTTGTTTATCAGCAAAATTGGTATTGGTATATAGAAAAGTTACTGATTTTTGTATGTTGATTTTGTATCCTGCTACTTAATTCAGGTAGTAATTCTAAGACTCTTTTGGTGGAATCTTTAGGTTTTCCTTTATATAGAATCATACTTGCAAACAGGAGTAGTTTGTCTTCCTCCTTTTCTGTGTGTGTGTGTGTGTGTGTGTGCGCGTGCACGCAACACATATAGCTTTTATTATATTGAGGTACAATACTCTATATCCAAGTTGTTTAGGGCTTTTATTATGAAGCAATGTTGAAATTTATTAAGTGATTTTTCTCTATTGACGTGATCATAAAATTTTATCTTTTAGTCCGTTGATGTATGTTTTACATTTATTGATTTGTATGTGTTGAAACTTCCTTGGGATGAAACCAACTTGATCATGGAGAATGATATTTTTAATGTGCTATTGAATTAGATCTGTGATTCTATTGAAGATTTTGCATCTGTAGTTGCACCAGGAATATTGGTTTGTAGTTTTCTTTTTCGGTTATGTTCTTGTCTGTTTTTGACAACCAGGCAATGCTGGCTTAATCAGATGAGTTTGAAAAATTTTCCTCCCTTCAATTCTAATAGAGTATGAGCAAAACTGTCTTTAGTGCTGCTTTAAAAGTTTGATAAAAGTTAGCAGTGAAGCTCTCCGGGGCTTTTCTTTGTTGGGAGACTTTATATATTGATTCAATCTCATTACTTGTGATTGGTCTACTCAGATTATTTTCATTTTTCTTGCTATTCAAATTTGGTAGATCATAGGTGCCCCAATTTTTTCATTTCTTCTAGGTCCACCCATTTGTTGCTATATAGTTTTTCATAATGATCTCTTTAATAATCCTTTGTTTTTGTATGGTACTGATTGTTGTGTTAGCTTTTTCACTGCTGTGACTAAAAGATCTGACCAGAACAATTTTAGGGGAGGAAAAGTTTATTTAGGGACTCACAATTTCAGAGGTCTCAATCCGTAGACAGAATCCTCCATTCCTCAGGGCTCAAAGTGAGGCTGAACATCATGGAGGAAAAGTGTAGCGGAGGGAATCGGATCCCATGATGTTCAGAAAGCAGAGAGAAAGTGCACTCCACTTGCCAGACACAAATATATACCCCCAAACCACACCCTCAATGCCTATCTCCTCCAGCCATACCCTACCCACCATCAGTTGCTACTCAGTTAATCCCATCAGGTGATTAATTCACTGCTTGAGTTAGGCTCTCATAACCCAATCATTTCTTCTTTAAATCTCTTTGCATTGTCTCACACATGAGCTTTTGGGGGGTGCACTTACAACCAAACCATAACAATTGTAAAGTCTTCTTTTTAATCTCTGACTTTATTTATCTGGCTCTCTCTCTCTCTCTCTCTCTCTCTCTCTCTCTCTCTCTCTCTCTATATATATATATATATATATATATATATATTTGTTTAGCTAAAACTTTGTTAATTTTATTTATCTTTTCAACAATCAACTCTTTGTTGATTTTTAGTATTTTTTTTAAGTCTGTATTTTGTATTTTGTGCTCAATCTTTGTTCTTTCCTTCTAATTTGTGGTTGGATTTGCCCTTATTATTCTTCATCCTTGAGATGCATTGTTAGGTTTTTTATTTGAGAATTTAAATTTTTAAAAAAAAATTTTTATGTAGATACTTATTGCTGTAAACTACCTTCTTAATTCTATTTTTCTGTTTTCCCATAAGTTTTAGTATGTTGTTTTTCCATTCTCATTTTAAAAAAATTACTTCCTTTTTAATTTTTTAATGACCTATTATCCATTCAAAATTGTGTTGTTTTGTCTCCATGCACCCACATAATTTTTTATTTTCATGTTCCTAAAATTCATTATAGTCATACATAATAGTGAAGTAATTTTTTTTGAAATATAAAATGATTTATCACATATCCCAAGAATGTTTGAATGCATTTATGATTTTTTATAACCTTATGCCTATCTTATACACAGAATTCTGAATCTTTCTTTACCTATCATTAAACAGGGTTCTACATTGTTCATGCCTGTCATTTCTCTGTTTTTATTCTTTTTAGCGATACATGACAGTAAACTGTATTTTGGCTAATTATATATACATAGAGTGTAACTTATTCTATTCAGGATTCCATTCTTGTGGTTGTACATGATGCAGAGTTACCCTGTTTGTGTATCCAAATACAAGGCTAGGAAAGTTATATTTGATTAATTCTACTGTCCTTCTTATGCCCCTTCCCCATCTCTTCCCTTCATTCCCCTTTGTCTAATTCAATGCAATTCTATTATTCCCCTCTCCACCCTCCCTTCTTTTGTGTTAACACCCACTTATCAGAATGAACATTTGGCCTTTTTTGGGGTAGGAGTGATTGGCTTATTTCACTTAGCATGATATCCCAGTCTATCCATTTACTGGCAAATGCCATTATATCATTCTTTTTTTTTTTTAAGGCTGAGCACTATTCTATTGTTTGTAAATAGCACATTTTCTTTATCCATTCCTTTGTTGAAGGACATGTAGGTTGTTTCCATACTAGGCTATTGTGAGTTGGGCTGCTATAAACACTGATGTGGCTGCGTCACTGTAGTATACTGTTTTTAAGTCCTTTGGGTATAAACTGTGGAGTGGGATAGCTTGGTCAAATGGTGGTTCCATTCCAAATTTTCTAAGGGATCATAAAGTTCATTTTGACATAATTAACATACATGGAATGGAATTGGCTCCCTTACAGTCCCCAGTACTTACTCTTTACCTCCGCTGCTCCTTCTCCTGTTCTTCCTTTCTATCTTTCCCTGGTCTTTATTTTCTAAAAACTGGTGCTTTTTTAGATATACGTATAGGTGGAATTCACTGAGTATTCATATGCCTACATAGCACAATTTGGTCAGTTTCGTTTATCTGTTCCTTCCTTTTCCCATCCCTCCTTCTTTCCTTTCAAACCTCTTCCTCCACTCCATTGATCTCTCTCCTATTTTCATGAGTCCCTATTTCTCCCTTTTTTCCCTTTAACTTCTGCCTATGAGAGAATGCATTCAACTCTTGACTCTCTGAGTCTGGCTTATCTTACTTAGTAGGATGGCCTCCAGTACAACCATTCACCAGTGAAAGAGTACATGCACTCATACGTTGTTGGTGGGACTGAAGATTACTACAATCACTTTGGAAAACAGCATAGACACATTTCTCAAAAGACTAGGACTGGAACTTCCATAAGACCCAACTATTGTACCCCTTGATGTTTTTCCAAAAGAAATAAAATCAGCATACAATAGTGATCAGACCCATTAATGTTTAAAGTAACACAATTCATAGCAGTCAAGTTATTGAACAAGTCCAGGTCTGTGTCAACAGATGAATGGATAAAGAAAATGCAGTAGATAGATGTACACAACGTGGATATACTCAGCCATAAAGAAGAATGAAATCATTTGTATGATTAAAAAATCTTTTTGTACCAGGGATTGAACCCAGGAATGCTTGACCGTTGAGCCACATCCTAATCCCCTCCCCTTTTTTTTTGAGACAGGGTCTTGCTAAGTTGCTGAGGATGGCATTGAACTTTTGATTCTCCTGTCCCATTCTTCTGAGCCACTGGGATTATAGGAATGCACCACCATGCTCAGCTTATTTTTGACTTCTAGGTTTATTTTATATGATCAGAAAAAATGCAGGATGTGATTTCAGTTTTTTGAATTTGTTAAAATTCGTTTTGATACCTAAGGCCTATTATAGAGAATATTTCATGTGCTGATGAAAGAATGTGTATTTTTTAAGCTGTTGTGTGGAATGTTCTGTAAATGTCTTTTAAGTTTTTTGATCCATAGTATTGTTTGACTCTGTTTTGTCGTTGTTGTTGTTGTTGGTATTTTCTCTGGATGAACTGTCTATTGTTGAGAATGGAGCAATGAAGTCTCCCACTGTTATTGTAATGGATCCTGTCACTGTTTTGAAGTCAAACAGTGTTTATTTTGTAGGTAGGGACTCCAGAATTAGGTGCATATAGATACAATAGTTATAGCTTATTGTTGAGTTGCCACCTTGGTCTTTATTGTAGTGATCTTTGTCTATTCTTGTAGTTTTTGTCTTTTTTTTTCAGATACAGATGTAGTTTCTTTAGCTTGCTTTGGGTTTCCATTAGCTTAGAATATAATTTTCCATCCTTGTACTTTCAGTCTCTGTGTGTGTCTTTACTGGTGAAATGTACTTCTTGAAGGCAACATATTGTTGTTTTTCATTTATTTGTTTTTGTCCATTATTTCTTTTGGTCTGTTTCTCAATTGTGCATCTTACCTTCTAGAGGAATATATTCTTTCATATGCTTTCATGATACTAGTTTTTTCTTTCACTTCTGAATGTAAGCCTACCTTAAATTTCTTTTTTTGGCCAGGTAGTCATGAATCTCCTAAGATTTGGGTTTTTTTTTTTTTTTTAAAGAATTGGATGTCTCCTTCATTTTTGTAGGTTACTGTTTGCTATTTTTGAAGGTTATTGTCTAACTATTGTTTGTTGCAACTATTTTGTTTCAGGACTTGGAATATGCCATTCCATTTTCTGCTGGCCTGTGGGATTTCTGCTGAGAAATTTGCTGTTAGTCTACTGGGCATAAACTTAATGGTGACTTGACACTTTCCTCTTACAGACTTTAGAATTTTTTTGTTTGTCTTGTACTTTTGAAAGTTTGACCATAATATACTTTGTTATAGATTTTTTTCTGGTCATTTCTATTTAGGGTCTTTATTAGCCCTCTGTGCATGGAGCTCATAGCTTTCCCAGGATTAGGGAAGTTTTCTGCTACTATTTCATTGAACAGTTTTTCAATATGGTTAACATTTTTGCCTTCACTTTGAGCATTCTGAAAATGTGGATATTTTCACATTTAATAATGTGATAGTGTTCTAAAAGTATTTAATTTTCTCTTTCTTTCTCCCTCCTCCATTTCCTTCCTCCTTTTTCATCTTCTCCTCTTCCTCCTTCTTTTCCTTCTCCTTTCCAAAATACCTGTCTTCAAGTTCAGATATTCTTTCTTCTACTTGATCCATTCTCTTTTGAGACTTTCAACTGTATTTTTTATTTGACTCTTAAAGCTTTTTCATTTCCAACATTTGTATTTGTTTTTTTTCATAGACACTCTTAGCTGAATATCTTATTCATATCCCACATTTTCTTCCTAATTTTATTTATTTATGTGTACTCTCTTTAATCTCATTAAGCTGTTTTACAATCATTCTTTTGAATTGTTTGTCAGACATTTCATCCATATTGATTTCTTTGCGATCTGTTGCTATAGAGTTATTCTGTTTTCTTTGAGGTGCCTTAGTACCTTGTTTTTTTCACACTTCTTGTGCTTTTACATTGAGACTTGAGCATCTGGTGGATATCTACCACTTTTTCAGGTTGGACTTTTTAGTAAGTGACAGGTGCAGATATGTCTTGGGAAGTTTGGTTTATTACACAGTATTGGCTTTATTTTTATGTTATGCAACATTGGCACCATATTACAGTCTATTTATATTTTCTTTGGTTGTGATTGATAACTTTGGTCAATGTGTACTATGGCAGAGTTGGAGAAATCCACAGTCTCTGTGGGCCATACAAGAATAGGGACACTCTAGCAGTTCAGGCATGGGAGATGCAGATGACAGTGGATGTGGGGTGCTCCCTGTGTGGCTAATCCTACGGGGAGTGGTTGTCCTTATGAGGTAATGGTAGTTTCTTCAGGTACTGCTGATGCTAGCTCTGCTACTAGTAAGAGCTTATGACACTTAAAGTCCCAGAGTTGGTGAGGGGTATGAAGCATTTGTCCTTCAACCAGTCAGTGGCGTGGACTATGACGCCATGTGGGGAGAGGCTTGACAGGAACCACAACATCCCCTCTGTGGTGCTCAAACTCTGTCCTGACAGCAGTGTGTGGTCAGACAAGGTGCATGGATAGGCAGAGGCCTCATAGGTGGGGTGGCAACAGAAACTATGATGTCCCTCTCTTTCTGTGATGGTGTGAGGTCAGTGCAGACTGCAGCTCGTGCCATGCAGTGTTCCTCTAGGCCCACTTCATGCACACCTGGGGGTTGGAGGATACCTGGAGATGGGGCTTTTCTGCCCTTATCCTCTCGTTCAACTGTAGCATGTGTCCAGGAGCAGGGTGACAACTAGAGCCACAGAGTTGCTAAAAGTCCCTCAGTATGCCCCTTTGGGCGGGAGTGCAACAGGAAGCACAGTGTTTCCTCCCCATACTGTCAACACGAGGTGCCTGACTGTGGTACAAGGACAGCAGGAACCATGTGGGTGCTGCCTTCAGTCCCGGCATTGGCACACATCCGCATGTGCTTGGCCACCCCCTTGGTCTCAGGACAAATGACCTGAGGATTTTGAGGGCAGTGCCCTTTAATCCCCTCCCTGTGGCAGCACATGTCTCCTACAGTGCAGGGCACCCAACTGTAAGGAAATAATAATAAAAGGTGACACAGAGACAAGGTATAGAGGCAGGGAAGGTGACAGAGTGACTCTTTGTCCAAGCAGCCACATTTATTTATACCAGTAGGTTACATTAGGTCATTAGTACCATAACCACATTATTGTTTAGAGTATCAATAAGGTTGCTTATTCTGCAGTTACATTCTACAGTTACAATATGTAATGTCAGGAGCTTTGTGCACCTCTTAAGAAAGTCGATTGTCTGTAGTTACTGTTTGGTGGGCAGCTGCAGGAGCACCAGAGCTTGGTGAAACATTGTAGTTACCTAGCAAACAATTTCTTTTATTCCCAGGAGCTATGTGCCTGCAATCAAAGTCGAAGCTTGATAAGGCTCTAACACAGAAGCTTTTCAGGGCACTGCCATACCAGCTAGATATTGCACATATATTAGCTATATTATTAGATCCTAAGAGAGATTACAAGGCATTCTAAGGGTGGGAAACAGGGTGCCTGTTATCCCCCGGGAGTTTGCTTACCAGCAGAACACTTCCCTGTACATTTTCACAGTCAGAATCCCTGTACCCAACAGACTTAGGTGACAGTTGTTCTTCAAGGCAGCTGGCTACCCACAACCTCAGAGAGGTGGAATATCGTGGAATTCCAGAAGAGGGAATATGCAGGGTTTTTTGACTCCTGGAGCAAACCAAACTCAGACAGTAGCTGACTTCACATGATGGCTCCTAGCTAGAGCACCTTGGGTGTTTGCTGGCAGATGATGTGAATTCCTTTTCCAAAGCAAAGCTACTGTCCAGATTTCATGTTACTTTACAACTAAGTCAGTTACAAGTCTGTGAGGTTTGTGAAACTTTCCAGCAGCTAGGATTGCCAGCATCTTCACTGAGTTTGCTAGGATTGTTTATTTCCCACTTACCTTGGCAAAAGGGCGATGCCCTCTCCCTAGACTGTGGAGCTGGGGTGGCATATGCCAAAGTATTTTGTTTCTTTTTCTATGTTATTTTCCCAGGTCTTTGGATCTTATAATGTTTCATCTTTTTCTTGCTGATTTCTACTTTCTCACATAGACCCTCTCCTCAAAGTGCAGCTATATAGCTGTTACTCTGGTTTTTCTTTATGGAGGAGGAGGTGAGTGCTGGGTGTCTTTATTCTGCTATGTTGGTCTTCTCAAGGGGGCTTTACTGCTCCCAGGCAAGCATCCCATACACTCTTAATCTTTTCACTCTCCCGTTTTCTACATAACCATTGATATTTTCTTTACAAACTCCCATCCTCCTCCCCATCCTCACTCTCAATGATAATCCAGTTCCTATTCTATTGAAAAAAGTTATGCAGGAGAGATCTTCAACTGATTCCTCCTTCACATTCACTTAGCAGCTTTGTTACCCATAAACCCTGCCTTCTAAAGGTGACCAAGGATGAACTGTCCACTCTCCTATCAAACTCCACCCTTTTAGATCCAATTTCCTCCCACCTACTCAAGAACTAGGCTGCAATTCTTTCCTCTCACTGAAATCATTCAATTTTCTCTGTCTAATGGATCATTCCTATTAGCAATGGAACAGGCTATTTCTCAAATGTATGTGACCACGGATTGAACCCAGGGCCTTGCACGTGCTAGGTAAGCATTCTGTCACCAAACTGTATCTCCAGCTGCCTTTGCTAAAATTTCATTTTTGAGAACAGGTCTCACTAAGTTGCCCAGACAGGCTTCAAACTTGTGCCCCTAGTGCTTTAGCTTTCTAAGTGGCTGGGATTATAGGTGTACACCACTGTGCCCAGCTTGTTTCTCATACCTCAGTTCTTTTGAGCCTTTGTCTCCCATTTTCCTGTCCACTGCATTCCATTTTTATTCCCTTTACACCAAAATTCCTCATAAGGGTCATCAATACTTGCTGTCTCCAATTCTGTTCTTTTTATTTATTCTCAAATGTGTTCCAAACGGGCTTTGCTTTCCCCGTTCTATTCGAACACTGACAAGTATTGATGACCTCCCTTGGCTAATTGAATGCTCACTTCTGATTCCTTATTTTCTACCTATTAGCAACATTTGACACTTCATCATTACTTCCTCCTTACAACCCTTCTCTTGTTATCTGAAATATCCTTCCCCCTCCTACCTCAAGGGCCACTATTTCTAATTTTCTCATCTCTTCAACATCTGGATGCTGGATGCAGCCCCAAACCCAGTTCCTGGACCTCTTTCTCAATCTACCTCTGTCTTCCTAGATTCTCCTCCAAGGCTGAAGATATGCCCCACCTCTTGATTACTCCCAGTGCACATTGCCCATCATGTCTTTCCCACGTCACTACTTGCTGGACTACACTACACCTGCTTTGGATGCCTAATCAACTTTTCAAGCTACACATGTCCCAAACAGAATCTCTTTCAACCTCCTTTTCTCACTCCTAAGCTTTTTTTACTTGATGGATCTCACCTCACCATAAATGAGTATTGAGCAGTTACCTGCACAGATTTGCATAGGACTAGCACTGTGTAGGCTATATAGAAGCTTATTTCCTTGTCTCTGCCCCAGTATTTAAAATTTAATAATGATAAAATGTTGTGGCCTGAACCAAAGGCTCTCTTCCACTGGCCATTTTCCCTTCCCTGTTTAGGAATCCTGAGTTTTATCTGGGCCCATGAGTACCTAGTGGCAGGTTGAAGATGACAGGGCAAGGCAGGAGGAACATTGTTCCCAGACATCAGAGAACTGCAACATCGTCCCCAGGCTGCTTAGACATAAACCTTTATGAAAATGAACTCTCTTGGTTAAGCTTCTGTTATATTTTGTGGCAGTGAAATTGACATTTTAATTATGGAGATAAGAACTTAAGCAAGTGAATCATAGAATTTCTCCAAAGCGTGAAGGATGTCAGGTGGGGGTGATCTGGAGCCAACCAGGGTACTTGGCTGAGTGAAGTGGGCTGGTAGAAGACAAAAGGAAGCAGTGGGGACCTGGGACCTTGCAAAGCTGTAACCTGCTGGAAGACATTAGCATTTAGACCAGGTTCTGGCTCCAAACCCAGCCAACTCCTGGGATTTGGCCAAGCCAGTTTGTCAACTCTCATAAACCAAGAGTTTCTTTAAAGTATTTTGTTGTTGTTGGCAGCTTGAGCCGCCTTTTCCTACTGATCTTATGGAATATAGTGTCCTAAAGGCAAATTTGCTCTGAAAGAATAGAAGTCAGATTCTGTTTTTCCCTAACCCTGTGTGTCGGTTCTGTTGTAAAATAGTTTTAAAATGATTTATCTGTGCTAAGCCCTTTATTTGGAGAAACTTTGATGCAGAGATTTCCTGTGAAACCAAAGTGTGTCGTTTTACACCCTGCCCCCACGCTGGGCCTTGGTTCCCTCTGATTTAAAACAGTAAGCGTGAACTAAATGATCCCTGGCATCTTTTCCAGCAGGCTCAAGCAAGCATATGCAGGAAGGTGAGCATCTGCTGATGACTTACTATGAGCTAATGTGAAAGAACATAGGCTTTGTGCTGCTTGGTATGAAGTCTGCGGACACATTTAATTTCTGCTATTCCAGTAATTACGTGGTAAAATATTTCAGAACAACATGGAGTTTGTTATGTGCCTGGCTTCATATATCCTGGTAACAGAAATGAATGGCAGTTGATTTTTTTTTTTTTTTTTGCATCACTATAGTATGCTGTTGTGTTTTTTTTTTTATTTTTTATTGTTGGCTGTTCAAAACATTACATAGTTCTTGATATATCATATTTCACACTTTGATTCAAGTGGGTTATGAGCTCCCATTTTTACCCCATATACAGATTGCAGAATCACATCAGTTACACATCCATTGATTTACATATTGCCATACTAGTGTCTGTTGTGTTCTGCTGCCTTTCCTATCCTCTACTATCCCC
>NW_025999869.1:16570916-16580450 GCF_001458135.2 Marmota marmota marmota
GCCTACCTGGCAGGCGCGGGGGGTGGGGGGCGGCTCTGCCCCTCAGCAGGCCACTGGGCCTGCTCTGTGGATGGTCCCAGTTCTGTCTACCTTGCTGCGCAGGGGGAGGGGGCGGCTCTGCCTCTCAGCAGGCCGCTGCTCCTCTTCTGCCGGAGGGTCGCAGGCCCGCCTACCTTGCAGGAGTGATTGGAAGCTCGGCAGTTGATTTTATGTGTCCTGATTTCATTTATTTTGTTCATCTTCCCAGTGAAGTAGCCAGAGTGGGCATCCCAGTGCCCCACTTTACAGAAGAAGAAACCTGATGCTGATTGCTTTGCCCAAGGTCACACAACTAACAAATATAAGAGCTGGGACTAAAATCTAGGTCCAATGTTCTTTACGACCACTCTTCTTAAATTAGAAGACCCAATAATGTGAATAAAATCAGTTGAGGCTTTATAAGTATTTATAGATTTGTCCCAACTCATTGCAGAGTGACTTCCTACCCCCTTCCATGCACTATTATTAGCAAATACACATAGTACCCGTGTGCACACAAAGGTGAGGGGGTATCAGAAGTGACAGTGTTTTTGCCTGGGCATTGATATTTGGCTTCCGCAAATGGCTTCAGGATGCCCTAGTTAGATGGCTACTAAGGAACAAACAATTATCTAATCAGAGAAAATAAATTTTCTGGTTTCAGGAGAGTTTGGTAGAAGATAGTTTTACCCTATATTGTATCCAACATTCATCCCAGTACTTGTATCAAGCATCCCATCTTCTCAGTTGTCTTCATAACTCTGATATATTGAGGATGACCGGAAAAATTAATCTGTGGCCATTTCGTCTGTCTCCTTTTAAAAAGAAAGGCCATTGAACCTTAAACTATATTAAGCATTAAAATTTTATGGTCAAATTGAGATTCTGCACAAATACAGTTAATTAAATTTGTAGATGATCTACTGTCTGGATTTATATGGGAGCCCTTGATTGAAAATGAGCTATAAAGCACATGTTGAGTGAACACCACCCAGTCTCCACCTGGCAGGCTGCTGCTTCTGAAACAAATGGACTTTGTGCTCTGTTTTATTGCATGAGTGCACCCTGGCTACCAAGGCTTTGAGCATAGTCTCTCCTGACTCCTTCTCCTCTGCCTGACCTCTAAATGCTTTCACTCTTCAGCCAGGGTGAAGGCATTCAACCTTCTTCTCCCCTCTTTTCCCACTCTGTCCCTCTGTGATTGTCCATATGTCGTCCAGTAGACACTTCAAATTGATGTGTTTGAAATAAAACTTGATTTTCTAACCTTGTAAAGACATCCCTCTCCACTCTTCCCTATTTCAGGAAACAGACCACCCACAATGATGCTCCATACAGAAACCTGGGGGGAACTTAGTTCCCCTTTTCCTATTTATACCCCACCCGTCAAATCCATCAGGAAATCCTGTTCTGATTGATTTCTTTGATATTTTCTCTATCAAATCTCTTCTCTACAGCCCACTGGGGCTATTGTGGTCCAACCAGCTCCCCAAGCAGGTAAGTTGCCTCCATGCAGAGGACAAGATGTGTTCCCTTGGGGTGGACAAGTTGTCCAAAGACTCCCCTTGTAATCTGAATCAGCCTCTTGCCAAGTTGGGTCACGGGGCTGCCCCAAACCACAGGCCTGCTCATCCCCTCCCCAGTCCCCTCTCCTCTGGTACACTCCCTCTGTTCTTCTTCCAAGCCATTTTCCCATCTCCAGTCTTGCTCCTCTGTGTTCCTTTCAGCACACCCTAATAATATGGATCTTTGCAAAGCATAAATCAGATAATTCTGCTACCTGAATAATAATACTTCCATGTTCCTGAAGCACAAAACCCAGAATATTTACTGTGCTTGCAGGGCCCTCTAGGACCCAGCTCCTGACACCACTTTTTCTTATCCTTCCTCTGTTCTGGCCACTGGCCTCCTTTCCAGTCATGGACATGCAGGTTTCTTTTGCTGGAGAGTCTCCCTACATCTCTAGATGGTTTGCTCCTTCTCAGCATCTACGTCAGTTTGATGTCCCCTTTTTACAGAGGCCTCCATGACCACCTATCTACAGTTCTTGCACCCAATGCCCACCACCATCATTCTTGTTACACCATTACCCAGGTTGATTTTCCTCTGTGGTGTTTAAAACAATCTGAAATTAGCTAGGTTATTATCTGCCTCTCCCAGAATATGAAACCTTTGGGATGCAAAGAAGTTACCTGTATTCCTTACTGATGTACCTGTAGCACCTTTAATGCTACTCAGCATGGGGTGGGCGTTGAGCATACACTACTGACTGAATGAGAGAGGATGGAGTCAGAGTACTAAGGTAAGGAGCAGAGAGAGAAGATAATGCTGTTCAATGAGCATATTTGGGAAAGTTGTTAAAAAGTGTGCATTCACAAAGCAAACTTGAAAATATTTCCATCTTTACTTTTCTACCCTCCTTTACCTGTGGACTTCTGTTGTTGAATCAAGAGTGTTGAATGGAGTCTCTCTGTGTGTATGCTGAGTTCTTAGTTTCCAGGGAATCTGACTGTTCAGGGGTGTTGCACATCTCTCCCAAGCAGAGAGCAGGACTTTGTTATTCAGAGAACTTTCTGCATAAGGACAGCCTGCTGCCAGGGTTCAGCCTCTGGCTGTCATTTGCTTTCCAGGCACAGTAGAGCTAAGCAGCATTGTTTAACCTTTAGGAAACTGTGTATGAAATTTACATTAGTGGGGTGTTGCTATTCACTTACAAGCCGTTTATCCTGTGCATATCAATGTGGCCCGTTCACTATGAGAAATTACTTTCTTTCTAGTAAGAGGAACTGAGGAATTTATAAAAATGTGTAGATGATAGAGAACCCTAGTTTCTTCTAGGAAAGCTAGGGAGAAGGCAAACTGTGTATCCCAAAGAAAGCTTCTGGGAAAATCCCTTGGAAATCTTTCTTACGTACCTCCAAAGATGACTGGGAATAAATATTTTTCTTAATTTGTTTGGAAGTATGTGACTGGTTGTCACAGAGCCTTGCAAAGACTAGGAGCTTCATAAATATTAGCCTAAATTATCAGATATTTAAGAATATCAAATATTTAGGAATAAATAGGAAACTCATCAAAATAAGAAGAAATATAAATATGCACTCATCACAATGCCACATGAAATCTACAATTTGTCAGTAAGGACTTTTTAAACTTCTGTTCAAACAGACATTGATAACCACAAAGAGAACTGTGTTGTTTGTTTCTTTCTTTCAATGAATAGACTTTATTTTTCAGAGCTGTTTTAGGTTTGCAGAAAATTGATCAGAAAGTACAATGTGTCCATCCACCCTCTTTCCCTACTTACTCTTAGATTCCTCCGTTATTAACATCTTGCATTGCATCTCATACATTATTAAATCTTACATTGTTCGTTTATTACAATTGATGAACCAGTATCAATACATTCATATTATCTGAAGTCCATATTTTACACTAGAGTTCACTCTTCATCTTTGAAAGGTCTGTGAGTTTTGATAAAATACATGTATGATGTACCCATGGCTACAGTACCATAATGGAATAATGTCACCACTCTGAAAACTTCTTGTGATTACCCTGTTCATCTCTCCCTACTTCCTCTCCTGAACCTCTGGCAATGATTATCTTTCCTGTTTTAAAAATTATGGTAAAACATACACATGATGCAAACTTACCATTTTAGCTATTTTCAAGTGTCACATTTAATGGCAATAAGTACATTCACTTATTGAACTTCTTGCTTTCCCTTTACTTTTTGCCTCTTCGTGAATGTCTTACAGTTAGAATGAGTGTAGTCTTTTCAGACTGGTTTCTCTCGCTAACCAATGTACGTAAAGGCGAACTGTGATTTAAATGTTGCTTTGAAGTAGTGGTGCTTTACTCACCAGTACTTCCATCATGGGTGCAGGTCCATTGTAACCTGAAATGAGGCTGGTATTGGGAGATGTTTTAGTTTTTCTATTGCTCTAACAGAATACTTGAGACTGGGATATTTACAAATAAGAGAGGTTTATTTTGGCTCCCAGTTATGGCAGCTGGAAAGTTCAGACCTCATTCTTGTCTGGTTAGCTACTGGAGACTGCCTGTGGCAAAAATACAGAAGGATAAACAGGCACATGTGGAAGAGAGGAAGGGACAAAGGGACCAGATAGATACTTTATAACAACCTGCTCTCAAGATAACTAACCCACTTTCTTGGAGAAATAGAACAATCCCTCAATAAAGATTCTGCCTCCACAACCCAAGAAAGTCCCTCTGGACCCAATACTCCTGCACTGAGGAAGCAGGCCTCAACCTTTTCATGAGGACCCTTTCAAGAACTTGGAAATTTATGCTGGGAGCAGTGGTGCATGCCTATGATCCCAGGCCCTTGGGAGGCTGAGGCAGGAGGATCATAGGTTCAAAGCCAGCCTCAGCAACTTAGCAAGGCACTGTCTCAGTATAAAAGGGGCTGGGATGTATCTCAGTGGTTAAGTGCCCCTGTGTACAATCCTGGTACAAAAACAGCACAACACAACACAGCACAACAAAACAAACAACTTAGACTTGAGCATTACTTATATAATGGAATGATTTGAAGCAGACACAGAAACAGTGATTAACTAATATTCATAAATACAGTCTTGTGGATGCTAGTGATCCTGCCCTTTTAAATAGCGTGTGATTCATGTTTCTATTTATTTGGATTTAGAAATCTTATCTTTTATATTTAAAAATGTATGGCTCTTTGGAAGGATTCAGAGTGGTTTTGCTTTGTCTAATGAAATAGAAAAATAAAAGTTTGCTTTCTTTAATGAAAATGGAATAAAATCATAATCATTCAAATAAAAATTACTTAAAGCATAAGGCCCTGCATCAATGAGAAGAACCGATATCAAGTTCTAACTATTTTGTAGAATAATAGTTAACTATTGATAAGGGAAAATTTTTATTAGTTTATGTAAAACAGGTTAAGCAAATAATTTATGACAGACTTAAATGAGAAATTCAGATGTTCTGGACTTTGTAATAGGTGCAGGGATTGGCAGGATGAAGGGAGAGGCAGAGTTGGAGAAGACATTGGGTATGACTTCAAGGTGGAAATATCTACTGAGGGCAATAATGTGGCAAATGCCCAGGACAAGTTGAAGAAGCCATGCAAAACATGTGCCATGCACCGTGGTGACTGGTGGAGATACGGTGACAGCACAGCCCGTGCTCTAGTGGACCTGGTATTTCAGAGTCCTAGAACGTTCGAGCAAATGCACATATATCTAAACTCAGGGAGGGACAAATGCTGGGGAGAAGAAAAAGGCACACCAAAGATGAATATGATTTGGCTAACTATTTCAGATAAGGTTCTTGGAGCAGGCCTAGCCTACCTGAGGTACTGATGTAGCAGAGATTTACAGGTAACCAGGAAATGGGCCAGAACTGGTTATGTATAGACTGGGAGAAGCTCATCCTAGGCAGAGGGAATGTCAAGTGCAAATACCTTAAGGCTGGAATGAGGTGGGCATAAGCAAGGAAGAGAAGGCAAATGTGGCTGTTTGGCCAAGGACATTGATTTGGGGTTCATTCTAAGTGTGTTGGGAAAAGGTCCACAGAGTCTGAGTGGAATGTGACTCAATCTGGCAATAATTTGAAAGAACTTATCCTGGAATCTGTGTTAGAAATTGGAGGAAGGGAGGGAGGCAAGAATGGATTGAGGAGGCCAGGGGGAGGCTATGTTGGTTCTCCAGTGAGAGTTGACGTGGCCTTCTGAAAAGCCTTGGTGATGGATTGGACACTAGTGACACCCGAGACACAGGCAGTTTCTGACTTTCAGAAGAAGCGGAGTTACTTCATTCTTGCTGGAGTTGGGCAGAGTCCTCGTGGGAGAGGTGGCACAGAAGGGCAGCTATAGGAGGTGGCAGGAGAGGATGTTCTAGGTTGGGACTGTGGTGATCAGACACAGAATCAGGCCAGAGAAGGCTCTATGTAGAGAAAGGCAAACACAGAGTCTAGAGATTTGTATGAGAAACAAACAAACAACAACAATAACAACAAAACAGATAAATCTTCAAAGCGGGGTTGGGGAAAGACTAGACAGGGTCTCTAATGCCATGCTAATATTTGATTCTCTGGAATAGGCAACAGGGGGTGATATCTGCCAGGAGAAACTGAAAACTTACTAAGAACCTTAACCAAGGGGGTTTTAATTTGCTTTCACAGTAAGAAGCCTAAGGATAGACAGTTTGAACCAAGAGGTTCCTCATGCCCACAGGGACACTGGCACTCTTTCTGCCTTATCACCTTTAATGTATTGGTTTTTATCCTCATGTTTATTGCCTCATGGTAGATGACTCTGGTATCAATTTGGCTATCACTTGTACTCTAGACAGAAAGCTATAGCAAAGGGGACAAACAATATGTCTTGTGCCTGCCCCCCTCCACCCCCGAGTTTTTGGTGGACACACACACACAAGCACACACAATTTGCTTAACTATTTCAGGTAAGGTTCTTGGGGAAAGCCTATAGGAGGTCATGATGTATAATTCAATAGCATGTGATATTGTAAAACCATCACTACTGTTTCCAAAAATGTTTCATTGTTTAAAACAGAACCTCTATAACCAGGAAGCAGTAACCAACTCCTTCCCATGTTCAGCCCTTCTTGGCCTCTCCTATATTTTCTGTCTCTCTGAATTGTGAGTCAGTCTGATTTTATCAGAAAAAAAGAACATTTCAAGAGTCTCCATTCAGTAGCCTTACATCTAATAAATACTTTTATATTGCCTTCTGGGAATTTCCCTGTGGCTTGTCCCTTCCTCCTCCTTCCCTCTCCCTGCTTGTCAGTAGGTGATCACAGATGACTGGGATGGTCTTTGGAGATGGATGTTGTGGAGAGGAATGTGGCTGACTTACAAGAGAGTGAGAAAAAGGAAAACAGGAGTAGAGGGGAGAAAGCATGGTCAGAGAGGTTTTGGTGGATGGTGGTGAATGGAGGATGGAAGGATTCTGTGCGGTATCAGGTTGTGAGATGCTCAGAGACCAGCGGCTGTAAGAGGGGTTGCTGGAGTGAACACTGGATCTCCTTGGATCCCAAGTAAGGATATATCACTAGTTGGAGCTTCATGTTTCTTTGATCTTAGCCTCTTCTCCTTTTTTTCCCAATATATAGTTTCATATATGTCTTTCTTTATTTATGATAGATGATAAGATTTGGCAATACTCAAGTTACTGATTTGAAGATTATTGAAAAACTGGGACCACTCTACACATGACTTTTTTTATTGCTGCAGACTTTCTCACTTTATATGGGTGTTTCTATACATTTACACAGGAACATGTATGTATTCATGTTGACATTTTTCCATGTCAGTAAACGTATCTATACATTATCATCTTTAGTCACTGGGTATATTCCCATATCTGCCCATCTGTTCCATTGTCTTCAAAATCAGTCCATTAATGATAGATACATACCTTGTTTCCAGTTTTTTAAATTACCTTATGGTAACCATGGTAACCATTACTACATGTCCTTGTTGGGGACTTGAGTCTGATTATTTCTTCAGGAGGAGGACACATACCTGTTTAAGGGTGTTGACTGCTTTCCACAGTAGTTTTATCAACTTGTACTCCCAAAGAAAACCATGTGTGTGCATTTCCTCACATCCTCATCAGCAATGGTCATTGCTGACCTTTTTAAAATTTTCAGAGTTCTAGAAGTAAAAACTTTTTCTTATCTCCCTTTATTTGGGGGTGCTAATAAGGCTAAGTGTGTATCCACATATTTTGTGCTCTTTGAATCGGGCATTGTGTGTGGGAATGAAACGTCAGTTTGTGCCCTGTGCCCATAAGACTAGACTTGTGGGTCATGTGGGTTTTGGAAAGGTGAGCTGGAAATTGTGGGCTGTGGTTTATGGCTCTTGTCTAATCTTGAGGCTCAGAGGGGTGTCCCCAAGATGTGGCAATGGGGCTAACAAAACAGGGTGGATATCACACATTTAACAAGATGTGATAAGGAGGTAAATGCGGAAGCAAAGGAAAGGGACAAGAGGTGATTCTCAACTTGGAACACAAATCACTAAGACAGTTACTGAACCAGAGAAGCAGGTCAGGAGTAAATGTTTCCAGAAAGATTAGGCTTAGTTGTGGAGACTAAGCCTTAGAGACCAGCAGACAAAGATGCCATTTCCAGTCATGTCTTTCTCTACCCCATCTCTCCCAACACAACTCCCACTCAGGCACCAGCCATGGATCCTACACTCATTTCTCTTCACGTAAGGAAGCATTTCCCCACCACGGGCCCACTCACCCTGTGCATTGGCGTGGGCGTCCCTTCTGAAAGTAAGGTTCACCTACTGCTTCCTGCCGGCCTCCCTGGCCGTGTCCACCAGGGCCTCTGCTCACCCATATGCTAGCCCTCATTACACGGTCAGGTGTGGGGAAAGGTTTGGTTTGGGGCTCGGTTTCCCTGGACTCAAGTTGAGTTTTCATGCCTGTGAGACTCTCTCGTTTTTTGTGTTGTATCTTTTCTTTGTATTTCTTGCACTGAATTGCATTGGTTTACATTCTCAACATGCATACATGTGCAACCAGCTATTGCCCCCCACTTTTACCAAAAGAAGCAGATTACTTAGATTATTAAGCAGGTGCCACCAGCTAGGACTCTTGTGATTAACACAGGAGACAGCATATTCTACTTGCTGTATAACCTTGGGTAAATTATTTATTGTCATATGCTTCACCTCCTCACCTATAAAATGAGGCTGATACTATACATTTCTTATCTCTTGTATGAAAACTATACTTTACATGAAAACAAGCACCTTGATCAATGCCCATTTATCCAGGTTGTGAGTGACTATTGTGATATTAATATAAGTAATCTAATGAATGTTCAAATACAATAATTATTTTTAAGTGATTATGTGAATTTGGAAGGCAGTGATTATGTCTTATTGAGGCTGGATTCCCAGTGTCTAGCTTGTGGTTCCCACGCAGATCCTTACCGTTGTTTGTTGAATGGAAACTTCCAAATTGGAGAGACAGAGGACTGGTGTTTGGAAAGCAATCAGGAGTCACTCTCTAGGTGGACAAGGAGGGGCCTGTAGGATCCTCAGGTTGGTTTTTAACACCTCTCTGACTTCTTCCCTTCACTTTTTTCTTTCATGGTCAAAACTGTATGTCTGGTTTTCAAAAGGGACATCCATTGTTTCATTTTCCCTTTCATTTTTCCATGATTAAAATGTTTTGACAGTTCTCCAAGCTCAATGAGTAAAATTATCTTGATTCTTCTTGAACTGAAAAGGTTCTAGGCTGGAGAATGTACGGGGTCTACAGGAACATGGGTCGAAAATCCTAACTTGGTGCAGCCAGCAGGTAGCTGCAGATGTGAGAGAACCCCAGGTCCAGACCTGAGCTTTGTACTTTGCTAGTGAATTATTTCTCCTCTCTGAGCTTCACCTTTCTCATTGATAGAATGTGATCTTGTGTCTTATTCCTGCCTCAACTAGAGAGCTGCTTGTGGTTGTTTTAAGATGCATGAAGGGGTCCTTTAAAAAAAA